>NC_051330.1:14797050-15416611 GCF_015220235.1 Choloepus didactylus | reverse complement strand
CCCTGCCCTGGCTCTGAAAACATCCTAGAATGGTTTTTTCTTTCTTGCTGAAATAAAGAAAGTACCCAGCAACTTCCTTGTGGGAATGGATAAAATTAAAAGAGAGTGATTTTAGTAAGACTGAAAAAAAGTCACAAAATGCAAAAAGGACCAAATCAAAAAACGATGTTTAAAAAGTTTATCTGTTTAAAAAAAAACACACTCAAGAAAATGTCTCTCATTTTTACCGCTATCAGGACCTCAAGACAAGTTATTCATGCCCGTTCATAGACATTTAAAGACGGTGATATGTTAATGATCACAATGCAAATGATATGTACTTGACTGTAAGTAAAAGTAATTAATTATTTGGAATCTCTCCCCATGATCATTGGAAAACCCTATAAAAACCAATTAAGTTTTGAGTCACCCAAGTTTTTTACTTTTCGCCAATTGTAACTCAGAGAATTGAAATAAATCCATTTTTTTTCATTGTCTATGAATGTATTGTTTCAGAAATACTTTCATTTCAATGGTCATAAATGGCAATAGTTTCTAAATGGCACATGACTTCCTAAAATGCTCATTTAGTTATTTTATTAGACCCTCAGGCAACCATTATCTACACCGTAGTTCAACACTGGATGATTTTGCCTCCACGTTCGCCCTTGCAGCCTGTGTGGCATTTGAGCTTTTAGTCACCAAGTCCTTATTGGAAAACTCACCATCAGGCACTGTCCTTGAGACAGAGGACAGAGCCGCGAGTACCATCTGCCTCTGCCCTTCAGGAGCTTTCAGGCCAGAGGGAGAGAGACACTATGTACCAAGTTATGTGTTGCTCACCTGATGTTCCTTATCTCCTTTCCAAAATGGCAGCTGGGTCCTTTGGACCCCTGCTGAGAGGGTGTCCATGCTGTGGGGCTGAAAGCAAAAGGTGCTGCCGATGAGCAAGGACCACTCTCCTACTCTCGTGAAAGCCCAAATGCACTGAAGACGCTATTCTGGGAGTGCTAGAGGGGGAGGGGGAGAGACGAAAGTGGCTTTGAGAAGATGGGGGCCACAGGAAGAGGAAAGAGCCTGGGGTTTGCATGCACGATGGACAACTCTCTGCAAGTGCTCCAAAGGAAGGCTGCCGGGAGCACCCCAAAAGGCGGCCTTACTTGG
The DNA here is from genome assembly GCF_015220235.1 of Choloepus didactylus. Lineage (NCBI taxonomy): Eukaryota > Metazoa > Chordata > Mammalia > Pilosa > Megalonychidae > Choloepus > Choloepus didactylus. Next base: position 15,415,468 of record NC_051330.1, on the reverse strand, counting down.
CAGGGGAGCAATAGAGCAGACCCTCTGGAAGGTGGGCCAGGAATGCGACCACACCTGGAGATGTTTCAGATTCCACAGACGCCTTCCATATTCTCTCAGGATGCAAGGGAGCAGGAGAGAGTTGCAGTAATGACTGAGACTGTATTTCCTGTTCTGCCTGGAGTCAAATTTAGTTGGATTTTAAGAAAAGAAGGAGGTGTGGCATTTCTTGCACATTGGTGTGGTTTAAAATTTATAGCCACAGAAACACGTAATCAGGTCCCTACAACGCACTGTGAAAACAATACGAGCAAGACTACAGTGCAGGCAAGAAGAGATAAGAATTCCAGAAAAGGTTCCCATGAAAAGGCTGCACTGGGCCAAATCTTGAAGTCCATTAGGTGCGGGAAGAAAGACAAGGGGCTGGGATTTTTAAAGATTGAGTTTGAGAGAATGGCATCACAAGTGCGGCAATGAATAGCCTTTTATTATTATTATTATTTTTAAGATTCTCATTCTGAAGTGCTTGGCTTTTTAAGAAAGAGTAAGAAGGAAAACTTTGTGGGGATGCCTGGTAGGAAATGAGGTGAGAGAAGCAGAATGTGGTCAGAGTGCAAAGAACCATCCTTATGTGGCACAGTAAGAAGCAGATGAGAACACTCAGGAGGGACCCAAAGCCTCAAGGGACGTGACTTACACTGTGAGCAGCAGTTCATCAAAGGCCCAGTGGAAACGGGATTATCTCCCTAGCAGGGCTGTCATGGATCTAGATGAGATAATCATTATAAAATAACTGGCAGCAGGTAGTTGCTCCTTACATTTTTCCTTTTATTCTAATAGCAGCAAGGAGCAGTGGCAGTCTTTAAGGAAGCATGTGGCACACCCATATTTGCACTTTAATTATTTGGTGAGGGCCCAGGCTGAGTTAAATCCACATCCTGGTAGAGCAGACCCATCACACCCACCCAGAGGCAGTCTGGAGGAAAGAAGGAATGGCTTTCAGGGTGTTGATTTAGCAATAAATCTTCAATGCACTGAGCAGAGCAGTGATTCTGAGAACAGCCTGATGACCACAACTCAAACCCTTCTTGGGCTCAATCCCCTGAGATGTGTCTGCGTCCTGGGAAGAAAGGACTAAAGTAAAAGGAAGAAAAAGCTATTGTATCCAAATCTGTAAAATACAGGGGCACAAGCTACACTACTCTAGAACCCCTCTAACAGAGTATAATACAAAGAGAGAAAGGCACTCCCTCCAACTCTCTGCCTTGGGTCTTCAAATGATGTTGACATCATGCCAGCCTGTGGCATTGGCAGGACAGTGACTGGGATGTGGTTGAATTCAGTGGAGCATCTGCAGTGCTTGGCAGGGGAGTCACCGAGCCATGGGGAATGACTTTATTCTTGCATACATGCAAAACTTACTCTGAGGACTCCCAAAATTTGAAAAAGGGGAGTTTTTCATTTTTGACGTATGTCTCTTAATGTGACCTGATTGGTAGCTATGGGCCGGTGAGGTCTACGGAGACTTGGATTATAGAAAGTGATGCTAGCAGTGGTTTAGACAGATAAGTGTGGGGCAAGAGTGATGGCAACATTATAAGGGAAAATGGCAAAGGGTCACAAACTATTTAAATTTTCTATCACTGAACTACCTGCATATAAAACAAAAGTGTAGAACTGAGAATTGTCAGTCTTGGCATGTGAACACCCATATTTAAATGTAAAAATAGGAACACATTTTAAAGTATTTTAAAAAACATATTCAAAATGACTTAAAAATTCCTCACTCCTTTTAGTACTGAAGATTTTGAAGAACTGTTGAAATAAGCTTAATAAGTTTTAAAAATTATGTTCCCTGGGAGAAAACATTGAAAAAAATATTTAATAAGGAGAGAAGTCCTTACTACCCCCTATCAATCAAAGCCCAATACTCAGTCCATACAGAAGTTCTTCCCAATAGACAGATAAATTTATGTCACATGATAGAAGTGGAGGAGAGTTCAATATTTTCACAATATTATATCTAAAGTGTTGTGTAATATATTGCTATTCTCAGTGCCAATAACTTCTGTAATACACCTCATTAGAGAAAAAAATGTCCAATATTTGGAAAATGTGGGTAGTAATGACCTAGAAATAGCTTCCATTTTAAACACACATGTACATTTCTGTATCTTAACAACATTTTTTTAAAAATGAGATAATTTTAGAAATAAGCATTTCAGTGACAAGGCCATAATTATTTATTAGGTCCTAGAAATGCTTTTTCTGAAAAATATCAATATTCTTGTGCAGCACTTTACAGATTTCAAAGCATCATTAAACAACTGAGAAATGAATTTCTTTTCAGAACAGAAGGGCCATGCATCACTTATATTGGATCTGCATCTAGTTGATTAACAGTTGAGTTAAAAATTCCTTCATTAGGAATCAGAAGGCTTTGAGAATTGGAATCAGTTTGTTCTCAAGGCTGGAGTAACATAATCACCTTGTCTATTGGAAACAACAAAACTCTTTGATTTTTGTCTATCAAAACATATAACATTTAGAAGGATTTGCTGGTACATTTACTAGGCACATTCCTTTTCTTCATCTGGTGGTAAGGCCTCTTAGACTTCTCTCCTTCTTGCCTGGAATGATATTCACCTAAAGGAATTTGTGAATTCTCCTCAGCCACACACATGTTCTGTAAGAGGAGGTTGGGGTGGTTGTTCCCCCACGGACAGGTGCTGATGAGTTGGACTCATGACAGGCCAGCAGGTGAGCCTCTGAGTGCCTTCTAGGTGACCACACATTGCCTGCTCCTTTCTTAAATATAAATCACAATCTAAAGCAGATGCCACTTTTCCAAACTCTTAAGATTGGTGGATCTGGGTATCTGGGGGAAGTTGGGCAAGGCAGGTATGTTTGAGTTCTCTGTATGGGTATTGTATTATTTTTGCAACTGTCCTTTAAGTTTGGAATTATTTCAAAATAAAAGGCTTTAGAAAAAAAAGAAAGAAAGTAGATGCCATTTATCTCTGCTTAAGGAAGGAGACTTTGGATGATGGAGATGTTCCTGAATGGATAAACTTAAGCTTTGCCATTAAAGAGATTTTTGCCCTGACTGTCTGCTTACTTATGTCAGATGATCAAAGTGTCCTTGCAAGCATCCTAAGACCTATCATATGATTTCTTCAGCATCAAAACTACAAAGAAGCACACTTCACACACACCTCTCCCGGTCAACAACTTGCAAAAGTAATTAATAGCAACCTCAATTAAAAACTTGGTAGAAACCATTTTCTTGCTAGTATCTTCCTACTTGTTAAGCCTTTTTCAGAAATCTAACAGGTTATGAAGACATTATTGCATGCTCAAATTTATACATATCATGGCCCCAAGTGTTGTTTCTTTCTGTCTATGTAGAGTCAAAGCCTGACAGCTAAAGTGTGTTTGTGCATAGAATTACCATAGACCCAGAAATTCCACTCCTAGAGATACATAAAAAAGAATTAAGAAATTTTTCTTAATCGTTTTTTATTGTCAGTTATAAATATTTTCTATTTTTCCCCTATTTACAGTTGCAAAATAGTTTAATGATATACCCACAACCACCATTCAGCATCTTTCTATAAACTCCATAAAAATTGAATAGGAAATAAAAAGCTCTTTTGGGGGCCCACTAACTTGTTTCCCCCAGACTCCAAACAACTCCCAAGAGCAGGGATTCAAAACAGATACTTGTACACCAATGTTCACAGCTGAATTATTCAGAATAGCCAGAAGCGGGAAACAACCCAAGTATCTGTGGATAAACAAAATGTGGTGTATACACGCAATGGCATATTAATAGTTATAAAAAGGAATAAAGTTATGTTCTCTTCTACAATGTGGATGAGCCTAGAAAACAATATTGTAAGTAAAATAATCCAGACACAAAAGGAAAAATGTAGTATGAATCCACTTATATGAAATATCTAGAATGGGCAAATGCATAGAGACAGAAAGTAGATTGGAGGGTAACTGGGGTTGGGGAGAAGGAGGGAATCAGTGAGTTATTGCTAATACATACGTGCCTTCTGTTGTGGTGATGAAAGATGTTTTGGAAATAGATTAGTGGGGGTGGTTGTGTAGCATTACAAATGTAATGAATGCCACTGAATTGTACACTTAATGATGGTTAAAATGGCAAATTTTATGTTTTTACCACAATAAAAAAGAGTGTTTGGGTAAACTGTTGACCATCCACTGTTTGGTAGAACTGGGTTTTATTATAGGAAAACAGTAAATTTGCGAGCATAGGAAATTTGTAATTGGCTTCTAAGTTCCTGGAATTTTCAGGCCATTAGCAATTATTATCAGCATCACCATTTAGCTATAGTTCTATTTTTTAAGAAAAGGATGCCTCAATATCTTGGGAAGCTTCTCAGGATACTTAGTGGTTTTCTATGAGCCATTGTAGGGAGCAAGATGTACAGGTGCAGTGATCCGTCATGTGTCTTTCCGTGTGCCTCTTTGATCCCCTCCTTCCAATGTGTGTATGCCCTATTTCTCTACATAGTTCAAGTTGTAAACCCTTTAGGGGGAAATAAGTAAAACATATAACACTTTCATATAAAGCTTCAAACTTTGTTGACACTGAATAAATATTAAATAAAATAAATCACAGGAAACATTGTTTGTGTGTTTTCTCATTACGGATCTTGTCCACCCAATGGCTTCCCATGACCTGTAGAATAGATTTCAAAGTCTTTTGATTGGCACTAAGGGACCAGAGACTGTGACCAAGCAGTTTTCTCTCAAACTACTTCTCACCAACATATAGGGCTCCAGTTTAATCAGAAGTATATTCTCCAAGAGGAACCTGGAATCTCTGTCTTGAAGTGTTTGCTCATTCCATTCTTTTGATCTGAAATATGCTTAACCCAAACTTCCAAAAGAAAATGACACCATCTCCTTCATGAAGTTTCCTCAGTTCCCTATTCAGCCTCCTCTCTACTCCCGCAACACTTTGAATACATGGCTACAAGAGCAGGAGCCAAGTTTCATCCTGGAGTTACAGTTATTTGCTATTTATCTTATTTCCTCTATAACAAAGTAAACTCACTGAAGACAGATGTTTCCTATAGCTGCCTCCATGCTATGCACATTCTAGAGGCTGAAAAAAAATGTTACGCTAAATGGAACAGAAACAAGAAATGATCTTTGGAAAGAAGAGCTGGAATGGACAATATTTTTTTTTTCAAGAATAAACCAGAAAGATATTAACAAAATATTTCCTAAATATACATTAGCACATGCTTTCCTATCTTTAGAGTCTAATGATGTATGGTTATAGTATCAGATACCCCTCTCTTTCAAATGGAAATCTTTGCACAGTTGCAGTACCCTACTGTGGTAGTTTGAAGCTGTACATACACCAGAAAAACATGTGCTTAAATCTCACCCATTCCTGTGGGTGCAAACCCAGTGTACGTAGGATCTTTTGATGAGACTATTTCAGTTAAGGTGTGACCCACCTCAACCAGGAGGAGACTTAATCCTACCACTGGAGTCCTTTATTAAATGGAATGAATATATATAAAGAAAGCCACAGAAGAAGCTGAAATTAACAAAACCCAGAAGAGAAAGAAGAGACCAGCAGATGCCACCACGTGCCTTGTCATGTGGCAGAGGAGCCAAGGATTGCTGGTAGTTGGTCTCCAGTAAGAAAGCATTGTCTTGGTGACACCTTGATTTGGACATTTTCTTGGCCTCAAACTGTAAGCTAATATATTCCCATTGTTTAACCTCACCCATTTCATGGTATCTGCTGTAAGCAGCCTAGCAAACTAAAACACCTGCTTTAATCACTAATTGTAGAATGTAATAAGAAATTGTTTCATAATGTGCTTTCCTTAGGCTTTTCTCTAACTCTTAAAATTCAGTTTCTTCATTTTTACCCCACATTTCCAATCCGAACACAGTGAACTTTTTCTTCCCTGTTCAGTCTTAAATAAATAAATAAAAAAAAACCTCCCTCTAATTCCCACTCCTGCAATTCAACTCCCTGCCTCAAAACTAGCTTTTCTGTCACTCAGAAGTCATCTCATTCTTGGAACTGCACTGCACTCCTGTGAGTTATAGTGACTGCTAAGTGAAGGAGACTGAAACCTTAATGGAAACATTGGAGAAGCACCATCAGAAGGCACTTCAGTGAACTTTGGAATATTTTCCACTGCCAGCCCTGCACTGATCCAAGCCTTTAGTTCACTCACCATGGGAAATCCTCCCTTTGTGTTATTTTGTGGGAAGTGGTGGCATTGTGATTTTCTCCCTTCCCCAGGCACAGCATATAAGACCTAAGGGAGGACACTGAAAGATGTAGTCTTCACAACATGCAAGACTGCCTACGTGCTCATTCTTACACATTCCCAGAATTGGGTTCAACTGAAAAGTGAGACTAAACTCTACAATTTCATGCACACTTTAAAAATAAGATGACTATAAAATTTTTAAAACATAAATTTAATTCACCTATGAACTTTAAATGTTGCAGCCACCAAAGACATGCTTGCTCTGTCTGCTTCCCCAGCACTTTTTATTCAGCAAGTTTTTAATGAGTACATACTATGTGCCAGCTCTTATTCTAGGGGATAAAAATACAACAGCACACTAGAGAGACACATCTACACTCAATGGGATTTACAATGAGTTTACATTTAGACAGAAAAGGAGGGAGTGAATAAATCACTATTTCTGCTGCAGCCAACTACTCGGTTAAGCCACGCAGGCTCAGATGAGCTGCAGGTTGCCTCTCACTGACATTCCGAGTTCTGAGCAAAGGTTTGCAAACTGATGGTGGGTCCTCTTATGTGGCACAAGCTCAGTGATATTCTTCATCTTGACATGAGAGGAAGCACATGTATTTCAACCACCGCCTTCAGAACAAAACAAAACAGAACAATTCTACATATGCTTGCCAATTTATTCGGAGATTAGTCTGTAGAGCTGGGCCGAGAGTGCCAGGGGGAACCGGAAGCTTATTGCCTTCAAACTTTATTTCTTTGAGTGCAAAGACTATGAAGATAATCTGTTCTCAGTCAAAGAGAAATTTAATATAGTGCTCCCTGATTTCTTCTATTTAATTCATATTCTCCTGGCAATCCCTACAGTGCATTCAGTGTGTGTTCAATCTTGCCTTGATGTTGTTGTTTGTATCAAAGAGAGAATTAAATTGTCCACAAAAAAATGAATCTAGATCCCTGTTCCCTCAAGGCTGCCCTAAGAGTTAGTGCTTTTATATCAGTTTTAATCAACTCTTTCTGAAATGCTATGTCTACTGATTTCACAGCTAACACTTTTATTTTCTAATAATTAGCCTAGCCATCATAAGATGTGTAATAATTCTGAAGGAGAAGGTTAAATTAAAAAATTGCTGGACTGTACAGTACCCTGTAAGAACTATCTAAACCTTAAAGAAATGAAGCTTTTATTTTCTATGCCATGAAATTACCAGGCCATTGGAAACAGTGGCTCCATCTTGATCACCATCCCAGCATACACCAAGTGTCCTTGGCTAATGCATTTTGGGGGATTTTTTGCTATATATCATCATTAAATATGCATGGTATTTTTGTGGCCAGTTTAATCATTCACCAGAGATTTTTGTTTTTTTTTTTTTTTTTAAAGCAAACAAACAAACAAAAACAACCTGTGAAAGTAATTCTGACAAGGACTAAGAAAATCAATTTAGAACTAAATTAACTAGACAAAGAATTTTTGCAGCTGGTGGCAGAAATTTCTAGATCTAATTGCCTCCTACTACTGATGCATATGGTTACACTGTAAAGTTGATCCCAGAAGACAAGGCTATTATATTGAAGCATCACTTTCCACCATGCTGTGTTTCCACCACTCTCTCCACTACACTCTCCCCTGCCGCTCCCTTTTCCTTTCCACTTCCAGGAGCTGTCCCAGCCAAGGCAGGCAGTTATCAGCCTCCCTTATCCTCTGGTCATTAAAAGAGGTCTGGAGTGTAGTGGAGCATGCAGGACAGACAGACTTGAGTTTGACTTTGGACTCTCATGCCCAGAAGCCCTGTTCCCTTATGAGCACACGGTAGCGTCCTTAGAAGAGGAAGAGTCTGGAAGATCCTTACACCTCAGGGGCTTGGAGCCTCTCTAACCTTCCTCCCTGGGAACTGCCTCAGCTGCAGAGCCTCCAGGTGGGTTAATCCACTGTTCAGATCCTTTGGAGCCTTTGACAAGAACCTGCCACTTCCTGAGCTCAGTGACTTGAGGAGCAGCCTCCTGGGTCTCATCTTTTCCTCCTTTGCTTGCAGCCCCTTCCAGGTGAGCCAGACCTCACGGCAGGACCAATTCTACTCTTAGCATGTGAGGATCCTGATTCACATTCTCTGTTTCCAAGGAATGACTAATTAACAAACCATTTCTGAAATCAGGGGTTGAGAAAGCCTGGGACTGAAAGCAATGATAATCAATCCCTTTGAAGGAGAATTTACTTCCATGGGAAACAGTCCTTTCTGTGTCTATATTTATTATGAATCTTGTAGATGCAGGTTGTCTGGAGTCGATTTTAAAACACTTACAGACTAAATCAGCATAGTTAATGCCTGTTTACTAAGTTTTACACAAACCTAATGGGTAAAAATGTGAATGTACAGAAGATGTTTAAAGGATTGGATATAACTATGTAGTTTGCAAATGATATTCCTTAAAAGGTGAAGTCACTCTGGTACCTTTAAATTATGAATCAATTATTAAGTTTTAATTTAAAAGCCCACATTTCAAAACACAAGTATTATATATGATATGATATACAGATCTATAATTATACTTTAAACTCAATATTTTAGGAGTCTGCTAATTTATGGGCTATCCAACTTGGGCTAAATTTTTTTCTCTCCGACTTTCTATGTTTTGCCTCTCTCCATGTCAACAGACAGCATGCTATTAAAGAAAAAGGAAATAACTATTCTGATAAAACTTGGATATTTGTATGGGTTTTGCATAGTAAGCCCTGAAGCCAAATTTGCCTACAACACACCCTGGATGCCCCAGTTGGTGTAGCACTACCTTAAGATGGAAATATTTCCTCTAAAGAAACGAATAACTGGAAGAACTTGAGCCTTAAAATTAAATACCAAAAAGGAAAAACACAGAAAAAATGTAAAACAATTACTTTTGACAGACTGTTTTTTTAAGAACAACTTAAGAAAGCAAAATTAAACTCCCAGACAATTCCTCAGATAAGTATTGCATAGAAAATTACTCTTTATTGTTAAAATAAGCACATGTTCCGTGTTTTAGCTCCAAATTTGAATGAGATCTACAGGAACCAAAACCAATAAGTGGGCAGTGGATTTAAATAATTTTTTGCAAGACTCGATGTCTTGTCTTCATGGGAATCTCTGGGAAAGGGAATTGTAAATAAGGTTTTAGAAGTCAAGTTTTCACCTTAATGACTATAGTATGAGAAAAAGGTGGCAAGCTGCTTCCTGAAAAGGGGTACATATCACAAATTTTAAAGTGAAATTGGCTTTAGCAATATTGGTAATACTTTTTCTTTTATTATAGAAGTTGTAGGTTTAAAGAAAAATCATGCATAAAATACAGAGATCCCATATACCACCCTATTATTAAGAAGTTGCATTAGTGTGGTACATTTGTGGCAATTCATGAAATAATATTTTTATAATTGTGCTATTAACTATAGTCCATGGTTTATTTTAGGGTTCAGAGTTTCAGTTGTACAGTTCTAGGGATGTTTTTAAAATTGTTATTCTAGTAACATTTATACAACCTAAATTTTCACCTTTTAACCACATTCAAGTATATAATTCAGTGTTATAAATTATCTTTATGTTGTGCTGCCATCGCCATCATCCAAAACCAAAACTTTACCATCTACCCCAGATAGAAACTCTGTACAATTTAAGCACTAACTCATTTCCCATCACAACCCCAGCCCCTGGCAATCTATATTCTAGTTTCTGACTCTATGAATTTACTTTATTCTAATTATTTCATACCAGTGAGATGATATTTTATTTGCCCTTTTGTGTTTTGTTTATTTCACTCAACATTGTGTCTTCAAGGTCATTCATGTTGTTACATGTATTAGGATTTCATTCCTTTTCATGGCTGAATAATATTTCATTCTGTGTATTTGCCACATTTTGTTTATCTATTCATTGGTTGTTGGGCACTTGGGTTGGTTCTGTCTTTTGGCAATTGTGAATAATGCTGCTATAAACACTGGTGTGCAAATAACTGTTTGATTCCCTGCTTTCAGTTCTATTGGGTACATTCCTAGAAGTGGGATTGTAGGGTCATATGGTAATTCTCTGTTTAACTTTCTGAGAAACTGCCAAACTGTTTTCCACAATGACTGTACCATTTTATATTCCCACCAACAACAAATGAATGTTTCATTTCTCCACATCACCTCCAACACTTGTAAATTCCCATTTTCCTTAGTAATAGCCATTCACAATGGTATCTCATTGCAGTTTTGATTTGGATTTCCCTAATGGCTAATGTTGTTTACCCTTTTTTAATGTGCTTTTGGACATTTGAATATCTTCTTTGGAGAAATGTCTATTCAAGTCTTCTCCCCCTTTTGAAATTGGGTTGTTTGTCTTCTTCTTACTCAGTTGAAGGATTTCTTTATATATTCCAGATGTTAAGCCCTTATCAGATATGTGGTTTCCAAATATTTTCTCCTGTTCAGTATGTTATCTTTTCACTTTCATGTTAAAGTCATGTGATGCACAAAAGTTTTTAATTTTGAAGAGGTTCATTAATTTTGAAGAGGTCTCTTTCATTTCTTGCTTGTGCTTTGGATGCAAAGTCTAAGAATCCGTTGCCTAACACAGGGTCCTGAAGATGCTTCCCTATGTTTTCTTCTAAGAGTTTTACACTTCTGGTTCTCATATTTAGGTATTTGATCCCATTTTGAGTTGATTTTTGTATATGGTGTGAGGTAGGGATCCACCTTCAATCTTTTGCATACGGACATCCAGTTTTCCTAGAACAATTTGTAGAAGAGATTATTCTTTCCCAATTGAATGAATTTTTGGCACCCTTGTCAAAAATCAGTAGGTTATAATATGAGGGGTGATTTCTGAACTCTCAATTCAATTCCATTGGTCTATATGTCTATTGCTTGTGCCAATACCGTGCTGTTTTGATCACTGTAGCTTTGTAATATGATTTAAAGCCAGGAAGTGTAAGTCCTCCAACTTCATTCTTCTTTTTTAAGATGTTTTTGGCAATTCAAGACCTATTGCACTTTAAATAAATGCCATAATTGGAATTTCCATTTCTGCAAAGCAGGCTGTTGGAATTTTGATAAGAATTGCATTGAATCTGTAAATCAATTTGAGTAGAACTGACATCTTAATATTTAGTTTTATAATCTATGAACATGTAATGTCCTTCCATTTATTTACATCTTCTTTGATTTCTTTTGCAGTGTTTTGTAGTTTTCTGAGTACAGGTCTTTTATTTACATCCTTATATTCCTAGATATTTGATTCTTTCAGTTGCTATTGTACACAGAATTTTCTCTTGATTTCCTCCTCAGATTGCTCATTACTAGTGTATAAAAAACTACTAATTTTTTGTAGGTTGATCTTATGCCCCACCACTTTGCTTAACTCATTTATTTGATCTAGTAGCTTTGTTTTAGTTTTTCAGGATTTTCTATAGATAGGATCATGTTATCTGCAAACAGTGAAAGTCTTACTTCTTCCTTTTCAATTTGGACACTTTTTTTTTTTTTCTTGCCTAATTGCTCTAGCTAGAACTTGTAGCATAGTGTTGAATAACAGTGGTAACTGTGGGCATCTTTGTCTTGTTCTTGATCTTAGAAGGGAAGCTTTTAGTCTTTCACCATTGAGTACATTGTTATCTGTGAGTTTTTCATATATGCCCTTTATAATATTGAGGACATGTCCTTCTGTTCCTATTTCTCTAAGTGTTTTTATCAAGAAGGAATGCTGGATTTTATCAAATGTCTTTTCTGCATCAGCTGAAATGATCATGTGGTTTTTCCCCTTCATTTTGTTAATGTGGTGTATTATGATAATTGATTTTCTTGTGTTGAACCACCGTTACATATCTGGGATAAAACCCACTTGATCATGGTATATAATTCTTTTAATGTGCTGTTGGATTAGATTTGCAAGTATTTTGTTGAGGATTTTTGCATCTATATTCATTAGAGAAAGAGGTCTGTAATTTTCTTTTCTGGTAGTATTTGTTTCTAGTTTTGGTATTAGGGTGATATTGGCTTCATAGAATGAATTAGGTAATGTCCCTCTTCTTCAAATATTTGGAAGAGTTTGATTAGGATTTGTATTGATTCTTCTTGGAACGATTGGTAGAATTCCCCTGTGAAGCCATCTGGTACTGGGATTTTTGTATGTGTGTCTGTGGCGGGGGTGGTGGTGGTGGTGGTGGTGGTGGTGGTGATGGCTGATTCAATCTCTCCACTTGTAATTGATTCATTGAGATCTTATATTTTTTCTGGAGTTAGTACAGGTTGTCTGTTTCTAGGAATTTGTCCATTTGATCTAAGTTGTTTAATTTGGTGGCATACTGTTGTTCATAGAATCCTCTTATGATCCTTTTTATTTCTGTGGGGTCAGTAGTAATGTCTCCCATCTCATTTCTGATTTTATTTATTTGCATTTTCTCTTTTCTTTTCCTTGTCAATCTAGCTAATGGTTTGTCAATTTTGTTGATCTTCTCAAAGAACCAACTTGTGTGTGTGTTTTTTAATTCTATTAGTTTTTTATTCTTAATTTCATTTATTTTGACTCTAATCTTTATTTGTTTCTTTCTCCTTGCTGTGGAACTTGTTTGCTGTTCTTTTCCTAGTTTCTCCAGGTGTGCAGTGGTGTCTTTGAATTTAGCTCTTTCTTCTTTTTTAATATAGGCATTTAGGGCTATAAATTTCCCTCTCAGCTCTGCCTTCACCACATCCCATAAGTTTTGATATATTGGGTTCTCATTTTCATTCTTCTCCAGATATTTACTGATTTTTCTTGCAATTTCTTCTTTAACCCATTGACTGTTTAAGACTGTGTGTTTAACTTCCATATATTTATGAATTTTCTGCATCTCTTCCTGTTATTGATTTTCAGCTTCATTCCATTGTGGTCAGAGAGAGTGCTGTGGATAAATACTACCATTTTAAAGTTATTCAGACATTTTCTGACTTAACATTTGGTCTATCCTTAAGAATGATCCATAAGAACTTGGAAGGAATGTATACCTTGCTGTTTTGGGGTGCAATGTTCTGTATATGTGTGTTAGATCTAGTGTATTTATCACATTATTCAAGTTCTCTGTTTCCCTATTGATCCTCTGTCTAGATGTTCTATCTATTGATGAGAGTGGTGTACTGAAATCTCCAACTATTATTGTAGAGATTCCTATTTCTCCCTTTGGTTTTGCTAGTGCTTGCCTCATGTGTTTTGGGGCACCCAGATTAGGGGCATAAATATTTGTGATTATTTCTTCTTTTATTAACATATAGTGCCATTCTTTGTCTACTTAAAGTCTACTTTGTCCAATATTAGTACAGCTACCCCACCTCTTTTTTTGTTACTGTCTGCACAGAATACCTTTCCCAACTTTTCACTTTCAATCTATTTGTGTCCTTGGGTTTAAGGTGAGTCTCTTTTTGACAGCATATAAGTTGATTGTGTTTTTATCCATTCTGCCAAGTTGTCTCTTTTGATTGGGGAGTTTAATCTATTAACATTCAATGATTTTATTCTATAGGCAGTACCTACTTCACCCATTTTAATTTTTGGTTTTAATATGTAATATCTTATTTTTCTCTCTTTTTACCCTTTTAGTTACCTTTACTGATCATCTTCATTTCTACACTCTCAAGCAAGCCCCTTTCTCCTGTATTTGCCTTTCAGCCTGCAGAAATCCCTTTAGCATTTTTTGTAGCACAGATCTCCTGCTGATGAGCTCTCTTAGTTTCTGTTTATCTGTGAATAGTGTAAACTGCCCCTCATTTTTGAAAGACAATTTTCCCACATAAAGAATTTTTGCCTTGTAGTTTTATCTTTCAGCATCTTAAATATATCATACCACTGCTATTTTACCTCCACAGTTTCTGATGAAAACTTGGAACTTAATCTTACTGAACATCACTTGTATATGATGAATCACATTTCTTTCCCTATTTTCAGGATTCTCTCCTTATCTTTGGCATTTGACATGCTGATTGCTATGTGTCTCAGAGTAGGTCTAGTAGGATTTATTCTTTTTGGAGTATGTTGCACTTCTCAGACATATATTTTTATGTCCTTCATAAAAGTTGGGAAATTTTCATCCATTATTTCCTCAAATATTCTTTCTGCCCCTTTTCCCTTCTCTTCTCATTATGAAACACCCATGATGTGTATATTTGTGCACTTTGTGCTGTCATTCAAATCACTTAGACCCCACTAATTTTTCCCATTCTTTTCTCTATCTCTTCTGCCATCTGTAATATATATATATATATTGCTAGTGTCTAGGCATCTGATTATCTTAATGAGTCTGTCTTGGCAAGACTTTTCATGTAGATTGGCTTTGTGCTAAGGCACCTCTTTGATACTTGGTTCAACTTATTGTAGACCTTTAGAATAGCTCATGTTTAATTGATCAGAATTTTTTAGCCTTTATTCATCTGATTCTTGCCCTGGGTATGGTACAATTTTTGAGATTTCATTATTGTGCAATTGTTTCACCCCAGGAGAAGGCTTCCTTTCCCCCGTTCCTTCTCTAGGAATATTGATCAGTTCTATTTCTTTTTTATTTGTCTCTCTCTACATATGTATTTTTTAGTGCTCCTTTACTTGTCTCTAGCTGCTTTTGTCTAGAAGGTAAATTCTTGGAGGAAGGTCACCCTTGAGTGGAATTTCCCACATCAGTATTTCCCAGTCAAAAAAGTCCAGGGACCCACATAGGGAGCATAGATAAGTTCCAAAATGCCCTGAAGAGGAGACCTGAAAGACACCAAAATTTCATGGATGTTTCCCTGAATCTTTGCTTTCCTCTCCTGCCCAGCACTTCACACTCTTCAGAAAATTGCTCCCCTAGTCCTAAGGTGGTACTGTGCCTTTAAGTCTCCACTGACTCTGCCCCTGTCATGGGTGGGGTTGAAAGCTAGCTGCTGCTGTCTGGGGTGGGTTGAAACCCTACCACAGACCCAGGACCCAGTGATCTGAATTCTCTAATCAAAAGCTGCCAACAGTTCTGGGGCCATGGCCCACCCCCCTTTTCTTGGGGGAAGAATTGCGTTTCAGCAAACTGTTCCCAACAGCTTTAAGAAGACACTATGTCCCTAAATTTCCCCCACTTCCACCTCTGTTGGGGTTGAAACAGAGGCTGCCAGCTACTCGTATCCTGAGTGAGTTGAAACTTTAGTTGCCCTCAGAGCTGGGACTCAGCGTTCCATATTCATTAATCACAAGCCAAGATCAGTGCTCCCCACCCGATTCTGAGGGAAGAGGACTTTTATTTCCAGTCAGGGACTGGATCCTGGGGCAGCCTGCCCAGAGAGTGGGGATGGGCTCCAGCCTCTGCACAGCTCTTCCCTGCAGGTAATCAGTCTTTTCCTTCCACTCTTCTTTGGAGGATGTACAGAGTTTTTTGTGCTGTACAGAGTTTTTATAGTCTCCAGAGCCCCCAAACATTTGTTTCAGACAGTTCCTGGCTATTTACTGCTGCCCTGGAGGATGGACTGAGTTTTGAAGCTCCCTACTCTGCCATCTTTTCATTCCTTTTTAATATTGAAAAAAAAAAACCTTATGTCTTTTAAAATTAATAAATGTCATGAACAACTCTAGCTCTCCCAATTTAATCACCATCAAATCATTTATCACAGGTTTTCTACCCCTGACTTAATTTTTTGGAAATTCTTATATATAATTACTTCTTATAATTGGTGCACAGTTATTAAATGTGTACTGCCAATTCCCAAAGTTTCAAATGGATAAATATTATCCAAATGTGCTCAATCAATGTGTAGAAATAGCTTTAAGCCCTTTTCCTGCAAGGGAAATATTTACCATATATCACAGTCAGATTAGCTATAGGTAGTAAGTGCTTGAGGGAGAAGGACTGAAAGCCTAGACGTCACTTTAAATGCCCTAGCACTTCTGTGAAGGACATCCTCAAAAGACAGAAAGGAAAAGGAAAAAAAAAAAAAGCCAGTGGTATTACCTTGAGCATCCTATAAAACAAAGTGCTTAGAATCAGAACCGTGTCAGAATACTTGCTCCTTGAGACACAGAAAGTCTTTTGTATCAAGAAAAAAATAGCCAATAAAGTTTACAGAGAACTTTTAATATTCCTCCTTTACCAGATTATTCATTCCATATGATAAATTTACAGCACTGGATTAGATTATTAATTTTTAAAAAACCTTTTGACTGTGGAATATGAAGTAGTGAGTTCCATATTGGAGCAATCTTACTTCAGAAATTGCATAATGCAACTTCAGAAATTGTACAATGCATCTTACTTCAGGAAGGTCAAAATAGTGAAAATAATAACAGGTACTTTTCACATAATTTTTCCCTTTTTCTAGAGTAATTAGGCATACAGAATAAATTGTGGGGAATTTATAACTACTATAAAACCATTTTGGTCCTCTATTTGGGTAAAAGTCACTGTGGATTTTTATTTTTAGGAAAAATTTTAACTGTAGAACGGGATAGCACTTTTTTTCCTTTCCTTAAATAAGAAATGCCTGACAGTCATCTTATGTCCATTACATCCCAATATTTAGATTCGTCTATGAACTAGAGGTCCATGTAACTTTCTAATTCCTTTCAGTGATTCCTTCAAATCTACTCTTCTTAGAACATTTTACATTTTACACTTTCTGGCTTCATAACATGGCAGAGGGAACATCTTGTTTGCTGGTTTGAGGAAAAGCATTATAGATTTCAGTTTAATGTACGGAAGAATTCTCAGGCAGAGCTGCTCTGAGTTCAGAATGAACTTGGACTCCTTGTGAAGTGGGGAGCCCAGTGGCTGGAGGTGCTGAACTGTGGTTTTCCACACTCACTGTGCATCAGATTCTCCTTTTGAGCTTTTAAAAGCACAGATGTCTGGGCCTCACCCCTATGATTCAGATTCAGTTGGCCCTGGATGGGATCCAGGCAGGAGTACTTGAAAAACATCTGCCTGGGTGATTTTAATGTGCAGTGATGCTTGAGAACCAGTGGCTTAACAAGGGTCCAGAGACCCACCCTCAGTCAGGTGACTCCCCTACAGTCCCTCCCAGCCTCAGATGGTGTGACGGGAAACTGTTCACTAAGCGCTCATCAGTCTTCCTTAAGGGAGGCTGGAAGTGAAATGTACTGCACTGCCTCCTCTGCTAAAACAGGAACTGAAGAGTTCAAAGGAAGCACAAGAAGTCAGGATATACTGGTTCCAGCTGTCTGAAATCAAGGGAGGCTTCTCTAAAACAATGAATAACAGCCTGGTATCGCTGAGCTCCAGTGAGTGTCAGTCCTGGGTAAATGGATTTTTGTTGTTTGTTTTTTCCTGGCTGGGGTGGAGGGGTCCTCCTAACAAATTCATGCTCATCGCCCCCACTCTTGGCATACCTGATAGCCACCCCTCAAGAGTTCTGTGTCTTTCCCAATCCAAACATGTTCTTAGAAGAGAACTGGATCTCATTACACCATCAGAGTAAGTACAAGGGTGCCTGAGAATCCCACTCAAAACCATTGCATTTTGAGCCTTAACTCCATGAAATGAAAAGTTTGGGCATTTTCAATGGAATTTAAAGAACACTGAGAAAGTAGAACAACTTTTAAGCACAGGAGATCTTTTCATATAAATATTAAATCACCTTATAGAAGTGGCCTCCTAGAGAGAAAAATTCCACACAAGTTGAGAACTCTCCTGGGGATTAAATCCAGGAAGAGAGAGCCATGGAATGGCACAGCCAATCTCAAGTAGGTAGGAAGTCACACAGAAAACAGTGATCAGATGTTTTTCATTTCCATAAAAGATAAAATAAGAAAAACTGGGCTTTCATCATAGTGTGATAAATTTCAAGGAAATACTCTTTAAGAAATACCTTTCTGATTACAGATGGAAGGAGACTGAGGAATTTTCTTTCAAGGGAGTGTTTAAAAACAGAATATCTTCACCACTGTATGGAAAATCCAAAAGCATTATCTGTGTCTTCCTCCCATCCACAGAGAAGAGAAGAGAAGCTACCTGGCTGGAGTCAAGTCCAGACTAGATCATGGAAGACAAGACAGCTATTAGGGGTCAGATGAAAACCAGTAGGGTTTGGAAATGGTAAAACACTCTACAATTTTGGGATATCAGTCCCCCTTCCAAGTGAAGAAATCCCCATCCTTCAGAGCCCTTGATCCTCAATAAATGTCATTCCAAGGATTCACATCCTAATTTCTTGATTTAAAATACTTAAGACAGGATATCTGGAAATTCTATGCTGTAGTCTAAAGAGTGCTCAAAAATCTGTTTAGTTCCATGAGACTGTAATTTATTTAAAAGCCACAATACAGTGTAAAAGTGCACTGGGCTGTTTATGTTACTTCCTCAGTTTTTCAGTATCCCATATTTCAAGTTTTAAGGACACACCTAAATATAAGGGTATTCCTAATCTCTTATGCAAACTTTCAAAGGGTATTTAACAATAATATACATTTAGCAGTAACTTGGTAAATAATGCTGGCCTTTCTGTGTGTGTCATATTTTGCACTGTGTTGTGAATAGGTCTATGTAGTAATCAATAAAATGCCAAACCAGTACATTTCAACATACATGGTTTTACTTCCTTATGAATATTTTCTTTATTTTAAAAATTACTATAGAAGCACAGAACAGAAACATGACTGTATCCTTTAAATTTAGCTAATTATTCCTATTCATGCAAAGACACTACTTTTTTTGTGTGATTTTATTGTAAAAAAATAATATGTGCATCTTCAGGCAGCCTCAGTACTAAGCATGCAATTTCCCAATTTGCTAATATTTTGTGGGGAGAGCTGCTCATCTGGACTCGGGACTGATGTGAACATGTAAACCTGTGTTCTTTAGTAGAAATCGTGAGTGCCTGACCATATGCACAAAGCCAATACACATGGGCACAGAACACAGCCTCCCTGTTCTCAATATTAAAGTGGATCTGGCAGCACTTTGGGATCACTGAAACAGCACATACTTGCAAAGGACCATGCATCCTCTTTTTACGTGTTTCAGTATCATGTAGCCTGTTAGTTCTTTAGAACAAAAGTGTGAGTAAACCATTATATATTAATCGAAATTTGGAAACATGGGCAATTCTGCTTCTGCTGTGACACCCAACCTGGGTATTTAGCAATCAGAAAACTTGGTTTCCTGAAGCTCACCTTATTATGGGGTGGGTGATAAGAGCTGATGATTGCAATCTCCAGCTTCTGGGATAGAAGGGAAGACAACAATATCATAGAAGGCACAGATAATATTTGATGCTAATTCTAGGCTTCCTATGAAAAGCTCAAAGATAGATATGTTGCTTTATCTGGACAACTGTGCTCCAGTGGTCCACTGCTTCTAAGAGTTCCTTTTATTCACAGTCCCTCCAGAACACAGTCTCCCACATTAAAATATTCTAAATCTAAGCTAGACTCCTCATAAAGTCCATTTAATTCTCTACCCTCAACACCATCTATCTTTGTTGTTGATTAATTTACTCTTATTAACCAACAGTATATAAAATATTCTCTGTATCCCCAGGACCAAATACTGGAATGAGAATGCTTTTCTGTCTCTTGTTTCTAGTCTCTTAAACCACATGTAGGATATATAGCTGTTTCCAAACACATTTTCATCGGCCATTATCTAGAAAAACTCAATTCCCCATGACCTTTAAATTGAGAGGCTCTTTAATTAGACATCAAGGAGGGACAATTACTGAAAATTAATCCCTGGCATTTTCTAATTGTAGAACAACTTTCCATGTCATGTTAGGGTCCATGCTCCCATATATTATGTATATTTCATTTGTGTTAATATTTTCCCCTGATTCTCTAGTTAGAGTCATTCCCCCTAACAACCACTCTTTTGAAATGCTCCAAGTGCTCCCCATCTTCTCTCAGACCAATGGGCTGTATTCTTAGACTCAACGCTTTAATTATAAAACATATTAACATAGGCCAGAATTCAACCAAAGCTTCTAATATGTGATTAATTAAATTAACCATGATTTGATTAATTAAATCAATTAAAGAATGTCCTGTTTCAAGTATACTTTAAAGCATCTACATATTTAAAAATTTCAAATAGCAACATTCAAAAAATCACATCAAATACAAATGTATGGATTATGTGTAGAGAGAAGGGTCTAATATTGTGATATGCCTTACGCATCACCAAATTCAAAAATTCAGAATGCATTAAAGAACACAAACCCATTAAATGCTGTACAAGTCAAACAAAGGTCAATTATTTATCCAGTGAAACAAATGTTTATCAAGGCTAGTTGGGGTCTAAATTTGTCAAAGAGAGCATCATTGTTGGAAAGCATCCTATATTGGGGGTATGGATTTGGATTATTTAACATTTACCATGAGACCGGCAGTGTGTAGGTCATTTTACTTAAGTATGGCATCACTTCTCACAATAATCCTGTGAAGTTGGTGTTATTACACTTATTTACTGAACAAGAAGTGGAGGTTTACACAGGTGGAGTAACTTGACAATGTTACAGAGCTAATAAAGAATAGAGCTGAGAGGAAGTTAAAGTTTTCCTAACTTCAAGGCCTGTGACTGCCTGGGTAAACTGTACCTGAATAAATTTAGCGCCTGGCCCCTGGCCTCTGGCTCAAAGTAAGTGCTTATTAAAATCGTAATTAGACCAAAGAGTATATGAGGAGGGTGTGTCTGAATCCAGAGCCTGTGTTCTGCTACAGTGTATCAAAATGTCTCTAAAAGGTAGGTTCCCCTAAATCTTCAATTGTTGTTATCAATCCATTTGCAACCCTTCATCTCTGAATTTAACTTAGGCAGTATTTCCTTTATTTTCTGTTCTATTTGTATTAGAGAATTTGTAGATTCCTAGAGCGATCATTCACAAAATATAGAGTTCCCGTATAATGTACCCATTTTTAACATTTTGCATTATTATGGTACTTTTGTTACAATTGATGAGAGAATATCACTGTAATTGTACTATTAACTATAGTCCATAGTTTACATTAAGGTTCATGGTTTGTGTTGTACAATCCTATGCTTTCCTTCTTTTTAAAATTTTGTTCTAGCAATATATCTACCACCTAAAATTTCCCCTTTTAACCACATTCAAATGTACAATTCAGTGGTGTTAGCTACATCCCAGAGGTGTTACTATCACTAACATCCATCACCAAAACTTTCCATAATCACAGAAACTCTGCACCAACTCTGCACAGTTTCCTAAGGCTCTGTTCACTTCACTCATCTTCATTCTTTCTTCTTACTGCTCCTAACATTGTCTTATCTTCAAGTTCACTGATTCTTTCTTCTGTCAGTTCCAATTTGCTGTTGAACCTCTCTAGGGAATTTTTTACTTCTGTAACTGTGGTCTTCAGCTCTGTTCACTTCCTCTTCATAATTTTCAACTCTCTATTGATATCTTTGTGTTCATCTGTTGTTTTCTGATTTCCCTTAGTTCTTTGTCCATGTTTTCCTTTAGCTCTTTGAGCATAGTTAGGAACATTTTTTTTAAAGGTCTTTGTCTGGAGCTTCCCAGGTCTGAGCCTCCTCAATAATGGTTTCTTGTGCTTTAAGCTTCTCCTTGCCTGGGCCAGAAATCCCTGTTTCTTTGCATGTTTTGTAAACTTTTGTTTAAGTCTGGATATTTTGATGTTTTGATGTGTTATTGCTGGAATTTAGACTCTGAGGCATCTGTTCCTCAAGAGAGTGTTAACAATAGAGCTTTCCTTGAATGCCAGGAGCTGACAAAAACAAAACAAAACAAAACCTTTCCCAGTCTTCGTAGATTGATCTGTGGGAGTAATTTCCTTCTGAGCTTATTCATACAATGCGTTTAGAGAATAGCTCAAGGCCAAAGCACAGAGGATTCCCTGAACATTTCTGTGTGTGAGTCTTGTCTTGGACAGGTGCATGTGGCCCTAGGAATTCCCCCATTTACACAGATACAAATGCCCCCTCTTCCCAAGAAACAGTCTCCTCATAGCTCCAGGCACTGCACCTTGTGTCCTATAGCCAGTGATCCCTTGCCCCAGACAGTCATGACTTTACTGCTCTCCCACAGTGCCCTGTAGCTGAGATCTCTGTAACCTTCTACATGCAGGGCAAGTTCTGGGATGGTGCACCAGTGATGAGTGTCCTGGTTCAGTCCCTCAGGCCCCACCAGGGAGATTGAGGCTCCCAGTATGTTCATGAGGGTCACTCTGCTCCACTCTGAGCCAGGACAAGGGGCCTGTGCTGACAGAGCTGGTGAGGGGGTGGGGGAGGAGCCAGCAGGGTGCCACAAGATCCTACTGCTTTTAACTTGCCTTTTCTTAGTATAGCACTCACCCTATTACTGCAATCCTTTACCTGTTTTCTGGAGCTTTGAAAAAGATGTTCTGCCAGTTCTTACTGGTTGTTCAAATCTTCTGTGGAGGACAAAGCCATCTTAATTAGGGTGGGCCAATATTGAGTCTTCTTAATTCCTAGAATGTACCACACTTCACCTTGCCTTAATGCCTTCTTACTAGAAGTTCTCTATTTCTGGAAAACTTCCTCTGCCCTCTTTTTATCTCCTGAGTAATTCCTGCTCATTCTTTAGAACTAACTTGTAGTCATTTTCTTGAGAAAGTCTTTACAGGTGTTTTTCCCATCAGGGCTTAAGTGGCCCTGACATATTCTCCCTGAACTTCCTCTATCAGCATTTACCCCACTGAATTACACCCAACTGTTCACTTGCAGTATTCCTCACTAGCATATAAGACTACCTTGAATTCAAATCTGATTGAGTACCTGATACAAAAAAAGAGGGAGTAGGGCTGGCTGTTATTATCTGCAATTCTCCATTTACCTGGAGAAAATTTAAGGACATACTTCTGACTAAACCCAAATGAAACTTTTCTTTATCATCCTCAAGTAGAATATAAGAAATTCCAAACATGTGATCAGCTCTCTTATTAAGCTTCCATTTCTATCAAAAGCAGCCTCTGTTATGTGAGGAGGGTTTGGCCCTAAGACATTCTTTCCTGTAGTAGTTTATGATAAGGAAATTTTGAAATTGAAACTCCCATCTTCTATGTAGTTTTTGGAAACTTGGCATTTGTATATCCTAATCAAGAAAAGATGAAACAGGAGCTGATGCAATTTGAAATGTCTCAAAGAAATTCTAATTAGGGACACAATCCAAATTATCCAGGTATGTGTTACGGTCTGTCTGTAGACACTGATTTCTTAGCATTTTATTTCATTTGCCTGTATAGACACAGCATATCTAAAAAACACAACTTTCCTTTTATAATTTGGGAAAAAAATTTTCCTGAAGATTATGTAAATCTTCTAAAATTCCAAGCAGAAATGGCCATCTTTTGTAATTTTGAAACATAGTTTCATTTACCCTGTCTCCCAATATGCAGAGAGTGGAATTTGATGTCCTTATATTCTCTCTAGTCCTCTTTGGATCTCTTAGAATAAGTTAAATAAAACTGAATATATAGTTGCAACTTTTTATACCTCAAGGGTGGATTATACCAGAACCTTTTGATGAGCTTACTTCAGTCAAGGTGTGGCCCAGTTCAATCAGGTTGGGTCTTAATCCTATTACTGGAGTCCTTTATAAGCAGAATGAAATTCAGGCAGAGAGAAAGCTTCACTATGCAAGAAGCTGAAGGTCAATGGAACACGGAAGAGAAGGGAGTGTGCATTGCCATGTGACAGAGGAGCCCAGGACCAAGGATTTCTGGTAGTCAGCCCCAGAATGTCACAGTCTTCAGGAAGAAAGCATCATTCTGATGATGCCTTGGTTGGGACTTTTTCCCAGCCTCAAAACAATGAGCTAATTAATTCCCATTGTTTAAGCCAACTTTTGCATGGCATTTGCTTGAGCAGCCAAGGAAACTAAACAGGCCAGTCACCTGGCCTCACCTCCCCTGACTCGTGCTCTACTTCTGTATCCAAATAATTTTTCCATCACCCAGGCCTCAGACTGGAGTTATCCGTGATCCTCCCTTCTCCTTCACATGTCAGATTCATTCATTTACACAGAGGATTGCTTATGCTCCCTTAGCAATGCTGTGGTTCTCAACACTGGATGTGCTTTAGAATCAACAGGGGACTTTCAAATGTGTCAATGTCTGGGCTCCATCCCAAATATTCTGATTTAATTGATCTCGGTTTAAGTCCAGGCCTTGATATTTGTTAAAAGCTTTCCTTAGAATGCTGGCCCACAACAAAGGATGAAATTCACTGGTAGTGGATAACTGTGGGCTTTGGAGTCGGACATGTCTGCATCAATATAACCTTCCTGAGCTTCATATCCAAATTATATATGGGAATTCTAAAGTCAGCCTTAAAGGGTTACTATGTAAATTAAAAGAGATAAATATTTTTAAAATTTTAATAAATAAGTATTCAATGCATAATAATTCTGTCTTCTCAGTTTTCTCATCCATAAGATGGGAATAAAAGTACTTGCTTCAGAGGTTACATTGAATAAAAGTTCCCAGCAGTGTACTTACATTGAATATAAGTTCTTAACTCTTTCTATCTCACCAAGTTGCAGGGACAGAAGGAAGGAATATCATGGGGTTCGATGTGGTTAGTGTTCATTCTTTTCCCACCCCCATCCTAGGCTTTCTATTGCTGTCACACTGGTGCCTCCCCCTGTGCTGCTACACCTGCTAGCCCTCAAACTCAACTCCAGCTTCTGCTCCTTTGCCAGGTTCATGTTACTTATACAAAGCTTCGACCACATCATTACCTTGCTTAAAATTCTTGAATGGCTCCCCACTGATTACCAAATTAATCATATGTTCTTCAGCCCTCACCACTGTGGAACCAACTCATTCCAGACTGGCTCTGGTTACTCCTGTCTCTACCTACATACTAGATAACGTTCCATCCATTTATGGAACGCTTCCCCTGTTTGTCTCCACCTCCTCATTTCTCTCTATCAACAGTCTACCCACACTTACTCACCCCTTCTAGATGCCTTAATCATTAACTGGGTGATATAAGGACTTTCACGGGGTCATTGGAGGGAGGCCAGGAAGGGCCTCTTCTATCTAAAGGTCCACACTGACCTGTCGTGGTGTGTGACAGTGTCTCCCCCTTACTCTGTCTTTGCATTACAACATGGGAAACTCCTGAATGCAAATGTTTCCATGAGGATCACTAAGTCTTTATGGAATGGACACAGGACAGGCGTGTTTCAGTGGGTGGAAGGATCAACTGTCCCAGAACTGGACACCTCATAGCCACTCTCCAGATTACTCTCCCTAACAGGCAAACCTCATCCATAGATGGAGCCTCTGCTTAAAACATTCCAAAGCCTTCTCAGGGCCCAGAGGACAGAATCTACACATCACCTGGCTGTTACTCAGAGCCTGATATCCTGCCTTGGCTCTTCTCTACCTCCCCATCTCTTTAGGACACCTCCTCAGTGTCTGGGCTTCAGGCAGTTTCCTGATTTACACCCTGGAGCCCTCTCTCACCTCCTGCCTCTGGATGCTTCTCCCTCTCCACTGCCAGATCCTGTCACAGAACAAGATCCTATCCTGTTTTCAAGATTTATCTCAAGTGTCACCGCTCTGAGGGCAGCTGTCACTGACAGCCAAGTGCCCCACCCAGGTGCTTCCAGAACACCTGGGCCACTCCTCTCAAGGTGCCTCCAGATACACAGCTCTGCTTAGTTTCCCTCACCTGTTCCTAGATGGTAGTAACTGTGCCTTATTCATCTGTTCTAGATCTTGACAGGCACATGGGAAGGAATCAGTCAATGTTCTTTGACTGGGAGTTAAAGACATAAGGAGAGGAAAGGGGCTCATTCTCAGCGATGATTGTAGTATTCCCGGTAGCTCATTTATTCTCTTCTTGTTGTACATTAAAGAAACATTAAAACAGCCAGAAACACAGAAATTTTAAGTGTTCTTTCACAATAATTAGGAAAGACAAGAAAATTGGATTTTTAGAAAGCCTATATTGAAAAATTCATCAAAACTTTCACTTTCCACACTGTGCTCATCATCATTTCTCATATATTTTTAAATTTCTCAAGTCTACTTGATAGCCTGATGCATGTTTTGGTAGCAACAAAGCAATACTAGATAGTTTAGATCTAAGAAAATATTGACTTCTGCATTATGTTTTATCTCCAGTGGGATAGTGTTCCATCTACTGAAACAATAACCCTGGGGAAAGTGGTAACTTGTCATTTACATATTCTGATGTTAGAAATCAAATGGGAGGTGGCTAAGCTTTGTAAATCTGTAAGGTCAAAAAACAAAAATGGAGATTAGTTCTGAATGGATTGTTGCTGCTACAAACAATAGCATATATCTGCATCATGCATTAAGGACCAGTGGGGTGAAAGATCATCACTGAATAAGCAGTCATGTGGGAGTTAATGAAAAATATTTCTCCAATAGAAAGAAATGCTTTTGAAAATTTATAATACCATATGGACACCAAGGCATATGGGGGGCTTATAAATGTTCTACATCAAAGTGTTATTTTTACATTTTCAACATAATAAATACATTAAACAGGTGTTTTCAAATGTCATGCTTTGAACAGCAGTAATTTAATTAGCATAAAAAATTCACTGTTCTTGGCGGTATCATTGAAATATTAGTGGAATAGAGATGTTTTATATCGGATATGTTTCAACTATGTATTATAGGTGTTTTTAGATTTTAAAGAATGTTCTTTTTTCCCTCTCTCTCTTTTCTTTGAAATCAGTCTCACATTCAGTGGTTACTAGTTATTCTGTGATCTGGCAATAGATGAGTCTTTTCCATCCTACATATTTGTCATGGCTGCACCTTTGTTTTACCAAAGCAAGTGACCTGACTGATGGACATGAACTTACAGTGAATCAGAAGGAATGCTGTAGACTCTTGGCTCCCATGTTTATAGATTAGAAATTTCCCCTTTAAAATACTGCTCTTCCCTAAAAGTCTAGAAATAATATAAACATACAAAAATAAGGAAATGCTTAAGTACATATTCTATACCTAACTTTTGGAATATTTTGCCCTCATTCAATGATATGATATTTGTAAAATGTCTAGAATTGCATTTGGTGTCTGAAGCAAAAATATCTATTTCTAGCTTTGACTTACGATTTCTTCCTAATCACTTGGAAAAAAATTCTAATAATAGAACATTTAGTGAAAGAAGCAGAATATGAAATTGTTCATTGAGCACATACAAGCTATGTTTTTAAAAAGGTTATGGATTTTTTAAAATTTTTAAAAACAAACCCTTAAAAGTGATTCTGTCTGATGGTATAACTTGGAGGTCATTTGTTTTATATAATTTCTGCTCTTGTATTTTTATAATTTTCTTTTACAGAATTACATACCTTTTGAATGAATTAAAATATTAAAAATTAAAAATAACACCCTTTTTCTCTTTTCATTTTTCTTTACTACAATTATTTTATTCTTTCCTTTACAGTTGCTTTGGTTTGGCTTAGACTATAAAAGAGAAAAAATAACAAAAAATGGAGAGAATTCTGTGTGTATGAGGGGATATTTTTGGATTTTTAGCAAACCACACCAAGAACATCAATCATTTATGCATTCTTTCAAAAAGTATCTATTAAGCTTCTAAAGTAATTATAACCACAATAATAGCTAGTGCACAAGGAGTTCTTCCTGTGTTTCAGATTTTATGTGATGGATTATCTCATGTGCCCATGAGAACAACTTTGTGAGCCTGGTGTAAATGTCAGTATGAATGAGAGGAAACTAAGTCATAGGGACTTGCTGAAGTTTGCCTGGAAGTGGTTGTGCTGGTGGGTAAAGCACACACAGCTACAAGGATGCTGCCCTGCTGAGAATGCCAAGTGTCCCGCTGGGGACTGGAAGTTCCAGGAAAGGAAGACAGGACCCCTGCCCAAGAAAGTCAGCAATCTAAAGCAGTGCTGTCCCAAAGAGCTTACAGTGATGATGGAAATGCTGAATATTTGAGTTGTCCAACACGATATCCACTACCCACATGTAGCCACCGAGCACTTGAATGTGAATTTTAAATTTCCTTTAATTTTAACAAATTGGTTTATATTTACATTTAAATAGTTAAATGTAGCTCATGGCTACACTATTGGGCAGCTCTGGTTCTAAAAGCTGGGACAGATATAAAGAGACATTAAAAAAGCAACATCCCAGGAGCTGATAATATGTTTGAATAAACAAAATAGCAATCAAATACTCTTGGAAAAGACAATCTCTGGTAACTCTTGCAACAAATGTACACCACTTTTTGAGAATAATTAAAAGATTCTTAAACTTGAAATACTAATGTAAGCTTTTACTATTTTTAAGGAAATAATTGGCATTCAAGTTGTCAGTGGGCATATATTTTTATTTCAGTTCCAAAATGAACTTTTAAGAATCAATAAATTTTAAATTCTACTGTAATGGAAGCTCTTCTCTTTCACAGAGAAAGTATATATAAGGCCAGTCCCTCAGAACACTCACATTGTACTGTACCTCTGGACAAATACTCCAAGCAGAAACTCTTATGCTAAATTAAGCTCTAGGGGTAAAATTCTAACCTTTGTTCTAAATGTACAAATGCTACATTTTGAAATGGGAATTTGGGACCCAAAAGGGATGCATTTACACTGATTAGTATGAAATCATAAAACTCAACCACTGGAATTAACACTAGAGATTAAATTCTTAATTTAAGAAGCCAACCATTTCACCTATTTCTTTGTTTTTTAATTCAGTTTTGTTGAGATATATTCACATACCATACAATCATCCATGGTGTACAATCAACTGTTCACAGTACCATCATATAGTTGTGCATTCATCACCCAATCAATTGTTGAACATTTTCCTTACTCCAAAAAGAATAAAAATATGAATAACAATAAAAGTAACAGAGAGCACCCAAAGCATTTGACCCCCCCATCCCACCCTATTTTTCATTTAGTTTTTGTCCCCATTTTTCTACTCATCTGTTCACACACAGGATAAAGGGAGTGTGAGCCACAAGGTTTTCACAATCACACAGTCACATCATGTAAGCTACATGGTTATGCAATCATCTTCAAGAATCAATCACCTATTTCTTTTCATTTGTTGTATTTTATTTACTGTCTCCATCAAACCACAAATTTTCTTCTAAAATCTCAGGGTTTCCATGTATTAAGCATAAAGCCATCTACAAGAAGTCTGTATGTAAAACATCTAAGATCATGTTTAAGAATAAATAAAAATCACTCTCAGAACCAAAAATCACCAACATACCTGAAACTTCCTTGGAATAAAGTACAACATAAATAAATAATTTTGTAGTCAGAAAAATACAGTAGGAAAGCTATTCCTTCTAAGCAAAGTTATCATTCTTACTAAGCAGTCAATACTTGGTGGAGATAATTGGATTTCAATTAACTTTCTGGGTATACTCTTGATTACATATATCCTGTGATTAATTTCAACCCAGTTCAGAATATTGGTGTTTGCATATGTTTTATAACCAAAGATGATGTTCATTGGAATGAAGGAAATCAGAAAACCTACAAGAAAGAAAGAAAATAATTCCCCAGGAAGTTTTGTACAATTGTTCAATTCTTTCATCCTTTCATTAAAAGAACTAGATAATCCTATCACACCTTTAAAAATAAAACAGTAACTGTGTATATTTGCTTCTTATTCTTGATATCTTTAATGTCAAGCTAGGAAAGTAGCTGGTGGTGGTGGTGGTGGGGTGTGTGTGTGTGTGTGTGTGCATGCTATAGCTATACAAATCTTTCCTTCTTTTAAAGTAGTATGTATTTCATTCAGCAGTAGACACAGAGAAAGAATATTCCTAGATCCCATTGGTCTAAATGATAAGATTAAAAAAAAAAAAAAGGAAGGAAAACCCATCTTTTGGGACACATTTTAAAAACAGGCACTGGGGAAGGAAGACAAATCATCTGATAACATTCATTATGTGTCATAACCTGGGCTGAAAAAATTAAAAAGCTCTCCAATACAAAAGAAATCAAAGATACGGTTTCTGCCTTCAGGAGATTTACAGTTAGGAAGAAAGGAAAATGCACACATGCAAAACAAGTGGAAAGCAACTTTATGCAATGCATTTGGAAGACATCATTCTTATGGTAAAAATGGCACTTCACACTGAGTGCAACACATACATACATGAGTGTAGAAGATACATCAGAAGAGTGGTTATCATAAGTGGAAAAGAGGAAGGAGTGAGGCTTCCTGGAGAATATGAGTTGTTTTTGGCTAAGTTTTCACAATGATGGATAAAGTCAGTTTGGGAGAAAAGAAATTTAGAAGGCAGACGTTGTGAGGGGCGGCCACAATCAAATTAGCATTACTGAAACAGAATGGGTGTCAAAAGTGAGAGAATCATTTCAAATGTGGGCCTCAGATAAATGGATTTCACATGACGAGCAGCATGAGTCTCTACTGACACAAAATTATTGTGAAAAAGATCATTAGCAACTGGGCCATTCTAATAGAAACAACAGTGTGCATCCTTTCAGCCTCTCAAAACCCTTCTGATGACTGGGAGCTTCTGATTTCCCTAGGAAACCTAATCCATTTTTCAGCAGTAATAGTTCTATGATCTGTTTATTTTGAATGCAAACCTGTTTCTTATTGAATCTACTTTCACATGGATACAAGTTCTTCCTTAGGAAAAAAAAAAAAAACAGAAAAATACAGGTGAACGCTAATCCCTCTTTCTCTTGGTAAGATTTTAAATATCTAAAGATGTCTATCACCGATTCTCAAGCTTCCACCGTGTCTGCTCTTCCTCAGATGAAAACTGCAAATTTCTTCAACTATTCCTCTTCAGACCTTACTACACTGTTCACACTCCTCTGTTCATATATAAATAGCTCTTAAAATGATGCACTGGGTTTGTAATGCAATGATTCATCTGTGGTTGGACCACAGCAGAATACACGGGATTTGATATTAGCAATGGGTGATGAGCAACTGTGGACGTGGTGAATCAGAACCCACAAGAGGGGAAGACAGCCCCAGCCAGCACCCTAAGACTTCAGAAGTAGGAGAGTGACCATATACTTCATTTTAATGATCAAAAATCAAGGTGCTTTAAGACCCCAAATGAAGAGAAGAATGAGACAAAGGCGACCATCCTATATATCATGACACCTCATAATAGTTCCCAAAGAAACAAACAGATGGGTGAGTGTATGATGAAAAAATAAAAGATGGTGAGCACATTCATTTTTATTCCTAGTCAAGAGAGATGCCCTGATAGCTTTGGCTGTTACTCCCAAGACAAAGATATATCAGTGTTTCCCCCTTTGAAATTAGCATTTGCAGCTTTGGTAAATCCCCAGGCTAGAGAAAACTTCCAAATTCCCACTCATCTTTCAAACA
The DNA here is from genome assembly GCF_015220235.1 of Choloepus didactylus. Taxonomy (NCBI): domain Eukaryota; kingdom Metazoa; phylum Chordata; class Mammalia; order Pilosa; family Megalonychidae; genus Choloepus; species Choloepus didactylus. Next base: position 15,383,913 of record NC_051330.1, on the reverse strand, counting down.
TGGCATCTTTAACTCCAAACATTATTCTTTCTAACTCCTTCATAAAGCCCTGTAATAACCAGAGTTGATAATGTTCCCTGTCTTTAATCTGACTGGATGCTTTAGTTCCACAGTTATAAGCAGTTGCACATCTGCTCACTTTACATTACAGGGTCCCTATTATGAAAATACCCACATTAGATGTTTTTATGGTTTTGCTTTCTTGGAGGTGGAGTAGTTTTGGGATCTGTCATTCACTGATATTAGGAGGTTGCCAATGGTAACACAGAATCCATTGTCAGGGATAACAGAAAAGCAAATATAATTGGAATCAGAGAATTGCAGGGCTGGAAGATTCAATGAAACAATCCCATTGTCTTCTCATCCTTTAGAGATGATCTGAAATATCTTGGAATGTCAACAGTGGTCTTTTCAGGGTGATGGGATGATGTGTATTTCCTTGTTTTCTTCTTTCTGTGTATCTGTATTTTATAATTTGTCTTCAATGACTATACATCATTTTTGAATATGAATAATATAAAGATATTTTAAACATATTAGAAATTTGTATAGTAATGATAGTTTTGAGTTCATTAAGGAAAGCATCCTCCTTAGAGTTTTCACACATCAGGGTGAGTTGGCTGGTTAGTAAAAATGTAAAGTTGATATTGTTCCTTCTTAAAATGTTGAGACAAAAAGAGTGGTGACCACTGTGCATCAGACTAGTTTACCTCCAGCTGAATTTGAGTGCTGCTCAGTTACATCAGAGCTGATGGGGACACCCTCATGGATGGCTAATATAAGGCGGTATTTCTGGAGCCGAACCGGGATACCAGCCACTGAGAGAAATGGAGGATGTGCCAGTTTGTATATATTATGCCCCCAGAAAAAGCCTTACTGTTTGATGCAGTCTTGTGGGCAGACATATTAGTGTTGATTAGATTCGAATTCTTTGTTTGAGTGTTTCCATGGAGATGTGACTCAATGAACTGTGAGTGAAACATTTGATTGGATAATTTCCAAGGAGGTGTTACCCCACCCATTCAGGGTGGGTGTCAATTGGATCACTAGAGTCATATAAAGGAGTTCACAGACAGAAGATCTCAGAGCAACTGAGTGTGACATTTTGAAGAGGAGCTGCAGCTAAGAGAGGACAAAACACCCCAAGAGCAACATTTTGGAGAATGCCATTTTTAAATGCAACCTGGGAGCAAGCAGACACCAGCCACATGCCTTCTGAGCTAACAGAGGTTTTTCCAGATGCCAATGGCCATCCTCCAGTGAAGGTACCCTAATGGTTGATGGCTTACCTTGGACACTTTACGGCCTTAAGACTGTAGCCGTGTAACCAAATAAACCTGCTTTATAAAAGTTGGTCCATTTCTGCTATCTTGCATTCTGGCAGCATTAACAAACAGGAACAGAAGAGAAGCTTCTTGGTCCTCCCAAGGCTTCATTCAATTCCCCAAGCTCTGCTATTTGTCAGAACGGTGCTTGGCAGAGTGAGACACCACCCCGGCCCATCAGCATCACCAGGAATTGGTTGGAAATACAATGAAGATGCCCCATCCTAGACCTACTGCATCAACATCCCCGGGGTCTATGGCTCAATAATCTATATTTCAGCAAGCTCTCCCAGAGATGTTCAGGTGGATGCAAAGATTAGGTTCATCTCACAAACATTTCTCCTAAACACAAGTGCCCCTCTGAGTCATCACTACAAATCCAGAATCATTATACATCCTGGGGAAAAAACCCACAAAATGATGATACCGAATTGATTTGATGGTAATAGCAGCCTTGCTTCTGAGTCTTTCTTTATATAATTGCTGTTGGAGTATTATTCTACTGCTAGATCCAACAGGGAATTTGGAAACAGGGAAGTGTGCCACTTTATTTCATGACACACTGGCATGAAATACATGAGAATACATTCAAGACAGTAGTGTCTATTTAAAAATATATATATATATATACAGAAATCCTTTCTCCTTGCATGTGGGTGGCAATTTGCTGCTGGTAGTTTTCAAACCATGGCTGCACAATGAACAAAACATACCCAGGGCCTGAGCCCTGTTCACTCCTTTCTTCCAAACAAACAAACCCAAGTGCTGCATCTGAGTCCCTCAGTCACACATATTCACAGAGGACCTACTGTGTTTATGGGGTTTTATGGACAAGGGCCCCCGAGAGGGAAAACACCAGCACAACCTCCACGGACTTATGGCATTTTCACTCTGGTTGGGCAGAAAAGGCTTGAGAACGACTCCAGGGAAATACAACAACGTACCAATGACAGTAAAACCAAGCGGCACAAGCCGAGTCCAGCGAGGAGTCCAGGAGGCAGCGGAGGAGGGCGCGCAGCTGCGTGGGTCCACGGGGGCGGGCGGCTGAGGCCCAGGAGAAGGGACCTGGGCCACGGTCAGAGGCCTCTTGCTCGGAGACAATAAGAAATGCAGAACCACTTTGGGCTCTTGAGTAAGAGAACAACTAGATGAAAATCATACACGACAGAGAACAATTGCCCTGAACTGCAAGCCGATTTTCAGAGGGGGAGTTACTTACCCAGCATTTATTCTAAAGTGTGTGCTGAACATTATAATAAAGGCTCAGCTGGGCAAGGAAACGGCCGTGAACAAGTGGGCTGGATCACAGCTCTCACGGATCTTTCATCCTCATAGGAGAAAGATGCTCAACTACCGCAGAAATAAATATATGGGATAATTTCAGATGATAATGAGGGCTGTAAAGCCAATAAAACAGAGACGTGATAGAGTCACATGGTGAGGTGTGGCTTTAGGATGGATCTGGGTTCTTGGGGAGCTGGGGAAAGAAACTAGTCAGGAAGCTGATATCACAGTTTGGGAGGCAGATCACGAAGGCTGACGCCAGGGAGGACACAGAGAAAAGTAGAAGCAGGAGGAAGAAACAGTTGGTGGCTTTTGTGGTGGTTCCTAATTAATTGTGGCGATCCTAATTGATGCACACATTGACATCTTGTTCATGTCTTCTTCTTTTATTATTCTTATATTACTATGTATTAGTCTCAGTATTATTATTGATATTAAAAATAACATCCTAAATTTGAATACTGCTTTCTGATAGCTATGACAAGCCTTTGAGATAGGCAGAGAAATTCCCATATTTGCTTTTACAAAGGGGGTTCTAAGAGATTAAGCGGGTATCTCGATGCTCACATCCCTAATGCGTCTCAGTGTCACGTTCCTGCCTCTGTAATCCCAGACTCTCAGCCCACGCTCCTTTCCATCACCCTGGACTTACAGGAGCTGGATTCTTCCTTCCTTGGTTACGGGACCTGTTTAGGTTCCTCCTGCATTTATGATGGTGGAAAGGATGGAGTGAAAACCGCTCCGCTCTGTTTTCTGCAACATGAACCCAGGATGGGCTCACTATCTGACCGCTAATTTCTGAGAAACACATTGGCCAGGCTCTCTAGGATATGTCACTAATTATTAAAATTGAGCACTTATACCATATTTTTTAACTCAGTTTTATTGAGATATATTCACATACCATACAATCATCCATGGTGTACAATCAGCTGTTCCCAGTACCATTATACAGTTGTGCATTCACCACTCCAATCTATTTTTGAACATTTTTCTTATACCAGAAAGAATCAGAATAAGAATAAAAAATAAAAATAAAAAAGAACATCCAAATCATCCCCCCCATCCCACCCTGTTTTTCATTTAGTTTTTGTCCCCATTTTTCTACTCATCCATCCATACACTGGATAAAAGGAGTGAGATCCACAAGGTTTTCACAATCACCCTGTCACCCCTTGTAAGCTACCTTGTTATACAATTGTCTTCAAGAGTCAAGGCTACTGGGTTGGAGTTTGGTAGTTTCAGATATTTACTTCTACCTATTCCAATATGTTAAAACCTAAAAAGTGTTATCTACATAGTGCATAAGAATGTCCACCAGAGTGACCTCTGGACTCCATTTGAAATCTCTCAGCCACTGAAGCTTTCTTTTGTTTCATTTCACATCCCCCTTTAGGTCAAGAAGATGTTCTCAATCCCATGACATTGAGTCCAGATTCATCTCCGGGGGTCATATCTTGCATTGCCAGGGAGATTTACAGCCCTGGGAATCAGGTCCCACGTAGTGGGGAGGGCAATGAAAACACCTGCCAAGGTGGCTTAGTTAGAGAGAGAGGCCACATCTGAGCAACAAAGAGGCACTCAGGGGGAGAGTCTTAGGCGCAATTATAAGCAGGTTTAGCCTCTCCTTTGCAGTAACAAGCTTCATAGGGGCCAGCCCCAAGAGAGAGGGCTCAGCATGTCAAGCCATCAGTCCACAATGTTTGTGAGAACATCAGCAACAATCCAGGTGAGGAAGTCCAACACCTCCGCATCCTCCCCCAGCTCCTCAGGGGGGCCCAAATATATATTTTTATTCTCTGCCCAGATTACTCTGGGATGTGTTGCTATCTCACTCTCACCTATACAGACCTGCCATATCTCACTTCCTATTCAGCCGTTCCACCCACTCCAGGTTGGTGAATGATGTGTGGACAGTCATGTTTGTCCCGCAGGTGTTCCAGATCATTTACTGGTTGTTTCTGGTTGTTTATTAGTTGCTCCAGGGGACTAACTAAATTCCACACCTTTCTATGCCACCATCTTGCCCAACCTCTCAAAATGGTATTTTTTAAAATTCTTTTAATTTGTCATTAAATTGTCCACATTTCCTATAAAAGCAATTGTTTGGTCCTGCATTTTTTCTAATCTTTTTATTAAATATTCGACATCTGGATTTTTTATCTATTGGGCCCTTGAGTTTTCTTCCTAGACTTTTTACTTTCGGAGATTTCTCCCAGCTTTTAGGTCTTAAAACATCTCCCCCAGGTGACCATTATTGAGTTCCCTTTTTTGTCTAAAAAGAGTCCTCGCCCAGGTATTTACAATTGTATGTCTACATGATTAAAGCAACATTTAACAGATTGCTTTTAATTATAAATCCTCCTATAATATTTATTATTACCATATTATATTTCTTTATGTAATATTTATTTAAATGATATTTAAAATATAGTATGTTCAAAACATACAGTGGTACATTTATTTTTTAACCCTAAAGTTGCTCTCCTATTTCCCACTGCTACTTAGAGTAAGGATTGCAGGGCTGGAAGCCTCCATATAGGTCCTCTGGGTCAACTGCCCACCCAGAATTTGAAATTGCCCATGGATTAGCTGTTAATTACTCAGACCCCACTGTGTCCCAGGCCTGGTGCTAGACCATAGGGATACGGTGGCAGCTCTACCCAAGGGTGCCCAGGGTGCTGTGCATGCCCCCTGAGGCAGTGTCACCCAGCCTTTGCTGGGCACACATCACCAAAAACTCAGCATTGCCAGGGCCTGCTGCTTCTGTCTTCTGAGGCTCAGTTAGAAGACCCATCTGATAGCTCCATGTTATCAAAGTTGCAATGTTGCTTGTCAGTTTCATCTAATAGTCCTCCTTTTTTTTTTCCCACCCCTTGGAATCATATAGATCACTCTCATGGAGGGCTTCCTTTTTAATTTAAATTATTATTTTTTACAGAAATATATTACCCATGTAATGAGTTAAAAACTTACAGTTTATACTGAAAGTCCCCTTTGATATCATTTCAATCTCCTCCTACTTTTCCCAGCCCCCCTTCCCCCCAAGTCTGTAGATAATATGTAGCCATGATTTTCAACTTGGGGTGATCCTTTTAGTCAATGTCCCATGCACTGAATTAATATAGCACCAACTTTCTTTGTGTTGTTTTTGAATAGAATGATACCATACGGTACCATTTGTCCTGTTCTTTAACATGCTTTGTTTTCCTTAACACATGTCTTAGCCACTCATTGATGGTTGTGCTGGTTTGGATGTATTATGTCCCCCAAAACATCATGTTCTTTAATGCAATCTTGTGGGGGCAGATGTATTAGTGTTGATTGGGTGGGAAATCTTTGATTGTTTCCATGGAGATGTGATCAATCAACTGTGGGGTGAAATGTTTGATTGAATTATTTTCATGGAGATATGGACCCTGACCATTCAGGGTGCATCTTAATTAAATCACTGGAGCCCTATAAGAGCTCAGACAGAAGGAGCTGGGTGCTGCAGCCAAGAGAGACATTTTGAATATGGCTAATGAAAGTAGACTTTTGCTACTCCAGAGTTTTCCTGGGAGAAACCAAGAGACTACCCCCAGATGCCTAGAGAGGCATGTTCTGGGAGAAAGTCATTTTGAAACACAACCTGGGAGCAAAGGAAGAAGATGCCAGCCATGTGCCTTCCCAGACAACAGAGGTGTTCCAGACACCATTGGCCATTCTTCTGTGAAGGTACCTATTGTTAATGCCTTAGCTTGTAAACTTTTTATGGCCTTAAGACCGTAGCTTTGTAACCTAATAAATCCCCTTATAAAAGTCAATCCATTTCTGGTATTTTGCATAACAGCAGCCTTAGCTAACCAGAACGATGCTACTACATCTCTCTTTTCTTTTAACTGGAGTCTCATAATTCACAGAAGGAATATACCACAGTGTACATAATTATTTGCCTATTGCTGGGCATTTCAGTTATTTCCTGTTTTTCACAATTATAAGAGATACAGCAATGGACAAACTTGTATGTGTCTCTTTTGAAAATGTTTGAGTGCTTTTCTCCATTAGATAGTGAAAAGTGAAATTGCTGGGTAACTTCAGACCAGTTCACCAGACCCTAGACTGATTGAAGGAAGTACACTTAGGAAAAACTAAAGTAAGAATTACTTTATTTGGTGCCTAACAAATTAAGGAATCTATTAGCTTCAAAGATTGTATCAGCTAAATAATAAATTAGATTCCATATGGGTTCCCTGATGACAGAGGCAAAAATGGTTTGCTAAAGGGACAAGGCAGACAACAGCCTTAATCATTGGAGGCATAAGTAACAAAGAAAATACTAGTGTGCATAAAATATCCCTGTAGCCACTTTCCCGTCCTGTTTTTGCAGGTTGCAGCAGGCTGTGCACTGACAGTTTCAAGTGTCCATGGGGCCTTAGAGTTAGCCCATCCCAGTGTTAGAACTTCAGGGCCTGAGGTCGTCAGTAGATGAATTAGCCCAAATTCTTAGTTTCCTTGCCCATAAAATGAAGTCAATTCTTGTTTTTTCAGGGTTGAGGGGAGGATTAAAGGAGGTAATTTCAGCAAAGCCCCCAGCACCGGGCCTGGCACATGCCATGATCCATAAATTCCTCTGCTCCGATCCTTGATTGCTGCTCTGGACTTTTTGATGTGCCATATACTGTCAGAGCAGAAGGTTAACTATAGCAGCTCTGAGTTTCCTCCTTTCACATGAAATATGCTTCACACTGATTTCAGTGCATCCAATGGCCATTAGACTAGAAAAACGCGATGTCCTGTGCAGCTGGAAATCAGAGCAGTTGACTTCACTTCACACATCAAAGGGGGTAAAGTCAGTTTGAGGCTTCTGTCAATCTGCACCTCATAAATCTGGGTCCCTGCTATAAGATACTGATTTCTGAGCAGAGGAACTGAAATAAAATTTAGTTCACTTCACATAATAGAGATGACATTTATTCTACATAAAAATAGCAGCCAGGTGGCTTCAGAGATGTGCTATATCATTAAATGTCTTTCTGAAAACTTGGTTTGCTGTTAAGAATTCTGAGGATCAAAGGATGGCATGGATAAATAGATGGAGCAAACACATACAATAAAGACCATTCAACTATTGCACATGAAAAAATATCTGCTGAAGTAACTCATGGGAAAGCACCTAAAGTGTCATCTGGCACTGGTAAGGGTGTTTCCTTTTTGTTCCTTTCCCTAACCTAGGAGTGATTCAGGTGGTCATCCTGACCTTGAATCCACCAATGTCCCTCTAAGAGGTCATTAGACTATAGTTTTTAAGAGAAGCAAAAAATCACTAGCCACCAGTAATCACCTTCGCTAAATGACCCTGTATTTGGTGAGTCTAAACCAGTCACATTTTCTAAAGGATAAAACTGCTTCAAAACTGAAAACATGTGGCACAGAAATTTGACACAAATGGCAAAGCCAGGAGAAAAGACAGATGGAGGGAAACAGAGGTAGCTGTCTCATATTTCCTGTAGCTCTACCAATCGGGAATCACAACTCATTTTTTCTGAAAATATGAAAACCAAACTGACTAAGTGAAGCTCTCCCATTTCTTCTTCTTTGTTTGGCTCATCCAAATAGGAATGTGGGCAAACCATGTCTGAAAAATGGGCTCCTCTTGTCCTAGATATTGTTGTCCTGAAGTCAGAAAAAGACAGAATGGTCCTACCCCTTGTTGATCCCCTTCTTTACCTGTCAGTACCTCGACTGAGTCATGTTTTAGTGAAACACAATCATCTTTTCATGGATCCAAGTAGAGAGGGAGAGAGGGGCAGAGTGAGAGAAGTGGGAGCTGCAGATGCCATCACGTCCATAAAGCCGGTGGAGCTGCCCAGCTAGTTGTAATTTCCCCATAATCAGAGCCCTAATTCCCCATCCTGAAGACAGGCAGAGGGAAGGGACAATCTCACCCCTCAGTGTCCAGTCCCTGCTGAGCGGATGCATTAGTTTCCTGCTGTTATTGTGAGCTCTGCATTCCCCACGGAAGGACAGAGGAGGGAGCGCTGGCTGCACACGGCTGAGCCGAATCCCCTGACATCCTGGGCATTCACAGCACGAGGCACCCAATGGTAGTGGTTACAGAGAAGAGGGCCTGATGTGCTCGGGAGGGGGGACGATTTTGCATGACAAGAACGGAGTGGAGGCAGCCCCAAATGAAAGAAACATGCAAACATGTAATTATTGATCAATAAAAGACAATTTGATTGATAGCAGAGAAAGTCCTCTGCAATGCTTACTCAATTCTCTCCTTTCATGACCTTTTTAAAAATGCTCATCGTGCTCATCTTGTGTTGATGAATCAACTTCTAAGGGAGTGAGAGGTCTAAGTCCATCTCGGACCTTCTGTGTTTGTCTTTGATGACTTGACACACAGGCATCAGAACATGGGTCATTGCACTGATTTTTATTCCTAACAGACTTTGTGATGTTAATAAAGGAAGCCATTAACTTTTCCATGAGATTGGATGATTCTCTGTGGCTTAAAAGGAACCAGAACATTTTGTTTTTCATTGTGTAACAGCTGTTATATTTACTTTTATTGCTATATGTTACTAAGTATTTTTCTCTGAATAGCACGATTTTTTTAAATAAAATAAAACACAACCTCTGCTTTCACAAAATGATTCAGAACATACAATTTTATTAAAAATATTTTAAAAGATTATTAATCACACTCTGCTATTGAGGAAGTTGTCCTGCTGGGCATCCATCTTTGCTACCCTGATGGGAACTTCCAAGAGTGGAGGGTTTGAGTGTCTCCTCACATCAGGTATAAGGACTAGGGTTTTGACAGTATTTTGCACATACTGGGATGCTGAGAAAGTTTTTGGCAGTTTGGGATAAAGATAACAGAATGAATATTTTCCCCATCAAAACGTATGAATAAATGATATTTCACAGAAATAGGAATTTTAATTACCAAAAAAAATAAGTGATTCTCGATTTGCAAAAATTATATTGGCTTGTTCTTTAGTTGGCTAATCTTTCCTTTCCCTCTGCTTTGATTTTTTCCCCAAGAAGAGCCCATTGGGTTGCACTGCTCTCCATAAATCCTGTGGGATTCGAGTTTAGACAATCACTGTAGCTGCCAAGGTTGAGAGGAAGATGGGTCTTTTCACCTCACCCACCTGACTGAAAGGAAAGACATTTATCAAGGGAACAAGACTGAATATTTCTGAACAAATTCCTGGAAGAATTGTTTTTAATATTTTATATTATTCTGTATTTCACATTAATAAAGTAATCATAACAGTTATAGATGCTCACAGTTAAAAACAAACAGAAAAAAAAGAGAGATTTTTCTGAAGAGTTAGTTTGCCTTTCTTCTGTTGGAATATTCTTTTGAGGTTTGAACCCAGCACTGTCCTCATGGAAGGGGTGAGGGGGCAATTTTGCCCCCTATTGTGATGATACACAGGTTCTAGGGGTGGCCACATCACTCTGTGTATGAGGTAAAACCATCTTGTGAGTTTCCAGCTACACTATTCTTCACAAAATAAATAGGTCAAGCCATGCGTGACCTAACAGCAGGAAACTAGTTTGGATAATAAAGGATCCACAATAATGCATACTGAACACACCTTCTTCACACATTGTCCCCTCCCTGGCAAGGAAAAAAGAAAAAAACAACGTAGAATTCTAGTCGGTATGCATTAAACCAATATAAAGTCAACCTCAGATACATAGTTGTTTACTTAGATGTGTATGTAAAGCCTCTGAAATAATTCTAACATTCAAAAATGCAAGATGAATAGAGTCAACAGAAGGAATTAATTAACATAGGGCAATTATTCTTCCCTTGTACAACTCTTCCTGTGAAATATAATTTCTGTGGCTATTGTAATTCTCATATTCAACTTAATCAAGCATCTGAGAAACTGAATCATTGCTCTTTAAATTAAGAATGCTTAATAATTATTCATGGTGACTTTTGTACTTTTCTATATACTCAGACCTCTTGACTCTGATAACACCACACAGTAACACCAAAAGAAAAACACAGCTTTACATAAAACCATAGGTCAAAAATAATTAAAGGAAAAAGAGTCTACTTCTTAAGAAATTCTATGACTATAATTCTTCTCTCTTAAGAAGTAGAAAAAAATTGTAACTACGATTTGTTCTGTATGTGTATGTGTAAAGTAATAGTTAAACTAATGGCACTTTTAAGTGAAACTGTTATTATGCCTGGTTATTATAATTTGGAAATATGTCTCCATGTTAAAGAGTAACCAATTAAAAAAGTCCTGCAATTTTACATTTTATACTTGGATAACATTTCTCATTCCTTATTTCGTTTAATCCAGTTTAAAAGGCCAACACAGTGTTTGTTAATCAGACTAACTGAAATGTGCAAATTGGATGTGGTATGTGTCAAAAGTAGCTTGTGATGGAAAATAAAGTAGTAAAATGTGAAAATTAAAAAAAAAAAAGTGGAATATTCTCAAGGCAAAACTTATGAAAACTTTACCACAAGGCATGTGTATTCTGTTATATTTTCTTATTGGGGATATTAGAAGAAATGGAGCTTTATCTGGGGTGACAGGAACTGTGCACAACTAATGGTCACACTGAGATTGTGTATCACATTAGTGGACAGAATCCATCTGGTGCAGCCTGACAGGCAAATAGTGTGGGCTAGTGGGAAAGCCAACCACATGATCACTATCCTTCCCAGTACTTGTAAATCTTTCTTAATATTGAAAATAATAAATAATTTTCACTTATTTTTATGGAGAGCTTATACACACACACACACTCACACACCACAGACAAATGTTACTTCAGAGTGTGTTGCAATGATCACTTCAGCCAATGAGAAAACAATTATATATATATACCATAATTCATCAGTTTATAAGTGCTGATATTGACAGTTAACAGTTAAGCTGCAATAGTATATAGTAACTGTTGGCATCTTTAAACATTTAATCATTTAAAAGATAGGAAAATATTTTATTCATGTAACATTATGCATTCACTTTTTTTGAATTTAAGAGTAGGCATTAAAGGTTTTAAAAGAATTGTGTTTCCTGAAATAACTGTGCATTTTGAATGTTTGTTTTACTGAAACAAAGACTTAAAGGTTTTAGGAAGTATGAAGGTGGTTGGTCCATGTAAAGAACCCTGAGAAAACTACTGAAGAAACGCTAATGATAAATTAGAGGATGAATGGAATGGACTGTACATCAGAGCTTAGATTTTACAAAGAGGGATGGAGATTGTTGGCGACTGGGAAGTGCCCCGTGGTGAGAGGACGCCTGGCTGGGGCCTGAGGGCGTCTCTAGGAGCTGAGAGGGACCCCTGGCTGCGAGCCAGCAGGAAAGCAGAGACCCCAGCCCTGTGACCTGCAAGCCACTGAAGTCTGCCCAGAACCTAAAAGGAGCCTGCAAGAGCGTCCTGAGCCTCAGTGATAGATATCACAGCCCTGACCCAGCTAATGGTAGCCTAGACTCCTGACGCCTCAAAACTGTGAGATAAATTGTGTTGATTCAAGCCTCCAATTTCGTGGTAAATTGTTATGCAGCAGTAGAAAACTAATACAATGACCAATTTCCCTAAAAAGTAGGGAAAAGCTTGGCACAGCTGGGTTTTTCAAGCTAAAGTTAAAAAAAAAAATTGCTTCTTTCACTTGTTTAACTCAATTCCTAGACTATAAACTTTCCACAATATGAGCTTTTCCACAAATCTCCATAAATTGACTACGCCTTGCAAGGCAATGATAAAATAATTGAGAAGTGGGACCCTACTGAATAAAGTATTTACACTGTTCATTATTCATTTATTTTAACATGTTCCATAGTTTTACCAAATTGTCACAGGTTCCCTTCCTATTTGCCTATGTCATCAGAATGATGACACACCTAATAGAAATAAATATTAATAGTGTGGATATTTATGTCACCAATAATATTTTCCTTTGAGAGCAGTTACATATTAATTAAACACAGGCTTGCAAATAGTCCTGCTTAGACACAGTATTTCCTTTTGGCAATGCAATGCAATTTTCTATCAAAAAATTTAAGAAAATACAGATAAGCACAAAGAAGGAAACAGAATTTACCCAGAGAGACATGTTCAGTTTCAGCCTCTTCTTCCTTTTAGTGTGTATTCTCCAGCTCTCTTTCTCCTTTTTTACATAAGGATTTGAAGCATGAGATCATATAATTCTATTTTTTACATAAGGATTTGAAGCATGAGATCATATAATTCTATTTTTTACATAAGGATTTGAAGCATGAGATCATATAATTCTATTTTTTACATAAGGATTTGAAGCATGAGATCATATAATTCTATTTTGTACCCTTCTTTTTTGATTTCTCTTTTTACAAAATTTTTTTCTCAGTAGATATTTCTTGAACACAAACCACAAGGTACTTTTCTCTGAGGGATGGTTTTATTCTTCAGCAGTAATTTCAGAACATCAGGCTTTCTTAAAATCGATGCCAAATCTCTCCAAAAGAAACTTGATGATCTAGAGAGTTACTCAAAATTAATATCCTAGTCACAAGACTATGGGCATTAAGAACAAATAACATAATGCATCATTATTTTGCCACAGAATATAATATATATTTGCCTGTAATAAATCAAGTACCTATTGTCATATTTTTTGTGTGTATCTGTTATTAGTGCTGTGTCCCATGCTCAGAAATTCTTTATTGTATGGATGGATGCAACTACACCATGGGGTGCCTAGTAACAGGAGATCTTCGTCCAGGGTTACAAATATTCATGTCACTAAATGACATCATCAGGTTTGTCAGATGTACAAGTTGAAACAGTAATCTCTAAGAGCTAATAATATTAAGATAAATAAAGAGAATGGATAATAAAACAGATTAGAAGATTAACTTTATACAAATAAAGAATTTCAGCAACTGATTAGCTCAATCTTCCGACTTCACAAGTAAGTAAAACTTTTCCGACGTGGTGACGGAATGGCTTCAGCTTACACAGATGCTAGAAGCAGAGTTATAACCACAAATCATAGGTACTGACTTCAGTGCAAGATCTGTATTGCGTTAGCAATTCAATCAAATGCCTATGTGTGCAGTGGCTTTTCCTGCAGAGGTTAGCATGGGGCAAGATGGGGAATCCACAGATGAGCAAGATTTGAAGATTTCACTGGGGTGCTTATTACTTAATTGGAGCTATCAAGCACTGTTTATACCTGGTAATTAGGTAATGATTGCAGAGGGGAACAAGAGAAGAGCATCTTGGAGGCTGTGACATTGAACCCAGGGGGTTACAGGGATGTACAGGACATGGAGGTGTCTGAGTTATAGAGAGGAAATGGGCAGGTGACCCAGCTACTGGGGGACAGCACAGAGAGGGACAGAACTTCTACAGAGAGGATTAAAAAGAGCAATAACAAAATAGCATTGACAAGGTGAGCAGAGTGCTCTGAACTAATGAGAGAGGAACTCAGGTAGTCAATGAAGAAATCTAGGCTGATGTGATGCTAGATTTCAGGAGCAACGTAAAGTCCCAGTAGGTTTGAACAGAGATTAAATGTGGAGAAAATTGTGTCTTGATTAGCAGAGGGACAGAGCAGAAGGATTGGGAAAAAGGAAATTCATTCTGAGGTTCCTGTAGAATTTAGGAACAAAGTAAGGTAGGTGTGTTGGCTACAGAGCTAGAACAGAAAACAAATAAACAAAACACAACCAAAAAAATAATAAGACAAAAGCATAACAAATAGGGTTAAAGAAAGAACCAAAAGTTTTAATTTGGGGTCTTGTCATTCCCAAGTTTATTTTCAAGCTACAAATGAGAAAGTTTTGGATTACCATCACATAATTGTTGTGCAATTGAAGTTTCTATGATGATGGGAATGATTTTTTATGTGCTTTTTCTAATATGGTACCCATTAGACATAGATAAATTGTTTTGTTATCACAAGGAACTGAATTTTATTTTTTACCATTTTACTTGATTTAAATTTAAATAAACACATTCAGCCAGTGGTTACATTTTGGACAAGGCAAATAATGAGTTCAGTTTACTATAGAGGCATTAAATGAAAGCCTAAAGAAAAGAATAAAACTCTACTAGTAATATTCTTTTATATCTGCTCTAGTCTAGATCACAATTGTCCCACACCATTCTGGCACCAAGAAATTCTATTGTTATTTCAAAAGGGATTTATTTACTTGTCCATTCATCCCTGCAACATTCTAAAAAGGTTTTGTGACAGTCAAGAAAAGATACACAAGTACAACAACATTAAAGTAGATATACAGAAAAATTGGGGGCAGTATGAAATGCTGAAATAGCACAAGCAAAGCAAAAAAGACAAAGGACACAGAAATATATGTCATAAAATATTACAATTGCTAAAGATATCTTTGACTTTCCTGCTGGCCCCAGAACAAAGAGGAAACATCAAGATCTCTAACAGTTGTGGTAGACACAGCATAGAAAACATTACCTATAATTCAGAGTAATCAATGTTTTTTCTTACTACTGAAGTTTGACTGTCTTTGATCAAATCAAACAAATCAGAGGACCCAAGTAATATGGCTCTTTCTCTAAGCTTTTGAGCATTGGGTTGGCAGGCACCTGCTGCAGAGATGGAGAGGAAGAGGGAACTGGTTTCCAGCAAGGGCCATTGAGGCAGAGATGTAGAGAGAGAAGCACGTGCATGGAGACATGGAAGGAGTCTTTTGAGTCATTGGTTCCATGTTCCCTGAGACCCACATCTGTCCCCCGGCAACATGAGTGACCTCTGTCCTTATGATAATCCCCTCCTTCTCTTCATATGCTAGCTTCCTGTTCACCAGAGGAGTCTTAATTGGTACAGAGAGAAATTGCTTCCTTGAGTTTGCAGAGGAGACAGTGTTAGTGGGTGACAAACTCAATGACAGTCCCTACTATGAGAAATTATGTTCATGGTTCTTGCAATTGCCCTTCACTCTATGAGAGGCAAAATGCTTGAGTAAATTCAGCAAGAATTAATTCAGATTATCATTTCATTAGCATTCTCCAGATCCTTTTCACCTCCACAAAGTGAAAAGTGCACTATTACCCACGTTAAATTGAATGGAAATTAATTTTCTAGTTGTTTTTAGGATTGCATGATAATATTCATGCGTGTTTACAAGTTACAACCTCAAGGTCACCGTGCAACTACTGGATAAAACATCATTCACCACAACTGAAGCTTAACAATAAAAAGTACTGACATTTTATTTCTGTTTCTCATAAGTTATTTTGTTCCAATCCTCATCAGTCCTCTACTTCAGGCAGAAACCTAGGCAATACCTTCAATGCCTCCCTCTTGCCTACCTTCCTTCCATGGTGGGTCCATCATCAATCCTGTCCAGCATGACTTCCAAATAACTCTTGACTCAGTCTGTTTCTTTCCAGTTTCACCAGTACCAGCACCATCCCAGGGCAAATAAGCATCATCTCTAGTCCGTAGTGCTCTAATAACTCCTGCCTGGTCTTCCACCTCACTCTTGTACCTTTTCAGTCCCTTTTCCTTCTGTGGCTTGAAAGATCTCTTACATATGCAGATTAATCCTGTCACCTCCTATTTTAAACTTCAAGGTTCCAACTTCTTTTAAGATATAAAGAAAGACCAACGTGCTCACTGCAACCTCAGGTTGCAGGGTGGTTTGGCCCCCACCTACTTTCTGGTTTCTTTTCACCTTGATGAAGCCACTCGGGTCTCCTTTCCATTTCTCACACTTGCTTTGCTCCCTCCAATCTCAGGGTTTTATCTCACGATGTTCCCATTGTTGGACTGTTTCTCCTAGCCTGCCTCACTTTCCCCATTTCTTCTACCTCTTATCTAAATCAGTAATTACATAGCCACAAGGGTGTTTAGGAAAGTCTGTACCTACCACCCCCTCCATTAAACTGTAAACTCTAGGAGGGGAACAAATTTATCTGTTTTGTGAACTGTTTCCCCTTAGAATCGCACAGAACATGGACTATAGTAGATACTATGTCTGTAAAATGGGGATAATCAGATCCAGCTTACCTCCTATTTTAAGAACATATTTTCTAAAATATTGGGTCCTATACAAACACATCTGACTTTACTCATATGATATAAAGCATACTTTACCTTTCAATAATATAACAATTTAACATTCCACTATTTCCCAACAATGTGCTACATGAATTTTTTTTTATGAAAATTAAGGTCTATTTCCAAGTTATTCTAAACACCTTGCATAATTTTTTTAAGAATTCAGTAGTTAAATTCAGTAGTTAATTTCATTTCAATATGAAAATAAAAACAGCAAACCTATGAGAGTGCTTTCCATAATATGAATAATTAATATTTGCAACTTAGAAATTTATATCCCTACAATGTACTTATAGTCTCATAAGGAAAATATACCCTTGAAACAATAGCTAAATGCCTTCAAGTCAAGGCACTTTGAATTAGGTCACTTAGGCACCAAAATAGCTTTGTAGTCTTTTCTAGTATAGCATGTCAAGCATTCTTAGGCACATATTTTATTGCCATCCAGAAAGTAACTGCAAATGTTCTTCTCTTATATCCAACATCCTTTAAAAACCAACTCTAGTGCTAAGCTCTGACAAATGTACCTCCTACCACCACAAGGCTTTCTTTGCAAGCACACAATTCACAATTATAAACAATTTTGTAAAATGCACACTATTTTCCCTGGAGACCAGATGCCTTAGAGTGGTTAAAAATGTAATTGGGTAATTTTCTGAAATGCTTATTATTTACTTGAGTCTCATTTTAATCTCACTGGTAAACAGTATATCCCTGTTAACAGTTATCATCCCCAATAATCTTCCACAATTTTTAGTGTTCTTCTAACATTCCTATAAGCACATATTACCTGGGGCAATGGATCTTGAAAAACAGAAGCTACCCGAGCTTTTCTATATTAAAGGTATGGTGAAAAATGCATTTCTATATTAAAGGTATAGTGAAAAATGCAATCAGGACTTGTAAACTTTCTAATGACTTGGAGCATGTCTTATTGGTTGCAAACCTCATTATTGGCTTTACAGCTGTTTTCCTATCTTGCCTTATTTTATTTTTGTATTAGAAGGAAGAATGACAAAATTGCAGCCTACAGGTTTGCTCTGAAAAATAAAGTTTGAATTTGACTGATGTTGATTTATACCCAGTGTGCTATACTTAGCATGAATATACAGTTAAGCATACTTTACAGGCAATTTATCTTCCTATTCATAAGATGGTAGCTGGGTAACACACTCTAAAACAATACCCAACTCCTGAAATGGCACCGACTAAAGTGGAGTACTAGGTAAATACATTCCGATGATGGTGGTAGTATTCACACAACAAAAGATCTTACTGGCCCTCAAACCAACATCTTTTACTACGTGCATAATTAAATATGTACAATAAAAACTTACCAAGATCACTGATTTAACTGAAGTGAATAATAGAAAGTCAACTATCTCTAATTGAAATAAGCATGTTCAAATTAAAACAGGAAGTATGAGATTTAAATGAAAAATTGCTTTGATTTGTGTTAGAGGGTGTGGGGCCTAAAATTCTTTTACTTCTAGGCCATAACAAAAATACTGTTAACATCATCTTTTAATAGTGGTGAACCCAAGTCTCCCCTACCTGTCTACCAGTGTCAACTATAGACAACCATTCAAATCTTGCCCTTGTCATTTTGTAATTAGGCTATTTTAACTCACAATATACAATGGGTATTATGTAGTTCTCTTATTTTACTCTTCCAAAAATTACAATATATAGACAAACTGAAATCATTTTTAAACAAAGTTTCTGCTTGTCTTTGAGACTACAGAACTCCCTATTTTGCTTGGCAGGACCTTGGGAAAATATTGAAATGGGACTCTTCGTAAATATAATAGATACAATTTATACATACTGTGTCTGACTACACATTTTTTTTCAATGTAACAGAATCCTTGATATCCCATATGGACCATGCCTTCCCAAGGTTCCATGGAACACAGTTGGATAACCATTGATCTGATGATGCCATCATAGAAACTGAGATGCCATTATCTTTTGCATCTCTATCAGTAGGCACTCTCTTTTTGTTTGATTGTGTCTACTTACTTTCACACTAACAAATTTCATGGAAGTTATCCTTGTTTTATGGACCAAAGTCAAGGATCATAGCATGTTTGAGGTGGAAGAGGCCCTGGAGATCAAATGAGTTTCATGAATAAAAAGATGGAATGTAAAACTTAGCTTTGGAATCAGGCAGACCTATGATTGCATTTGGCTTCTGAGAGCCTTAGTTTGCTCACTTGCAAAATGAGATTATTATCAGCCACACAGAATCATGGTGAAGCTTAAATAAGATAATGTATGCAATAGGTAGCCTGGTATCCAGTGGCTGGTAGATAGTTTGATCACATACACTCCTTGTTTAGTTAATGGAGCATTTCTAGAATAGAAGTCTAATTCGAGGATACAAGTTAACTAATGGGTACATCTCATTGCAGGTCCTGAAGAACAAACTTTCAGGCCATTTCCTTAGAAGCAGCTGCATGGTAGAATGGAGAACACTCAGAGACAGAGTTGAATCACTAAGGGTAGAGCAGAAGATTTATTTAGAAATTATAACACAGAGGAAAAAGTAACCACTGTTAAAAGTTATTGTTAATTTAGGCTACTTAAATACTTTTGACTATACTTCTCTAAAGGTAACTGTTCCAAATGACAGTTATGAGGCTGTCCTGGCTTGGGGGTGGGGTTAATAAAAGTATCAGTCTTCTGAACTTTGCAGGATGGATGTGGCACCCCAACTCCCAAATGTGATTGTGTGGGAGCCCCCTCCAGGAATAGATCCAAAGAGCTTCCATGTTCTTGCTATCATGGGTAATGGCATTCCTGAAAATGAAGTCTATATCTGATTTATGTTCTGTTAATTAAGGTGTATTACAAACTTAAATGTTTTATTAAAATTTTAAAAATGACTTAAAAATGAATGGATGGTTTTGCTTTTCTACTTTGTTCACATCTAGTGTACTCTATTACTTTTTTCTGCAGAATAAAACATGAATTATGTTTACAAAAGAAGGGTGTAGGAGTTTCTGGTATTTTAAATGATTAAACAGTAAAGTACAATTCTACAGGAAGTTTCCCTGGAGGTCCTTAAAAATTGGACTGATTTTTACCTGTCTTGGATGGTGTGCTAGTTTGCATATATTATGTCTCCAGAAAAGCCATGCTCTTTAATGCAATCTTGTGGGGGCAGAATTATTAGTCTTGATTAGGCTGTGACCTTTTGATTGAATGTTTCCATGGAGATGTGGCCCAGTCAACTGTGAGTGAGAACTCTGATTAAATTATTTCCATTGAGAGGAGACCAAGAAGATGGCAGCATAGAGAGGAGTAGAAGTTAGTTAGTCCCCCTGGAACAACAAATAAATAACCAGGATAAACTATTAAATAAACTGGAATAACTGCTGGGGGACAACCATGACTGTCCACACATTGTACACCAACCTGGATTAGGAGGAATGCCTGAGATCGCAGCATAAAATCTAAGTAAAAACTGCAGACCCGAGCCAGGAGCCCCCTTGCCCAACATCCCAAACTTCAAAACCTGACTGTGGAAGAAAGCAGCACTCTCTAAACAAGCAAATACACCTCAGTCCAACTCCAACTGGGGTTTTAATTAACAAATGTGGCCTGCTCAATACAAGCAGACAGAGGCTTTTAGTGACAACTGACCTTAAAGAACCAGAAGACTCCTCTGTCCCAGGAGGGTGAGCCCAGAAGATGAGGTGCTATCTCTTGCAGATGAGTGAAACTGGGGGGCTGTGTACTGGCTCTGAAAGGGGGCCTTCTGTCCCTCTTTCTCTCTCTCAACCTGAACAGCTCAGAGGAAAGGGCCACAGCCATTTTCAGTTCACAGTGCTCTGACCCAGACAGGGGTGGAGATGGCAGAGTCAGAGAGACAATGAACCTATTTAAATGCCGATGATAAATCCCTAGGGAGTGTATCTTCCCTAAGAGGAAGGAGGTGGTGCCCAGCTCTACTACCCACCTTCAGTCAGAACCAGACCCCAGATCCTGGGGGAAAACAGCCAAAACAGAAACTAAGGGGGCCACACATCCTTACACCATTCAGGAGCAACAGGCTGACAGGTGCCACCTGCTGGGCAGGCTAGGAAAACCCCAGCAACTAGAGGCTGCACAGGATGTGTCAATATTCTAAGACATACATTCAGAGAAACCTGATACTGAATATTGCCACCTTCTGAGACCTGTGCCTGTTCTGGTCTGGGAAAACCTGATTGGGGTAACCAAGGAAAACAGATGCCTAGAAAACAGAAAACTACAGCCTACACTAAGAAAAATGAAAATATGTCCCAGTCAAAGAAACAAAGTTACACTTCAACTAAGTTACAGGAATTGAAACAATTAATGCTAAATCAATTTAAAAAGTTTAGAGAAGATACGGGAAAAGAGATGAAGGGTGTAAGGAAAACACTGGGTGAACATCAGTTAGAAATTGAAAGTTTGAAAAAACAACTGGCAGAATCTATGGAAATGAAAGGCACAACACAAGAGATGAAAGACACAATGGAGACATACAACAGCAGACCTCAAGAGGCAGAAGAAAAAACTCAGGAACTGGAGAACAAGGCACTTAAACCCCTACACACAAAAGAAAAGATAGTGAAAAGGATGGAAAAATATGAGCAACATCTCAGGGAATGAAAGACAACATGAAGTGCATGAAAGGAGAAAGAAGGGAAAAGGGGCAGAAGCAAAAATAGAGGAAATAATCAATGAAAACTTTCCATCTCTTGTGAAAAACATAAAATTACAGATCCAAGAAGTGTAGCATACCCCAAACAGAATAGATCTGAATAGGCCTATGCCAAGACATGTAATAATAAGATTATCAATCCTCAAAGACAAAGAGAATCCTGAAAGCAGCAAGAGAAAAGGATTCCATCACATACAAAGGAAGCCTAATAAGACTATGTGTGGATCTCTCAGTAGAAACCATGGAGGTAAGAAGGAAGTGGTGTGATATATTCAAGATTCTGAAAAAGAAAAATCACCAACCAAGAATCCTATATCTGGCAAAACTGTCCTTCAAAAATGAGGGAGGGTTTAAAATATTCTGACAAACAGACAATGAGAGAGTTTGTGAACCAGATACCTGCACTACAGAAAATACTAAAGGGAGCACTGCAGACAGATAGGAAAAGACATGAGTGAGGGGTTTGGAACACATTTTGGGTGATGGTAGCACAACAATGTAAGTACACTGAACAAAGATGACTGTGAGAATGGTTGAAAGTGGAAGGTTAGGAGCATGTGAGACACCAGAGGGAAAGAGGAAAGTTAAAGACTGGGACTTTATAACTCAGTGGAACCTAGAGTGCTCAACAATTGTGATAAAATGTACAAATATGTTTTTACATGAGGGAGAACAAATGAATGTCAACCTTGCAAGGTGTTAAAAATGGGGTGGTATTGGGGGAAAAATACCATCAATGCAAACCAGAGACTATAGTTAACAGAAACATTGTACTGTGCTTCCTTTAATGTAACACAGGCAATATACCAAAGCTAAATGCATATAAGAGGGGGACAAAAGGGAGGGGTATGGGACTCTTGGCATTGGTGATGTTGTCTGACTCATTATTCTACTTTAGTTTAATTCCATCTTTCCTTCTGTTGTTTTTTTGGCTGTCATGCTTTTTGTTTGTTTGTTTTCTCTTTCTTTTTTTCTTTTCCTTTGTCTCTCTACCTTCTTTGACTCCTCCTCCTTCTCTGTGGAAGAAATGGAGATGTCCTTATATAGATAGTGGTGATGGTGGTGAATATGTAAATACGTGACTATACAGGGAACCATCTGTTGTTTACTTAAGACAGAATGTATGGTGTGTGAACAAAACCATCTTTAAAAAATGGGTTGATGAAGAAACCTTGAGGACACTATAGTGAGTGAAATAAGTCAGACACATAAGGACAAATATTGCAAGGTCTCACTGATGTGAACTAATTATAAATATAAGTTACCAGGATATAGAATGAGGCTAAAGAATGGGGAGTGGTTGCTTATTATGAGCAGAATGTTCAACTACAGTGAACTTAAATGTTTGGAAATAGACAGAGGGGATGGTAGAATGTTGTGAGAATAACTAACAGTGCTGAATGGTGTGTGAATATGGTGGAAAAGGGAAGCTTAGAGTCACATATGTCACCAGAAGGAAAGTTGGAGGTTAAAAATGGCCATGCACGAAACAGTGAATTTCACAGTGGGCAATGTCTGTGATTAACTGTACAAATATTAGAAATCTCTTTCATGAACCAGAACAAATGTATGGCACTATAACTATAAGTTAATAGTAGAGGGGCATAAAGGGAAAAAGTATAACTATTGCAAGCTATATACTATAGTTAGTAGTATTTTAACTTACCTTCGTCAATAGTAACTAATGTACTATGCCAATACTATGAGTCAGTAATGGAGGGGGACTGGTTAGGGCTATGGGAGGATTTGAGTGTCCTTTTTTTGTCTTTATTTCTTTTCTGGAGTAATGAAAATGTTCTAAAAATTGAAAAAAAGTAATTGTGGTGATGGATGCACAGCTGTCTGATGGTATCATGGGCAACTGATTGTACACTTTGGATCTTTGGATACTTGTATGGCATGTGAACAACCTCAATTTAAATATATATATATATATATATATATATATATATTTCCATGGAGGTATAACCCTGCACATTCAGGGTGGGTCTTGATTGGTTCACTGAACTACTTAAGAGAGCTCAGGAGCCAACACAGATGCTGATGCCTGCAGACACTTGGGGATGGAGACAAAAAGACATTTGGAGATGCTAAGCTAAGAGATGAATGAAGCCCATAGTTTGCCCTGGAGAAACTACCAGAGGACACTCAGATGCTTAGAGAGAAACACCCTGGGAGAAAGACTCAAGAATGCACAGGAGCTGAGAGAGAGCAGCAAAGACAGAAGCACAGAGACATTTTGGAGAAAGCCATTTTGAAAAACAGTCTGGGAGCAAAGGACCAGCAGACACCAGCCACGTGCCTTCCCAGCTGACAGAGGTGTTCCAGACACCATCAGCTGTACTTCACGAAGGGATCCTCATGTTGATGCCTTAGTTTGGACACTTTTATGGCCTTAGAACTGTAAATTTGTAACCTAATAAATCCCCTTTATAAAAGCCAATCCATTTCTGGTGTTTTGCATAACGGCAGCTTTAGCAAACCGGAACAGATGGCTCATGTGCACGTGAACTCTCTGAAGTGAAGGTGGAACCACGTTAGTTTTGTCGAACTTCGGTCCATGATCCTTAGTGGGACAAGAAATCAGTGCACTGGGAAATAATGAACACAGTTTTAAAAATGAAATAGATGCAAACTAAAACTATCAGACTTGGTCACATGTAGTAGGAAAGTTTTGTTTTGTGTAAGTTTTTCAATTACATGTATGTGTGGACTCTATATAATTAAAGGTTCATGATGTAAAGTATATTTCTTTCTGTGAGTAGCAGTCATAAAAATATGAAATCCACTAGTCTAGGAAGAGTACTCTCCAAAATTTTTGTTAAGAACCACTATCATTTACAAAACAACAAAAAAAGTTGACTAGGTGTCATAATATTTATTTAATACAACTATTGCTACTAGAAATAGGAGTTGTAAAATTTTCTGCCTGCTCCATATTGGATGCTCTTCTCAATTCCTTTAGAATCTTGTGATTCAAATTTCAGACTAGACATTTTTTTTCACTATTATACTTGTTTATTGTCAAAAGACACATAAGGGGAATTGACTCATTACTTATTGATTGCCTATTCAGAATGTAAAATTTTTGAGATAGGACTTAAAAATCATATTAACAACCTAGTGAAAGCATCCTACTGATGCTTTAAGGGAAAGAAAAGAAACAATAAAGATGGTAGCCACTGTAACACAAGTAACATAAATATTGCTACATTTATCCCTTTCTTTAAAAGCCTTGTTTAGTAAATCTGGTTAACTAGAATGAACCTAATTTAAGAATTTCAACAAGAACTTATATCAACACACTTTGAAGTATTTGTTTTTCACAGTATTATAATTTATGTAATATTTTATACTTTTAAAAGTTAATGCCTGATTCACAGGAATTAGTTATTTCCATACTTTGTCAAGGTATTAATGTAGACAATGTCAAAAAGAAAACTAGATTTTCAATTTTTAGTCATGAAATCTTAATTAACCATAAGTTTGCAGCTTCAAGTTGCCAGCTTCAATTGTAAGTATCTGGAATATATTTCAAAGTTGGGGTATAAATGAGTGTTGGTGGCTGGGTGGCTGTCACATCCACTAGTGGTGGACCAGGAACTGCTTCAGTCATCTTTACAGACCATCTTATTTAATTTCCTATGATTAAAAAATAATTTTCATTTCAAAATGACAAAATCAGCTCCACATCTAATACAGCTGGTCTTGAATTTGAACTCAGTTATCATTTGACTACAAAGTCCACCTTTTGCCCCTGACTCTAGGGCTGTGATTGTGTAACCAAGTCTTCCACTTGAAAGCTGAGCTGCCCATAACCCAGAGGAACACCTTTCTGATGGAGATTCCAGGTGTCAGCCTAAATTCTTCTTCTCTCTACCCTAGACTCTACTTCTCAGCTCCCCTTGCAGGCAGGGATGGCCAGATGACCATCCTGGCCAATGAAGTGGAGAGATGTGGCCATTTCTGGGCTGGGGCTTAATAAAAAGCTGCATGTTTCATTTATAATTTCTTCATCTTCTGCCAGCTGAACCCTGGATATGGAGATCCGCTTTGACCCTGAAGATAATGGCAAGACCCAATGGCCTGGCAGAGCCAAAAGATAGAAACATCTCTTAAAAAATAATGACCCACCAACCTGAAACACCCATGCTGGGCAAGAATTAAAGCAATTGTGTGTGAGTCCCTACATTTTGGGCTGTATTTATTACAACAGTTTGGTCTCTACTATAACCAGACAAGACTTTTTAGAGGCCCCTGGCTCCTGTCCATCCATCCTGGGAAAACAAAAGGCTCAGACATGCTGCAAAGGCCATTCTAACCAATTCAATCTCAGAGAAGATTATCGTAGTGTGAATTTTACAAAAGACGGGAAAGATAAGCGCTTCCTCCCTGGAACATTTGCTTGTGAGCCCAGATATCAAAATGAGGTAATCAGAAGGCCCCTGTATTCTTCAGGCCCTGTGTTCCTCTACTACGGATGATGGAAAACCAGCCACGACCAGGTGTGGGGCGGGGGATGGACCAGGAACAGGCAGTAGCTTAAGGAAGACCAGGGAGTTACACTGCTGCGGGGCAGAAGCAGGCACAGGGTTTGCGCTCAACTGACCCTTGACTTGGGAGGTGCCAAGTATTTGACAACTATATCAGATCTAGAAGGTGGTCATGTATAAAAGTCCTGTTACACGTGCGCTGCAGGGAAGAGCCAGCACCGGCAGTGGAAGGGGGAGAGAAGAGAGGGGATTGAGAGATGATGTCAGACAAAATAACAACACTTCCTGGAACATTTTTCTTCTTCCCCCTTTCTGGGATCATGTTTATTGCCATTCATAAAATGTTCCTCTAGAAATATGTAATTCTAAGAGAGATGATTTCTAGTAATGGCTTGAGAAGTAGAAAATATAAGAAATATTAATATTTCCAAACTCTTGAGTAGAACCAGTAATAGAATATATAAAATGGCCTGGAAGCCATTCACATTTACTGGAAATAAATAATAAAATTACTTAGTTCAGGTATTAAAGATTTATTTCCATCTTGACTTTAGAATATTAGACCACTCCTCCTCTTGCTAAACTGGTATGTGTTTAATACATTAAAATGTTTCCCTGTCCTGCTCAGGAACCAAATGTCATCAACTCTCATGAGTATGTAAATCGACCCCTCTAAGCACATTATTAATTGTTTCAGAGATAGTTGGAGGTCACCAGCTCATAGCAATTTCTATGCATGAAGGCTCATTAATACAAGGCATCATGCAGTGGGGAAGAATAAAGTTTTATCACAGTTACCGCGTGTGTGTGTGTGTGTGTGTGTGTGTGTGTGTGTGTGTGTGTGCGTGTGTGTGTGTGTGTTTTCAGTGGCCCAAGTCACATAGAGTACTGAAGCACCAGCAGGCTCTTAATATATGCTTTTGGTGATGATGTTGATGATGGTGCAGGCACATAATCTGCAACTAGAAAAATTAAGAAAAACCCAAAGGAGAAGAAAGCCTATATAGAAAGTGTAGATTTAAAACCCACAGCAATTTCTGCCTCAAATGAACTTAAATTTTCTTGAGCTGGAAGCCAAATGACAAATGACCTGCTTGTTTCCAGAATAAAGATGTGACTGGCTGCTGACTTCTGTAGCTCATGAGATACATAAGCAGACATCTTGCTTCCTGAGAACCTAGACAGATGACACAGAGTGTGGTGCCCACTGTGTCTTTAAGGCTGTTTAATGCCAATTGTCTCTCTGGCTGCTGAAAGTCATATTCTGTTTAGGAGATTCTTTTCCACAGGATGAAGGCTGTGTAATAAACTGTAGGGCAAGCCATGGTGGACTCAGAAAACAAACGTGAAATTGCTGATAGGGGTACATAGAGTTACTGACAAATAATGAAGGATATTAAATGTTGCTGGTGAGTTGTGCTTTTTTAAATTCAAAATACATACACAAGATTCTAATTCTTAACCAATTGTGATTAAAAACTGATCTTCTTGTCCAACCAGCTCCTCATGGTAATCATTACAGATTGCTCTTATACCTCTTATTTTCAGCTCAAAATTTATCTGATGTAAAATATAATACAAAAACTATTTCTCACACCCAGTAAGAACTGAGATGAAGACGATGAATATCAACCTGGCACTAATCTATTGTAATGAACAAAATATATATAACAAAAATAAGAAAGAAAATGCTGAAGGTTGGAATAATGTGCATATGTATTCAGAGATTTGTGACTAGAGATATAAGTGGGATTTTGATGCTTCTGATGAGAGAAATTTGGCAAAATCTTTAAAAGCATCAATTTGAAAGCAAAAAGCAGGTAAATGTCTATATAATTTAGGGACAAATACATAAGTGGTGAAACTATGAAGAAACACTTATCACAACAGGATAGTAGATGCATCTAGACAAGAGGGTGAAGGTGGTGGCGGTGGTGGGTTCACCTGGAGAGCTTCTGGAATTGTATATATTAATTAATACATAATCAATTAATAATACATTAATATATAATAAATACTATATAATATATAATTATATATAATAAATATATTATTAATTAATATATAATTAATCTGGGTCATGGTTACAAAGGTTTCTTTAAACTATACAAATGTGTTTTAACTACTGTTGAATATGCATGATACGTCTCACAATAAATTTAAGAATGCATCAAACCATTTAAAATGATAGTCTTAAAGGTCAGTTACTATTCCGCTGATTGCTGTTACAATCCCTCAGCTTCAGGACATCCCCCTCTGTATCAATAAAGGAGAAAATACCAATTCAAAAACTGTGCTGCCTGCTAGGAAGGCGGCACATTTACAGAAGAAAGCCGACAGATGGTGCTTTGAACAGTTCTTGTCACTATCTTAAGCACTTGCAGGCCTCCTTCTAGACCTCTTTGGGTAAGTAATTAGGGTGCACTTGAAAAGTGCTTTGCTTTTACATTAACCAAAGGTAGAATGCTCTTTTAAGAGTTTGGAGCAGAAGTGGGTGGGAAGAAATTATTTTGCCATCTCTGCCAGCTTTTCAGAGCATTTCCATCTCGCTTGTAGTTTTTTTAAATGCTATTTTGCTTTTAAGCACTAATAAGGTATGGGAAAAAGACATGAAAGCCAGTTTGAAAGGAGAAAGGAACACAGAACCCAAGCAAGCAAGACTCTTAGGAATCTGGGGTGGAGTTTGCTTTGGACGTGGGGTGCCTCCGAAAGATGAGGGAAGCAATGTGGGGGTGCTGGTCCAAATAGGCTTAATGAATGACTTCATTTGTAATTCACTAAAGACGCACGGATGCATCAAATGAATATGAAATTACATTGTCCTCTAGGAAGTAGGATTTTCTAGGCAAGCATCTTCAACACCAAACAGATGACCATACAGGCAGGTCCTGGTGGATTTAGCTAGAATGAGCTCCTGAAGACCATCAGTTCTGTCCCACAGCTCTTTTTCTGGTTCCTGTCCCTGCACCAGTCACTCCTGATGATGAAGTTCCTTGACTGAGTGTGGTTCCTGTCGCAAGAGGGAGAGGGAAGCTGAAATGCCATTCGAGACATTTTATGTGTTCACCCTCCTATCTGACAGTGCCAGAGATGCTATGTGAGCACCTCCCTATTGCCTTTCCCCCCCAGGCACCCAACCAGAACCTATTTCCCACCCCGTGTCCCACCACCCTGTGGAGTTAGGAGGGGTCATATGGCTGAGTTCTGGAATAAGAATGTGGGGAAGAATCTATGTGCTCCATTTCCAGGCTTGGTTTCTAAAAAGTCCCCAGCTTAGTCCTCCAGGCTCTCTCTCTTCCTTGGCCAGACGAAGAGGATTTGGGGAGAACGCTGAGGCTGGGGTGATGGAGAGGCCACTAGAGGGTGGAAGTCTGGGCCCCTGAATGCTGGTGCAGAGCAGAGGCCCTCAAACAGCCAACCCTGACAGACCATGACATGAGTGGGAGCAAATCTCCATCTCATTAAGCCTCTGTGACTTCACTGCTGCTTCCGTTACAGAAGTTAGGCTGCTACCCTGACTCTACACTACCTCATTTCTCAGTATTCAAACATTATTACATGGCTCCTCAGGCTCTGAAAACACTAAATAATGAGATTCATGGAGAGGAGGAGTTTGTATGGATTGAGGGTGGGAGGTGAGGGTTAATTAGCTGCTTTTGCCACAAGGTATGGAAGAGAATCTAAAAGAGCACTGTGCAAACTGAAGATGTCTACGTCACATTACTTTTGAGTGGTAATTGTGCCGTTCTACTTGGATAATTCATCCTAGCTTGGGAGCATCAAAAAGTCCCTAAACAAAAGTAGACATACAACCATAAAGGAATTTCAAAGAACATATTTACCACCAATCCCCCCCAACACCATTTACAGCCTCCATGCCCTTAATGTCACAATATCAAGGAATGCGTTCAAGCTGTGGATTCCAGTACCTTTTGAGACTTGAACCTTGTCATTAAAAGGGATAGATGGCTTTAGTGAATAAAACACCTCTTGACTACATCAAC
Organism: Choloepus didactylus; assembly: GCF_015220235.1. NCBI lineage: Eukaryota > Metazoa > Chordata > Mammalia > Pilosa > Megalonychidae > Choloepus > Choloepus didactylus. The sequence continues at coordinate 15,354,052 of NC_051330.1, read as the reverse complement.
AAATCTTGCTTTAATTTTCTTGGAAGAATTATAATAAAATAATAGCAATTAGTTGCCACAGGGGCCTGAAATACTTTGGCTAGGCATTTAAAACTGTGATGGTAGAAAGGTGATCAAAGGACACCTCCTGAGACAAATCGACAAGGTCCACACCACAGCTTCCAAAACCCAAAGCAACACCAGGCCTGACCTTGAAGTTCCATCACTTTATGTGGTTGTAACTGTTGAGGTTGGCCAGTAGCCTTCAGGACAGGGCTCTGTACAACAAGATGAGCAACACGCTCACGTTCTTTTAATAAAGGAACCTCTGAAGACTCTCTGGCAATCCATAAAGGTGGCCTTCCTATGCGTTTTTAGTCCCCTTTTGGGAGTAACAATTAATTTTGTTTTTCAACATTATTACATTTTATTTAGTAATTTTGTTTTCTACTTCTTGCCTCTCCAATTCAATTTTAAGATTCCTAGACATTGATCTGATCTTTTAATTAACTCCACCATGGGAGAAGACTGACATGAAAATAATATGGGTTCAAAAAATTCTTCCTGATAGTCTGCTGCTTCTTTAAAGTTTGATCTGCTCTGATTTTGTTTCCATACTATGACTATTTTATATTGTGTTCTTGTTCTATGTTCCTTGAAACAAGGCAAAATCTAATAAACCAAGGAGACAAATTGTTGGATGGATGGATAGATGATGAATGTGTGATAACTGAATTATATATTGAGTTATAGGAAACACCCAACCTCTAGTTAAAGAATATATATATATATATATATATATATATATATATATATATATATAATATGTATATATTCACACACACCTGTATATACTCACAATATACATACTGTTTGTATAACAACCAAAATAATGAGAGCTGAAATTTATTCTGTGCTTAAAATCTTCAGCATTTAAATGTAAAAGCACTTTATATGGTATTATTTTAATTAATGCACATAAAAACTAATGAAATAGGTGCTACTGTATTATCTCCATTTTACCTAAAATGAAACAGAGGCATAGAGAAGTTAAGTAACTCTCCATACAAAAAAGTTATGGAGTCTCAGAGCCAGAATTTGAGCTAGGTTTCTATGATGCTCTGTGCACACCTCAGAATGTGTGCAAAATGATTCACTGGTTTATAGGGGAAATATTAGGACTTACACACGTATTATCTAAAATATGAAAAAAAAATCAACTCCCACTAAGACTTAAAGTACAGACTGATGCCGATACCTTCTCAGGGTTGGTCTATCAGATCCAAAAGAAGCACATTGCAAAAGAGGTGTCCCTAGCAGAAAGTGGGAGCCACACGATGTAGACGGTTAGAGAGAAGAGCCCTTGTGGAAGACGTCTGTGCCCAGCTGAAAGAATTATGGGTGCACTACTTCATCTCAACTAAATCAACTCTGCTAAACCAGACAAATGGCTAAGCACATTCCTGCAAAGCAACCAATAATTAAAGGTTGCTCTAACAACGTAGTCATGAGAAAAAAGAGGTGCCATTATTCTAACAGTGACCCTCACCTAAAGTGCACAGTAGACCTGAGAAATGAACTAATGAGATTGTGAAGCCACTGCTATTAGCAACAAGTTTAAAAACGAAGTACCTAATAAATGGAGAGAGTATCTTTATTTTCATTTTTAGCAGTGATTAAAGACAATACAGGTTGGCTTTTACTAAATAAATAAAAACTCTACAATAGCACTTGAAAGCCTCTTTTCACATAATGTGGGGACATTTAGTTATAGCCATGGTAAATAAAATGGATGAAATAATTTATGATATACAATATGGTGACAAACTAAACTATTTCTGTATGTGTAATCACTTAAGGAGCTGAATGTAAAAACATTGTTGAAGATATGAAAAAACAAGCATTGGAATGAATTCTGTAATGTACACAGTTTGCTATACAGTGGAATTACTGTACAGTTGTGGTTACCTGCCAAGTCCTCTTTTAGTAATAAAATACACAAAGATGCAGCTTTGCATTTCTTCTTGTTATGTTTCAGAGAAGATCTATTCTCAATAGAAAGAGGCACTTTAAAAAATCAAAGCAAAGTTCTATGGAGTAATATGTTTGAATAGCCAGTAATGAGATGGCTGCATTTACAAAGAAATATTTAGGATTCCAAAGAAAATCTTCAAAGTGTGTTTAAAATTTTTTCATTCCCTGCCTCACCCAGCTGTTAAAACAAAGAGGTTGAACCCAGGAGTGCACAGAGATCTAAAAATGTTATTGACATAGTTAATTTAAAAATAAAACAAAAAAGTATAAACAAGATATTTAAAGGATGATTAAAATATAGAAGAACCCATACATTGCATTTTAATGAGATGGAACCCGACCATGCAAATATGTTGTTTCTCACAGAGATTGTTCTCCTATGGCAAAGAATTTGCAAAATCGAAGCTAATTTACATACATCCCTTATAAAAATACAAGTGCTGTATCTTTGCTAACCTTTCCAGTTATTGTTATTATTTGCTGTCAGTAGTGGGTTATGTAGAAAATGTTTTTGAAAAAATTAAATTTACTTAAGAAAACCTGATGGTTGAGGAAAAGAAATGCAAAAGGTTCATACGCATATGAGAAGATGCCCAATATAGTTCAAGATCAGAAAATAAATAAAATTACATGGAAATTACCATTTCCCAAATGTAAGATTGGAAAAAAAATCCAAAAGGTTTCCATTACTCTGTTGGTGCAGATTTGGAGGATCTACTGCTCTGTCACACATTGCTGGTGGGAATTAAAAGTGATGCGATCAATGGGGTGGATTTGGAAACAGTAAAATTAGATATGAATTTTCCCTTTGATGCAGTTACTATACTTTATGACACACTACAAAATATGAAAATACGTGTGCACCCACGTCTATTTGTTGCAGCAATATTAACATAAAAACAAAGAAACAAAGTGTTCATCAATAGGGGTAAAGTAAGTAAGGTATATCCACACAATGGATTTCAATGATGCCATATTAAGCAAAAAAAAAAAAAAGGTGAGAAATCTCTCTTTCCTAAAATGGAGTAATCTCCAGAATATAATGGATAATGTAGAGTGAAAGTAAATCAGGTAGAGAAATGTATCCACAGTATTTTACCTTTTGCTTAAGAAGTGGTGGTGATAGAAATCTTTATCCACATCCATATCCATCTACATAATCTATATTTGTTTACAAGATCTTTAAAAGGGAGACTTTTTTAAAGTTTTTTCTATAAGGGGAGAAAAGGGATATTGAGAATGCGGATAGAAGCTATAATCTTTAAATGTAACATTTTATAGCTTTGACTTTGCAATCATGTAAATATCTTGCATAATTATAAAAATGAAATAAACTTTAAAAGCAACTCCAAAAAAATAATAAACATTAATATATGTATGCCATTGGTGGCATAACTATACAGTGATTATACGTGATGCTTTCTCTTCATAGGGACATGCACTAATGACAAAACAACGGCAAAGAATCTTAACATTGCCATCAGTAATCATATGTTGCTAAAGTTGTAGGTATAGCAAAAACTGAAACAATTGTGAATGCATTAGGAGAAAAGGCAAATGAGTAATTATGCTGATATAACTTAGTAACAGGATTTTTGCCAAGGGGGAAAATGACAACAGATTACGATTAATGACACATTTCTTAGCTCCTTCAACAGGCCTAGAAAGAGTAACCCACCCGGTAACAACAAGCACACCGAGCACCAGGATTGTGACATCTAAACACGACTCCTGCTGAGAGGCACCAGGCTCCCAAGAGAAACATTTGATTCCAGATACTGGGCAAGAAATTACAAGGAAAGCCCAGGATATTCTGTTATACCAGAAAGCCTGGATATTGAGTACCAAGGGATCATTGTACTTTTTTCTTTATTAATTTTAATTTTGTATATCTTTGATATTTCCTATTATGAAAAAGGTAAAAAAATGAAAATAAAAGATGAGTAAAGAAATTAACTGATTTTTTAAACATTAACTTGAGTAAGAAGAGATTTTGAAAATGGATATTTTTACAAATGTTTGCATCATGATGTGGTTGGGGAAAAGAAGAGAATTTGCCAACAGAATTATCACATTAAAAACATTAGGAGCAGGATTTTCCAAACTGCATAGAAATCTTACAAATGGATGTTTCACTGGATTTTGAACTCTCATGTCAAAAATATAAACACAAAATGCCTTCCAATGAGTTTTCCTTCATAAATATTGATGCATAAATTACATGAAACTTAATTTAAAAAAACAATTTTGCATTATGGTAGATAGAATTGAAAACTGGCTATCATAACTTGTAAGTAATCAGTTCAATTAGCTTCTTCACTTTGGACCTGTGCATTATTCTGAGGCATATTTTTCAGCTATGATAGACATTAAAACTAAGTGTCAAAATAAAGTGAATTTAAAATCAGACCATTGGATCAAGGAATCACATAGTTTCAAACCACAATTTTCAAAATCAATGAAGCATATATTATCACATTGCAGACATAAAATATATACATAATCATAATAGAGTAGTGCAGGTAAAACATATTTTGTAATGTTAAAAGTTAAAAGAAATTTACAATATTAAAGATTTCAGTTTTGCCTTATTCTTCTTTAATTTCCTTTCCACATATATTATTTCATATATATCCAGTTGGTGTTAAAATTTTTTAATAAGAAGTGTGTACAATTTTTAAAATTTGGATAATACTGCTCTAAAGCCAGGGCAACAAATCTATAGCTTGCATAGTACAATCTGACCCACAGACATTTCTGTGTACCTTGGCTGAGATATATTTTAAGATCAATTTTCAATGCCTTCATGTAAGTTATGCATTTTTCTAGTTCAATGCGGGTCCCTCCATTTCTTAGTGTTTTATATTTTTTGTGATCCAAACATTAATGTTTCTTCCCAGCACTGATCAAATAGGTATTTGCCTTTTCAACTTGAAGACAGTTTTACAGCAATAGCTCTTCTGTTGTTAATTAGCAATAGAAATGGGGAGAAAGAAAGTGCTGGACTTACCCACACAAGGTAGGGAGTAACCAAGCTGAGGGTCAAGGACAAACTGCCGATCATTGAGTCTTGTCACACAGTATAAGTGGAAACAATCCAAACAAATCACGTGGCGGGAGCTGCACTGGAAAACCAGGACAGGGCTCCTGTGTAGACAATGAAAGACATTTCCTCTAGTACTTTTAAGGGTGGAAGGGCAATATGTGCATCAGAACACTTTCTGCAATCCCATCGGGTTCCTTAGGACAATCTCGGAACAACTATGCTAAGTTTTGAGCATATGTATACCAATGCTACACCTTAAAAATTGGAAATGGTCCACAATTTTCCTGATCTTATTGTGTTTTATGTTAACATATTTACCAATGAGTTGTGTAAAAGCCAAACTCAGATGTGACCTCCTTTTGGAAGCCTTCTCTGACTCATAATTCCCAATTAACGGACTCATCACCCCATTCAGCTGCCATATTTCTATTATTCCATCATTATCCCATATCATTTGTACGTTCCCCCTCTCATAGATGGTGAGCTCCTGGAGGTAGGTACTGTTTCTACTCTGCATGTATATACCCATATTACCAGGCATTATAAGGTTTTAAATAAATATTCCTTGAATTTAATTATAGCAATATATAGGATCTGAACTTCCTCAAAATCAAAAAAACAAAACTACTATTCTGCCAAAGTAGGTATGTTAAATAGTCACTCATATTTCAATGGCAAGTAAAAGATTGGAATTTAGGAACAAAAAATAATCTAGCAGGGATTCCTCTACTACAAGATTTTATCTACTGTGCCACCCCTATCCCACCCATGCCATAAAGTTCTCAAATTATGGCTGGGGGATTACTAATAGATCAATATGTACAGGTTCTCAAAAATTTGGATTCCCTTAAAATACTTCATAGACTCCTGAAGAACTGTGTATTTTTACTAGCAAATGAACCACACAAGTTTATGTCAAAAGGAAACAAATTGAATATGTTGATTTGAGATCAGCCCCAATGCAATTTTAATGGTAGAAAAGTCGTTAAGAGTCAAGTTAGCTAAGCCTATTTCCCGTGTAATGATAACAAAATACAAAACAAACATGTTCATTTCCTATCCTATTCTTAACAGTTATAATAGCTCTTCAAAACCCCTTTTCCCAGAAAAGCTGATATTAAATATTAATAAGATAATTTCTTAATAATTAAAAGATTTTCAAAATTCTGCTTGTCCATTTATTTCAGGCAATATCTAATACAAAATAAAACGGTAAAAAAAAAATCTTGGAATTTTCATGCCCTGAATCTATAGGACAATGGTCAAATTCCTCTGAAAAAGAGCAGCCCTAAATGTTTTTTGTTTTTTTTCCCCCTGTGCTCTTCATTTCCTATCTCTGAACATACTACAGTCTTTTCAGGGCCTTCCTTCCCATTTCCAGGGTCTTACCCAAATGGCCACCGACTGTGTCCTGGGCTTTCAGTCTTTTGCCTTCCAATAACTTTCTCCCTGAAGACAATCAGGTATAGGAGCCTTACACACACATGCAGAAGCACACACATGGCTTATTCACTCTGTCACTCCCAATAGCCACTATATGTATACATATATATTTAGCTTTCTTTTCTTTATTAGAAAAGTTGTGGGTTTACAGAAGAATCATGGATAAAATAAAGGATTCCCATATACCACCCTACCACCAGCACATTGCATTGGTGTGGAACACTTGTTACAATCAATGCTAGCACACTTTTATAACTGTACTATTAACTATAGTCCATGGTGTAATTTAAGGTTCACTATTTGTGTGGTGTAGTTACATGGATTTTTTTAAAATGTTTATTCTGTACCAAATATACAAAGCTAACATCTAACATTTTCCTCTTTAATCACATTCACACACACACACACACACACACATATATAAGTTTGGTGCATAACAGAAACACTGTGTTTAATATACCCTTTAGATAGACTTTACTTATTTTATTTATATATTTCCTTATTTTTTGCCACATAATACAGCAAGTATTTTATTGGCATTGTTTCTGCTGGAGAAAAATAAATCCCTATAACAATCTAAATAATATCTACCCCTTAGTGAAGGAAAAATAATTTTGCTAGAATTGTAATATGTTCTGGCATGAAAGAGGTTAGTTCTATTTCTTCAGGGATATTTTCCAGTTCTCCAGGCTTAAAGGAATCAACAGAAGGAGGGAAAAGAGGAGCACGTGCCAGAAGTCCCTGTGTCACCCTGGGTCCGCGTTTGCTACTCCAGAGCCCATCCTCCTCTGGGAAAGGAGGTGAGCCTGGCTGCGGTGGTGGGGCGAACGGGTGCCGTGACCCATCATTTAACGTCAGGTCCTGGGGTAAGGCTGCAGGGTGAGCGGTTTGTCAGCCACGGAGCTCTTCGGAATGCTGACCCCTGAAGAACGGGCCCCGCAGGAGAACACTACCCACTCAACCACATGAATATTGTTTCCTCTTTTTTTCTTAAGTCATTTTTATTGAGATATATTCGTATACCATGCAGTCATACAAAGCATACACGCAATTGTTCACAGTACCATTGTACAGGTGTGCATTCATCACCAAAATTAATTTTTGACATTTTAATTACCACACACACAAAATAATAAGAATAAAAATTAAAGTGAAAAAGAACAAGTAAAATAAAAAAGAACACTGGGTGCCACCCCCCTCCCCAAACACACACACACATTTTTCTACTCATCCACCCATACACTGGACAAAGGGGAGTCTGGTCCTTATGGCTCTCCCAATCACATTATCACCCCTCATAAGCTACATTTTTATATAATCATCTTCAAGATTCATGGGTTCTGGGTTGTAGTTCGATAGTTTCAGGTTTTAACTGTTAGCCAAATAGCCACTATATTTTATATTTTCCCACCGCTCAGTTCTATGAAAAATATTCTCAGTTCTGGTTTTAGCAACGTGGCAGGCTAAGACTTTATAGACCCCTAATCTGCTATCAACACATGGAAATACTGGATTAAATATTCAAACATTTATTCGAATATTCCTATGTATAACAGCATTTAAAAGAACACTTGGAAATGACTCTGTAGAAAAAACAAAAAGAAAATTTATAAAGCCAAAGCAATAAGCAAATGAATCACTGTCACAGTGTCTGAAAGAGAGATTAAGGCACATGGAGGAGAGCCATTGTGCTGGCAAATGTGTTCTTTTCCATCCCTATTAGGAAGGAAGAATTGAAAGAGCTCTCTTTCATGCAGGATGGATGACATTACACATTAGTAGTTTTCTCCTTCATTTACAATATGGCCCAAAGGGACTTAGACTATCTGGAAAACCCGCAGAGCATCCACTGGTCTACTTTATTGATGGCATCACACTAATTGGAGCATATTGACAAGAAATGGCAAATACATTGGAGGCAATTGTAGAAGATAAACCCATGCAGGCTCAGGAGCCACTATGTTAGCAAAGGTCTTAGCGGTCCAAGGGTTGGAGCATGTGTGACATCACCCAAAACAGAGGACAAATCAGTCCATCTTGCACCTCCCACCACTAGGAATAAGGAGCAAGGCACCTGCAGCTTCTGTGGGACAGAGGATCTGGTTCCAGCAGAGGGAAACACATCCTCAAGGGAACACAGTAAGAGACTGATAAAAAGTGTTACAGCTCCATCAGGTCACGTCAACCTCCTTGAAATGAGATATAGGCAAGGAAAGAACATTTCCCACACTGACAGGGCAACTGATCCCGATTATCAGGAAGAGGAAAAGCTGCTGTTACCTTGGGGGCAGGGAAGAATACATTCAGGCATCCTCGTGATCACTGGGCGTCCCATGCTACTCTACTGTGTCATTTCTTTAAACTTTTTATTTTGAAACACATACAAACTTACAAAACAAGTACAAAAATAATAGAAACCTCATACAGAGAATGCCAGCATACCCTTATCCCCCAGATACACAGATTCACCACTTTTAATATTTTTGCCACATCTGCCACATCATTCTATCTATCCATCTATCGTCTTGTCTACCTATTATCAATCCATTTTCTGAAAACTTGAGAGTAGGTTGAATACATCTTGATCCATGAACACTTAATACTGCCACGTATATTTCCTAAGAACAAGGAATTGTTCCTAAGAACAACTCACTTGTGTATCCAACTTAAGAGCAGTTATCAAGTGCAAGAACTTTATTGATATAAAGCCTACAGTCAATATTCCAATTTTTTTTTCATATATCCCAATAATGTCCCTTTGAGCCTTTCTTCTCCCTCACTAGATCTCATCCAGGCTCATATATTACAGTTTATTGTCATTGTCCCTTCCCGTCCCCCTGCTTCTGTAGGAAACACATATACAGCATAAACCTTCCCATCTCAACCACTCCCAAGCATACAATTCAACAGGATTAATCACATTCACCATTTTGTGGTACCCTCACCACCTTCCCTTACTAAAACTTTCTAGTCTCCCCCAGATAGAAACCTCTATGCATTTTGCATTAATTCCCCTTTTCCCCTGCCCCCAACCCCTGGCAACGTGTACTTTAATTTCCTTCTCTATGACTTTTCATATTCTGATATATTCTTTGTAATTACCATGGGACTTATATGTAACATTTTAAATGTATAATAATCTTGTTTGTTTTGATACCAACTTAACTTCAATAATATACACAAACTAGGTCTTATACCCCATTCATCCCCACACTTTAATGTAGTTCTTGCCAGAAATTACATGTTTATACATTGTGAGACCAAATCCACTTACATGTCTTTACATTTTATGCATTTGCCTTTTAGATCTTTTAGGAAGTAGAAAGTGGAGTTACAAACCAAAAATACAATAGTACTGGCATTTATATTTACCCATGTCATAACCCTCACTAGAGATCTTTATTTCTTAATGCAGTTTTGATCTATTGTCTATAGTCCTTTTCTTTCAACCTGTAGAACTCTTCTGTAGGGCTGCTCTAGTGGTGATGAACTCCCTCAGCTTTTCTTTATCTGGTAATGTCTTAATCTCTCCCTCATTTCTGAAAGAAAATTTTACCAGATATGGAAGCCTTGGATGGCAAGTTTTTGCATTCAGTACTTAAACACGTCATCCCACTGCCTTCCTGTCCTCATGATTTCTGATGAAAAGTTGGCTCTTAATCTTCCTGAAGCCCCCTTGTATGTCACATGTTGCTTCTCTCAGTTTTCAGAGAGCTGAAAGCTCTTTATCTTTGAAACTCTCAGTTTTATTATAACATACCATGGCATGGGTCTATCTGAGTTCATCCTTTTTAGAGTTCACTGAGCATCTTGGATGTGTATATTCATGTCTTTCATTAAATTTGGGGAGTGTTCAGCCATTATTTCTTTGAATATTCCCTCTGTCCCTTTCTCCCTTTCTTCTCCTTCTGTCATTGGTACACTTGATGGTTCCCCCAGGATCCTCAGCCTCTGTCCACCTTTCTTCAGTCTTTCTGTTACTCAGGCTGAATGATTTCAATTATCTTATCTTCAGGTTCTCTGATCCTCCCGTCTGTCAGATCCAATATGCTGCTGAACCTCTCTAGGGAATTTTTCATTTCTGTTACTGTGGTCTTCAGCTCTGTTTGGTTCCTTTTCAGAACTGCCATGTCTCTGTTTATATTCTCTTTGCATATATCTCTCACTGTCCTGATTTTCTTTCGTTTTTGTCTATGTTTCTCTTTAGCTCTTTGACCAAAACAGGATTTTTTTTTTTAAAGTCTCTTTTTTTAGGTCTGGTCCTCCTCACGGATGGTTTCTAATGCTTTAATCTTCTCATTTGTCTGGACCATCACTTTATGTTTCTTTGTATATTTTATAATCTTTTGCTGACACCTGGACATTTTGATATTTTAAAGTACTACCACTGGAATTTAAATTCTGAGGCATCTGTTGAGCACATATAGTTAGGCAATCAATAGTTACTGATTGAACTAGTGAATAAATGAATCACATGCTCACTATTTTAGTCTCCAGTATTTTTGTTTTATAAATACTCTGCTAGCATTGATATATATATTTTTTACTCAGTGATTTATTGAGCAGATACTTTGGCTAAAGTAGGCATTTAATAAATGTGTATTGAATGTAGCACTGAGTGAATGAATGAACACCATATAGTTGGGCTTGGTTTAAACATTTGGAAAACACTCACACACACACACACACACACACACACATACACACACACACAATCACAGGGCATAGACTGGGTACACAATATTTATATGGAACAATTATTATAAGGAAGCTCATGTAATCACAAAACTTTGGTACCATAAAATGTAAGAAAGGGGGGTGGTTATTATTAAGTCAGGATGGCTCCACAGGGAAACATGAGCTGAATTTGAAGGATGGGAGGAACTGAGAGAAATGTGGTCTGGGCAACAAAGACATGGGGGGACAACGCAGACATGAAAGGAAATTCTTGGTACAGAAAAACAGTCAACTGGGCTGACAGAGACTTTACCAGGAAAAGAGGCTGAGCTCAGGGCAGGTTCCTCTCAGGGACAGGGTGGGCTCTAGGAGACAAACCCAGCATTTGACCTCTAGGTCATGGGCTTTAGTGAAGGTTTCTAAGCCTGGGAAGGGAGTAACATTTTAATGAATTCAATTCTGAAGAATGTGTGGAGGGAAAAAAGTAGAGTAGTGAGGACTATTTGGAGGTCATTTCACTAATTTAGACACGAGTTACTAAGGAATTGGCCTAGGCTGTGGTGGTTACAGGCACGGAAGTGAAAAGATGAACAGGAGTGATGTTTCTGAGGAGGACACACCAGGGCGTGCTCATCTTCTAATGGGCCCATTGTTCCTCTTGGCATTCTTCTGTGCACTTTGCCCAAATTATATTCCCATGCTATTGATCAATCCAGAAAATGATTTTGCCCCAGTGAGTCAGATTACAGAGCAGTTAATCACAGGTTAAATAAAGTTCTTAATCCTATGTAAAAACAATGATAAATGCTGTCCCTGCGATTACTTTGAAATTATTTATGAGCCATGGCTTCTCCACTTTAACTTCTTAAAGGAGTAATCCAGAGAGAGTTTGTTCACAGAGTATTCAGCATAATTGAAGGGGTTTTAGCAGAAAATATGGCAGGCCACTCACATGGATGGCACAAAGTAGAATAACATTATATAGTTATTTCAAACATTTAAACTCTTTTGAAATTACTTCTCTAGAATGTACAAATTAGGATCAATGTTTTCAAATTTATCTAGTAAAAAAGGCAGTTTAGTCTGCTCTCTACCTTATTTGCTCTCTTTCTCTCATTTGCTCTCTCACATACTCTCTCTCTCTGCCAAAATTTGTTTTTCTGTTTCTTAGTTTGTCTGATTCTTTCTCACACATGTACATCTTCATTTATACCCATTAAGAGTGAGGCTGTGGTTCCAACTTCTCAACTAAATGTGTAATATATTGAATGAAATGTGCTAGAACTTTCACAATGTGTAAAGAAAAGGAAGCAAGTCTAAGTGTCAAGGAAATAAAAATCAAATAGAGTGGATAGGAGAGGGACGCAAATAATTCCAATATGGGGAAGAACATTTTAAGTTATATGGGTGATGTGGAAAATACTAGCAGGCTCTGTGGTAACCCACCTCCAAAATGTTCCCCAGTGATCCCCACCTCCTGGTACCCATGACCTTGTGCAGCTCTTCCACATTGAAATGTGTTCACCTGTGTAACCAATAAGATATTGAAGAAATGACAGTGTGACTTCCAGAGACAGACAGGAAAGACCCTGCAGTTTCTGACTGTGCTCCATCATGGATCACTAGCTCTGAGGAAAGCCAGTGGCTGTGCTGTGAGGACCCTCAGGCAGCCTTAGGGAGAAGTTCACATGGCCAGGAACTGAGTCCTCCTGCCACAGCTGGTACCAAGCTGGCAGCCACCTAAATTAGTCGTCGTCAAAGCAGATCCTCCATCCAAGTCGAGCCCCTGGATGACTAAAGTCCTGTCTGAAATCTTGACTATAACTTCATGAGTTTCCCCTGAGCAAGAACCATCCAGCTAAAAGGTTCCCAATTTGTGGGATGGCATCTATTGTTGTCTTAAGCCACTAGGTTTTGGGGGAATTTCTTATGTAGCAAAATATAACTAATACAGCGGCAGAGGAGGAAGGGATCATATTTAGGTAGAAGATATCACATTTAGATGGCATTTGATGGAGGATCAGGATTCTGGTGCATGGCAATCGGGAAATATTCCTGGTCAAGAGATTAGAATGAAGTTGTGGAAGGACAGAGCATGGAAGGAGAATGCTGAGTTGTGTAGTGTCAGTGGTTTCTTTTATCTCAATGAAAAGCAAAATGAGACATAAATATGTACATAGGGATAGTAAAACCATCTGGAATGCTATGAAAAGTACTGCAAGTTAGAATTGAAATATTACATACAAAATCATTGGGGAGATATAAAAACACAAAATTCTTCACTTGAGGGAAAATATTAGTTCTGAAATTTAGCTATATCCTTGACCCTTCAAAATTCACATGTCATTTTTACTGTATTTGACTTGTGCAAAAGTAACATACGGGTGCTATAAAAATAGTTGCATAATGATAAAGGGCAGGAAAAGCTCGATGCTTTCTAGAGCCTGATGGGTTAGATTTTCCAAGTCTTGGGATAGTCTCTTTTCTGCAACCTCATTAGCATCTTTTTGGCCAAAACCTAAATCAGTGCCTACCCTGCCTCCACTTCCTTCCTCCCACCCAATGCAATCAGAACTCCCCTATGATGCTCTTCTAAGATGATTTTTCCTGGCAGCCCTTGATCCAAAAATATGAACTGGCTGTCCAGTGCCAGCACAGTAAGGTCCCAGGTTTTGCTTCTGTCTTTCAGCATCCTCCCTAACCTAGGTCCACCGTACTGTTCAAAATGCATCTCCTACTTTTTCAATTCCCAAATGCCCCTGTTTCTCCCAAATCTGGTCTCCTCACTGCTTTTAACTGCTTATATTTTTCCTTAAACTTTATTGCTATATGCAAGATTCTTCCTATTTTTCTTCCTTTTCCAAAAAATTTTCAAGGTTAAGCTGAAATCCAATCTTTTCCAGGAAGCCTTTTCAATAAAACTTTGGCTAACGTTGATTTCTCCCATGCACTTCCTAATTTCCTGCAATGCTGACATTTATAAAGTAGTGTTTCCACATTCCACTTAGCATTTTATTGCATATCTTTTTACATCATTCTCTATCTGCTTTGTGGAACTATGCCATGTCTTCCCAACTCAAATTCAGGACATATGAATTGAGAAGCTACTATGCACTGGTTCCTATGCCAGATGTGGGTAGGGGGATATAAAATTGTTGCTGTCAAGGAATTCTGTCCCATGATGAGATAACTAATTTGGGGACACTTTAGGAGCACTAATGAGAGGCAACAACCCAGGAAGTATTTCCTGAAAGAAGAAAAATATAAACTAAGACCTAAAGTAAGGGAAGACTGAGGAAAACATTTGAAAACTAATTGAATCTAATTAGTTGATGTCAGGAAACCATGTCCTATATTTACATACTCTTGCCCTCAGCATTTATTAATGTTCTGACACTTCTCCACAAGACACACATATGTAAAAACATGGTTTTTTTGTTTGTTTGTTTTTTGTTTTTGTTTTTTTTTTTTTTTGGTTTATAGTGATATCACTGTGTATTTGAATTGGGTTCTATTATTTACAACATTTTGAATCATTAACCATAAACAGACAATGTAAACAATAGGGAATTAATGGGATATTATTTTCCTCCACATGGTGTTAATCTTTGAAGTTGTTTATTAGACTCTGTCAAAGTTTATTTATTTCTAGATACAATTACCGATGAACCTCCATCATAACCCAATAGATTCTGGAAGAGATGCTAAACATTACAATATAATAACATACATTAGAAATTTTAAAAAGTAAACTTTTATTTTTTAAAAGTAATTAAATGATTAAAAATAAAACTAAAGTCAACCTTCTTTTGTAGTAATTTATGATGACAATTCTGCTTACCGATGGTACTCCCAACTTTTCTTGCTAAGGCATATCGACAACTAAACGGGCACTGATAAATACTTGTAAATAGTGGATAAACTATAATGAAATAATTGATGCATGTAACAAAATGAAACCAAAAATTTCAGAGGGTATTTGGCTTATTGGAGAAGAAATGCATCTAATGAAAACTGACCACATCACATTCCCTTTTCCCAATGAACAGAATTAATTTTTTTCAAGGTTTCGCAAAATGATAAAAGTGGATGTGGTTCAGAGCTATTGTCTCAGAGCACACTTGATGTAGATTGTGAATGCAAACAGATAAAGAAAGCTGGGATTTGATTTAATGTCAGATCATTTTTGGGTCACATCATTTGCACATAGCTGTTGAATGGCACAACTATTTAACTGTTGGAGATGCCATCTGTAGTATATACCACCACAGGCACAGAGCTTGTCTTTGTTTTTTCCTACATAAAGAACAGCTAGGAGCAGATAATGTCCAGAACCACTGTTAGAGCAGCCTGCTAAATTGAGAAAGATGTGCAGACAGATCTTGTTTAGATAAGAACCCCACTGTGAAATAAATTGTTCTAGTTGTACTCCCAGATCTCATGACAGGAAATATTAATGTGCTAAGAGTCAGTCCAGTGGCTGTGAGTGTTAGGAGCTATTTAACAAGAAATTATCTCACAGACTCAGACTAGTTCAAAAATGATGCATCCTTTGCAGCCAGCTGGCAGAAACTTTGCACAGAATATTCCACTTTGGCCTTTCACTCATTCTTTAAAATAGATAAATAAATAGATGATAGGTAGATAGGTAGGTAGGCAGGTAGGTAGGTAGGTAGATAGATAGACAGATAGATAGATAGATAGATAGATATAGATAGATAGATAGAGGCTATCAGAATGCCAGGTTTTTTATTCCATTTTTATCCTAGAAAAGTTAGGAAGCAGGTCTTCTGAAGTATGGTCATGGAAACTGAAGGACCCACCTAAGATGCCATAGATATCCTAAAATCATTCTAGAGTGAAAAGGTCTGAAATTGAGGAGGGGCATGGGAAATTTCTCAGCGCTAAATGGATTTTCTGACTCAGCATTAAAATATTAACATAATTTAAGAATTTGTGAAGCATAGTAGATAAAATTACTTTCCTGATTTGGTCAGAAAAATAGTGTGTAGAATCCCAAAATATTCCCCTAAAAAATGATAAAAATCAGTATGGCAGAGCAGTACAAATCCACATGGATTTGCATACAAATCCTATATAAGGGAATTCACACTAAGACACGGCTGCCTGCCCAGCACGTCAGAAGCAGTTGGAGTTGGGGTTTGGAAAGAACACTGGGGACTGGCTCCCCTGAGTGGGCTGTGCCACTGTCTCACAGGGAGACTGCAGTTTCTATAAAATGAGGGTCTGTAAAATAAGCATGTTAGATCTCACAACATCTAAACTAAATATCTTAACTAAAAAGTTAAGAACTTTTTAGACACTGAAATCTTATAATCTTCCATTTGTAGGATCACAACATTCCTTCCTCACCATAAGCTTACAGACCCTAAACCTTAGCTGAAATAATATGAGAAAGACAATTCAAATTT
The DNA here is from genome assembly GCF_015220235.1 of Choloepus didactylus. Classification (NCBI taxonomy): domain Eukaryota; kingdom Metazoa; phylum Chordata; class Mammalia; order Pilosa; family Megalonychidae; genus Choloepus; species Choloepus didactylus. The sequence goes on along the minus strand of NC_051330.1, from coordinate 15,337,441 downwards.
AGGATTCCAGCTTTATACAACCTCTTGAACTAAAGAATGTGCTACTTACAAGGGTAAGAAACCGGAAACTTTTAGAGAATTTACTTGTTGGAAGAATTGTTGTGAGGGAGGTCTGGAGCCAAAATACTCAAGGAAGATCAGAAACGGCATCTTGGTATTGAACAAACAAACAAGGCAATAAAAATATATGTCTTTCAACTACTAAAAATTAACTTAGGTTTAAGGATTTTTTTTCTCCCGATGGGGTCACTTGGTCACTGGCTGCAAGCACATGTGCGTGGAGGAAAGGTCTGAGAGCACAGAGGCTGCAGGCCCCCCCCGGGGTCAGTGTCCCTCCTCTGGGGTCCCCACTCCCCAGCTCCCTCCCTGGCCTCTCTCATAGCTCTCATCACCCAGTGTATTCAAGAACTTGTTTAATTGTCTATGTTCTTTCTAGACCAGGGGCTGGCAAACACTGGATCAAATCTGACCCACACCTGCTTTTGTAAATAAAGTTTTATTGGAACACAGCCATGTATATGCATTGTCTATAGCTGCTTTTGTGCTACAAGGGCACAACTGAGTAATTGTGACAGGGACTGTATGTCCCACAAAGCCTAAAATACTTCCAATCTGGCCCTTTCCAGAAAAAGTTTGCATACTCCTGCTGCGACTACTGACTCCATAAACACAGCGACTATCTTTCGCTATCCCATGTCTGGAGGGTGTTTAATAAATATATATGTTCTATATGATTCACCAACTGACTATTTGACTAAATGAATGAATGATTATGAATGAATGCTGTGTCGGTTTGGATATATTATGTCCCCCACAAAAAGCCATGATCTTTAATCCAATCTTGTGGGATATTGGGATTAGGTTGTTTCCATGGAGATGTGTCTCACCAACTCTAGGTAAAACTTTTGATTAGATTATTTCTGTGGAGGTGTGGCCCTGCCCATTCACCCTGGGTCTTGATGGGTTTACTGGAGTCCTTTAAAAATGCTGGCACAGACCCAGATCCGGCTGGCTTAGCTTAGAGATGCTTGGAGTTGCAGACCCCTGATGTTGGCTGACAGACATTTTGGAGAATGCCATTTTGAAATGCAACCTGGGAGCAAGCAGACAACAGCCACGTGCCTTCCCAGCTAATAGAGGTTTTCTGGATGCCATCAGCCATTCTGCAGTGAAGGTAGCCTATTGTTGATGCCTTAGTTTGGACATTTTTATGACCTTAGGACTGCAACTTTGTAACCAAAGAAACCCCCTTTATAAAAGCCAATCCATTTCTGGTATTTTGCATAATGGCAGCATTGGCAAACCAGAACAAATGGGGACCTAAAGGAAAGGCAAAGACAAAGAGGAGAAGTGCCAGAGAACCAAAGACAAACAACATTTACAGAGACCAGAGGTGTGCAGCAGGTTCCTAGTTAGGAGTAAAGCCCTCAAAACTGGTCATCAATTCTGCAAAAATCATCTCCCTGTATTTAAAGTCATTTATTTTTGCTAAACTATTCAGGTCTCATCCAGAGCCAACTCCAATTTGGATAGTGTATGATTCTTGCAACTCCCACCTGATGGAGAGGAAAAGGGAAGAGGATTTTGAAAAGCACAAATAGGACAAAGAACATATTTTTTCCTTTATTTAACAAATTTTTATTGAGGGCCTACTATGTGCCAGACACTGCCTTGGGCATTGTGGCTTCATTGTCCTTTGAAACTGGAAAGGACAGACAATAAGCAAACAGATACAAACTAGCTAATGAGAAGTGTGGCAGCAAGAAAATAAAATGGAATCCTGTGATCACGACTGGTGAGCTGCTACAAATTGGGCAGCCAGGGAAGGGCTGAATAGAGGGCATTAACCTTGATTCTTGAAAGACAATAGGTAGTCAGCCATGCACGTCTGGTGCAAAAGAGTTCCAGGCGGAAGGAACAGTTAATGAAAATTCCCTCATGGCTAGAACACCTGGACATGTTTGAAGAATTCATAAAAGGGTTAGAGTGATGGAAACACAGTAAGCAAGAGGAGAGGGGAGCACAATGAGGTCAGAAGAGATGGAAACTGCCAGGTGAAGTCTTCTGGGCAATGGTCAGGAGTTTGACTCGAGTAACGGGAAGTCAATAGAAAATGTGAAGCGAGGAGGCAGGGCAAGATGGCAGACTGGTGAGCTGTATGTTTTAGTTACTCCTCCAGGAAAGTAGGTAAAAAGCCAGGAACTGCGTGGACTGGACACCACAGAGCAATCTGTCTTTGGGCATACTTCATACAACACTCATGAAAACGTGGAACTGCTGAGATCAGCGAAATCTGTAAGTTTTTGCGGCCAGGGGACCCGCGCCCCTCCCTGCCAGGCTCAGTCCCGGGGGAGGAGGGGCTGTCAGCTCCGGGAAGGAGAAGGGAGAATTGCAGTGGCTGCTCTTATCGGAAACTCATTCTACTGATTCAAACTCCAACCATAGATAGACTGAGACCAGACACCAGAGACTCTGAGAGCAGCCAGCCCAGCAGAGAGGAGACAGGCATAGAAAAAAAACAACACGAAAAACTCCAAAATAAAAGCAGAGGATTTTTGGAGTTCTGGTGAACACAGAAAGGGGAAGGGTGGAGATCAGGCCTTGAGGCGCATACGCAAATCCCGAAGCAAAGCTGATCTCTCTGCCCTGTGCACCTTTCCTTAATGGCCCTGGTTGCTTTGTCTATTAGCATTTCAATAACCCATTAGATCTCTGAGGAGGGCCGTTTTTTTTTGTTTTTTTTTTTAAATCTTTTTTGCTTTTTCTAAAACAATTACTCTAAGAAGCTCAATACAGAAAGCTTCAAAGAATTGAAATTTGGGAACGTCAAGTCAAGAGCAGAACTAAGAGAGCTCTGAGACAAAAGGCAATAATCCAGTGGCTGAGAAAATTCACTAAACAACACAACTTCCCAAGAAAAGGGGGGTGTCCGCTCACAGCCACCATCCTGGTGGACAGGAAACACTCCTGCCCATCGCCAGCCCCATAGCCCAGAGCTGCCCCAGACAACCCAGTGTGACGGAAGTGCTTCAAATAACAGGCACACACCACAAAACTGGGCGTGGACATTAGCCTTCCCTGCAACCTCAGCTGAATGTCCCAGAGCTGGGAAGGGGGAGCAGTGTGAATTAACAGAGCCCCATTCAGCCATCATTTGAGCAGACTGGGAGCCTCCCAACACAGCCAGCAGCCCAGAACTGCCCTGGGGGGACGGCACTCACCTGTGACATAGCACAGTCATCCCTCAACAGAGGACCCGGGGTGCACAGCCTGGAAGAGGGGCCCACTTGCAAGTCTCAGGAGCCATACGCCAATACCAAAGACATGTGGGTCAGTGGCAGAGACAAACTGTGGCAGGACTGAACTGAAGGATTAGACTATTGCAGCAGCTTTAAAACTCTAGGATCATCAGGGAGATTTGATTGTTAGGGCCACCCCCCCTCCCCGACTGCCCAGAAACACGCCCCACATACAGGGCAGGCAACACCAACTACACACGCAAGCTTGGTACACCAATTGGGCCCCACAAGACTCACTCCCCCACTCACCAAAAAGGCTAAGCAGGGGAGATCTGGCTTGTGGAGAACAGGTGGCTCGTGGACGCCACCTGCTGGTTAGTTAGAGAAAGTGTACTCCACGAAGCTGTAGATCTGATAAATTAGAGATAAGGACTTCAACTGGTCTACAAACCCTAAAAGAACCCTATCAAGTTCAGCAAATGCCACGAGGCCAAAAACAACAGAAAATTATAAAGCATATGAAAAAACCAGACGATATGGATAACCCAAGCCCAAGCACCCAAATCAAAAGACCAGAAGAGACACAGCACCTAGAGCAGCTACTCAAAGAACTAAAGATGAACAATGAGACCATAGTACGGGATATGAAGGAAATCAAGAAGACCCTAGAAGAGCATAAAGAAGACATTGCAAGACTAAATAAAAAAATGGATGATCTTATGGAAATTAAAGAAACTGTTGACCAAATTAAAAAGATTCTGGACACTCATAGTACAAGACTAGAGGAAGTTGAACAACGAATCAGTGACCTGGAAGATGACAGAATGGAAAATGAAAGCATAAAAGAAAGAATGGGGAAAAAAATTGAAAAACTCGAAATGGACCTCAGGGATATGATAGATAATATGAAACGTCCGAATATAAGACTCATTGGTGTCCCAGAAGGGGAAGAAAAGGGTAAAGGTCTAGGAAGAGTATTCAAAGAAATTGTTGGGGAAAACTTCCCAAATCTTCTAAACAACATAAATACACAAATCATAAATGCTCAGCGAACTCCAAATAGAATAAATCCAAAAAAACCCACTCTGAGACATATACTGATCACACTGTCAAACACAGAAGAGAAGGAGCAAGTTCTGAAAGCAGCAAGAGAAAAGCAATTCACCACATACAAAGGAAACAGCATAAGACTAAGTAGTGACTACTCAGCAGCCACCATGGAGGCAAGAAGGCAGTGGCACGATATATTTAAAATTCTGAGTGAGAGGAATTTCCAGCCAAGAATACTTTATCCAGCAAAGCTCTCCTTCAAATTTGAGGGAGAGCTTAAATTTTTCACAGACAAAGAAATGCTGAGAGAATTTGCTAACAAGAGACCTGCCCTACTGGAGATACTAAAGGGAGCCCTACAGACAGAGAAACAAAGACAGGACAGAGAGACCTGGAGAAAGGTTCAGTACTAAAGAGATTCGGTATGGGTACAATAAAGGATATTAATAGAGAGAGGGAAAAATATGGCAAACATAATCCAAAGGATAAGATGGCCGATTCAAGAAATGCCTTCACGGTTTTAACGTTGAATGTAAATGGATTAAACTCCCCAATTAAAAGATATAGATTCGCAGAATGGATCAAAAAAAATGAACCATCAATATGTTGCATACAAGAGACTCATCTTAGACACAGGGACACAAAGAAACTGAAAGTGAAAGGATGGGAAAAAAATATTTCATGCAAGCTACAGCCAAAAGAAAGCAGGTGTAGCAATATTAATCTCAGATAAAATAGACTTCAAATGCAGGGATGTTTTGAGAGACAAAGAAGGCCACTACATACTAATAAAAGGGGCAATTCAGCAAGAAGAAATAACAATCGTAAATGTCTATGCACCCAATCAAGGTGCCACAAAATACATGAGAGAAACATTGGCAAAACTAAAGGAAGCAATTGATGTTTCCACAATAATTGTGGGAGACTTCAACACATCACTCTCTCCTATAGATAGATCAACCAGACAGAAGAACAATAAGGAAATTGAAAACCTAAACAATCTGATAAATGAATTATATTTAACAGACATCTATAGGACATTACATCCCAAATCACCAGGATACACATACTTTTCTAGTGCTCACGGAACTTTCTCCAGAATAGATCATATGCTGGGACATAAAACAAGCCTCAATAAATTTAAAAAGATTGAAATTATTCAAAGCACATTCTCTGACCACAATGGAATACAATTAGAAGTCAATAACCATCAGAGACTTAGAAAATTCACAAATACCTGGAGGTTAAACAACACACTCCTAAACAATCAGTGGGTTAAAGAAGAAATAGCAAGAGAAATTGCTAAATATATAGAGACGAATGAAAATGAGAACACAACATACCAAAACCTATGGGATGCAGCAAAGCAGTGCTAAGGGGGAAATTTATAGCACTAAACGCATATATTAAAAAGGAAGAAAGAGCCAAAATCAAAGAACTAATGGATCAACTGAAGAAGCTAGAAAATGAACAGCAAACCAATCCTAAACCAAGTAGAAGAAAAGAAATAACAAGGATTAAGGCAGAAATCAATGACATAGAGAACAAAAAAACAATAGAGGATAACTGTCACCAAAAGTTGCTTCTTTGAGAAGATCAACAAGATTGACAAGCCCCTAGCTAGACTGACAAAATCAAAAAGAGAGAAGACCCATATAAACAAAATAATGAATGAAAAAGGTGACATAACTGCAGATCCTGAAGAAATTAAAAAAATTATAAGAGGATATTATGAACAACTGTATGGCAACAAACTGGATAATGTAGAAGAAATGGACAATTTCCTGGAAACATATGAACAACCTAGACTGACCAGAGAAGAAATAGAAGACCTCAACCAACCCATCACAAGCAAAGAGATCCAATCAGTCATCAAAAATCTTCCCACAAATAAATGCCCAGGGCCAGATGGCTTCACAGGGGAATTCTACCAAACTTTCCAGAAAGAACTGACACCAATCTTACTCAAACTCTTTCAAAACATTGAAGAAAATGGAACACTACCTAACTCATTTTATGAAGCTAACATCAATCTAATACCAAAACCAGGCAAAGATGCTACAAAAAAGGAAAACTACCGGCCAATCTCCCTAATGAATATAGATGCAAAAATCCTCAACAAAATACTTGCAAATCGAATCCAAAGACACATTAAAAAAATCATACACCATGACCAAGTGGGGTTCATTCCAGGCATGCAAGGATGGTTCAACATCAGAAAAACAATCAATGTATTACAACACATTAAAAACTCGAAAGGGAAAAATCAATTGATCATCTCAATAGATGCTGAAAAAGCATTTGACAAAATCCAACATCCCTTTTTGATAAAAACACTTCAAAAGGTAGGAATTGAAGGAAACTTCCTCAACATGGTAAAGAGCATATATGAAAAACCCACAGCCAGCATAGTACTCAATGGTGAGAGACTGAAAGCCTTCCCTCTAAGATCAGGAACAAGACAAGGATGCCCGCTGTCACCACTGTTATTCAACATTGTGCTGGAAGTGCTAGCCAGGGCAATCCGGCAAGACAAAGAAATAAAAGGCATCCAAATTGGAAAAGAAGAAGTAAAACTGTCATTGTTTGCAGATGATATGATCTTATATCTAGAAAACCCTGAGAAATCAACGATACACCTACTAGAGCTAATAAACAAATTTAGCAAAGTAGCGGGATACAAGATTAATGCACATAAGTCAGTAATGTTTCTATATGCTAGAAATGAACAAACTGAAGAGACACTCAAGAAAAAGATACCATTTTCAATAGCAACTAAAAAAATCAAGTACCTAGGAATAAACTTAACCAAAGATGTAAAAGACCTATACAAAGAAAACTACATAACTCTACTAAAAGAAATAGAAGGGGACCTTAAAAGATGGAAAAATATTCCATGTTCATGGATAGGAAGGCTAAATGTCATTAAGATGTCAATTCTACCCAAACTCATCTACAGATTCAATGCAATCCCAATCAAAATTCCAACAACCTACTTTGCAGACTTGGAAAAGCTAGTTATCAAATTTATTTGGAAAGGGAAGATGCCTCGAATTGCTAAAGACACTCTAAAAAAGAAAAACGAAGTGGGAGGACTTACACTCCCTGACTTTGAAGCTTATTATAAAGCCACAGTTGCCAAAACAGCATGGTACTGGCACAAAGATAGACATATAGATCAATGGAATCGAATTGAGAATTCAGAGATAGACCCTCAGATCTATGGCCGACTGATCTTTGATAAGGCCCCCAAAGTCACTGAACTGAGCCATAATGGTCTTTTCAACAAATGGGGCTGGAAGAGTTGGATATCCATATCCAAAAGAATGAAAGAGGACCCCTACCTCACCCCCTACACAAAAATTAACTCAAAATGGACCAAAGATCTCAATATAAAAGAAAGTACCATAAAACTCCTAGAAGATAATGTAGGAAAACATCTTCAAGACCTTGTATTAGGAGGCCACTTCCTAGACTTTACACTCAAAGCACAAGCAACAAAAGAGAAAATAGATAAATGGGAACTCCTCAAGCTTAGAAGTTTCTGCACCTCAAAGGAATTTCTCAAAAAGGTAAAGAGGCAGCCAACTCAATGGGAAAAAATTTTTGGAAACCATGTATCTGACAAAAGACTGATATCTTGCATATACAGAGAAATCCTACAACTCAATGACAATAGTACAGACAGCCCAATTATAAAATGGGCAAAAGATATGAAAAGACAGTTCTCTGAAGAGGAAATACAAATGGCCAAGAAACACATGAAAAAATGTGCAGCTTCACTAGCTATTAGAGAGATGCAAATTAAGACCACAATGAGATACCATCTAACACCGGTTAGAATGGCTGCCATTAAACAAACAGGAAACTACAAATGCTGGAGGGGATGTGGAGAAATTGGAACTCTTATTCACTGTTGGTGGGACTGTATAATGGTTCAGCCACTCTGGAAGTCAGTCTGGCAGTTCCTTAGAAAACTAGATATAGAGCTACCATTCAATCCAGCGACTGCACTTCTCGGTATATACCCGGAAGATCGGAAAGCAGTGACACGAACAGATATCTGCACGCCAATGTTCATAGCAGCATTATTCACAATTGCCAAGAGATGGAAACAACCCAAATGTCCTTCAACAGATGAGTGGATAAATAAAATGTGGTATATACACACGATGGGATACTACGCGGCAGTAAGAAGGAACGATCTGGTGAAACATATGACAACATGGATGAACCTTGAAGACATAATGCTGAGCGAAATAAGCCAGGCACAAAAAGAGAAATATTATATGCTACCACTAATGTGAACTTTGAAAAATGTAAAACAAATGGTTTATAATGTAGAATGTAGGGGAACTAGCAGTAGAGAGTAATTAAGGAAGGGGGAACAATAATCCAAGAAGAACAGATAAGCTATTTAACGTTCTGGGGATGCCCAGAAATGACTATGGTCTGTTAATTTCTGATGGATGTAGTAGGAACAAGTTCACTGAAATGTTGCTATATTATGTAACTTTCTTGGGGTAAAGTAGGAACATGTTGGAAGTTAAGCAGTTATCTTAGGTTAGTTGTCTTTTTCTTACTCCCTTGTTATGGTCTCTTTGAAATGTTCTTTTATTGTATGTTTGTTTTCTTTTTAACTTTTTTTTCCATACAGTTGATTTAAAAAAGAAGGGAAAGTTAAAAAAAAAAAAAAAAAGAAAAAGAAAAAAGACAAACAAGGAAAAAAAAAAAAAAAAAGATGTAGTGCCCCCTTGAGGAGCCTGTGGAGAATGCAGGGGTATTCGCCTACCCCACCTCCATGGTTGCTAACATGACCACAGACATAGGGGACTGGTGGTTTGATGGGTTGAGCCCTCTACCATAAGTTTTACCCTTGGGAAGACGGTTGCTGCAAAGGAGAGGCTAGGCCTCCCTGTATTTGTGCCTAAGAGCCTCCTCCCGAATGCCTCTTTGTTGCTCAGATGTGGCCCTCTCTCTCTGGCTAAGCCAACTTGAAAGGTGAAATCACTGCCCTCCCCCCTACGTGGGATCAGACACCCAGGGAAGTGAATCTCCCTGGCAATGTGGAATATGACTCCCGGGGAGGAATGTAGACCCGGCATCGTGGGATGGAGAACATCTTCTTGACCAAAAGGGGGATGTGAAAGGAAATGAAATAAGCTTCAGTGGCAGAGAGATTCCAAAACGAGCCGAGAGATCACTCTGGTGGGCACTCTTACGCACACTTTAGACAACCTTTTTTAGGTTCTAAAGAATTGGGGTAGCTGGTGGTGGATACCTGAAACTATTAAACTACAACCCAGAACCCATGAATCTCGAAGACAGTTGTATAAAAATGTAGCTTATGAGGGGTGACAGTGGGATTGGGAATGCCATAAGGACCAAACTCCACTTTGTCTAGTTTATGGATGGATGTGTAGAAAAGTAGGGGAAGCAAACAAACAGACAAAGGTACCCAGTGTTCTTTTTTACTTCAATTGCTCTTTTTCACTCTAATTATTATTCTTGTTATTTTTGTGTGTGTGCTAATGAAGGTGTCAGGGATTGATTTAGGTGACGAATGTACAACTATGTAATGGTACTGTAAACAATCGAAAGTACAATTTGTTTTGTATGACTGCGTGGTATGTGAATATATCTCAATAAAATGATGATTAAAAAAAAAAAAAAAGAAAATGTGAAGCAAATTAACATAATATCACTTATGTTCGAAAAAAATCACTCTAACCTTTGTGCAAAGAATGGATCTAGTAGGTGAAATAAGGAAGGAGGGAGACCAGTGGACCTTGCTGAAGTTATTATGATAAGAGAAGATGGTGGCTTGGGCCAGGTAGTGGAGAGGGAGAGACATGGAAAAACTGGCATATGTTTAGGAGTTAAGGCAGTTGCATGTTTTCTACCTAGATCTTTTCCCTTTTTTTTTTTTTAAAGAGTTACAGATTTCATTATTTTTAGGAACCTCAAAATTGTGTCCTGAAAGCCAAAGGACCAGTGATATAAAATTAACCCCTTTCAAATTACTTTATATGGAAATGGAGACTTTCTGGTAACTTCTAAACAGACAATTCAAAAGCTCTGACTAAGGTCTAAATGAACTGATAATGAGGTTGATAAAACAGTAAATTGATTAAAAAAATAAAGATAGAGGTGCTTTATGCATCCAACTAGTGTTTATTGACCTCTAATGTGCTCAGAACTGGGCACTGAGTCAGTCATGGATGAATGAATGAGATGTGCATGTTCCCTGCCCCCACTGGGCAATAAAAATGGCACTGACAACCCAGTGCACTTGAGTTAGTACTGAGGAGACTCAGGCTTCGGGAGGACAATATTTGATATCTTCACACAGGGCACTGATATAGGAGATGGAGAAAACTGGGAGATATCACAGATATTTAGGAAGCAAAACCAGTAAGATTCAGAGATTACTTAGCTTGAAGAAGGGAGGGGATTCAAGATTATGTCTAGCTTCCCCATTTAAACACCTTTTGAGTGCTTCTACTGTGCCAGGTTCCCTGTTAAGTGCCTTCTATGAATTATTCATTTTAATCCCCTGAACTATAAAAGCCTCAGGAGGGCAGGGCCCACTTCTGGTCTTCTCTTCTGCAGTCACTGTCTACGGCTGGATCTTGTACATAAAAAAATATCAAGAAATATTTGTTAAATCCATGAATGGATAACTCTCTTCACCTCAAAACAACAACAAAATATTCTAGCATATGGGGACACATGAGGAAATTGAAGCTTGGAGAGTGATAACATGTTCTTGACCCCATAGGTAGTAAGTGACAAAAAGACAAGTTTACTTTTTATTTCTAATGGATGTTGTTATATTGTAATGTTTAGAATCTCTTCTAATGGGTTATATTGGGGGTTCAACCTTTCAACAGTAACTATATTTAGAAATAAAGAAGCTTTACCAAAGCAAAAGAAATATCTTCAAAGATTGACACCATCTGGAGGAAATTAATATGCCATTCATTACCTATTGTAACTCATGGCTTCATATTTTTATTTTGTGTTGTCTGTTTATTGTTAATAATGCAAAATGTTATAAATAATAGACTCCATCAAATTCTTAAATACTAAATTATACTGTCATGCTCCACTAAGTGGATCTTGACATTTGCTGATGTAGAAAAAAAAGAAAAAAAAAAAATATATATATATATATATATATATATATATATATATATATACACAAACAGAGGAGTTGGAGGGCTGGAAATACGGGAAGATTTCTTTTGGTTCTAGACTCACTGAGTTTGAAATGCCTTTGTGATATCTAAGTGAATATGTGTGAAAACCAGCCCAGTACACAGTTCCTTAACTCAGAAGAAAGATGTGAGCTGGAAAATAGTCTTGGGAGTATCAGGCAATAGACGATAATTACAGCCAGGGGAAGAGGTAGGATCACCCATGTACCTGTGTAAAAATTAAGCAGCAAGTGGTCCAGAAGAGACCCCCCCCCCAGAGGAAGTCTGAGATTACCAAGTAGCTGGTTTAATTGAGGGGTTTTAAGTTACGGATCTATAAACATGAAGCAGTTTTACTTTTTTTCCTGTTACCGCCAGTACCGTGTTCTGTCAAGCACACCTCCACTCTGGGCAGTGGACCCCTTTAGCAATATCTCCATCTGATCCCATAACTTTTAGTCCCTTTTAGTGACTAAAATACACTAGTGTTGGTCACTGAGCCTTAGCCCAGCCCATTTTAAACTTCAGTCTCATATTGTGCTCAGAGCTCTCTGCTCCCGACGGCGTCGGCTGGAAGTGGCTCTGCTGCCCAGAGTCCTGGGATAAGGACACCCTGGCTCGGTGGTGGATGTTTAGAATTTGTTAACCCAGGTTCCAGGGGAACAACGCAAATACTGAAAAGGAAGTCCTCTTTTTCTTGCCTTCCACTGGAATCTGCTTGAATGCACGCAGGTATTGCCATTTTATTTGTTCCTTCATTCAACTAATAGCTGTGCTGAGAAATAATTGAGCAAGACAGAGAAGGTTTCTGCTCTGATTGAATTTGTAGATTCAAAAGGCAGAAAACATTACTTGGACAGGAAATCACCTGTAAACCAAGTGTTACAAAGAGTTACAGAGACATGGAGAAGTGGACGGGAGCAGGGAGCAGGCGGACCTCCCCCAGCCTGGAGGAGCTATGAGGGTTACTTGAAGGAAGAGACCCTCTTCTCAAAACAGAATCCAGGGGGAGGCTCCTAAAATGAAAGTTAGATCACATATTTCCTCCACTCAGAACCCTGCAGTGGGTCCCCTGTGTCATCCAGAAGAAAGTCCAAAGTCCTTACGTCGCCCTTACATGGTCCCCCAATCCTGCCATGCTGCTCCTTTGAAAGCAGCTTCATCCCCTCTTCTCCAGCTCACTGTGACCCAGCCCCACTGAGCACTGTTACTGCTCACACAGGCCTGGGGCCTTTGCACTGGCTCTTACTTCTGCTTGGATGTTCTTTCCCTAATATCCACAGGGCTCACACCCTGAGCTCCTGCAACTCTGTGTTCAAATGTCTCCTTCTCCGTGAGTCCTTCACTGACCACCTCAATGAAACACTGATCCACCCCATGCTGAATCCCCAATCTCTTTGCCCAGTTTTACTCTTCCTTCCCACAGCATTTGCCACCTTCTGCAGACTTGCTTCACTGCTCCCAATGCTTCACTCCCCGCTGTGTCCACACCCTTTGCCGGATGACCTTGTGCTCCCTCCCACTAGGAGCTGTGCATGTTTCCCTGCCCCACCAGTACTGGGCTGAGCCACGTGACTTGCTTTGGCCAATAGGAAGTTAGTGGATGTGACTCAATCAGGTGCTTGGAACGCGCCTATGTGGGTAGGCTTGCCTTAGCGTTCCTACCTCTCGCATGAGAAGAACCTCCCTTGGATGGCCACTGATTCAAGGACAGAGGACCCATTGCACAGACTTGGAAACATCCACTGCCTGCAGCTAAGCCTAGCTAAGCCCACAGAGGTGTATGGGAGAAGTAACTGTTGTCATGTGCCAGTAAGATTTTATGGTTGCTTATTACTCAGCTCTACTTGACCAGTGACCTTGTATAAGGCTTATTCATTTATTATATTTATCATCTGCCTCTTATCACAAGACTGTAAACTACATTAGGGTGGGGTGTTTGTTCCCTGATGGATTCCACCTGCCTGGCACATAAGAGCTACTTAATTACACATGTTTTTAATAAATGAAGCAAAGATCTCACGTCAGGAGTGGGAGGACTCCGTGGTGTTCTGTTTCACCAAAAGGAAGGAAAGAAGACTGAACAATGAGAAGTAGGCACAGCATATGTGCAAAGAGGGAAGGGGGCATGTGGAAAAGGATATACACAATGGCAAGGAGTTTGTTTGCCTTCCAAGTGACCCACAGTTACTACAGCAGGAAAACACTGACAGTAATCTTGCCAACTACACAGATGCCTCAAGTACAGCGTTCAGTTCCAACGAAGGGAGTGTTTGTTGAACAATACAGTGGCCCTGTAAGAATAATGAGAAATTCTGAGTCTGCCGGTCTCCCGGGAGACTGAGACATGTGATGGCATGTTGGGAGACCCGAGAGGAGAGAAGACACTGTGACATAAATTGACTTGGGAAGAAGAGGACACAGAACTTGACGAGTAACACTATGGGGACCCGACCAGCACTGGAATGTGTGTGCTGTCATATAATGTCAGGCTTTGGAATAGAATTCCCTGAGGCATCTCCTCTAATATCCCCTCTAAATGGTGAGACAGGGTCTGGTGCCATCCGCCCTGGAACCCGTAATGACATCTGAAACTCTTCTCTGCCATGTGTCCTTAAACCCTGTCTGTCTCCTTCCCTCTTCTCCATTGGGGAGGGCAGATTCAAAAGGAGAGAGAAAAGGTAGCTTGTTGGAAAGGTGGAAGCAAATCTGGTGGGTAGAATAGATTTGGGAATAAGAATGACAATTGTAGAAATAATTTAAAATTCTATTTCATGGACACTGTATTTATTGTAAGCTTACCCTGTTATAGTGTCCTAACACCATGCTGGGTTTTAGAATTTTGCAATTACAACAACAAAAATATTGCATAAAGTTTCAAATATCATCCAGCATTTAAAAAAAAATTCTAAATTATATTTTCCCCAAGAAATTGCTATCTCTTAGCTCTGCTATAGCAGAAGGGCCAAATCCATTACTCAAAATTAAAAGCTTGATATTTTCCATGTGTAAACAGACCTTCATGACTTTTCACTTTTATAGATAATAACGTAAGACTATTAAGAGAGGTTGAATAACTCACCAAAGGTGACGTGGTGGTTTGACATCAATCAGACTATGGATTTCAACTCAAAAGTCAAGAGAATTTTGGTTATCTTATTGCCCACTTAACCACATTTCCACTTTATCTCCCACTACAAGAGAATATAAATTGAAGAAGTTTAACAGTGTGAGACATCTGTATACCGTCAAGATCTTTCTGCCCGTGCTACTGAAGGAACAATGTGTCTCAATCCACACCTGCTATGTTAAAGACATCTTTTGCAGGTCAACAAATTCCCTCCCTTTAAATTGAAGTTGCCTGTTCTTTGTTTTGTTTCATTTTGTTTTTTTACCTTTACCCTCTGCTTATTTCAATATTATGAGATAAAAGAAATGCCTTTTCTGATGTTCATCCTCATAGACCTCAGACTACGATCAGACAGATCCAGAAGGATTCTTTTGAATGACCTTCTGAGGGCACCACTGGGGTTGCCCTAGGGAGCCCTCCTTCTATGACTTTCCCAAGCCCATGTGTGTGCACACACATATACACATGCACACACCTGCACACACATGACACACATACACACACACATGCACACACATGCACACTTACACCACAGCCCACTGTTTGACCCCAAAGAACCTACTGCCTTTTTCCTCCCCCAAACCTGTGCTGAACTCTGGGCTGGATGGGGTTCCCTGTTTGGCAGTAAAACTTACCCAGGCAGAGCTCAATTTTCTTTCCCCTTTTACAAGAGACAGCTCACAGCATATGTTATTGTGCGCCAAACAGTGAGGCATATCACAAAGTCATTACTGCAGGAGAGGGGAAGAAGGTTGAGAATATCTATCCACATCTTTTTTCATTCTGGAGGACAAAGGGTTCCAGTACAGGGCACAAGCCAATATTAACCGCTAAGCTTTAACCTAAATGTCAAGTTCAATGTTTATTGAGCAATCACCAGGCATTTGAATATGTATGTAGAGCAGGGGGATTTTTTGTTTTTTAAATAGAAAACATAGATCTTTTCCTTAAAAGATCATAGTTGATTTGGGGAGATGTTTGATATTAAACTGTAAAGAAAATCACACAGCATTGATTGAAAACATTTGAAAATTTTCACAAATAGTAAGGAAACTTCCTTACACAATCCAGGAAAAAACCCACCCAATTTCTGCTGTAGGTCCCATTTGAACCTGATGAGGATGGAGGTTATAGATTTTCAAGGAGATTTTCTTCATTAGTTTGATTTGCCTAAGTGTTATTTAAAGTTTAAAAAATAGTCTAATCTTTAGCAGAATTAAAGGGAACTAATAATTATTTCATTATTTTCTCAGCACAACTTTGTGAGGCTGATGTTTAATTAAGTGGCATGATAAGAATATGAGAACAAGAGAAGTTCCATGTTAATGTGAAACCTTGAGTTATCAAACCATGCAGAGATTTCAATAAAGA
Source organism: Choloepus didactylus (assembly GCF_015220235.1). NCBI lineage: Eukaryota > Metazoa > Chordata > Mammalia > Pilosa > Megalonychidae > Choloepus > Choloepus didactylus. The sequence continues at coordinate 15,321,452 of NC_051330.1, read as the reverse complement.
AAGAGGCACACACAGGCACACAATAAATGCTTGGAATGTGTGCATGACTGGGGGTTGCAATGTATACACACATATATACATATTTATATATAGATAGATATAGACATAGAGGTCAATCTCACACACATAAAGACATATACATATACACATATATAAAGACATACATAAAGACACACATGAGTGGGGTGTATATATATATATGAATTTTTGAATTTTGACATGGTTTTTAACTAATTGTGTTAAATGTGACATGCCATTTAAGTTTTCTTTCTACTTTCTAAATTTTGTGATCTGGGCTTTTACAGGACAATTGGTTTAATACATTCATTTCTAAGGTATAGAAGAAGGCGTCCCTAATTTACTATTACATACGTGATGGTTAGAAAAGATCATGGTGTTAAAGCTAATCCATTCCTGTCGATGTAGACCTATTGTAGGTGGGATGTTTCGATTGGGTTATTTCAGTTGAGGCTGTCCCAGGTGGGTCCTAGTCCTCTTACTGGAGCCCTTTAGAAGAGCATGAAATAGAGACAAAGCCCAGAAGCTGAGAGACAGAAACACACACAAGCTCAGCAGGAAAACCACAATGGAGCAGCCAGAAGCTGAAAGAAGGGAAACCCAGGAGTGAAGGACCAGCAGCCCCCCACCGCCCAGGCTCCTTGCTATGTAATAGACGGGCCCCAGGTCTCCAGCAGCCTTTCTTTAGGAAGAAGGTGTCGTCTGGTTGATGCTTTGATTTGGATATTTTCACAGCCTCAGAACTGATAAGCTTGTCAGTTAATAAATCCCCATTGTAAAATCCAACCCTTTTCTGATACATTGCATTTTGGCAACTTTAGCAAACTAAAACAACATATTTCAGGGTGAAGAATATAAGTGGCAGGAAAAGGAAGATTATTAATATTTTCTTTATCGATGCCCTAATGTTTTGATTACTTAAATTAAGATGTTTAAATTAAAAATTTTAAAATATAATTTTTGTTCTTCAAAAGACATCATTGGGTCAAAAGACAAAATTGGAAAACAGATGGTAACTTAGATCAAAGCACTGTATCAAGGTGAAATTTAGTTAAGTGATATGTGGAAATGAAAAAGCATGTAAGTTACATATATGAACACTGAAGTATTTAAAAATAAAGGGCCATGAGCAAAAGGATAAAAACTAGGACTGTATAACTTAGCAGAACCTAGAGTGGACAATGATGGTAGTTAAAAGTACAAATATAAGAAAGTTTTTACATGAACAAGAACTATATATGTCATTATTACAAGGTGTTAAAAACAGGAAGGTATATGGAAAAAACACAATTAATGCAAACTAAGTTCTATAGTTAACAGTAACACTGTAATATTCTTTCATTAACTGTAACAAAGGCAATATACCAAAGTTAAAGTAAACAAGAGGGAGATATAAGGGATGGGTGTGAGGTTTTTTTTTCTTTCTTTCTTTTTTTATTTTCCTTTTTCTTTTTGGAAGGAATGGGAATGTTCTCATATAGATTGTGGTGGTGAATGCCTAACTATGTGATTATATCAGAAGCCACTGACTGTAAACTTAGGATGGATTGCATGGTATGTGAATAAAAGTGTTTTAAAAAATTTAAACAGAAAACTACAAGTGCTGGAGGAGATGTGGAGAAAGAGGTGTCCCTATTTACTGTTGGTGGGGAAGTGGAACTGTGCAGCCTCTCTGGAGACAATGTGATGGTTCCTCAGGAAGCAGGGTGTGGACTTGCCTTGTTATCTGGCAATCCCATCATGAAGTATATGCACAGAAGAACGGAAAGCAGGGACACAAATAGACATTTGCACACTGATGCTGATGGTGGCATTATTCACGATTGCCAATGGATGGAGGTGGCCCAAAGGTCATCAACTGATGAGCAGATGGGCGAGCTGTGGTGTATACATTCGATGGAATATTGTGCAGCTACAGAAAGAAATGAAAGTGTGAGGGATGTGATGAGGTGAATGAACCTTGAGGACATTATGTTGAGCTAAATAAGCCAGGAAAAAAATGACAGATATTGTATGATCATTGGTATTTTCTGTATGTTAAAACTTCAACATCTGTGTGAGACCAAAGGAAGAGATATTTCTTTTGTCTAAAATTTAAATTCTCTGTAGCAGTATCTAATTTAACCCATCTGGTCAGTTTATTTAAACAAACTAATTACATGGAAACTAGAATAGGGAATGAGATCTTGCTATTCTGTACAGGTTAATGTAATGCCCTGATACATTCCAGAGTATTATGAGCAGAAAATAAAAATGTATTTGTAAGGACCCTTGCAGGACTGGAGAAAAGATGTGGAACTATTAAACTTCCCTTTCTGGGGAAATCCTGATATTCTCTCAAGCATTAGTGACTCCCAAGTTAATAAGCCAAACCCTCGGTCTTGAGGCTTGCCCTTATGAAACTTATTTCTGCAATGGCAAAGCTAAGCCTACTTATAACTATGCCTAAGAGTCACCCCCAAAGAACCTCTTTTGTTGCTCAGATGTGGCCTCTCTCTCTCTGACAACTCTGCAAATAAACTCACCACCCACCCCTCTCTGTGGGCCATGACTCCCAGGGGTGTATATCTCCCTGACAACATAGGACATGACTCCCAGGGATAAGCCTGGCCCTAGCATCATGGGATTGACAATGTCTTCTTGACCAAAAAGGGGAAAAGAAACAGAACAAAATAAAGTTTCAGTGGCTAAGAGATTTCAAATAGATTCATGTGATGGTTAGGTTCACATGTCAACTTGGCCAGGTGATGGTGTCCAGGTGTCTGGTCAAGCAAGCACTGGCTTAACCATTATTACAAGGACATTTGTGGCTGGTTAATAAACCAGAAGGCCGGTTTATTAAATCGTCAGTCAATTGGCCGCAGCTGTGACTGATCACCTCAATGAAGGGTGTGTCTTCCACAATAAGAGAATTCAATCAGCTGGATTTAATCCCATCAGTTGAAGACTTTGAAGCAAGAAAGATAGAGGACCTTCACTTCTTCTTCATCTAGCTAGTATTCATCAAACACCTTCACTGGAGTTGCCAGTTTGCTGCCTGCCCTATGGAATTTGGACTCATGCATTCCCACAATTGCATGAGGCACTTTTAAAAAATCTTATATTCATAGATATCTGTCATTGATTCTGTTTCCTTACAGAACCCCAATACAAGTTGAGAGGTCATTCTGGAAGTTACTCTTATGCAAATTTTAGCCAGATATTGCAATTTGCCACAGTAAGTCAAGCCCCAACCCACAGTATTCCTGAAAACCCAAAAGAATACCCTAGGCTCTATCTAGGACCCCATAAAAGTTTTACTTAACACATTTATTTTTTCAGAGACTTCAAGTCTCCACATTGTTCCTATGCCAGATAAGCCCTGAAACCCAGAGGTCCCAGTCTCTCCAAGAACATCAACTGGTTTCATTTCTCTACCCCATGTTTATACCCTTTTTCAGCACAAAGAAGTTAGAATAGTCATTGCCTAGATATCCCTAAACATTGAGGGAATGATCAAATGAGAGGGAGGAGTTGTAATGGAGACATTAAGATTTAACAAATGATTATGACTACTAACTCATTATATAGATACTTCTTTTTAGTTTCTAGTGTATTAGAGTCACCAGAAGGAAATACCTGAAATTGTTGAACTGTAATCCAGTAGCCTTGATCTTTGATAATGACTGTGTAATTATATAACATTTATCTTGTGATCATGTGATTGTAAAAATGTTGGGATTGACACCCACTTCATCCAGTGTATGGGTAGATGAGTAATAAAATAAAGGCATGCATAAAAAAATAGATTGGGAATATGGAGAAAAAATACCCCTATGTAAACTAGAACAATCATTAATAGTACTATTTTAATAACCTTTCATCAATTGTAACAAATATAACCCAAAATAGTAGAATTACAAAAAAGTTCTATCATCAATTGTAACAAATTTTCCACATCAATACGAATGTTGGTGGGGTGGTGCATGGAAATCCTCTATTTTATGCATGATTATTCTGTAAACCCACAACTTCTCTAATAAAAAAAAAGGGGGGCCATGATACATGCAACTTATTCCTAAATAGTTCAGAAAAAGAAAATTATAAGAAATAAACAAATAATGTGTGTGTATGTGTATGAGAGAGAGAAAGAGAAAGAGAGAGAGGTGAAATGTTAAGTGAACATTGATAAACTGTAGAAAGGTGTTATTTAATATTATTTTTTGTATCTTCCCTGTAAATTTGAAATTATTTCCAAATAAAAATTTAAAGAAGATTAAAATGCATTTTAAAACTCAGTTAAAATAGGTAAGTGTAAGAAGCAATAAAATTTATTGTCCAATTTTCAAATTGTTTTAACTATTTGTGGAGTGGTTCAAAAATGTGCTTCAAAAGTGGTAGTTTAAAGTACTATATGTACTATATAAAATGTTCTTTTATTATAAATATACGATTGGGTATGCCCCATCACATCTCATGAATCTTCAAAGGAGATGAAGAAACAGAGATGACTCAAATGGTCATTGATTTGGAGGGGTAGGTAATTGATCACAAGGGAAAGTGGTAAGATGGATATTGGGCTTGAGTGTATGGTGAGGACAAATCTAAAGCACAATGCCAAGAGGTCAGATAAAAATGTAAAAATAGAACTTAAGGGAGAAATTGGGGCCAGATATGTAGATTTTGGAATTACTGGTGCCATACGTACTCTGGAAAAATAAAACAACAAAAACCTGACCAGATGCCCCAGTTGCTTAGTAGATTATTGTCCTGGATAGAAAGTTCCTTCTTAATGGAAAATCTACTTTTCTGATTTAACAGTATTTAACATGCAATAGTTGCCCTATTTATTGATCAATTTTTGAAAATGAAAAACAGGTAAAATTAAAACCACAAATCATTATACATATATACATATATATATATGTGTGTGTGTGTGTGTGTATATATATATATATATATGTGTGTGTGTATATACATATATATGAAATACATGCTTCACAAATGCACATGGCACTGTTCACAGTGAAAAAATACAACAGACATATAACACATAACCTAAGGAATGTGGGAATGTAGATGGATGAAGGCCGCTACCTGGGATTCCACACTCCAGCATCAAATAACTGCATAGTTAATAAAAATGACTGTCTGTTTCTATTCTAAAGTAAAGTAGAATGCCTTGGCTCCCTAAGGAAACTTTCTTTTATAGAATCTACTTCATCCATGTAAATATAAATATAGTAGGGCACCATATCCATGAGGGACATCCTCCAAGATCTACCAAAGATGGCTGAAAACAAGGAAGTAGGTGAATGCCAACATCCCAGCGCACACTGCTGCAGTTACTTTCACAGTTTCAGGTGCAACAGAAAAACTAGCAAAGATTTTGTTTCTTTATGCTTCATCACTTCAAGAATTGAAGATTCATTCTTGGCATACAACCTGGCAAACTCCGCATAAGGGTTTCTTTCTTTTTCAATCATATGGAGAATTTTTACTTTTTGACTAATGGGAAGCACTTCACAGCTTCTCTTAGGTTTAGAAGCATGACCAGCACCCCTACTCTTGCACTTTGGGGCCATTGCTATAGGAAATGAGAGCTTTCTTAAACAAAAGAACTGTGGTGATGCTACAAAGATTGAGATCAGTGAGAACACCAGGGGCAGACAGGAAAGTTTCACCTCAGGATTGTGAGAATGGGGACAAAGGGAGATGTGTCAAGTACTGGGCTGGTGGATTTCACCATGTTACAGCCTGCACTCCCTGGGTAGGTGGTTTGAAACAAATGAACCATTTACTTTTTCATTTTCTGGAATTTTCCAAATTTTCCAACTTTTCATTTCTTTTCCCTGTGGTTGATGATGATTAACTGAATCAGTAGATGCTGAATCAGTGGACACTGGAGCACAACTGTATATTTTGTCCATGTGATTTTTTATAAGAATAAGAAAAACTCTTGAATGGATAATGCTAGACAAGAATTCCAGCCTGATTGTAAGTTACTGCATGACCTCCTTAAAACAGAAAAGTACCATAAATTTGTTGGGACAGTTGACTTCAGCCTGGATTAAGACACTGTTGCTAATTGGTGAGGAATAAAAGACTGTGAGTGTGACAGTTATTTTAAAAATGTATGCTGAAATTGATCATTTGCAAATTACATGCATTCATTTCTTAATTTGTTTGACAAATATTTATTAAGCATGTTATATATACCAGTCATTTTGCTAATAAAATCAAAGAACAAATTGTAGTTATTAACCATAATGCATCAGAGTCAGTTTGGCTAGGTAGAAATAAACAACAACAATTCTAATCCAACATGTGCTATAGTAGGATATAAATATGGTTGGTGACTGTCTGACTCTACGTGGGGGATTCAAGGGAGGCTTCACAGAGTAGGTGACATCTGAATTAGGTATTTAAGGAAGAGCAAGAGCTCACCAGGAAAGTAAGAAGGAAAAGGAGTATCCAGGTGGAGGGCACGCCATCTGTTCACATGGAAATTCTACGTATGGATTCCAGAGAATCCTTCTCAAAATACCATCAAGGTTTTCTTTTCTGTAGAAATTGATAAAATCATTCTAAAATTTCCATGGAAATAAATGGACTTACACTAGTCAAAACAATTCTGAAAAAGAACAAAGTTAGAGTATTTAAATTTCCTGATTTCAGGATTTACTATAATCCAGCACACACACCAACAAAATATAAATAAAGCTAGTCTAAGGCTAAGAGAGGAAACTTTAAAGGGATTTTAAAAATAATTCCCAAATTTTAATGATTCAGAAATCTTATAGAAATCTTCTAGTTAACCTAGCAAAATGAATGAAAGTTTTAGATATCACATAAATCTTCAATAATCAAGACAGTGTGGTATTGGCATAAAGATATACAAATAGATTAGTGAAACACAATAATCTAGACAAATGTGTGAAGCTAATTCAATGGGAAAAGGCTGGTCTTATCAAAAAGAGGTGTGGGGACAACAGAACAACTATATGTGCTGGCTTGAATGTGTTATGACCCCAAAATGCCATTATCTTTGTTGTAATCTTGTATAGGCAGAAATCAGTGTTGATTAGATTGTAATTCTTTGAGTGTTTCCATGGAGATGCAACCCACCCAACTGTGGGTGGTGACTCTGATTGGATAATTTCCACAGAGGTGTTACCCCACCCATTCAGGGTAGTTCTAAATTAAATCACTGGAGCCATATAAATGAGCTGACAAACAGAAGGAACTCAGTGCAGCTGTGAGTGACATTTTGAAGAGGAGCTACAGCCAAGAGAGACACTTCGAAGAATGCAAAGAAGCTGAGAGAGTAGCTGCAGATGAGAGACAGTTTGAAGATAGCCATTGAAAGCAGACTCTTGCTCCAGAGAAGCTAAGAGGGGACAAACACCCCAAGAGTAACTAAGAGTGACAGTTGTGAGGAACTGCAGCCTAGAGAGGAACATCTTGGGAGAAAGCCATTTTGAAACCAGAACTTTGGAGCAGATGCCAGCCATGTGCCTTCCTAGCTAACAGAGGTTTTCCAGACACCGTTGGCCATCCTCCAATGAAGGTACCCGATTGCTGATGTGTTACCTTGGACACTTTATGGCCTTAAGACTGTAACTTTGTAACCAAATAAACCCCCTTTTGTAAAAGCCAATCCATTTCTGGTGTTTTGCATCCTGGCTGTTTTAGCAAACTAGAACAAACAACAACAAAATGCTGTCCCTTACAAGATACCAAACAACAAAAAAAAATTATTTAATGGATTAAAGATCTAAATAAAAGGGCTAAAAGCATAAAATTTCTAGAAGAAAATCATCTTGATTTGAAGCAAATATTTATAGATAAAATACAATTCAGTAAAAGTAAAAACATTTATAAATTAGACTATCAAAACTAAAACCATTTGCTTGTCCAAAGACATCCTAAGAAAATGAAAAGGAAGGCTAGAGATTTTAAGAAAAAAACATTCAAATTGTCTTTCAAAGGACTTGTATTGGAAATATATATATAAAGAAATCTTATAACTCAATATTAAAAAAACAAACAACCCAATTAAAAATGGACAAAAGATTTGAATAGACCTTATGGTAAAGAAGATAACTGAATGGAAAATAAGCATGGGAAAAAGTGCTGACCACCATTAGACATTAGGGAAATGCAAATTAAAACCACATATGATATTACTGCACACTCACTAAAATGGTTAAAATTTAAAAGTTAGACTGATAAGGATGTGGAGAAATTAAAACCCTCACAAGTGATGGTGAGAACCTAGAAATAGTACAACCACTGTACCACTGGTAAAATTTAGTAGTTTGCTAAAAATTTAAGTATATGCTAAATAAACGCTAAAATATATGCTACCATACAATCATATGACCCCAAAATTCCACCCTAAAGTCCCCACTAGAAAGAAATGAAAACATGTCACCATGAAGACATTTACACAAATGTTCCTAGCAGCATTATGTATAATAGTCCAAAATGGTTAAAGAATAAGAGCTCAATCTCAGTAAAACCTGGAGCCAAAAGTAACATAATCATGTTTGGTTATTAGAAAGATAAATCAAATATGGAGGGTAGACTGGAGCAGAGGAGCAACTGATAAGAGGGAAAGGAGATACTTAACCTCCTTAGATGTATTATGTTTTTATTTACTTGGAAATAATGTCTTATACTATTTTTTATTTCCTAGAGGAGATGCTTAGCTTACTGGAGGAGAAGTAGTGAAAGGATATGAACTTTTCATAATGATGATATTGAATATTAGGTATTTGTCTGAGCACCTAACTGTCTCCCTTCACCAGCCTCTGAATCTCAGATTCCTCATCTATAAAATGAGAATAATTTCCACAACGGCAAAGGGTTGTAGGAAGGTAATGAGATAATCTACATAAAGCTTCTAGCAGATTGCCTGGAATGACAATGGACTCAGTATATTACAGCTTTCTTCTACTTCTATTCTATCACTCTTAGGCAAGGGAAAGATAGCCCTGTATAACGATCTATAATCTGCAAGTAAGTTTATAAGTTTATAGAGAAAATACATTTTAAGACTATGGTGGATTTTTCCTCTTTGTGCCTCCCCCCAACCTTAAGTACCCACCATTGCCTTTCTCTTCCCTTCCATTCCAGGCTTACTCTGAATCCCAGAAAGCTGAACTTCTGGGACTGCATCCGTGAGCTCCCCTTGCTCTCCGGTTGCCAGTGAGCTCCTGGCTTTGGTTAGCTCCCGGGTTTGCGCTGCCTTTTATGACGGTGTCCTCCGCCATGACAGCCCTCATTGGGTACCCTCTTCTTCTCTACAACTCATGGGGCTTCAGGAATGCTCATTACTTATCTTGCTCTTTCCAACAGATGGGTAATGATAGGAATTGAGCCTCTGGGTTGCTCACCATCCCTATTTGGTTCTCTTATCCTGCCCAAACCTCTGTAAACATATCTCTTCATTAAAGCATCTAGAATTATTGTTTCCTGCTCAGAGTCCAATTCAAAGAGACTTAAACAGGCAGGTGGCATGTGGTGAACTGGACAGAAGTGGTGGAAATAAATCTAAATAGAAGAGGGCGCTTTGTTATTGTGCTTGGATATTCACTGACAAATGCAGGGTATCTGATGAATGCTAAGTTTTGTCTCACTGAGAGCAAACATTTGAGAAGGCTCTCACAGCTACTCTTTAATGGTAATGAGGAAGGCTGGTCACATTACTTTCTACTCTTATTACAATCATTATCATATGAACAAAATTAAGATTGTGTCACTTTCGATTACTGTTAAAATATTTTTAATAGAGAAACAGAGCAAATATTAATGTTTAGACAGATGCAGCTACTTTACTGCAAGCATAATTCTTGGAAATCAACAAGCTATGACCTAACAGGTTTCTGAAGAAAGATACAGTAGCTCTAAAAATAATTTCTTGTAGGGGCCTATGAAGTATTTTTGTGAGAATTAAAGCATTTCTCTGTAGGTGAACAGAGTGGGGCCTGGATGTCAACCACAACTTATCTCCCGAGCAGGGAGAGTTTGTGCAGTGCACAACTTGCACAGCTCCAGGTAGTGTCTTTACTTCATGTGGCTCTAGGACAGTAGCTTTGACTCTCTGGACACCAATTTCCATGTGGATAAAGTGAGTAATACTTCACATTTTTCACTTACAGTTACAAAACCAGAAGTATTATGCTTTGAATTCAAAGAACTATACATTTACCTAATAGTATTCATTTGAGTTTTTAATACAAAGAAAATAAAAATTATCATTCTTTTATGGGCTGATCATAGGCCATTTAATAGATGATTTTTTTTCCCGATGATTAATTTATCAACTCTTAATATCCAATGAATTATAAGTCAACTTTCAAAACGACCTTATCACACTTCTGTTTCTGGTCAAGATAAGTAAAAGGCATTAGATTTTCCCATGTGCCAGAGACAAGCAAGAAATCAAGATGAAATATTTGAAATAATTGTTGTCAAGACACTGGACTTTAGGCAATGAAGGATGAGAATCAGGAAGTAAACTGAGCCCTACGAATGCCTCAGCTTATTGCCCAATGAAAGTTCCCAGGTCATGGCTCATGGAAGAAGAATCCAGGCAACAGTTAACCATGGGCTATTCTAAAGGTACAGAATAGGTTATAGCAAGCATCAGAGCAGACCCTTAACACAAAGCCAATCAACAATAAACCCTAGACAGGAGGGAGAAACAGACCTTCAGATTAACTCATCAAAAGAACCAAATGCCTAGACATCAGCAAAAAATCACAAGCTAAACTAAGAAATGGGAATATATGAATCAGTCAAGGGAACAAAATAAAAACTTCAGTGAAGACTCAGAAGTTGGAACAACTAATCAAAGATGTTAAAACAAACCTCCTAAATCAATTCCAGGAGATGAAGGAAAATATTCATAAAGAGATAAAGGGTATTAAGACAATATGTGAGCATATGGAAGAACTTTAAACCATAAAAAGAATTATAACAGAAATTATGGGAATGAAAGGCACAACAGTAGAGATTAAAATACACTAGAGGCATACAAGAGCAGATCTGAACAGGAAGAGGAAAGAACAGCAAACTAGAAGACAAGTCAACCAAATGAGTACAAGCAGAAGAACAGAAAAAGAAAAGAATAGAAAAATGTGAGCAGTGTCTCAGGGATTTGAGTGAAAGTTCAAAGAAGACAAACATATATCTCATGGATGTCCCAGAAAGAGAAGAGAAGGGGAAGGCAGAAAGAATATTTGAGGAAATAATGACCAAAAACTTCCCAACTCTTTTGAAAGACATTTTCATGCCCAAGAAGCTCAATGTGCTCTAAAAGGAATAAATCTTTATAGACCTACACTGAGATACATACTAATCAGAATGTCAAATGCCAAAGACAAAGAGAATTCTGAGAGAATTCTCTCAGAGAAATAAACATTTTAAAAATGTGACTGTCTTAAGAAAGTGCTCCCACCAAGATGCTATATAATAAAATTAAAATAAAAACACAAAACTCTCTATATAGCATGTTCCTATCTTGTTAATATAACAACATACACACATACACACCTTCAGGCAAGTGAAAAACATAGACCAAAAAATACTAAATTTTAATAGCAGTAAATGGACAGTGGGAATAAAGATGATATATTTTCATTTAAAACTCTTTTAAAGAAAAGATATATTCTGGAAAAAAATATAAATAATAAACTATATAAACCAAAACGTAAAAGTCTCCATCTACCAAAACCATCAGATTCCATTCACTCTTCCTTACCTTCCACCAAGATATCCACAGATATCAGTCTGAAGTGTAACATATATTTAAATACATACATTTTTAAAATATAAGTGGGATTACGCAGTGCATATCAGTCTATCCTGGAGATCTTTGCAAGTCAGTACATAATCCCCATTCTTATTAATGTCTAGTTAGACTTCCCTGGCCATACAAAAATTTATTTAACCCATTCTGAGATAAAGAACATTTACAGTTTAGCCAAATTTTCACTATTACAGAGAATGTTGCACTGAACAGCCTACTACATTTCTCTCGGAACTCCTTTAGGAAATATGCTTACTAATGAGTTAACATTCAATATTTTTAGTCATTTTTATTTCAATTGTGAATGTTTTATTTTTATCTAGAGCTAAGACCATTAACTGTCTCCTAATATCCATTCTCACTTTCTTCCTTAGTAATAAAGCCCTCAAATTTCATGGGATGCATAGTCATAAAGAATGAACACTTTATTTCCCAGCCACATTTAAAGCTAGTTATGGTTGACTACATACAGGCCAATGGGATGTACAAATAACTTAAAAAAAAAAAAAACTTAAAAAAAAAAAAAAAAGCAAAGGCTTACAACTTCTAGGAGTGATTTTACAGGGAGAGTGCATTTCTTTCCTATTTGTGGGAATATAGATATGAAAGCTGGAGCTTAAGCATCCATGTTGAACCACAAGTAAAAGACACATTGGGGCAGCAGACCAACAAACTAGAGAGGCCTCCAGCTGTGATAATGATTAAGAAGCCACCTTATCTGTCCCTGGACCACTCACCTCTGGACATTGTTTAAATGAGAATAAAATGTGTGGTCTAAGCCAGGTCTTGTAAGTCACATTTTGTTACTGTAGATAATTATATATTTTTAAACACACTCTATTGGTGCACAAGTCTAGGGCATTGAAGCAGATTTACCAGGCAGCTACTGAAGTTTACACTCTGAGGCCCTTCATTTGCACAGACCCTTTCAAGGGCTCTAGTAGGGACCTAGCAATGTCTTCACAAGGCCATTTATTTGTGAAAATCATAAAGATAGTTTAACAGCATAGAACAGATGTCTCTTGGGTAGAATTCCCCTGTGTTAGGTGGCATTGGAGGAGTGAAGGATATTTTGGGGATCTAGCTCAGGGGAATTTGACCTGGAAATACACTTTGGCATTTAGTGAGGTATACATATGTGGTTTAGAGTTTGTTTTGTTTTATTTTTTGTATTGAATTAACTTATCCCTAGGAGTTTCAGTGTAAGAATACCTCCCAGGCCTACTCCTACCACTCATGTGTTAATTTGCCCTCCTGATGCATAACTTATGTTCAGGATCAAAGTTGTAATACAGTACACAGCACTGGAAATATGTGGGTAGTGGAAAAGGAAGAAGGTGTGAAACTCATGTAGCCAGAAGCCAGTCTGTGGATAATTCTTCCAGGCATTAAATGTGCTAAATTGTAAGCAGAAGATGTGATTCCCAGAGAATCACAGGCTGGCAGTTATTTTTGTACAAGAACAGACTTGATAACTCAGTGTATACAATTATAAAAGTACTGTATATACCTTTTCTTTTTTTTTTAATGGAAATCACTTGAAATAAAATTTATCAGAATTCTTGTGTTTGAAGAACAGAAACATGTAACCATACTAAAATCAGTCAGCATGTTATTTATGAAGTTGCATATTCTATGTATCCTGATGTACTAGATCACTTCTTACTGTAGCTGGCAATATTTTAACCCCAAAAAATCTGAGCTCTGGATGAAATAGCACACAAATTGCCATGACACAGAAAAATGTCTGAAGATACAAGTACTCTATCACAGTGACCAAGTTCACTGTGATAGAGTACTTATTTATCAATAACTAATTACACATATATATATATATATACACATATATATACATATGTGTGTGTGTGTATATATATATGTGTGTGTGTGTGTGTGTGTGTGTGTGTGTATATATATATATATATATATATATATACACACACACACAGAGCAATGAACCGGCCCACAACAGTGACAAAAACAACATTGACCTCATCGTGTGCCCTTACAAGAGAAGTGAAGACAACATCCTTGGTGACCTTGCTCAATTCAACAAGTATTTAACAGTAAATCTCATGCAAGAAATTTTGAAACTCTCTAAAGTCTTACAGAAATTATGTAAAGAGAAATTACTAGAGGTTCTTCTAAAATGGAAAAACCAGCCTAAACATTTTCATAATATTTCCAGTAAGGAGCTGTGAAATGGAAGGTTCCTTTTCAAAACCATCAATAATAAGAATAAAAAAAAAATCAACCATGCTGGCAGAAAGACTAAATAAAGTTTTATTCCTTCTATAGAAAATGATACTACAAAAATCATTGCCATGTAAAGAGACATTAGAAGAGAGTACAAGCAAAAATGTAGAAAAGAGAGTATTATAGATGAAAATCAGTTACTAAATGTAAAAATTATATTATTTTGGAAGTGTGATTTTTGTGGTATGTCAGCTTTTTGAAATGCGCAATCTGTTGTGACTGATTTTCTTATTTTAAAATGTATTAATAATTTTGTATTCTTTTTCTTAAACATGGCCCCCCAGATTGTGTAATCTCAGATCCCACAGACCCTGAATCTGCTCTGCTTGTGGATCTTCTAAGGTCCCCGTGGCCACCACTATATTCCCAAAGGCCCCTCCTGGACTGGGCTGCTCACCCCCAGGGATGACCTGGCAGTGAGGAGCCTGTCTAACCTTTTGAGGTAACTTCAATGCTAACTGGAGTCTTGGGTTACCTGGCCCTCAGCCCTGTGCAGGGAGCTCCTTCAGCATGGGTCTCCATTTCCACTTCCAAGCTTGAATGAAATGGCATCAATGGGAGGACCAACCTGGGACATTCCAGACAAAGAATTTTTAACAAAAGTCCAAAATAAGCTCAAAGAGCTAAAGGAAAGCATGAACATAGAACTAAAGGAAATCAGGAACACGAGAGATGAACAAAAAGAAAATATAAATAGAGAGATGGAAATTATGAAAAGGAACCAAACAGAGCCTAAGACCACAGTAACAGAAATGAAAAACTCCTGGAGGGTTCAACATCAGATTGGAGCTGGCAGAAGAAAGAAACAGAGAGCTTGAAGATAAGAAAATTGACTTCCTCCAGTGGGAGGAGCAGAAATAAGAAAGAATGAAGAAAAGTGCACAGAAAATGAGGACTGTGGGACACCATCAAACACACCAATATACACATTGTGGGAGTTCCCAGAAGAAGAAAGAAAGGGATAGAGAGAATATGCAAAGAAATAACAGCTGAAAATTTGCCAAATTAATGAAAGAAATGAATTATGAGTGTACACATCCAAGACATTCAACAATCTCCAAACAGGATAAACACAAATAGAACCATATCACAGAAAATTATATTCAAACTATCAAATGCTAAAGATACAGAGAGAATTCTGAAAGCCACAAGAGAGAAGCAATGTGTCACATATAAGGGAGTTACAAAATAACTAAATACCAATTTCTCATCAGAAACCATGGAGGCAAGAAGGCAGTGAGATGACATACTTAACTTGCTAAAAACATAAAACTGCCAACCAAGATTTCTGTATTTGGCAAAATTGTCTTTCAAAAATGAGATAGAGGTGAAGACATTCCCAGATAAACAAAAGCTGAGGGAGTTTGTCACCACTAGAGCAGGTCTGCAAGAGATACCAAAGAGGGTTCTGTGGGCTGAAAGGAAAGAAATATAGACAATAGATCAAAGCCACTTGAAGAAAGAAGGATCTCCAGTAAGCTTAAGAACTGGGGTAAATATAAATGCCAGTGCTACTCTGTTTTTGGTTTCTATCTCCACGTTTTACTTCCTACATGATCCAAAAGGCAAATCTGTAAAATGTAATGATAAATCAGTGGATTTGGACTCATAATATATAAATATGTAACTTTTTTACAAGAACTACAAAAAAGTGGGGTATAGAGGAGTGTAGAAAAATAGTTTGTGTACACGATTGAAGTTAAATTGGTATCAAAACAAAAGAAATTGTTACAGATATATTTATTATTAAATTTAAGCCCCATGGTAACTACAAAGAAAAGATGAGAGAATATACAATGTTATAGAGATGGAAAGTAGAGTACAGGCTGTCAGGGGCAGGGGCCCGGGGGAATGGGGAGTTGACGTGTAAAGGGAGTAGGGTTTCTGTCTGGAGAAATGGGGAATTTTTGGTAATGGAATGTGGTGAGGGTACTGCAATAATGGGAATGTGATTAATCTCACAGAATGCATGCTTGGGAGTGGCTAAGATGGGAAAGTTTATGCTGTATATATGTTCCTACAAATAAAAAAGAGCTAACAACTAAAAAAAATGACAATTAAATGTAATGCAAGATCTTAGAGGCACCAAACAAGGGAAGAGAAGAGGCTCAAAAGGGCATTTTTGGGACGTATGAAAAAAGTGGAATAGAAAAGCCGAGCTTTATATTAATGTTAAATTCCTTGAACTTGATAAAAGCACTTAAGGTGGTTACATAAGCTAATATCCTTGTTTGTAGGAAACACATATGGCAGTGTTTAAATGAGCATGATGTCTGCAACCTACACTCAAGTGTTCAGAAAATGGTTGATAAATAGAGAGATAAATTGATAATTAGATAGGTAGATAGACAGAATGATACGGCAAATGTGGCAAAATGTCAGAATTGGTGAATCTGGGTATGTGGGGTGGGGTGGGGTAGGTTTGCGTTCTCTGTGTAGGGTTTGTATGCTTTGTGTAATTGTTCTGTAAGTTTGGAAGTATTTTGAAATAAAGCCGTGCTGAAATTGTCTCTTTAAAAAATTAACTTAGAAAATGGAAGTATAAAAAGACTCCACTTCAGTAAGACAAAATTTGGTTTAAGCTGTGATAAATACCTGATACACACATATATTTACACATCACACAGAGAGAGACATACACATATTATGAAGATAGCAAAAATAAAGCATTTCTGCCCATCCTTGCAGAAAACCTATTACTGTACCAATGCAAAACTGAAGGTTCCTAACATTTTAATTTGCGCACATCTGCACCCGTGTTTTGTTTGCTGTCATTTTTCTACCGTGAAAAGTGGGCTCACCCCTGTCTCAGACACTCGGCGAGCTTGCCTGTTCTACCCAGTCAATTCTAGACAGATGGCCACAACACACATTTTCAAATCATGCCAAAACAAAGATTGAATCTGGCAGAAATCGTACCCCATAAATTCCTTTCCCAATGATATTAAATATATTTGCTTGGTAGCCTTTCTGACAGCACCAATTAAACACAGAGGCATGTAGGAATGGGCACACTGAGCTGAGTTTCTGAGTGGAAGGTGATGCAAAAGTGCAGGAGTGAAATAGGCCTCGCCAAACAGGAAGAGTTATGCTCCTCTTTGTCGAGGCTTGTAAAAATCCCACAGAGGGTCTAATTTTGATTTGCATTTGGAGTATAGGAATATAACTCAACAAGACAGCACAGTATTATACAAGCAGCTATGTGCTTCATGCATGCTTTTTATGAGGAGAAGACTGAATTTTTGGTATGCACTAAGCTTGGAGGACTACCATGTATATAAAATAAGCCCTAAAATTCTGCTTGCCTAACTCATCTATACAGCATAACTAAACGGTTTTAATAACTAAGAAATCTCTCCACATATAAAATGGGGTGATATTCTTATTACGGTGCCACATTTCTCACTCACACTCAATCACTGAGAGTGCAATGATTGAAAGGGTGCAGTTGCCTTAAAGTCATGTCAACGATGCTCTTTCCAAGCAGCACTTTCCTCCCAGACCCCAGAAACTCCAGGGAAGTGAGCTTTTCCCATTGGTGTGAGTTAATACTATTGCCAGAAGAGTATAGGAAGTCATGTTTTCTAGAATCTAAGCAAATTATCACTGCAGGTAGGAATCCAGAGACTAGTGTCTGTGTAATTGTTGCATTTTAAAAATACTTGGTCCAAAAATTGAACTAAAAAATTCTGTACACTCCATGTACAGAGATACTTAAAAGGTATTTTAAAAAAATGGACTAGAAATCAGGGCTCTCTCTACTTTGATTTGCCATTTTAAATTACAGCTCATGTGTTCAAACCAGTTAGCAAAGAATTCTGTTTCCTACCAAGTTTATTTATTGCTTGTTTACAAGTTCACCCAGCACTACCAAGCTTCTTAACACTCTTTCCTTTTTCTAGAATGCCACTGTTCTGCTCAATAATTTGAAATTGTGCTACAGTTTTGTTCTCATTATAATGTCCCTATGTAATAAGAGAGACCTTTAGGATTGAAGACATCACTTCTCCCAGTGCATTTTGACAGCACGAATCTGAACAGAAGGTTTCCTTTTCAGTCAAGCATTATTTACCATGGGACTTCTGAGTAGCCGGCAAAATACTGAATAATAATAATAATGGAAACAATAATAATAAAAGAAACACCAGACACTATTCCTCTCCTCAATGACTTTAAAACTTAATCAATTAAGCCACAATAAATCTTCCTTCACTAAGCACTAGTTAGCATAATAGTTTCTTATTTTGATGACATTTTCAGAAAATGACAGCCTCCCACAGAAGGGATATTCAAACATCCAAACATTTTAAAACTCATTTCTATTTTAATATATCTTTGCCAGGGTTCTCTGTTCTTAGGACTGTCACCAACGTGATTCCGTGGTTCTGCGTCATCCTGATGAGCAGTGATGGCCTGACTGGGAGCAGCCGAGTGGGAAGTCTGCGTCCTGGTGGGTCCTCCTGGCCTCACACTGCTACACTGTGGGGGTTCCGCTGCCTGCCTGGTGTATTAGCTTTTCCTTTCCTCTCTCCAAGGGTTTCCCTCTTCACCGTCATCACCATTACCTGCTCTACCCCGACTCCCTCTCTTTCTAACTTGCTGCTTCAGACTAGGATAGTTCAGGAGACCCCACTAGAAACCGTGCAGAATAATATCAACAGTTCAGTAACAAAAGGCTGTAACAATGTGCAAGTTCCTTGGTGTGTGTGACCTCTTTCACTAGTGCATTCTGTGGGGCTTTCTTTAAAGTCAA
Source organism: Choloepus didactylus (assembly GCF_015220235.1). Taxonomy (NCBI): domain Eukaryota; kingdom Metazoa; phylum Chordata; class Mammalia; order Pilosa; family Megalonychidae; genus Choloepus; species Choloepus didactylus. Next base: position 15,302,628 of record NC_051330.1, on the reverse strand, counting down.
CTGCATTGCCAGCACTGGGTTTTGTGACAGTTTTCTTTTTCCTATGAATCTAGGCTTTGGGCAGTTTTCCCTTACCTTCAGGCACTCTGCAACCCCAGCATCTATCAGACAAGGGGGTTATGGCAGAACTAACTTTCCTGAGGTCGCTTTGGCCTCGTCTGCCCTCTGGGGCTGGCTCCCTCCTGCTGGGCTGCTGGGGGCCCAGAAGCCCCTCTCAGGTGCAGCCCCAGGGCAGATCCCAAGGGTTTGCTTCTGGGACACAGAGCATCCTGCCTGCAGCTCACCTGGTGCAGCAAAGGAATCTGCAGCAATTGGCCCAGATGCCTCCACAGCCAGGGAGCCTGGGGAGCTGTGCTCCAAGAGCCTCCGGGTTCTGGGACCTGCCTGTCAGGATCCCCAAATCTCGGATCTTTCACACCACTTGTCATTCAGTGTCAATATGAGAGCTAAGGAGGGGGTGTAATGGAAATAGCAAGTCTAAAGCACCGATTTGTATCAGGTCAGAGATCACCATGTGTCTTGATACCAAGGGGTCAGAGGCTGAGAATGTATGGAACCTGGCTTTGGTTATACTGTCTACTCTGTCCCTACAACTATGTTCTCCTATTCCCCTCTTACAGTGATCTTTTAGGTTATTCTTAAGTATCCCATTTTTTCAAATCATGCCACACTGTTAAGATGTGCCTGGATTTGTCCTCAGGCCTCCCTGGCACTGGAGCCCCTCATCTTTCCACTAACCAAACTCCTACTCTCTGGCTGGTATTTGTTTCACTATCAGAACATTTTTCCTTGAAAAGAGTCCTTTTCAATCTTAAATGTCTCTCTACTACCTACAAAATAAATATGGAAGTCTCAGCATAGGATCTGGTTTGCTTTGTCCATAACCTCCTTTGAATGGCAATTAGCTCATAAGGACAACAAAGAAAAGCAGCTGCAGACAATTCTTCATGCCAAGGCAACACAAATCACCAGCTCGGGGTGACTCTCTCCCCTGCCACAGCTTATTAGAATGAGGTACGCCAAGAACCGAAGGACAGAAAACTCCGGCTGGCCAGCTCCCAGGTTCTGCTCCATCCCACTTTCAGCCAGCTCCTTGGGATCAACAGAAAACATCCGCTCCATGAGAGTGGTAAAAGGATATGATCTCTGAACATGGAAGACAGTGCTAACAGTCCATACGCTGATTGAATCCACATATTCAGACCCATTAGTAACTACATTTTAACCATGAGATTTGAACAACTAGAGAAACATACAGGTGGCCTGGAGTTTCTACTTACAGCATTAGAAAAATGAAATACAATGAAATAAAAATAAAAACTCTGCATTAAGAACTGGCCTCTACTACCAGGGTGATATTTATTGGATGTGAAGCTGTTACTTGCCCAGATACATTTCCAGGTACATGTGACAAGTCGGCTGCTTACGTATCATCTGCTTCTTCCTCTCGTATCCAGCTCCGAATCAACACGAAGTGACAGAAGGGAAGAAATATCACTGTCCTGCATTCTGCTCACAAAACCACCTCGACATGTCAAATGACAGGAGAAAAATCCCAGGCCTCCACGAGGTTCCTGATTTTCGTAACATTGCCATGCATTTCAAGGAAATGTGTTTCAAAAATAAGCAACCGTGAACCCTAGGGCTGGAAGGGGAAACACTGGTGCTGGGTTTGAGAATCTGAATGTTCTTTCCCTCTCTTACATGTTGTGGGCTCTTATCATCTAGTCTTAGAAAGGGGAAATTTAAGTGGGATTGAAATCTCATCTTGGGGGATTCTTTTAATCACGGTATGCAGGTACGTGCCAGCTGGTGGGGTGCCCACCGGGAACTCCGAAGCAGAATGGCCATGGGGTGGTGGAAGGGGGATTGGCCGCAGCCCCTGTCCCACCATAGATGAGGTCTGCAGCTGCGCCTCATCTACGTCGCCTGGGAAAGGCCTTTGGTAGCAGAGGCAGCTGTGGGCCTTGGTGGGCTCCCTCCAAAGGCCCCCCCCCTCCCTGAGCTCCATCAGCTTCTCCGGCAGCCCTGGGCTGGGCCCATTTGGAAGTTCCTCCCATGTGGGATTTCCTTGGCCTCTTATTTACCCAAATGGGCACATCTTATACCAACTGGACAACACCCAGAAGAGTGTTAGATCACTGAGTTCACAGGCTTTCTTGCTTTTCAAGTAGTTTGTGCTACATTATTTACTCCCCCTGAAACTTTACAATTAGAAACCACTTTTGCAAGGGTGCCAATTCAAAAATAATAATAATAATAATAATAACATGTTTATTAAGAATGTCTGATCTTTTAAAATTCTGATTAAAAAATAGCTTTCAAAATCCCATAAAAACACCAATTTTTAAAATATCTTAGCACTTTACTGAAAAGAAGTATATCAATGAGAATAGTAGTCCTGCTCTTCAGACACTAAAACATTAGCATCTGGACATATTTGAGAAGCCATAACACAAAGACAGATTCTTAGGCTTCCACAGTGGTTAATTTGTATTCACTAAATGTGCTGGTATATATTAACATATATTATCCTAATAAATGGTGTCTCAAACTCAGCACTATCGGCATTTTGGGCTGGATGATTCTTTGCTGTGCGAACTCCCCTGTGCAAAGCAGGATGTTTAGCACCCTCTACCACAACATGGAGTAGCACCTTCCCCCCACAAGTTGTTACAACCAAAATGCCCCCAGACCCTGTCAAATGTCCTGGGGTTGGAGAGGAGAGGGGCAAAATCACTCCATGTTGAGAAGCAATGTCCTAGAATGAAGCCAGAAGGGTGAGTGTTATTATCATCCCACTTTACAGACAGTCTGGAGCTTGCCCAGGTCACGTTGCAGGTGTGTGAGGATCAGTCCATTCCGGACGGTGCAGCATCTGCTAAGTGCCAGTTGGGTATTGTCCTAAGGGGTTCTCGGGGATGACGGAGGTGGAGTCACCTGCCCATCCTAGCCAAGACCTCCTCCCTGGTGATGGCTCCCTGATGGCTTGACCTTTTGACAAGACAGGACCATTCTGCAAGCTGGGGAGGCCGAAGCCACCATTCCCAGATCAGGCAGAGGGGAGACCACTGGGCGACACCTGCACTCAGGGGTCTCTGCAGTTTCTCTGGGTCTAAAGCCCTCAGCCCCTGCCCTGGGATGGGCCCCCCAAACACAGCCCCTTGTGCGACCAAATGAGGGAGTTGTCCTGAGACCTGATTCGTTTCCCATCCTCGTGTTCAGAATCATCTGAAAGGTTCCTTTAAAGAAGTGGATGAGGTTGTGCTGACGGTGGCTGCTCACTAGGAGGTGCTAATCTCCAGCTTAGAAAACTGCAAAAGGTTTTGACTAAACTATCTAAAGCTTAGTCAATGCTCTTTAGACTTTACTGGTCCCTTTTTTACTGGCTCTCAATCTTGACATATTCCTTTCTCTTCTTAACACTAATAATATAGCAGCTCTGACTCAGCTCTGATTCTTCTGGTTGGTAGATGGGTGGGTGTGGAATGAACAGTTCATTGTGGGAGTTGGTTCCATGACTGTGGAGAAATTAGGAGAGCCTGCAGCCTCTGTCCCATTTTAGGGACAGAGAAACTACCCATTACAGAGGCTAGCACCTACCATAGTGTCTGGGGCATAGCTCCTTGAGCTACAGATACGGGAGTGGGATGTGCTGGACGGATGCAGACAGAACAGTTCCCATCCACTGGGTGTTAGGACACCTCGCAGTCTCCTACCAGGATTTCACATAGAATTCTTTATTTTAAAATGTATGCCATGGTAGCCGAACAAAGTAAAGGAGTTCACTTATTTTTGAAGTCCTGGCTACAAAATGGTTCTGAATCCAGGGAAAATTAATTAATTAGAAAATTAATTAAAATGATCAAATTCTAAAAGCTACTGAGAAAAAAGAGCACTGCAGTTGAAATAAATTGTCTGAACCCAGGAGAGCCAAGTTATCCCTTGAGTAAGGGCAGCCACTGGCATCTCCAGGTCTCCAGTACACAGTGAGGGGCGGCCGTGTCTCGGCTTCTCCATCCGTTCAAGGGGAGCAGTGCGACTGCCTGGTTTTATAGGGAAGCTTCCTACATACATCCATCCATGTTTATAAACTGACTCAGGAGCAGAGAGGTAAGCTATATAAATGCAAAGTATGAATCAAAACACTTTTCTCCCAGTGGGTCTGCACAGCCAAACAACACCCCTCCAGAACGATCGAAGAGAAAACTTCTTCCGCCTCTGCTGCTGGAAGGCCATCACCCCAATCTCACACACACACCAAAGGATGAGCCCCTCCAGGGTTTCATAGCAGACACACTCATTTCCAGTGACAAGACTGGGGTACATGAGCTCCCTTCTTCCCAGTCTCAACATAGGCTGTGGTTATTTGGCTTGTTATCATTTAGCCTTTCTTGCTCATAATCTGCTTGGGAGAATAAAATAAATGAATGCTCAGTGTAAAGAGTAACTTCATGAGACAAGATACTTTATAATTATTCTTCTACCTGAGGAGCAAGGTTTCTGTAGGAATAATTTCATTAATAATCAGCTGGCTTTGGGGTTTTGATTGTTACATTATATACACAAATTGCTTTAAACATTGGGATGGAGAAAGTCTCATCTGTGATGTGAGGATAATGCCATCTACCTGCAGGGAGAGGTTTTTTTTCTTTTTTGTTAATGCAATTTTTTTGAGATATATTCGGATAACATATAATCATTCAAAGTGTACGATCAGTTGTTCACATTATCATCATATATTTGTGCATTCATCACCACAACCAATCTTTGAACATTTTCATTACTCCAAAAAAGAAAATTAAAATTAAAATAAAAAAGAATATCCAAAACATCCCATTCTGCCCTCCCCCATTGTTCATTTACTTTTTTAAACACAGTTTTTCTGAGATATATTCACACACCCTACATCATCCACAGTGTACGTAATTATTCATGGCACCATGATACAGTTGTGTGTTCATCACCAGAACCAATCTTTGAACATTTTCCTTACTCCAAAGTAAAAATAAAAGCAAAAAAGAACACCTAAATCTTTCCACCCCCTCCATCCCACCCTTCGCTTCATCTAATTTTTGTCCCCATTTTTCCACTCATCTGTCCATACACTGGATAAAGGGAGTGTGAGCCACACGTTTTTCACAGTCACACAGTCACACTGTGCAACCTACATAGTTATACAATCGTCTTCCAGAATCGAGGTCACTGGGCCGCAGTTCCACACCTTCAGGTGTCTCCTGCGGGGAGATCTGAAGGATTTCAGGGGCTGCCTGTAAAGCGGATACAACACGTGCCCTGGCTCCCAGGTGGACACTGAGCGGTGTTTTCACTGGAGAAAGGAAACCCCCCAGGATCAGGGCCACTGTCACAGGAAACCACCATGGGGCGCCCCAGGGTTTGCAGTGGGGTCACAGGGTCTAGTCCCCTGCATGGCTATGTGACAACTGAAGGGGACGCAAACAAACGGGGGCTCCTCCACCTCAGCAGCGCCCCAAACAGGCCCCATCCTCAGTCCTGCTCCCTGCCGCCGAGCACCTGGCAGTTACTGATCTGCACTAATTCTTACCCTTGGAGATCCATGATGCTTAGCTGTTCTCATTTAAATTGTTTAGAATGAAAAGAGATAAATACGCGCTAAGGAAAAGGAGCCAGGGGATAAGATCATCTCAAATGCTTATTTTCCAAGGAATCAAAGACCTGGCTTACTTAACCCATAGGAAGATGGAACAGCACCGATCAGTGTGGGCAAAAAGGGAACTGATTCCAGTGTGCCAAGGAGGGGGCTCCCGGGACCGGGAACAACCAGGCAAGCGAAGCCGGCCACAGCCCCTCCATGTCCCTCCCCGTGGGAGAGCGCGCTCACCTGGCTCCTCCGCACCCTTGTCTAATCTGTGACGGTGCGACTGGAATCTGTCACTCTAGCAGTTACATCTGATGCTACAGCCCGAAGCGGAGCTAAACCAAAATAAACAGTCTGCTCAATGCCGCTCAGACTAATGCGACAGTGATGCAAGGCCCCACACACGCGCGGCGGCAAGACGAGTTTTCCCCACCGCAGGCTGCAGGCCTCTCCTCGCGCGCACAGGGGATTTGTATGGGAGGAATCCGAGACGCCTTAATTATTAACACGGGCTAAGGGGTGGGGGAGCGGCTCGGGCTGACATCTGACGTTTCGCTTTGGTCTGCAAGGGAGCTCTTCTGTTTCTACCAACTGGGAGAGCAAGCTTTTAAGCTTAACACACAAACACATTCTTTTATTTGATTTTTCTTGGGCGTGGGTGAACTCTGCCTTTATAACTCTGGAAGTTTTGTAGATACACTAACCAGTGGTGGGAGTTTTCATTATAGTTCACAGAAAGGGCGTCAGGCTTGCGGTGCATACAGATTTCAAGCTGCCCACATGGACACATTTGCAGTCATCTTAAATGCCCAATGTATTTTTTTGGTACATATTTGGTTGCTTGCCAGTAAATGACTCTGTTGGTATCTTTCGATGTCTTTTCACCACACAGATGACTTGGGGGGCTGATTATCTCATAAATAATTTCCTTTCTGAATGAACTCCTAGTTGACTCCTTTGGGGCAGGGGTAAGTTTCAGCGATGCTTCGTGTGCACTCATTTCTGAAGCCCAGAGACTTTTGTTCAGGTGTAGTATTAGTCTCTTTCTTTTCTGTTCTTGTTTTTTTTTTTTTTTTAAATTCCCACAGGGGTTCCCAGGAGCCCGGCCAAATGCAGACTACTGATCCCAGGAGCCGTCACGTGCTCGGTTATGCAAACGCTGGCAGTGAGCTCCCTCATCTGGTTAGGCCTTCCCCCAGGACTTGCTCAGGACCAGGGCGGGAATTGCCGTGCATAATTCAGTTAAAATTGTCCGTTTGAGTGGCCTGGATTAAATCCGGCCTCCTACATGCAATCAATTTTCAATTTTACCACCTCACATTAAGCAAAGCATGAACAAGAGTTCAGTGATCTTGGATAGAGATAAAACGGGGCCTTATTTATCATAAGCAGATGCTTTTGTAAAAACCTCATTCTTCTGAATTGTCATTCTCCAAATTGCACTTGATAATTACAGTTGTCGTCAGTTTACCTTATCGTAGACCTCTCCGGAATTTCATCATGGAATAAAAACGAAGAAGAAGTTCGTAGAAGGGAAGGTAGAAAATGGTAAGAAATTAAATTCCCTGCCCATTTGTCAGACTGGAAGCCCCTCCGGGTTCCTGCCAGGCAGCTCTCTCCTCCACAAAAGTGATCTCTGAGCTGGGAAGGAGAACTGATCTCCAGATCTCCGGGGTCCTGGGGCCCCTGCACCCAGGCCATACAATGAGTCTGTGTGAGGCGCCCAGGATTAAAATTAATGAAGCAACAGCGCCTGGGAAGCTGACAAGGCATCATTTTGCACTTGGCTGTCATTCAGAAGAGGGGTTTGATGCCTCTCCTTTGTCCTGCTGTCACACCACAAAATTAACCCAGTTCTGCCGTGCCCCAAGGCAGGAGGACTAAGGAAAAGGAGGATGCGTTATGTGACTGATTTCTCAACACAGGTAAAGCTAAGGGCCTGACACTGGATGGAAATGAGTGCCATTTGCCTCCTCCCTTCTAGAGGATCTAGTTCCACTCAAACACCACCGCTCCTGAAAACATCCTCTGCTGTCCAAATCACACCACTAGATGAAAAACTTTCTTGACTGCAAGTCTGTGAGTTTTTCGCTTCTGCCCACTAATGGGATAGTGTGAATAAACAACGAAGAGGATAATTTTAAAAAGGAAGAAAGAGAAAACTTGAAGTTCTACCCCTAGATGGGGCTACTGTCCACGAGTGTCTTATTTGTCCTTTAAAACTCAGTTCATTTAAAACTGAGATCAAAATTAGGGATCAACAGAAAATTTACAATTTAAATCAAGCTTTGACTCATGTAATTAAGTCTTTAGTCCTGGGAATCTCATTTAGAACCTCAGCATTAGGCTGCTGTAGGATTCTAGCCAAGTAACTTCATTTTCTGGGCTCCCAATTTAACAAAAAATAAAAGAAAGAAATACTATCAAATCCCAAAATGGGAATAAACTAAATGGAAAAAGTGGCAAACAGTTCATGTTTAGACATTCTTGAGCACAGCTTATGAAGAAAAGCATTAGCGAGAAGGGGCTTCGCAGAATGCTGGGTCAAACTTGATCTGGGAAATCAGGCTGAGGAGGAGACCTGCACAGCGGCTGACAGCTGTAATTTGCATTGCACAGAAGTATTAGAAAAGAATGGCTCTGAAAGCTTTTTAAAATATTGCCAGAGATAAGAGTGTAGATAATCTTATTTAAGAAGAACACATAGTGGGGCTTCATTCTTTCTGTTTTGCTTCTGAGACTCTGAACACGGTGACAGGAAACCACAGCTCAAGTCTGTAGCAGAGGACAAAGGGCTGCACTTGTCTCCTGAGACTTTCTGCCCAGATAGGAAGTGATTGGAGGGACGGCCCCTCCTCCACCTAGTTCTTAATCCTTCCTCTCGGTGGCAACACTCTTACTACTGTGTGACTCCTAAAGCAGCTGGTATCAGTTGAGGCTTTATTCTGTGTCAGGTGCTGTTTTAACTGTTTTACATATACTGACTCATTTAATACTTAAGAATAAAAAAAAAAAATGTGGTGATTTAAGTATTATTACAATTCTCCTTAGAGATTTAAATAACTTGTCCAAAATCACAGTCTAAACTGTTAAATATTACTTTGAATCCTTCTGAGACCAGGAGCCATTCTGCAAACACAGCTGTAGCCATGAACAGGATAGAGGAGTGCCCTGTTTGCCAGGGCCAGGCTGGCTTCGGAAAATGAGCTTTGCAGTCGACGTAGGTTTGCATGCAACTCCCTGCTCCATCCCTTGACGCTGCATGCCTTTGGGTATTTTCCTCTCTGAGCCTAAGTCTCCTCATTTGTAAAAGGGGTTATCATCATTTCGTTCTAGCAGGATTGTCATGGAACTTAAATGAGATAGTACATGAGAAGTGTTCAGCCTTTACTCCATGGTAGCCCAGGTCCCACACGTATATACTAAGATGCTTCTCTCTTCCTCATCCTTTCATGCATCCAAATTCGCTATTCCCACCTCCCATACCAGCAAAAGCTTTGCAGAGCCTGTGCCTGCCTCCCTCTCTTGCTCTCCAAGTGCCATATGCAGCACAACAGAAACACTGCAATTGTACTGAGGAGCACCTGTCACCGCACAAACACTGCATTCAGAGTTCTCACCGTGAACACACCCCACGCCAGGGAAACCAGTGAGTCTGGCAGCATCAAGGACCGAGTTTCAGGAAAAACCAAGAGCAGGAGCTATGCAAGGGGCTGGGGAACCCACTGGAGCCTGCCAGGGGCCTAATGAGGGCCACGCCCTGAGGAGCAGCCATCTTGGATGCTGGGTGCTGAGGGGTGGGAACCACATTTGGTTCAGTCAAGAAGGGAGACCACAGGGTTCGGGCAGGGGTGGGCTTCAGTATAAAAGCAAAAGAAAGGGTACAAAAGAAACAAAGATGGGAAAGGAAGGCATATTAAATGAGAGTGCTATGGTGATTCAAAGGCAGAAGTCATTTCATCCAATTGGAGGTAGTTGGGGGAGGAGAAGCAGCATTTGAAAAAAGCCTCCCAGGATGAGAAAAATTGTAGTAAGAAGAGATGGAGGGAAAGGGCAATCCTGAAGGAACAGGACAAGTCAGGGCACTAGGACAAGAAAATACAGAGAAACACACTCTACAGTTGGGACGGAGCTGCAGGGGTGTACAAGCCTGGATAAGGCTGGAATAAATGGGGGAGGGGAGCAAGGAACAGGGCCTCGATTAACAGTATATAGTAAATAAGCAAATGACTAGAAATTACTCTGTGTATGGGAATGTCGGGGGCGTATTAAGGCCACGTTGAGGCTGAAGGTGAGACCTGGAGAAATGTGCAATTTGGGGTTCCTTCTGACACCCCAGAGGTTCTAGTCTGAGGAGTTCTTGGAGGAACACAGCACATTCTCTTGGAGCCCAGGAAAGTTCTGATCCATTTGATTGACTCTGGAATCTCCAGGATCCTATTTTAATCCTTAAAACTCTGGGAAAGGCCTATCCCTGTGTCAGCAAATCTCTTAGATATCCTCGTCCCTTGATTTTACATGAATTAGAAGTGTCCTCTGACTCCAGAAATTAAGTTGAAAGCTTGAAAGCCTCCTTGGGTTCAGGGAGGCAGCTTGGATGCAAAGTGGAGCTGGAAGGATGACACACTATCAATTTGCTTCTGGTCTCCAACTTCTCAGGAATACAGTGAAAGATGTCAGCCGCTGAACGAATAAGAAGGCACATACTAGTGTGCAATCACTCACAATGTATCCTATTATAAAATGTTATTAGAAGTGACACACAATGTATCCTATTATAAAATGTTATTAGAAATCACAATTTTGAGGGAGCTTTGGCAACATTTCAAACCCTGGCATCAATCTCCGACAGATGCAATTTTGTTTTTATCAGGTTATCTTGATGAATTTCTGTAAAGGAAGCATCCCATAATCTTCAGGCTGGCCCTTCACGTGCCAGCCAATGCTCACCCACCATTGGTAGAGCCAACATAGAAATTGTCTTTTCTTATCTGCTAAGGAACAATAAGCAAACACCAACAAGCAAACACCTCCACCAGTACTTGCCACCTGTGGCCAACTTCATCTCAAAAGAAGGTCCCAGGCTAACCAGACAAGCAATCAAATGTGAGGTGTAGACAGTGTAATCACACAGGCAAGGATAACTCTGTAGATGGCACTGGGGCAGGACAGTTAATAAACAGGCTGTTTCATGGGGCCTGTGTGTTAGCACATTATTGTAACCACAGGAAACCAGCAGTTCAGGCACATCTACCTGATTATCCGGGGAGCAATCTACTCAGGCAGCCAAGAGCTGCTCAACTCCTTACCTGGAAGATCACCAACATCACAGGTGGGAAGGCCCATTTTTCTTAACAAAGAACAGTACAAAACAGAAGGCATCATAGAGCTCAATTAAAGGTCATGGCAACAGGGCTGGGAGATTAAGAGGGAATGATCATATTTTAATACCTCCTAACCAGTGTTTTTTTCTCTTCTTCCTTACAGCAAGATATCATATCATGATTTTGCTTATGTTGCATTTCTTACAGGGTTTTGTGAATTTAGTCCAAAATTCCCATTTCAAGTATGTGAAGGTGAAGCAAACAAGAGAAGAAGGATTCATTACCAGGTTATCAAAAATAAAAATAAGAGCAATGATCAAAAGAGAACCTGCACCACATGGGTTATGACTCCCGGGGATGAATCTGGACCTGACATCATGAGATTGAGAACATCTTCTTGACCAAAAGGGGGGAGCGAAATGAAATGAAATAAAGTTTCAGTGGCTGAGAGATTTCAAATGGAGTTGAGAGGCCACTCTGGTGGACATTCTTATGCATTTTATAGATAACATTTTTTAGGTTTTAATGAATTGGAATAGCTAGAAGTAAATACCTGAAACTATCAAACTGCAACCCAGTAGCCTTGACTCTTGAAGACGATTGTATAGCAATGTAGCTTATCTGTTGTCTTTCCATTGTATTTTTATTCTTACTTGGAAAATTGGCTTCCTTACCCATGTCTAACCTTGTTTAAATCCATCTTCCATCTGGGATTTATGCCTCATGAATCACACTCCCTTTATCCAGTGTACAGATGGATGAGTAGAAAAATGAGGACAAAAAACTAAATGAAAAATAGGGTGGGGGGTGTTTTGGGTGTTCTTCTTTACTTTTATTTTTTATTCTTATTTTCACTTTTTCTGGTACAAGGAAAATGTTCAAAAAATAGATTGGGGTGATGAATGCACAACTATATGATGGTGCTGTAAACAGTTGATTGTACACTTTGGATGATTGTATGGTATGTGAATATATCTCAATAAAATTGAATTTAAAAAAAAAGAGAACCTGCACCATTGATTTCTCTGGGCCCTTGATTTCCTCCCTTGAGTCTGGCCCTGAGAGGGTTATGCCTGCCCCTTCTTTCTTTATTCTTCATAATGATGCACATTCTCATTTGACAGTTTCAGGGGATCCAGGTTGAATGTTAAATTTTCTGCCAAAATGGGTTCAGTATCTTGTCAGCTATTTCCTCCAGTGAAATGCACTTTCATCTTTAATCTACTGAGGAGTGCTATTTATGATAAGAGATCCCTAGAGAAAAAAGTCCGAGAGACAGTCTGCTGCTATGTTAAAATTGGCTTTACCTATGATAAGTTAACACAAAGATAAGGTTAGAAAGGGTTAATAATAATAGGCTTACTTTTACTACTTTCTCTTCCATGTACACGAGGCCACATTGGTCCCTCTCTCCTTCAGAGCGCTCAAAAAGCCGGATTTTGGAGATACTTAGCTCAGAGAAGAAAACTATGCCGGCAATTAAGTCTTTCCTTCTGTTTGGCAGTAGCCGATTGACGGGAGGGGCTAAACAACACTTGGTGTGGTGACAAGATAATGTTACCGTTGCTGATTGTCACCCCTAAGCTTTGAGGGTGGTATCTTCGTGCAAGCCTAGAACTTTCGCATTACTTTCGAGCTGGAAGGAAGCTTTTCAAAATCACATTGAAAAAAAAGAACATGGCCGACTCGGGCAAGATGGCGGCATAGAGAGGAGTGGAAGCTAAGTAGTCTCCCTGGAACAACTACAAAAAACCAGAAACAACTAGTAAATAATCCAGAATAACTGCGGGGGGACAAACGAGACCATCCACTCATCACACACCAACCTGAATTGGGAGGAATGCCCAAGAACACAGCATAAGATCTGTAAGTAAAACCTGCGGAACCAGGTCGGGAGACCCCCTCCCCCATAGCCCAAGTTGCGGAGCCGCGTGGTGCCAGACAGACACTCTCTCCTAGCAAGCCAATACGGCTCAGCTGAGCTCCAACTGGGGTTTTTAGGTAGCGAGTGTGAACTGCTCACTACAGGTACGCAGCCCCAAAAAACAGACAGAGGCTTTGGGTGACGACTGACCTGGGAGAGCCGGAGGGTCGCTTTGACTGGGTCTGAAGGGGACTATCTGTTTCTTTTTTGGCTCAGTGGAGAAAGCCCCAGTCATTTTCAGTTTCCAGGGCTGTGACTCGGGGAAGGGTGGAGACACCACAAGCAGAGAGCGAGACCATTGAAATGCTAATGACCTCCACCTGAGGGCTCTGTCTTCTCTAGGAGGAAAGGGGTGGGGCCCTTTCCATTCAGAACCAGACCCCAGAGCCTGGGGGAACACGGCCATACCGCCTCACACCAGTCAAGAATTATAGGCTAACAGGCGTCACCTGCTGGGCAGAAAAGCACGGTGACCCGAGGCATCAAAGGGTGGAGCAATTTTCTAAGACACACCTGCAGGGAAACCAGATACTGAATATTTCTTCCCTCTGGGACCTGAGCCTGTTCTGGTCTGGGAAAACCTGATTTGGATAACCAAGGAAACCATGCCTAGACAACAGAAAATTACAACCTACACTAAGAAAAACAAAGTTATGGCCCAGTCAAAGGAACAAACGTACACTTCAACTGAGATACAGGAATTTAAACAACTAATGCTAAATCAATTCAAAAAGTTTAGAGAAGATATTGCAAAAGAGATAGAGGCTGTAAAGGAAGCACTGGACATGTATACGGCAGAAATCAAAAGTTCAAAAAACCTACTAGTAGAATCTATGGAAATGAAAGGCACAACACAAGAGATGAGAGACACAATGGAAACATACAACATCAGATCTCAAGAGGCAGAAAAAAACACCCAGGAACTGGAGAACAAAACACCTGAAAGCCTACATGCAAAGGAGCAGATGGAGAAAAGAATGAAAAAATATGAGCAACGTCTCCGGGAACTCAAGGATGAAACAAAGTACAATAATGTACGTATCATTGGTGTCCCAGAAGGAGAAGAGAAGGGAAAGGGGGCAGAAGCAATAATAGAGGAAATAATTAATGAAAATTTCCCATCTCTTATGAAAGACATAAAATTACAGATCCAAGAAGCGCAGCGTACCCCAAACAGAAGAGATATGAAGAGGCCTACGCCAAGACACTTAATAATGAGATTATCAAATGTCAAAGACAGAGAGAGAATCCTGAAAGCAGCAAGAGAAAAGCAATCCATTACATACAAAGGAAGCTTAATAAGACTATGTGCGGATCTCTCAGCAGAAACTATGGAGGCAAGAAGGAAGTGGTGTGATATATTTAAGATACTGAAAGAGAAAAACCACCAACCAAGAATCCTGTATCCAGCAAAGCTGTCCTTCAAATATGAGGGAGAGCTCAAAATATTTTCTGACAAACAGACAATGAGAGACTTTGTGAACAAGACACCTGCCCTACAGGAAATACTAAAGGGAGCACTACAGGGTGATAGAAGACAGGAGTGTGTGGTTTGGAACACAATTTTGGGAGATGGTAGCACAACAATGTAAGTACACTGAACAAAGGTAACTATGAATACGGTTGAGAGAGAAAGATGGGAAGCATGTGAGACACCACAAGAAAGGAGGAAAGATAAAGACTGGGACTGTGTAACTTGGTGAAATCTAGAGTATTCAACAATTGTGATAAAATGTACAAATATGTTCTTTTACGAGGGAGAAAAAGCAAATGTCAACCTTGCAAGGTGTTAAAAATGGGGAGGCATTGGGGGAGGGATGCAATCAGCATAAACTAGAGACTGTAACTAATAGAATCATTGTATTATGCTTGCTTTAATGTAACAAAGGTGATATACCAAGGTGAATGCAGATAAGGGGGGGGGGGATAGGGGAGGCATGTTAGACACTTGACATTGGTGGTATTGTCTGATTCTTTATTCTACTTTGATTTAAGGTTATTTTTCCTTTTGCTGCTTCCTAGCTGTCATTTTTTTTGTTTCCTCTTTCTTTTGCCTCTCTACCTTCTTTGACTCTTCCTTCTGCCTTGTGGAAGAAATGTAGATGCTCTTGCTTAGTATGAGCAGAATGTTCAATTAGGATGAACTTAAATGTTTGGAAATGAACAGGGGTGTTGGTAGCAAGATGTGAGAATAACTAACAGCGCCGAATGGTGTGTGAATGAGGTGGAAAGAGGAAGCTCAGAGTCATATATGTCACCAGAAGGAAAGTTGGAGGTCAAAAGATGGGAATGTATAAAACTGAATCCTGTGGTGGGCAATGTCCATGATCATCTGTACAAATACTAGAAATCACTTCATGAACCAGAACAAATGTATGACAATACAATTAGAAGTTAATAATAGAGGGGCATATAGGGAAGAACTATATACCTATTACAAACTATATACTACGGTTAGTAGTATTTCAACATTTTTTCATAAACAGTAACAAACGTACTATATCAATACTAGGAGTCAACAATTGAGGGGGGTTGGTTAGGGATAGGGGAGGTTTAGAGTTTCCTTTTCTTTTTTTCTTTTTTCATCTTTCACTTTATTTCTTGTCTGGAGTAATGAAAAGTTTCTAAAAATTGAACAAAAATTAAGTGTGGTGATGGATGCACAGCTGTATGAGGGTACCCAGGGGCAAGTGATTGTACACTTTGGATCTTTGGATAATTGTATGGTATCTGAACAATCTCAATAAAAATGAAAAAAAAAAAATTAATATTATGGTAAGAGAACAGCAAAGAAAACTGGAAAAGTTTAAAACTAAAAAATTGAAGTAAAGATGAAAGCTTGCCAAATAATAGAACAGATTTAAAATATAAAATAAATAACAAAGTGCATAAATTGAAGACAGAAATTGATTTCTTTTATATTAAATGAGTACAAAAATAATTTTAGATAAGAAAAATAAATGATACTAACTTAAATTACAGAGCGCAGACAATTGCAAGTAGAAATAAACAGGAAACACTTCAAAATCTATCGACATCCATTGTGACATAAAGGAATTCTAAAACGCATTGAAATGTTAACATGTCCAACAAACTCTGCCGTACA
This sequence comes from Choloepus didactylus, assembly GCF_015220235.1. Taxonomy (NCBI): domain Eukaryota; kingdom Metazoa; phylum Chordata; class Mammalia; order Pilosa; family Megalonychidae; genus Choloepus; species Choloepus didactylus. The sequence goes on along the minus strand of NC_051330.1, from coordinate 15,286,654 downwards.
ACCAGGGCAGCCTTGGACTGGACAACTCCAGAGAAGCAGCATTTGTGTAAACTAAGGACTTGCACCCTTGGAGTCGGGCAATGTGGAGATCCTGAGGAAGAAATTAACAAACAGAACTGAGAAAAGGAAGGGACAAAAGAGTGAAAGGGAGGTAGAGAATCTGAGAAATCAAGTGCAAATAGAAGTTTCCACTCCTGAAGTCTGGCAACCTGAGATGGTTTAATGCCTCATCCTGGATGGCCGTGAGGATGAGACATCACTGGAGAGTCATTTGCCTTTGGACATGTGGCCCCAGCTCCATCAGAAGCAAGTGCCTGCTCTTCAGAAGTCCTAGTAGCCCCTGAGGACACCCAGATGGGCAGGCTCCTGGCCTTGCAGTGACAGCCGGCTCCAGTGAGAACAACTAACTCAAAAAGGCAATGCTTTAAAACTCCAATTTAATTTTCAATTCCCCTTTCCCTCTGTAGTATCTTCGACTTAGTGTACATATATCATATCATGTATCCTCTATGGTCTGGAAAATTCAGAAACCCCAAAACCATCAAGAGGGAGATCTATTTATGAATAATTTATTACAGTTATTTTCCTTTGAAAACCTCTTAGCTTCTATTAGCATAATCAGGGGCTAGGTCAGATTCCCCCAGGAGGTGCTACTGGAATTTTTTCTTACACATTCAATGTAAGACATATCCATTTAGGAAAAACTGAGACATATTTCTAAAAGACATACATGTAGAAGGAGTTTATTTTATCAAACTAAATCAGATGAGGTAAAAAGAAAATCTTTGTGATTTTACGTATCACGCGTTTTAAACTTATAAAATTTGAAAAACAAAAAGGATTTAGAGAGATTTTTATCTCTCTATGATGGTAAGAGAATGCATTATATGACAATATATGAAAGTAGATAAATCCTTTTTGGGCAATATTATCAATTTCCAGATATTTGTGACATCAAATCATCAAATAAATTATCGAAAATGTAGAATTAATCTTTTAATAAAAACGAATCCTTCATGAATGGGGAAAAATTAACTGAGAACACAAATTTAATATAAAGCAATGAGCCAAAAGGAAAAATGCAATTTTTAAAGAGAAAGGGGAAAAAATGATAAGGCTAAATAAGCTATTATTTCTTGAACTTCATAAAGGCCAACTTTATCAGTCCTGAGAAGGAATTATCTGAGACCCAATGGGACAGAGATTGACTGTCACTAGCCCGGGTGACTCTGTCTTTTTGGTGTTAGTTCCCTGGGTTGTAAATGAGGGACAGACACACATCTCCCTCACAGGTCTACAGGGACATCACCCACAGCCCCATTTCCTGTTTGCTGACCTTAGGGTCCCCTAGTTCAGCACTGTGTGTCCTCTAGCCGGAGGCACAATTTTCATGTTCTAGGCAGAATTTCTATCCTAACTCTCTTCCTCTTTTCCTGCCCTTGTGGAATAGAATATGAATAAATCTGAGAAGAGGGGAACTTGTTCACAGCCTTATCCCCAGGGTTTAAAACCTGGCACATGACAGACAATCAATTACTATTTGTTGAATCAATGAACAATTAATCTTGGAATTCTTCTTTACCTTTTCTAAGTGATGCACTCCCTGATTTTCACTTTTTAGGATCCTAATTTTGACCTTCTTACTTTTCTAAGACTCTAAATGGGGAAAAATAAATAGAAAGAAAGGGAAAAGCAAGAGATTAAAATTCCTCAAAAAGGTACAAGTAAAACACTCAGAAGCCAAAGCTCAGCCATTTCAATCAAAAAAGCCTTAATGACTCCCAAAATGTATAATTGTCTTCACTTTTACAGAAAAATAAAGAAATTCCTTCAACCTCTTGGAAGTACACAGCTGAGGAAGGACGAGGGGAGATAATGTTCACAACCCTCTCTGCCTTGGGGAAATGCAGGGCAAAGTTTCATTTCTCCCAATAGTCTCCCTTTTATAGATCAACAGGTTTTGCATCTTTAAAGTAGTTTTTTAACCCACTTTCCATATTCAATCATATTGCATGATCTTAGGGCCTCTCTTTGAGGAGGGTAGTGATGGAACCAAATAGAGCTACCATTCAGTAGACTTCAAGACTATACCCAACACCTCCATAATCCCTTCAATAAATATCAATAGAACCAACATCCCTAGTTACTCTAAGAACTCTGGGTGGTAAGAGGGTGACAAATACAAACAAGGTTGGAAACAGGTTTTCATCCTCTGGGAGATTCCTGATTATTTTACAAAACAGAACACCTACTAGAAACAAGTCAAATCCTCAAAGGACCTAGCACAGATAATATGGTGGAAAATCTCCTTAATCAAACTTGACTAAACAGTAAAATCATCTTCCAATTATTTATACTGCAGAATCTAAGATACCAATGTCTGTAAATTCTGTTACTGAAGCCCTGGGATGGGCTTTTAATCTGTATTTGTGAGTATGAGTCCTAGAGTGTTTTGACAATCAAACAAGTTTGGGGAAACTGTGTGGTGGAACTGAGGAGATATTTAAAGAAAGGTTAGTCCAAGAAGTTTCTATGGAAGAAAATAATTTGGGAGAGTCTTGAAGTGAACAAGACTTGGGTGTTGTCCCCTGTCAATTCAATTTAACAACCTACAGAAATTTGCCTGGCTACAAGAACAACTGAATTGAGGAATTTTCTTTTCCTTTACCAAGTGATGGAATGGATGTAGGATAGTAGCAAAATCTGTAGACACAAGAATTGAGTCAAATATAAGTTTTCTTTTATCCGATCATGTAACACTTTTTATTAAATCATTAGGATTGTGTGAGCATCTATGAATAGAATAATTTTATATGAGTGCTAGGATATAATCCTTTGGTTTATTTTCCTAACTGGTGACAGAGTTGAACTTTACCTGAGTCATGTGCTCCTATAAAACAGCAACAGGGAAGAAATCCCCTACTGTTTTATTCCACAAAGGGCCATCCTGCCTTTGCGTATTAGAGAGAAGACCCAGCTCCTGCCCTCCTCCGATTCCCCTAAGGCTCAGAGATTCTCCCTCAGATACCTGCATCTATAGAACTCCAGGCCCCCTTCCTTCTGTTTGAGATTTTCCTCATTAATGGCCCTTCTCCCTACTGCAACAACCAACGAGAATAAAATAATTCCCTTAATTGTCTGGTGTGTTTTGTCTTTGGCACTGGCCAGACTTCAATCAAAGTATTGTATTCACATGTTGTCTTCACATTGTAAGAAACACTGGGATGAAACTGAGAGCAACTTGATTTCAAAAAGAAAAGCCTGAAGCAGAGAAAGAGAGAGAGAGAAAGACTAAATCCTGTTGTGCCTGAAACAATCCAGATTCAAGTTCATTGTCTCAGCACAACTGCTCTTATCAACTCCTTTCACTCTCAAAAGTATCCTGGTTTAGAGGAAGAATTATATGGTGAAGAATTATATGGTCATCAGCTACTGATATTATGGTCAATTCCACACTTCTAGCTCAGTCCTAAATTCAGAGTAAGCAGCCACACACATTTACTGAATTGAGAACAAGATGCTAACTAGTTCTCCATGTTCAACAGTGGTATGATATGAACTAAAGGGAGTGGACTTCACAACACAGTTGAGCTGTCACAGGTACTGGATACCAGAAAGCGGTGAAATCTCTATGGCTGGCTTTTTTTCTTTTCTTTTTCTTTTTTCATGGATTGGCACACTTGATTAAGAAGTTCTAGTTTGACTGGGACAGATCTTAGACTTTATAATGGCTTTCTGAGGAACTTTGTTGGAGTTAAGAAGGGCTCAGATGTTTCAGGCTTCCTCTGAATGGGTGAATATGCACATAATGTATTGCTGTAGTTGGCCATGGGTGGATTTTTATTATCTATATGTTTTTCTAATACATATTTAGATTTATCTTTTCTGGGATGATGAGTCTTCAATTTTTAATCATCGGGGAGAAAATAAAAGAAAGGTTAAATAACTTTTGACAAAGTAGGAGAAGTCTCCCAACATTCTCTCTTGATTATCTTTATAAATCCTACTGTCCATTGAATAATAACTTCCCTTCCATTGGGACAAAGCTTAAGACAACAAGTGGATCAGCGATGCTTTGAAAGCCCATGACACACTGAGTCTAACTTCCTGAACTGGATTGAAAAGAGTCTCCCCCAAATTCAGGTCTTCCCAGGACCTCAAAATGTGACTTTCTTTGGAAATAGGGCCTTTGCAGATGTAATTAGTTTAGTTAAGATGAGATCACACTAGATTAGGGTGGGCCCTACGTCCACTGTCTGGTGTCCTAATAGAAGGCCTGTGAAGAGACAGGAGAGACCACCCACAAAGGAGACAGGCTGGGCCATGCAGCTGCAAGCCAAGGAACATCAAGCATTCTGGCAAGCACGAGAAGCTAAGAAGGACGGAGGGATCCTTCCCCAGAACCTTCAGAGTGAGTGTGGCCTGCCCCACCTTGACGTCAGACTTCTAACCTCCAGAACTGTGAGAGAATCCATTGCTTTAAATCACGTAGTTTGTGGTTCCTACAGCAGTCCTAGGAAATTATTACACTTCCTTATTCAGAATTTCTGACATTTTACTCCATTTGAATTTAGCATCTTGTTAGCATCAGTTAGCACTGATGCTCCATTGTAGTAACAAAGTCATACTAATTTGTGGTGGAGTGATCTTAGTAGTTCTAGGATGACAAAATATGGATGCTTCAATCCTACAGCCACTCTTTTACCTCCCTTCCTGTCCCATTCCACAATCTCTTCCAAATATTGGAGATTCTAAAGGCTTTATGCCATGGATTTTCCATGAAATTACAGGAAAATACATATGACCAATCAATGTCACAATATCTACAAATAATGATATATTACCAAGTGATGTCTTAGAAGCTTTCAAGAATCCTATCTGCATCATATTTTGCACAACTTGTTTTTAATGCTTACTGTGGAGAGCTAAGTTTTAAAAAGACGATTGTAATCAGAACATGAAGACAGAAAAAGAAGACAAAAATATAGTCACAAAAGATCTGCCAAGAAGTACAGAGAAAACAGAAATGAGAATACTGGGATTTCACATCAGAAAGTAAAAGAGATCGACACTAAATCCCAGGTATATTTAATAAGAATTTACAGCAGGGTTAACAATCTGGGAGGTATCACAGTGAATGCAAAGTGGTATATGAGGCTCTTGCCCTAAAGCAATTAAAAAATTCTGGAAAAATACTAAAGGCACACATAAAACCATTGAATGTATGCCAACATATGACAAAATGCCTCTAAATTAGTGAAGAGTGAAGGATGGGGGCAAACAAGGAAAGAGTATCTCTGAATTTAATTACAAAAGTTTGCTGGAAAAACTTTACAGAAAATGGTTTAGGTTATTAGTCAAATGCAAATAACAGGAATCAGAGGGAGTCCAGAAAAACCAGAAGAGGAAAAAAGAACAGCTGCAACAAAGAGACAGCAAAGAGATATGTTTATCCCTTGTTATCTTGATAACAAGGGATAAACATATCATGGCCCATTTTTATGGTCTTTATCAGCCTTAAGGGAAACTAGTAGTTTCTTAGAACAATATCTATTTGATGGAGAAGTGCTGTCCATTTCAATAACAGGGTAACTTTACTACGTTGCTGGAAAACGTTCAGAATTGAAAATAGAAAGACAGTAAAGTGGAGGTTAATTTTGCATTAATAGGGCAATTTGGAAATTGAGATTTATGAACTCTGATGCAATGTAATCTTTTACTGAAAACAATTTTCCTTTCTTATCTGTTTCTCAGTGATTGGCCCTGGTTTTATATAAATACCATTTCAGGGAATGCATTTTTCTGAATACAGTTTATTTTTTTCAAGTGACTGTTGGAGATACACATTGAACGACCATTGCAACAAACAGTTTGATATTGTTAAGTTAGTTTTGAAGGATTATAAGAAGCTAAGGAAAAGTTTTTTTCAAAATAAGTTTGGACAATGATAGATTTGAGTGTAATTTGTTTGCAGAGTGAAATTTTGTTTTTAAACTACATAAGATTCATGTTTTTGGTTTTGATCTCAAGTATATTTCAGAAAATTAGATCATGCACTAAATTAAAATAGTAATATGCAATACAGCTCCATTTTATAGAGCTAGGAAGGTTGCCAATTTGCAAAGGTTGAGTTATTTAGACATTTTTTTCTTAAAAATTAAAACCTCTTCCTTTAGGTCTTTAGGCCCCAGTAGCTTTCCAAATACCATTTCATGATATGAGAGATGCTTCACTCACAAATATTCATATTGCACATTTTAACACATAAGACAGAGAGAAGGCATTAAGTTGTAGGTTAATCCACAAAATGTTGTCAGGTTTTTATCCTCAGCTCTAAGAATTTCTGGCAAAGCTTATTAATCCCATCATGTATGATCAGTGCAAAAGGGTGAATGCTTCAAGTGTTAATGCAATGAGCTATCCCTATGATGATGAAAGCAAATGTACATGCATTTTTTATCATTAAAAAAAATTACCGAAAATGAGAAATGCTGCTCGTGCACACCATGAAACATTAGGCAGAAGGAATGAGCTTAAGGAACAAAAATCAAAACTGAAAATTGTAGAAAACTACTTTGTGTTTCCTCAAAAATCTAAACCTAGCTGGTATATACAAAAAGATTTGACACAGGGATTCAAAATAGATACCTATATACTAATGTTCATAGCAGCATTATTGAAAGTAGACAAAAGACGGAAACAACTCATGTCCATCAACCAATGAATGGATAAACAAAATGTGGTGGATAAACAAAATGTGGTGCAGACACACAATGGAATGTTGTTCAGCTGTAAGAAGGAATGAAGATCTGATCCATGCTACAACATGATGAAATAAGCCAGACACAAAAGGACAAATATTATGTGTATTCTACTTACACCTTGAATAGGTGAATTCACCGAGATAGGAAGTAGATTAGAGTTTAGCAGGGGCCAGGGGAGGAGGATGGGGAGTTACTGCTCAATGGATATAGAGTTTCAGTTTGGAGTAATGAGGGAGTTTTTGAAAATAGATAGTGGCGATGGCTGCACAACATTGTGAATGTAATTAATATCACTGATTTGTTAAAAATGGTAAAAAAAAATAGCAAATTTTTGTTACATAAATATATATGCATATATATATGCTTATTTACCACAATAAAATCAGGAAAAAAAAGAAGATTGTGAAAATTGTTGTGTTTATATAACATACAATAATCAGATGGTTATCTCTGAAAAGTAGGTAGGCCTAGGCACCTAAGGATAATCTTTCACTAAGGATTTTTGCTTTTTTTTTTTTTTTTTAATTCTATTCATCTTTGACTTTGTTTACAGGAATTTCAATATAAATAGATCACTTCACATTTTTACAACGAATCAGTCCATTACTTTAGTCACTGTTAATCATCTGGTGAACACCTTTGTTTTTATTAGAGAAATTATAGGTTTACAGAAAAATCGTGCAGAAAATACAGAGTTCCCATATACCCCCCTCACATAGGCAAAAAATTTTGGCAATCATTAACTTTTTGCATTAATGTGGCACCTTTGTTACAACTGAGGAAACAACATTATTGTAATTATGCTATTAACATTAGACAACTATTTATATTAGGGTTCACTCTTTGTGTTGTATCATTCTATGACTACTTCTGTGTGTGTGTGGTAATTTACAACTTAAAATTTCCTTTTTCATCCCTTTTCTAATATACTATTCAGTAGTGTTAGTTACATTCACAAAATTTTGCCCCCATCACCGTCACCCATCACCAAAACTTTTCTATCACCACAAACAGAAACTCTACACCAATTAAACTCCCCATTGCTGGGCCCCTGGTAACCTGCATTGCAGTTTCTGACTTTATGAATTTGCATATTGTACTTATTTCATATAAAGGAGATCATACAATATTTGTCCTTTTGTGTCTGGCTTATTTCCCTCAAAATGATGTCTTCATGTTTCACCCATGATGTTGTTGCATGTATCAGCGCCTCATTCCTTTTCACAGCTGAGTAATATCCCATCATATGTGGATACCACACTTTGTTTATCCATTCACCTGCTGATGGACACTTGGGTTGCTTCCACTTTTTGACAATTGTAAATGATGCCACTATGAGCATCGGTGTGCAAATATCTGGTGAAATCCCTGCTTTCAATTCTTTTGTGTATTTACCTAGAAGTGGGATTGCCGGGTCACATTCATTCAGTACTTAACTTTCTGAGGAATTCCGAGGAATGGTCTCACTACTTTACATTCCCACCAGCAATGAATGAGTGTTCCTATTTTTCTACATCCTCTCTAACATTTGCGATTTTTCCACTTTTTTTAAATAGTAGCCATTCCAGTGGGTGTAAGATGGTATCTCATTGTAGTTTTGATTTCCATTTCCCCAATGGCTAATGAAGATGAGCATCTTTTTGTGTATTTATTAGACATTTGTCCATTTTATTTGGAGAAAAGTCTATTCAAGTCTTTTTCCATTATTTAATTGGATTGTCTTTTTTTGTTCAGTTGTAATATTTCTTTATATATTATGGATATTAAACTCTTATCAGATTTATGCTTTCCAAACATTTTCTCCCATTCTGTACATTGTCTTTTTTTGTTTTTCTGATAATGTCCTTTGATGCACAAAAGTTTTTAATTTTGAAGAGGTACCATTTATCTATTTTTTTTCTTTTGTTGCTCATGCTTTTGATGTAAAGTCTAAGAATCCATTGCCTAATACAAGGTCTTGAGTATATTTCCCAATGTTTTCCTCTAAGAATTTTATAGTTTTTACTCTTGCATTTAGGTCTTTGATACATTTGGGGCTAATTTTTTTTTTTTTTTTTTGACCTGAGGCTATGGCCTACTAGACCGAGTTTAAAAATAACAACATGAGTGCATTTTTAACACTGCTACTGTACATAACATGATCTTTCCTTTCAGTTTCATTAAAAGTAACCCAAGAGTGACTTTAGGTAATGATCATTTCAAGTGAACTCGAGGCTATTGCCAAGGTGCAAAGTTATAAAGGCAAAGATACAACTTCACTAAGAAGCAAACCATTAATCACCTGTACACCCAAATAAGTGTTTTGTGGCTCTCAAGGTATCTGTTAACTCAGGTTTGCTGTTGCATCTAATTGTCCATTTAGTAGAAGTCATTCAGTGGACAACATGAATCAAATGGCCTAGGATCTGAAACTACTGAATTAAATGTAAAACATGTCTTACACACACCTTCTCATTAATAAGTTTCCCAAAAGGAATTAATAAAGCAGGTACTAATAGTAGAACAAAATAAACAGGAGTTTTCCATTACAAAAAATATTCAATAAGATAATTTTTTTAATTGATCACACGATAAAAGAGCCACAGCTCCCCTTTGCTTCAACAACTTCCTAAGAATCCCTAAGTGTCACTAATTCAGATAATCACAGAAGACACAAGATGATATGTGCAGCAAAAGTTGTTATTATTGGAATTTCTGATGGCCCATACACCGGCCATTAAATTGTAGAGAACTGACATGATTCCTCCAAGTACTTAGCATTGCTTCTGCATTTGGATCCAGAAAATCAGGCAGGACTCTTCTTATTTATTATTATTATTTTTTAGGACTCATTTTTTATGTCATTGTCAAGTACTCTGGATATGATATGAAACTTGGACAGGTCATTGGCTTGGAGCGACACCAGTGTGCTGTATAAAGGTCACTGTGACCCACAGACTTCTCACTGCTGGATGTCCTGTCTCTGCCTCTTCCCCTAAAACTGCTAATGGGACCTGTTGACACTCTGCTCCAGAGCAAGCCTGAAACTGCATTCTCTTGTATGAAATGTTCTTCCTTTTGGCAGGAGAATTGCTTCTCCTTCTCCTCATCCCTGTTCTCCACTGAGGAGGAAGCACACAGTGCTTCTCTTAGGGATCATAACTCGGGGCAGCTGCATTGGAGGCCACTCTTACATGGCATGAGTAATTGCTTAGTTGTGCATTTCAATTTCTTACTTTACAGCTGTACTTTCTGATTAGCCAGACTAAGTAAGGCTTCTGTTCCTAGTTTTTTATATGATACTTTATGTTGTATCCATGCACATTCCCAAAATCCTGGTCCATGGAGGGCAAAAATAAATGGGCCATTGGTGCTGATTGTCTACATTTTTTTCCTTCACTCACTAAGTTCCCTAAAAATGAGAAAATACATTTATTGTGTTTCTAATAGTATGTGTGTGTGTGTTCATGTGTGTATAAAGCCCTGCTACTTCTTACCTGTGGGTCACAAATTAGAATTCCCATGGTTATGCTTATTCAGTTGGTTTTGTTCCTCTAGCACACTATGATATGAACACAGGCTGAAAAATGAATGAACATTAAGAAATGGTTGCTAATATTTCTATGTAAAACAGTGATAATGGCAGTAATAATTCTACAGTGTAATCCTATGGAGAAAGAATAAAATGAGCAGAGGTAAGCTTAAAATATTCTATGGTAGAGCTAAGGTCTTAGTATAATCACTTGCTATTCTTTAATTAACTGTAGAATCAAATTTTGAGGGTTTTTTCAGACATTTCAAACTTTTCATTTTGCCCTCAACTTTACAAAATTAAAGTGTTTTCAATTAGTGTACAATGGCAAGTTTATACACTTTTTTTATCTTCTGTCATTAAGAAAATATTAACAGCAAATAAAAAAAATCTTAAGAGTATTAGTAAAGGTAACATAAAGGAAAAAAGAGAGAGGGGGTAAAAATAGATCTAATAACTAAAAACCAAAGGATAAGATGGCTGGTTCAATAACTGTTCACAGTAATAACTTTGAATGTGAATGGATTAAACTCTCCAATTAAAAGACACAGACTGGTAAAATGTACTAAAAAGTATGACCCATCAATATGCTATTTACAAGAGAGTCATCTTAGACTCTATGATACAAAGAGACTGTAAGTGAACGGATGGAAAAAAATATTCTATGCAAACTGCAGCCAAAAGAAAGCTGAGGTAGCTATACTAATATCAGACAAAATAGACTTTAAATGCAAGGATGTCATAAGAGGCAAAGAAGGATACTATATATTAATAAAAGGGACAAATCACCATGAAGAAATAGCAACCATAAATGTTTATTCACCCAATCAAGGAGCTCCAAAATACATGAGACAAACATTGGCTAAACTGAAAGGATCAATAGACATGTCTACAATAACAGTGGGAGACTTCAATAAACCACTCTCTTCTATAGATAGAACAACTAGACAGAGGACCAAAAAGGACATTGAGAACCTAAACAATATGATAAATGTGTTAGACTTAACAGACATATATAGATCATTACATCCCAAAGTACCAGGATAGACATTCTTTTCTAGCACCTATGAAACATTCTCCAGGATAGATCATATGCTGGGGCACAAAACAAACCTTAATAAATTAAAAAGGTTGAAATATTCAAAGCACGTTTTCTGACCATAAGGGAATGCAATTAGAAATCAATAACCACCAAAAAACCAGAACTTTCACAAATATATGGAGGTTAAACAACACACTCCAAAAAACTGAAAATGAGAACACAACACATCAAAACCTGTGGGATGCAGCAAAGGCGATGCTGAGAGGAAAACTGATAGCTCTAAATGCATACATCAAAAAGCAAGAAAGAGCTAAAACCAAAGACCTAACTGAACAACTGAAGAGGCTAGAGAATGATCAGCAAACTAACCCTAAAGCAATTAGAAGAAAAGAAATAACAGAAATTAAAACAGAAAAAAATGAGCTGGAGAGCAAAGAAATTAAAAAAAAAATCATAAGAGGATACTATGAACAACTGTATGCCAACAAGCTAGACAATTTAGAGGAAATGGACAATTTCCTGGAAACACATGAACAATCTAGGCTAATCCAAGAAGAAACAGAAGACCACAGCAAACCAGTCACAAGTAAAGAGATCCAACCAGTCATCAAAAATCTACCTACAAATAAAAGCCCAGGGCCAAATGGCTTTACAGGGGAATTCTACCAAACTTTTCAAAAAGAATTGACACAATTCCTGCTCAAACTCTTCAAAAAATTCAAGAAAACAGAACACTACCTACTTCATTCTTTGAAGCTAATATCACTCTGATACCAAACCAGATAAAGATACTATGAAAAAGGAAAACTATAGGCAAATCTCTCTAATAAATAGATGCAAAAATCCTCAACAAAATACTTGCAAAGCAAATCCAAAGGCACATTAAAAGAATTATACACCACGACCAAGGGGGGTTCATTCCTGGCATACAAGGGTGGTAGAACATAAGAAAATCAATTAATGTAATTCAACACATTAACAAATTAAAAGGGAAAAATCAAATGATCATTTCGATAAATGCTGATAAAGCATCTGACAAAATTCAACATCCCTTTCTGACAAAAACACTTCAAAAGGTAAGAATTGAGGGAAACGTCCTCAATATGATAAAGGGCGTATATGAAAAACCCACAGCCAGCATAGTACTCAATGGTGAGAGACTGAAAGCCTTCCCTCTAAGATTGCAGACGAGACAAAGATGCCCGCTGTCACTTCTGTTATTCAGCATTGGACTAGAAGTTCTAGCCAGAGCAATTTGCCAAGACAGAGATATAAAAGGTATCCAAATTGGACATGAAGAAGTAAAACTGTCATTATTTGCAGATGATATGATCTTATATTTGGAAAATATAAGAGAATTCAACAACAAAGCTACTTGGGCTAATAAAAAAATTCGGCAGAGTGGCAGGATTTAAGGTTAATGCACATAAATCAGTAATGTTCTTATACGCTAGTAATGACCTAACTGAAGAGGCAATCAAAAAATTCCATTCATAATAGCAACTAAAAAAATCCAGTACCTAGGAATAAACTTAACCAAAGATGTAAAAGACCTCTACACAGAAAATTAGAAAATTTTATTAAAAGAAATAAAAAGGACCTAAATAGGTGGAAAAATATTCTGTGCTCATGGATAGGAAGGCTAAATGTCATTAAGATGTCAATTCTACCTAAAGTGATCAACAGATTCAATGCAATTCCAATCAGAATTCTAACAACCTACGATGCAGACTTGGAATAGTTAGTTATCAAATTTACTTCAAAGGGAAAGGGGACTCAAATTACAAAAAAGAAAAAAAAAAAATCCTTAAAATAAAGAAGATCAACGTGGAGGACTTACACTTCCAGACTCTGAATCCTACTATAAAGCCACAGTGGTCAAAACAGCATGGTATTAGCACAAAGATAGACATATTGATCAATGGAATCAAATTGAGAGTTTAGAAATACACCCACAGATGCATGGTTGACTGATTTGTGATAAGGCCCCCAAATCCACAGAACTGGAACAGAATAGTCTCTTCAACAAATGGGGCTGGGAGAACTGGATAGCCATAACCAAAAGAATGAAAGGGGAACCCTACCTCGCACACTATAGAAAAATTAACTGAAAGTGGATCAAAGACCTCAATATAGGAGATGGCACAATAAAACTCTTAGAAGATAATATAGGGAAACATCTTCAGGGTTTGGTAATAGGAGGCAGCTTCTTAGACCTTATACCCAAAGCACTAGCAACAACAACAAAAAATACATAAATGGGGAAAAAAAACACACAAAACACACAAAAACAACTAAGACTGATCCATCACGGAAATGTTATGAAATAAGGGCTCTTTCATTTCTGTTTTCTTTGGAGATAGAGTGAGATGATCAGGCAGACAAGAGCACAGGATCACATAGCACTGGAGTCACGGTGGAGGTACATATAAAAGAATAATGCACAGCAGGAAATCCCATCTTTTCAAAATCATAAAGTTATGATCCAAGATGAACTGATTTTGAAATAAAAGTAAAAAAAAAAAGAAACCAACTGCTTTTTTTACTTACCTTATCATCAAAGTATGTCAAAGTAAGTGAAACATCAATCAAAGTAGGTACCTAAATATGTATGTCAAAATTGTTCGCTTGCAATAATTCCATCTGATTTTGCGATGTTCTTTTCTATACCACATCTATCCCAAAAGGACATTCAATCTTTAAGACAGAATATAACACAAAGGATTATTCCACAAGATAAAAAACATACTGACTTGATATAGACGTCTGCTTCTTTTGTAATTATTGTTACCATTTGTAGTTTTTTCTTTTTAAGGAAAAGGTTCTCCATTGTTGTCTATACATTTTTAAGTTAATAATCTGCTCAAGAACTCATAAACATGAAACTAACTTATTCAGTGCAAAAAAGTCTGAAAAATAATTTATGTTTTGTAAGAATGCCTTCATTTTCTTATGTAGGAGTTACATAATGGTATTCTACTCTTCAGGAAAAATGAGTTCAAGAAGAGAGTTACCTATGTGGCTTCTAAAAATCAAATGTGCTCTTTCCTGGAAGTGACAGTGAAGGGAATCCATATATGATAAATAACTTGATCATCAACACCACTGCACCAGGGCAAGGGCTCCAAAATGGAAATCTTCACCATCCCTGCCCCTACCTCCAAGTTAGAAAGTTACAGGGGGCTTCTTGAAGTGCATGAGAAGAGTTTTAACACTGTATGGTATATAGTTTGTACTATGTTGGGGCTCTGGGAGGGTTGGGATAAGGGGAGGTACTGGAATCTAGATCCCTTGAAATAGTTTTGATTCTCTCTAGGAAAGACCTTAGAAGTTCTCCCTTTGGAGCACGCTCTGACTTGAGGGGAAGGGCAGGTGAAGGGAGGATAGACTCCCATCAGGGCTAGAATTACTGCTGACCGCATCCTTCCTGGTGTGAACCGATCTACAGTTAGAACTTGGAGCCACCACGACTAATCTTGATTTTGAGCCAGCCTTTAAACATATTCATTCTATATTGTGGAATAATTCTCCAGCTTTCATACTGAAATTGAAAAACTCATCTTTTTTCCTAATGTATTCTTTCCATCATTTCCTGGAAATCTATAAAGGACCAGATAGTTAACACATTAGGGTTTTCAGGTCCACCATACGTTCTGTGTTGTGACCACTCAGCTTTACTGTCATAGCAAAAAAGCAGCCATAGACATTACATGAACAATTGCATGTGGCTGTGTTTCAAATACACACACACACACACACACATACACATGTAGACACTGGAAATTGCATTTCATATACTTTTCACATCAAAAATATTATTCTTTCAGAAAAACTTTTACAACCATTTAAAAATGTAACTGCTGTTCCTAGTCCTCAGTCTGTGCAAAAATAGGTGCTGGTGACATCTGACCCGCTGGTCATGGTTTGCCGGCTTCTGGCCTAGAGCAAGGTCATGGGAAAGCAGAACTCAAAACAAATGAGAAGATGATGATGATAGAAGTAAAAGAGAAAGGTGGAGACGATGTCTACGGAAATTAATTACTTATGCAGACAAATACTTGCCATCATAATAAAAAGCCCAATCTGGAGTCGAGAGAACTCTGTTCTCAGTTCACCAGAGATTTGTGAGTGGCTTTGGGGAATCCCTTAAATTCTTTCATCCCAGTTTTTCACTTTTTAAAAGAATGGAAACAGATTATAAAATCCCTAAGTTCATTTTTACCAATAAGATTATTCCTTCCTTATGTTTACAATTTCTCCCTTGCATTACTAGCTACCTGTTTATTATTGTTTTGCTTCTACCATACACATTTATAAGATTTCTTAAAATAGGATAACAATTTCTACAATACTTTTCTTTTACTTTGTCCTGAAAGCACAGAGTGTCTGTAAAAAAGCCCAGTCTTTGAGCCTGCCGATGATTTGTAACATCTCATCACCAAGCATACATTTTGAAAAAGCTAAGAAATATAACACCAAAGTAGAATATAAATTATGCAGCAAAAATGTCCAATTACAAGGAGGGAAATATATTTGGATGCATATAACCTAACTCTTGCTGTCATCAAAAGAATTTTGCAGGATTAGGCACCTGCAGCAGATACTAGAGTCCTGCTGATTTAGACTTTAACAGCCAACGTGCTGCATTTATAGTGTAATATAATTACATTTTTAAAAAGATTTTACTATCTAACATTCACATACCCTATAAATGGCATAATAAATGGTTTATAAATAATAATTTGGGGACTTACTGGGACTGAACTACATTTTTGCTATTTTCTAGAGTAGAACATGCTATGAAATGAAAACATGTTTTTGAAAAGGGTAGCTGGGATACACACATTTCAAAAAGAACTAAGATGTGTTGATGACGATGAAGCCCAGGAAGAAATTGATCTCCTGATAGCTATGTTCTTGAATATAATTGTTCCTATTTTAACATGAGCATATTTAAAACTAGATGCAACCCCAAATGCCGCCTTAAACCGGCCTCAACCCAGACTTTCCCGTTTCTGTCAACAGAATCACGTTTCCATTTACAAAACCCCGATGCCCTGTTGACTCCTTCCTCTGCCTTTCTCTGACTTCTCAATCCCCAAGTTCTGCAGATCTGGCCAACTTATTCCTTTTCTTCTTCCCAGAAGAAGTCAGGTACATAGGGGAGATCCAAAGGTGGTTTCCATGAATGGAAGAAGTTAAGTTGTCTCCAAATGGTTTATGTGTGAGGGAAACCTCACTCCATAATGTCAGATTATCAGCAAGGGTTTAACTCAGGTTATGAATTGATTGCAGAAAATATCAGCTCCATTTTATCTCTTCTTTTCCTTTTATACATAACCAACTATGGTAGTTTAGAGCTATGTACCCCAGAAAAAACATGTTCTTAAACTTAATCCATGCCTGTGGGCGTGAACCCATTGTAAGTAGGACTCTCTGATGAGGCTACTTCGGTTAAGGTGTGACCCACCTCAATCAGGATGGGCCTTAATCCTCTTACTGGAGTCCTTTATAAGAGAATGAAATTCAGACAGAGAGAACAACACAGGGTGTGGCAGAAGCAGAAAGTCAACGGAACACAGAAGAGAAGGGGGAGGCCAGCAGAGGCCACCATGCACATTGCTGTGGGACAGAGGACCCAGGACAAAGGATGACCCACGGCCAGTCCCAGAAGGCCAGTCTCGGGAAGAAAGTGTCACCGTGATGATGCCTGGGTTTGAGACTTCCCCAGCCTCAAAACTGTGAGCCAGTAAATCACCCTGTTTAAGCCAACCCAGAGCATGGTATTGCTTTAGCAACTAGGAAACTTAAACACCAATCAACAAATATGCATTGCATGCTTATTGTATACAAAAAATTAAGAAGAAAAAGAAAAGAAAGAAAGAAGAACAAAGCAAAACACTAACCAACTATGTCTTGGGGGGATGGTAGGAGGGGAGAATACAGACCAATGTGCAGATATTAGCCTGTCCTCAGGATGCCAACTACTCAATTGGGAACATAAGTGTGCAAAGAAAATTACAGTATAAGAAGCCCATCATTTCTCAGCACATGATTTATTGTCAAGTGTGTAATACAGGTATCAAAGAAAAGGAGATGATTGTGCTTTAATGTCTTTTAACTTCATACTAATTAGAAATACCAACTAAGTCAGGATTAGGCCACACAAAGAAAACTAGATGAGTCTTGCCATAATATCACCTCACATACTCCCAAATCAAATGCAGTTACCAAAATTAACATAATTATCAGAAGTTCTTTCTAAAAAATATTCATGCCACTGTTTCCTTTTGTTGGCATGAGACAAAATTGCCTGTGTAAGTTTAGCATGATTTCTTTACTCCTCTACCAAAATAAGAATATTTTAACTGTTTCATGATTAGATCAAAGGTCTATCAATATTTTATATTAATTACAGAGAAAAGATACCAGTGGAGCTATTTAAAAATCCTCTGGCTTGTGAAGGACAGGCTGGAGGAAATAAGTGCTTAATTATTAATTGATAATTATTCATTATTGATATTATATTATGTGCTAGAGACGGTGCTAAATGTTTTCATGGACCTCGTCTTCTTTAACTCTCACAATGGACATTGATGATAGATTTTATTCTGTAGATGTTTCTAGAGGTTAATAGAGAACCCTGAGGAGTTGTGTGAGGGATCAAGGAATGTTACTTTCATCTGAATTAGAGACAGGAGGGAGAGCACTGAGGAGGGTTTCTCTCAGGGAGTGAATTTAAAGCCTGTGTTTATCACTAACTTGGAAGAGAGCAGGGGAAGACAGACTAGGATGGGAGAAGGGAAAGACTGGGAGTGAAAGAGAGAGAGAGAT
Source organism: Choloepus didactylus (assembly GCF_015220235.1). Classification (NCBI taxonomy): domain Eukaryota; kingdom Metazoa; phylum Chordata; class Mammalia; order Pilosa; family Megalonychidae; genus Choloepus; species Choloepus didactylus. The sequence continues at coordinate 15,268,503 of NC_051330.1, read as the reverse complement.
CTAGAGAGAGTGAGAGAACAGACAGAACCAGACAGATCCACTGGGCGTAGGCAGACTACCTGGTTAGGAGAGGATGCCCAACGTTTCACCTCATGAAGAATTCTAAGCTCCGTCAAGTGACCCAAGAATATACCCAATGTACTGCAGACACTCATGCTGTCTATTTGGTGACTTTTCACCATGTCCTGGCAGTGTTCTAGAAGCTGGGGGTAGACAAGAGGGTGACAAGGCAGACCTGGCCCCGTGTTTCATTGCATTTACAATGTTAACTGGGAAGAAAGCAGAAGAGTCCAACTGAGAACTTTACATGAATTACACTCAGTCAGGACAACATCTTGTTAGGTGGGTATTTTGACCTTCTGCTGAGGAAAGAGAGGGTAAGACACTTTATGTCCTTTCCCCAAAAAACAAATGCTTGGGGATGGAATTCCATTTGCCAGAGCTTCACGGAGCCCAGGGGGAATGGAGGTGGGATTTGACTTCAGGTCTAGTAACCGTCATCATGGCCCAGTTATCCACCTGCCCTACGTAGGCTCAGTGGTTTAACTCTCCCTCCTTGGCTTGGGGGGGGGCGGGATAGGCAAGACATAGGACAGAGGAGAGAGAAGGGCGTTGCCTTTCCCCACCTAAAATGCCAACACCCTCCAGCGACAGAGAACAGCCTCTCTCAAAAAAAAACTCATCCTAAGATGGAAATCAAAATGTAGAAGAGAGTTCTGTTAGAGAGGGGTGGGGTATCTTGCTTTTAATGATTACTAAAGGTAAAACTTAGAAAAGAGACCTTTATCTTTTTTAAAAACAAAGCATATTCTGATTTTAGGACATGAATAGGAATAATGAGGAAGATTCCATTAGACTCTGAATAAAAAATAGGTAAAATATGTAAGAAATGTGAATGAATGGTGGTAGAAGAAGCCATATATTTAGCTAGACACTTTAGTTATTACCAGAATTATAAACTGTACATTACTTCCAGGAATCTCTACCCTTTGATGGATCATTTCTAGGGTTTTTGGTAAGCTACAGGTATTGTGCAGAATGTTTTAATCATTTATTTTTGGGAAAATATGCCCTCACAGAATGATTACTATTAGGTTGAAAGAGATATAATTGTCTTATTTCCAGTACCAGTTTCCCAAAGTGTTTGATAAGGAAATGTCATATTGAACTTTCGGTGCATTTATTAAAGAACACAATGAAATAATCCTACTTTGCATTAATTTGAGATTTTTAGTCCTTCAGGGAGGAAACCACATATCCACTAATTCAAACCAAATGACAAAGTTTATATTTTCAGCCACCCTAAAGCCAGACACACACTTAGAACTTTAGGACCATGGGTGTATAGATTTTACACACTATTCCATGCTCATTTCAAACTATGATGCTGTACAATGCTTTAGAAACTGGAATAAAACATGGCATGTTTTACAATGCTAGACTTTATGGAGAAAGATTGAACATTCCTAGGACTCATTTTGTGACTGAGGGGACTGGGAGGTCCACAGTCCTTTTCAGTGGAGTGTTTATAACACAAATCTCTCTAGACACTTATTTTGAGACAAAATCAGTTTTTTGGTGACTGTCCTATAAAGTTTCAGATGTGTGTCTATTTTTTCCCTCCTGTGGATATGGATAGGAAACAACACCATGGCCTCCTCATCTTTCTCAGCCCAGCAATCTTTCTCAGTGGGTGTAGAACCTGTTCAGAATACTTTGTAGATCTGTGATATAAAAGTAAAACTATACATTTGCATTTGGGGACAGTGAAGGATGCTTCTAGGTGCAAAGCCTTTCACAATTCACTTAATTTACACAGAAACCTATATGATAGATAGCTTCATTGTTGCACAATCAATAAATAAATATGTCTATGAATATTTACTGAGCCTTTTGTCAGGCACTGTTCTAGGTCCTGGAGCTATAGTGTTGCTCAAAACAAACAAAAGCCCTGTCCTATTTGAGTTCACATTCTAGTGGGGAAGAGGGGTAATAAATAAAAAGACAAAGAAGTGTATAATATGATGTCAGGTAATGATAAGTACATGAAGAATAATAAAGCAGATTCTAACTCTATGAGTTTGCTTATACTAATTAGTTCGTATCAGTGAGATCATACAATATTTGTCCTCTTGTGTCTGGCTTATTTCACGCAGCATAATGTCCTCAAGGTTTCCTCATAAAGCAGGTCTGGGGGATAGAGAGGGTCAGCCAGAAGGGGGCTGGGGTGGTAAGTAAGTTGGGGAGGTATGTTTTGCAGAAGGAGGTCAGGAGAAGTGTGACATTGGAGCCAACTTGGAGAAAGTGAGAGGATGAATATAAATAAAATAACTTTGCTACAGTCATTTGATAACACATTTATAGTACTTTGAATGCCTATACTTCTACAAACTGAGTAGAATTTAGTACCTCTAAGGAAATGTTGGACATTCGTATCTCTTCGTACTTGTCAGATTTTTTGCTCGCATTGAATCTTTCTCTGTCCTTGCCTTAAAAGTGCCCATGTCAATGAATCTTGTACACTAGAGCAGATTTTCCCTGGGCCTCAGCACTCCATGGACCCCACCAACTTCATGCAGGCTGCCCTAGCTCTCTGCCCCCACCCCACCCCCAGCTCTCCCTGCTTACCCTGCCCCAGGGCACGTCCCAGTACCCAGGATGCTTATCCCACCATCCCTTGCGTCAAGCAACAAGCTGCACGTAGACATGTCCAGCTCCACAAGGCGTGCCCCAAACTTCCCTCCCTCCCCTTGTTACCCCTTCTGTGTGTTGGGACTATGCTCATTGATGAAGTGACAGCACATAGGCTCCCTGCCTCAGGCTCTGTTTTCTGGGGAGCCCAGACCACAACACTCCCCTCCTACACCCCAACATCCTTAGAGGATACAGGTGCCCTGTCGTCATTTATCATCTCTCTTAGTGACTTGAATAGAGTTCTTCTCCCGAGGGTTAACAAGAAGCTATCTCAATTATTGGTTAAATTGTTAACTGATGGCTATAAGAAATACAGTAATTGCTTAAAAACAAAAAACTAGATGTGAGCTAGTGGTGCTGTTGGTTATTGGGTGAGAAATGTGCTAGTAACAATGCAGATGTGAAAGACAAGTGAAAGTTAGAAAAGGCGATTGATAAAATGAATCAGCTGAAAATCCATTAGGAATAAAAAGCTAGTTCTCAATGAATTCTGTGTCTACAACCTGAAATCCAAACCCCAAACCCCAATTGCATTTACTGTTTATCTCGTACGTCAAAGCACCACATCAGCCTCTGGTGGTTCTGTTTCTGGAGGCTGTCCCAGATTTGCTGTTCTGAGCTCTTCACTGTAGAAATTGTGTCCCTTATACTCAGCAACTCTCTTGCTCTCTTCATATTGGAACATGCTTAATCCTAAATTAGGTATCACGAGCTTAAAAATTAGACTGTGGACTGTTTGGAAACTGTATTTGAGACTACAAAGTCATAAGAAAGAACAAAAAGCACAAAGAGTGTCCCTTCACACCCAGTTTTAAGGAACACATTCATAAATACAATGCTGACTGGATTTAAGAAATCCTGGGGAATAGGAAGGAAAACCTTAATTGGATCTGCCTTATTCCAAACATGATCAAACTGACAGTCTGAAAATACATGGAAATTCTCCTTAGAATGAAAACAATGATTTTCTGTTATAAAAGTACAGTGAAATAAAAAAAAGGTCTACCCACTGAGATATGTGATAAAAAAGCAATGACTGTAACAAGGAAGATCACACTTTCAAAGACCTTGCTTACTTTGGTTGAGAGCTTTCCCATTTGTAGCTTTCTACCATTCACTTTATCATAGTCCTTCACTTTCTTCAAAGATTCTAAGATTTCCTAGAGGACTTGTCATTATCTTATACATCTAAATGATATTTGTAAGATAAAGACTATTTTTTTCTTCATAAATATGTTCCCATCAGCATCTGTCAACTGGCTGACTCCCCGAAATGTGCTAGGAGCTCTGCCTGACACAACAGCTGTAATAATAGGCAATGTCGTGACCCTTCTCAAAATACATCACTATTGTCAAGTGTGCACGGGATCAAAAACTAACACTTACAAAAGTCTGCCGGATGCCTTCTGAAAGGTGAAGAACTTAATTTTACTTGCTGCCTCAATTACTCAGTGAAATGGGAATTATCACCCTTCACCCAACTTCTCTGAGGAAACTTGCCAAAGATTGACCAATTAGTAAGTAAAGGAGCTGGAATATGAACCCAGATTGTCTGACGTCAAATCTCACGCTCAATAACCACCGACTGTTGCCTCCCCACGGGGTAGCATTTGGATTCTGCTGGGACATTATAGAAGTTGGTGTATAAAAGTATTTAACCAGTGAATTTTGCCTTTAGGCCACAGCTGTAGACCCTAAGACTTAAATTCCCCATTAGCAAAAGAATGCAAAGGGGAAGAGAAGCTAAGGATGTACCAGATCCACTGATCCTCATCTATCTCACAGGTTTTGTGTAAAGGCTGCCACACTGGCCTGAAACAAACGCAATCAGTTTAACATTTTTGTTCTTTTTAAAGTCATATTGATTATTCGACTGTTTCTTCTGGGTACTTAAAATGCATTCCTTAATATCTATCAGCATTCTTGATTTTGAGATTGCTGATTTTCTTTTATTTGCATTAAAGATGTCAATAATTTTCACTTGTTTTTAGTTTCCTTATTTTAAAATGTGTAGAATCTAAAATAGATCTAGGACAAGTTCCTATGATTCTGAAACCATTTGACGTTTTGAAGATAGTTTACACTTTATTTTCTACTCTCATGTCACAGTTGGATTTTCAGAAGGAACAATATCTGTGGAATATTTCAAATTTTATAGAATAATTAATAACATCAAACATTGATACAGATCCCTCCCTCATCTTTTTAAGATTACCTGGAGATCTTTGAAATCTTTCACCTTTGGTGCAAGATTCAATATTCTATTAATATTTTCTTCTGTTTGAAATATTATCCATTGCCATTTAAAAAATTATTTATACTTTATTTATATTGACTCCCTAGAAAGTTTAGTCTGAAATCCAAAGGTCCCAAACTGAGGCATCAGGTTGTCCTTTAAATAGTGCTTATTGACAATTCCAAAGGATGCAAATAGCTCAGTGGCTAGAATCTTGATATATTCCCAACATTTTCCCATGCAAATCAATTTTTTACCAAGTTCTTTAGCTTTCCTGAGCCTTAATTTCTGATTTACGTGTGCACACATATATATGTGACTGGAGGAGGGAAACTGTAAAACAACTATAATTATTCCGGTGCCCAGCTCAAGGGGCCCAATTGCTCTGTTCTGCATATCTGGGCCCCTCTAGCAGGGCAGAGCATCACACACACACATACTCTCTTACACACACACACACACACACACACTCACACTCTCACACACACTGACACACACGCCCCATGAAGCAGTCCATGGTCCAGTTTGTCTCAGCTCTTAAACATGCCACCACTATGCACCCACATCCCTTCTAGTGACACATTGTTCAGAGTTTTCAGAATTTTACCACTTCCTGGACTCCTTGATGAACTATTTCAAGCAGGACTAAAGCTGATAATGACCACCAGAACATATTTGCTTATTTAGAGCTTCAAATTAGAGTGAGGAGAGAAACTACAACCCTTTGGCAGACTGGTAGGTATGGCACTTGGGGTAGGCAGGACTTTTAAGGTCCATCGAATTTCCCCAATTTGCAGAGGATCTTAGAGAGCAGTTAAATAACTCCATTTTATGTGAAAGTGATGCAGCTGAGATAAATTAGTGGCATGGACTTTGAGGTGTTTCTAGAAGTGGTGAGCGGCACAGGGTCAGCTGTTCACCCTCTCTTGTCTGATCTCTTATGTCGCAGAGTCACGTCTTCAATAGAAGTGCCTGCAGGATGCTACTAAGCACATGGTTCAGAGTAGGGAGAAACTAAATGTTCCAAAGCAAAATGAAACCTTTGTCCTTAGTAGGCAGACTGGAGATTCCCAATCTAGGTCCACGTCGAAATCAACAGGACAGGATTTTTTAAAAAGTGTTCTGCTGTTGAAGTATAACATATGCAGAGAAACACAAATCATAAATGTCATGTTAATAAATCTTCAAGATGGGAACGCATTCATGAAACCAGGAAGCAGAGCAAGAAATAAAAGATTACAAGCATCCCAGAGATTTCCATTTTGCCCCTTTGAATCGCTGTCCCTCTCACCTCCCCCAAATCAATCAATCTAACTTTATAGATTTGTGTTTCTTTCTTTTTGAAATCACACAGTGTCTACCATGGTGCATCTGGTATTTCTGTCTCAACAATGAGTGAGATTCAGCCACACTGATGCACGTGTTAGTAATACATTTATCCTCATTACTTTAGGACAGGACCAGCTACCTGATTTGCAGGCTCCAGTGCAAAGTGAAAATGCAGGGCCACTTGTTGAGAAAGTATTGAGAATTACAGCATGATGACAGCAGATTAAACCAACTACAGGGCCTTTTAATACAGGGTCATGTGAGACCTCACAAGTCACACCCACAGGCTCCTCTGCATTGTATACTAAAGTAGAAATTCCTGAATTATAGTACCCCCTCCCAGACCTAACTAAACCCATACCATTGGAGCTTCTCTCCAGAGTCTATAGTTCTTAAAGCTATCTAAATGATTCTACACTAAGCCATTTCAGAAAACAACGCTAACCAATTAAGCTATCTTGTGACAGTCAGAACAACAAAAAAACATTCTCATTGCAAGAGAGTCAAACACGGGTTGAAGAACTGAGCATACTGAGTCCAGATCACCGACTCACCAGGAGGACAAGCAGGTGACAAGAAAGCAGCCTGGAAGTAGCCAGGCCAGGAATATTCTGCATCGTAATTCTAACATTTCAAATTGAGGGTCCTTCTTTTCTGCACCAGTAGTGTTGAAAGAGCTCAAGATGGAGCTCTTAAATGTGGTTAATTTTTTAAAGTTAAAAAAACTCTGAAAACATGCTTTGATAGTTATTATGGAGTCTTTTTCATTTTCAACCTTCTAATTTTTATTTTAGATAATCAATGTAAAACCACACCATTTTACATAATTACAGGGTGTTTTAAAGGCTTTCCTCTTTGTTTCAAATCTGCAGGATATTCACTTAGCAACAGCATGCCATTTTCTTCTATTTTCTCTGTTTTAGGCATAGGCACATTAGAAGTGGATGAAAATGCACATAAGAGAGAAATTCTGTCAAATTCATGGTGCTTCAGGAGACAAGGTTGGAGTCTGGTGCTATAGCAATATCAACAGTAGCTTGGGATTCAAACGTACCACATTTGTGCTTTTTCATGCTTAATTTAAAAGCAAACACAATCATGGGGAGGTTATATGCAGATATTTCTATCTTTAAAATATCTTATTAAAAATGCTAATAGACAATGAATTTCAATATTTTATATTTCAAAGCAGAAATGATTCATGAAAGAAATATGCTTTATGCCACATGGCGTATATATATGGTGTATGCATTTTTCTTTGTTAGATAATATATGTTAAGATATATTATCATAATTTGCATTTCTGGCCATGTCTTCATAATTATATTTTTAAACAGGGACATTTATAACATAAATGTAATGCTCCATCATATTGAGGCATATGATCATGTTTTAATGTATCCAACCTGTTATTCAAATATATCTTTGTTCATTTTTGAAAATGTGAGCACATGGGTAATTTATATAACAAGAAATATATGCATTTCTGAAGCTCTATTATTTTCTCCATAAAATACTAATATTGAGGAATTCCTCCCTGAAAGAGGGGTTCCAGGGCATGATTTTCACATCTGTTCCCGAAAAGTCAGAACACAGGCTCCAGGGATGGGGAGTGGGAGCTTGGGTTCCTATGGATTTGGGTTCTCAGACGCCCAGAGGGTGCCACCTTCTCACCCAAGGGAGGCCTATTTGCATCTCAAGAGCCCAGGACCTCACAAGAAAAATGAACCCTGTGGACAATCCTTTCCCTTATCTTTTTTTTTTTTTTTTTTTTTTTTAAATCATCATTTTATTGAGATATATTCACATACCACGCAGTCATACAAAACAAATTGTACTTTCGATTGTTTACAGTACCATTACATAGTTGTACATTCATCACCTAAATCAATCCCTGACACCTTCATTAGCACACACACAAAAATAACAAGAATAATAATTAGAGTGAAAAAGAGCAATTGAAGTAAAAAAGAACACTGGGTACCTTTGTCTGTCTGTTTCCCTCCCCTACTTTTCTACACATCCATCCATAAACTAGACAAAGTGGTGTTTGGTCCTTATGGCTTTCCCAATCCCATTGTCACCCCTCATAAGCTACATTTTTATACAACTGTCTTTGAGATTCATGGGTTCTGGGTTGTAGTTTGATAGTTTCAGGTATCCACCACCAGCTACCCCAATTCTTTAGAACCTAAAAAGGGTTGTCTAAAGTGTGCATAAGAGTGCCCACCAGAGTGACCTCTCGGCTCCTTTTGGAATCTCTCTGCCACTGAAGCTTATTTCATTTCCTTTCACATCCCCCTTTTGGTCAAGAAGATGTTCTCCGTCCCACGGTGCCAGGTCTACATTCCTCCCTGGGAGTCATATTCCACGTTGCCAGGGAGATTCACTTCCCTGGGTGTCTGATCCCACGTAGGGGGGAGGGCAGTGATTTCACCTTTCAAGTTGGCTTAGCCAGAGAGAGAGGGCCACATCTGAGCAACAAAGAGGCATTCAGGAGGAGACTCTTAGGCACAAATACAGGGAGGCCTAGCCTCTCCTTTGCAGCAACCGTCTTCCCAAGGGTAAAACTTATGGTAGAGGGCTCAACCCATCAAACCACCAGTCCCCTATGTCTGTGGTCATGTTAGCAACCATGGAGGTGGGGTAGGCGAATACCCCTGCATTCTCCCACGGCTCCTCAAGGGGGCACTACATCTTTTTTTTTTTTTTTTTTTTTTTTTAACTTTCCCTTCTTTTTTCAAATCACCTGTATGAAAAAAAAAGTTAAAAAGAAAACAAACATACAATAAAAGAGCATTTCAAAGAGATCATAGCAAGGGAGTAAGAAAAAGACAACTAACCTAAGATAACTGCTTAACTTCCAACATGTTCCTACTTTACTCCAAGAAAGTTACATAATATAGCAACATTTCAGTGAACTTGTTTCTACTACAACCATCAGAAATTAACAGACCATAGTCATTTCTGGGCATCCCCAGAACGTTAAATAGCTTATCTGTTCTTCCTGGATTATTGTTCCCCCTTCCTTAATTGCTCTCTACTGCTAGTTCCCCTACATTCTACATTATAAACCATTTGTTTTACATTTTTCAAAGTTCACATTAGTGGTAGCATATAATATTTCTCTTTTTGTGCCTGGCTTATTTCGCTCAGCATTATGTCTTCAAGGTTCATCCATGTTGTCATATGTTTCACCAGATCGTTCCTTCTTACTGCCGCGTAGTATTCCATCGTGTGTATATACCACATTTTATTTATCCACTCATCTGTTGAAGGACATTTGGGTTGTTTCCATCTCTTGGCAATTGTGAATAATGCTGCTATGAACATTGGCGTGCAGATATCTGTTCGTGTCACTGCTTTCCGATCTTCCGGGTATATACCGAGGAGTGCAATCGCTGGATCGAATGGTAGCTCTATATCTAGTTTTCTAAGGAACTGCCAGACTGACTTCCAGAGTGGCTGAACCATTATACAGTCCCACCAACAATGAATAAGAGTTCCAATTTCTCCACATCCCCTCCAGCATTTGTAGTTTCCTGTTTGTTTAATGGCAGCCATTCTAACCGGTGTTAGATGGTATCTCATTGTGGTCTTAATTTGCATCTCTCTAATAGCTAGTGAAGCTGAACATTTTTTCATGTGTTTCTTGGTCATTTGTATTTCCTCTTCAGAGAACTGTCTTTTCATATCTTTTGCCCATTTTATAATTGGGCTGTCTGTACTATTGTCATTGAGTTGTAGGATTTCTTTGTATATGCAAGATATCAGTCTTTTGTCAGATACATGGTTTCCAAAAATTTTTTCCCATTGAGTTGGCTGCCTCTTTACCTTTTTGAGAAATTCCTTTGAGGTGCAGAAACTTCTAAGCTTGAGGAGTTCCCATTTATCTATTTTCTCTTTTGTTGCTTGTGCTTTGGGTGTAAAGTCTAGGAAGTGGCCTCCTAATACAAGGTCTTGAAGATGTTTTCCTACATTATCTTCTAGGAGTTTTATGGTACTTTCTTTTATATTGAGATCTTTGGTCCATTTTGAGTTAATTTTTGTGTAGGGGGTGAGGTAGGGGTCCTCTTTCATTCTTTTGGATATGGATATCCAACTCTCCCAGCCCCATTTGTTGAAAAGACCATTATGGCTCAGTTCGGTGACTTTGGGGGCCTTATCAAAGATCAGTCGGCCATAGATCTGAGGGTCTATCTCTGAATTCTCAATTCGATTCCATTGATCTATATGTCTATCTTTGTGCCAGTACCATGCTGTCTTGGCAACTGTGGCTTTATAATAAGCTTCAAAGTCAGGGAGTGTAAGTCCTCCCACTTCGTTTTTCTTTTTTAGAGTGTCTTTAGCAATTCGAGGCATCTTCCCTTTCCAAATAAATTTGATAACTAGCTTTTCCAAGTCTGCAAAGTAGGTTGTTGGAATTTTGATTGGGATTGCATTGAATCTGTAGATGAGTTTGGGTAGAATTGACATCTTAATGACATTTAGCCTTCCTATCCATGAACATGGAATATTTTTCCATCTTTTAAGGTCCCCTTCTATTTCTTTTAGTAGAGTTATGTAGTTTTCTTTGTATAGGTCTTTTACATCTTTGGTTAAGTTGATTCCTAGGTACTTGATTTTTTTAGTTGCTATTGAAAATGGTATCTTTTTCTTGAGTGTCTCTTCAGTTTGTTCATTTCTAGCATATAGAAACATTACTGACTTATGTGCATTAATCTTGTATCCCGCTACTTTGCTAAATTTGTTTATTAGCTCTAGTAGGTGTATCGTTGATTTCTCAGGGTTTTCTAGATATAAGATCATATCATCTGCAAACAATGACAGTTTTACTTCTTCTTTTCCAATTTGGATGCCTTTTATTTCTTTGTCTTGCCGGATTGCCCTGGCTAGCACTTCCAGCACAATGTTGAATAACAGTGGTGACAGCGGGCATCCTTGTCTTGTTCCTGATCTTAGAGGGAAGGCTTTCAGTCTCTCACCATTGAGTACTATGCTGGCTGTGGGTTTTTCATATATGCTCTTTATCATGTTGAGGAAGTTTCCTTCAATTCCTACCTTTTGAAGTGTTTTTATCAAAAAGGGATGTTGGATTTTGTCAAATGCTTTTTCAGCATCTATTGAGATGATCAATTGATTTTTCCCTTTCGAGTTTTTAATGTGTTGTAATACATTGATTGTTTTTCTGATGTTGAACCATCCTTGCATGCCTGGAATGAACCCCACTTGGTCATGGTGTATGATTTTTTTAATGTGTCTTTGGATTCGATTTGCAAGTATTTTGTTGAGGATTTTTGCATCTATATTCATTAGGGAGATTGGCCGGTAGTTTTCCTTTTTTGTAGCATCTTTGCCTGGTTTTGGTATTAGATTGATGTTAGCTTCATAAAATGAGTTAGGTAGTGTTCCATTTTTTTCAATGTTTTGAAAGAGTTTGAGTAAGATTGGTGTCAGTTCTTTCTGGAAAGTTTGGTAGAATTCCCCTGTGAAGCCATCTGGCCCTGGGCATTTATTTGTGGGAAGATTTTTGATGACTGATTGGATCTCTTTGCTTGTGATGGGTTGGTTGAGGTCTTCTATTTCTTCTCTGGTCAGTCTAGGTTGTTCATATGTTTCCAGGAAATTGTCCATTTCTTCTACATTATCCAGTTTGTTGCCATACAGTTGTTCATAATATCCTCTTATAATTTTTTTAATTTCTTCAGGATCTGCAGTTATGTCACCTTTTTCATTCATTATTTTGTTTATATGGGTCTTCTCTCTTTTTGATTTTGTCAGTCTAGCTAGGGGCTTGTCAATCTTGTTGATCTTCTCAAAGAACCAACTTTTGGTGATATTTATCCTCTCTATTGTTTTTTTGTTCTCTATGTCATTTATTTCTGCTTTAATCCTTGTTATTTCTTTTCTTCTACTTGGTTTAGGATTGGTTTGCTGTTCATTTTCTAGCTTCTTCAGTTGATCCATTAGTTCTTTGATTTTGGCTCTTTCTTCCTTTTTAATATATGCGTTTCGTGCTATAAATTTCCCCCTTAGCACTGCTTTTGCTGCATCCCATAGGTTTTGGTATGTTGTGTTCTCATTTTCATTCGTCTCTATATATTTAGCAATTTCTCTTGCTATTTCTTCTTTAACCCACTGATTGTTTAGGAGTGTGTTGTTTAACCTCCAGGTATTTGTGAATTTTCTAAGTCTCTGATGGTTATTGACTTCTAATTGTATTCCATTGTGGTCAGAGAATGTGCTTTGAATAATTTCAATCTTTTTAAATTTATTGAGGCTTGTTTTATGTCCCAGCATATGATCTATTCTGGAGAAAGTTCCGTGAGCACTAGAAAAGTATGTGTATCCTGGTGATTTGGGATGTAATGTCCTGTAGATGTCTGTTAAATCTAATTCATTTATCAGATTGTTTAGGTTTTCAATTTCCTTATTGGTCTTCTGTCTGGTTGATCTATCTATAGGAGAGAGTGATGTGTTGAAGTCTCCCACAATTATTGTGGAAACATCAATTGCTTCCTTTAGTTTTGCCAATGTTTCTCTCATGTATTTTGTGGCACCTTGATTGGGTGCATAGACATTTACGATTGTTATTTCTTCTTGCTGAATTGCCCCTTTTATTAGTATGTAGTGGCCTTCTTTGTCTCTCAAAACATCCCTGCATTTGAAGTCTATTTTATCAGAGATTAATATTGCTACACCTGCTTTCTTTTGGCTGTAGCTTGCATGAAATATTTTTTTCCATCCTTTCACTTTCAATTTCTTTGTGTCCCTGTGTCTAAGATGAGTCTCTTGTATGCAACATATTGATGGTTCATTTTTTTTGATCCATTCTGCGAATCTATATCTTTTAATTGGGGAGTTTAATCCATTTACATTCAACGTTTAAAACCGTGAAGGCATTTCTTGAATCGGCCATCTTATCCTTTGGATTATGTTTGCCATATTTTTCCCTCTCTCTATTAATATCCTTTATTGTACCCATACCGAATCTCTTTAGTACTGAACCTTTCTCCAAGTCTCTCTGTCCTGTCTTTGTTTCTCTGTCTGTAGGGCTCCCTTTAGTATCTCCAGTAGGGCAGGTCTCTTGTTAGCAAATTCTCTCAGCATTTCTTTGTCTGTGAAAAATTTAAGCTCTCCCTCAAATTTGAAGGAGAGCTTTGCTGGATAAAGTATTCTTGGCTGGAAATTCCTCTCTCTCAGAATTTTAAATATATCGTGCCATTGCCTTCTCGCCTCCATGGTGGCTGCTGAGTAGTCACTACTTAGTCTTATGCTGTTTCCTTTGTATGTGGTGAATTGCTTTTCTCTTGCTGCTTTCAGAACTTGCTCCTTCTCTTCTATGTTTGACAGTGTGATCAGTATATGTCTCGGAGTGGGTTTTTTTTGGATTTATTCTATTTGGAGTTCGCTGAGCATTTATGATTTGTGTATTTATGTTGTTTAGAAGATTTGGGAAGTTTTCCCCAACAATTTCTTTGAATACTCTTCCTAGACCTTTACCCTTTTCTTCCCCTTCTGGGACACCAATGAGTCTTATATTCGGACGCTTCATATTATCTATCATATCCCTGAGGTCCATTTCGAGTTTTTCAATTTTTTTTCCCCATTCTTTCTTTTATGCTTTCATTTTCCATTCTGTCATCTTCCAGGTCACTGATTCGTTGTTCAACTTCCTCTAGTCTTGTACTATGAGTGTCCAGAATCTTTTTAATTTGGTCAACAGTTTCTTTAATTTCCATAAGATCATCCATTTTTTTATTTAGTCTTGCAATGTCTTCTTTATGCTCTTCTAGGGTCTTCTTGATTTCCTTCATATCCCGTACTAGGGTCTCATTGTTCATCTTTAGTTCTTTGAGTAGCTGCTCTAGGTGTGTCTCTTCTGGTCTTTTGATTTGGGTGCTTGGGCTTGGGTTATCCAGATCGTCTGGTTTTTTTCATATGCTTTATAATTTTCTGTTGTTTTTGGCCTCGTGGCATTTGCTGTCCTTGATAGGGTTCTTTTAGGGTTTGTAGACCAGTTGAAGTCCTTATCTCTAATTTATCAGATCTACAGCTTCGTGGAGTACACTTTCTCTAACTAACCAGCAGGTGGCGTCCACGAGCCACCTGTTCTCCACAAGCCAGATCTCCCCTGCTTAGCCTTTTTGGTGAGTGGGGGAGTGAGTCTTGTGGGGCCCAATTGGTGTCCCAAGCTTGCGTGTGTAGTTGGTGTTGCCTGCCCTGTATGTGGGGCGTGTTTCTGGGCAGTCGGGGAGGGGGGGTGGCCCTAACAATCAAATCTCCCTGATGATCCTAGAGTTTTAAAGCTACTGCAATAGTCTAATCCTTCAGTTCAGTCCTGCCACAGTTTGTCTCTGCCACTGACCCACAAGTCTTTGGTATTGGCGTATGGCTCCTGAGACTTGCAAGTGGGCCCCTCTTCCAGGCTGTGCACCCCGGGTCCTCTGTTGAGGGATGACTGTGCTATGTCACAGGTGAGTGCCGTCCCCCCAGGGCAGTTCTGGGCTGCTGGGCTGTGTTGGGAGGCTCCCAGTCTGCTCAAATGATGGCTGAATGGGGCTCTGTTAATTCACACTGCTCCCCCTTCCCAGCTCTGGGACATTCAGCTGAGGTTGCAGGGAAGGCTAATGTCCACGCCCAGTTTTGTGGTGTGTGCCTGTTATTTGAAGCACTTCCGTCACACTGGGTTGTCTGGGGCAGCTCTGGGCTATGGGGCTGGCGATGGGCAGGAGTGTTTCCTGTCCACCAGGATGGTGGCTGTGAGCGGACACCCCCCTTTTCTTGGGAAGTTGTGTTGTTTAGTGAATTTTCTCAGCCACTGGATTATTGCCTTTTGTCTCAGAGCTCTCTTATTTCTGCTCTTGACTTGACGTGCCCAAATTTCAATTCTTTGAAGCTTTCTGTATTGAGCTTCTTAGAGTAATTGTTTTAGAAAAAGCAAAAAGGATTAAAAAAAAAAAAAAAAAAAAAACGGCCCTCCTCAGAGATCTAATGGGTTATTGAAATGCTAATAGACAAAGCAACCAGGGCCATTAAGGAAAGGTGCCCTGGGCAGAGAGATCAGCCTTGCTTCGGGATTTGCATATGCGCCTCAAGGCCTGATCTCCGCCCTTCCCCTTTCTGTGTTCACCAGAACTCCAAAAATCCTCTGCTTTTACTTTGGAGCTTCTCGTGTTGTTTTCCTTCTATGCCCGTCTCCTCTCTGCTGGGCTGGCTGCTCTCAGAGTCTCTGGTGTCTGGCCTCAGTCTATCTATGGTTGGAGTTTGAATCAGTAGAATGAGTTTCCGATGAGAGCAGCCACTGCAATTCTCCCTTCTCCTTCCTGGAGCTGACAGCCCCTCCTCCCCCGGGACTGAGCCTGGCAGGGAGGGGCGCGGGTCCCCTGGCCGCAAAAACTTACAGATTTCGGTGATCTCAGCAGTTCCACGTTTTCATGAGTGTTGTATGAAGTATGCCCAAAGACAGATTGCTCTGTGGTGTCCAGTCCACGCAGTTCCTGGCTTTTTACCTACTTTCCTGGAGGAGTAACTAAAACACACAGCTCACCAGTCTGCCATCTTGCCCCGCCTCTCCCTTTCCCTTATCTTTGTTTTCACTGAGGAGTCATTGATAATGATGGAAAAAGGGAGGGAAAACAACCACAACAAAACTAACCACGGCTTTCATGGCAACCAAAAAAGGCAAGGAAATTTGTTCTGAAAAATGATGCAAAAAAACTCTAGATTCAACCCAAGTGTTCAAGAGTTCAACAGGAAAAGAACCTGTGTGATTGTTTTCCAATTTAACACCTGATTAGTTATTTCAAAACAGCACTTTGAAGACAGAAAACCAGTTGTGTGATTTTTTTTCTATTTCATATTTAGAGGAATGTTTTCATGGAAAAATAAAACCTTTCAACTGAACTAGCAGGATACAGAAAGAGTAGAAGGAAGAACCTAATCACTGCTTCTGTGTATCTTCTGCTCCTACCCCTTGTTGAGGGTTCTTGTGCAGTTCTGTAAAGAACGTGGAAAGAAGTTTTGTTTAAAGCAGATGTCAGGGAGGGCGCCTGGAAGGCTGAGTGCGTCCTGTCTGGGGCTGCATTGGCAGTCAGGCAGCTGGGTCTGAAAACAGACACGGATGTTGGAACTCAATACGGGCTTGCTAGCGCTAATCGTCTTGTTTTTAGAGGAGTAGGACTTTTTTTTTTTTTTTTTCTTTTCTTTCTGAGAGAGAGGTGGCACATTTGAAGGGGAAATTTGGGCAAACTGCAAGCATCCAAAAAATGAGATTTAACCCAGGAGAAGTGACCTGGCCAGTCAGCTCAGCCTATAACCTTGCATGTGAGTGGAACAGATTCCAGGAATCCAGAAATTCCAGGAATCCAACTGCAGCTAGGAATTCCTCCCCACATTAGGTGAGAGGCAAGGATAAAAGGGAAGAGTGCTGCAAAAATTTACTAAGTTCCATGAGGATCTGATGATCAACCATTTGGAACCAAATGGAAAATGATACTTTACTGTCTCTTGGAAAATTGGAATTCAACAGTAAGGTTAGATTTCATGGGCTGCACACATATAATACTTCATTAAAGACTCATGACAATGCTCTGGAATGGGAAGGACACATGATAAAGGTCCCATGTAAAAGACGAAGAAATGTAATTTCAGAAAAGATAACTGAAAATACACAATGTAAAAGCCTCTGATCCTTTCTTTCAGGCAGTTTATCCGTTTTCCTGTGGGTTTTCAAAATGTTTTGGAACACCTGGCCTCGGTCTGTTTTTTTTTAGGATGCTGAGTAGGGCAGATGATGGGGGAAATAGGAATGCCAGAATGCAGAGCTGGGAATCTAAAACTTACGATAACCCTCCCACCTTACCTAACCTTCAAAATCTAAATATCCTTGACCAATAAATGGTTGTCCTTATAGCTAAAATTCTTTTGAATTTTTGAACAGCCACATTCACCCTTGTTGATGCCTTATTTCTGGGATAGAAACAGCAAATGTAAAGTAAAACACACACACACACATACACACACACATGCACATACACCAAGAAAACGCCTGGCCCTGTGCTTTGGAACACCACCCTCTAAATAGGCAAATAACAGAATTGCACACTATCCTTTACTTTCTTGGTATTTCTGTTTTACTTCTGTTTTCTCAGATTGGCATCTTCCCCATGGTGTGAACGGACGTAGCTGCAGTTGTCAAAGCCCATGAACACAGCGGACACCGGGACGGGACGGGGCCGGCGGGAGGGGCTGGAAAGCCAGGGACGCCCCCCGCAGCCGCCTCCCCCCAGCCCCCTGCAGGAGGCTCCTCCGGGATGAGATCCCGCGCCTCCCCCTTCCCGGCAACTGTGCATTATCATCTCAGTTTTTGTGGGACTCAACTAAAAACAGGTCAGCCGCAGGCTTCTCCAGTTTTACTGTAGAAGAAGTTCCAGTCAAATGTGTCAGCTCTTTTCTTTTGTTTCCAAACCAAAGCATAATTATTTGAAGGTTAATGAATAAGGTTGAATAAGGAAATTACTCTACGTAGGTGTAGATATTTCTTTAAATCTTGTTATATGTATACGTATATGTATATGTATGGGGAGAGTGAGAAAATTCAATATGAAACGAAAAGATATAACAAATATTTTTGGCAGACAAGCATAATTGAATACAATAAATCTCCTAAACTTTGATTCAATGATAACATTTAGCAATTAAGCATCTGAACCACAAAACCACAGAACAGTTACCAGTTACTACCCCTGGAACTAGTAAGTAGGAAACACTCATATAACAGAACAAGAATGAAAAAATTATTTTCTTTTTGTTACACATGAAACTTCAACCTATGGAGTGGGCAGTAAAGTGATATTAAATATAATATTGAATTAATTGGCAATTAAAGCTAATTTACTTGATTACTGCCTTTTAGGTTATATTTTCCACATAGCACTATGTCGTTATTTATCACCTAATATTTTTAGAGTTTCATGAAAAACACAATGATGATATTGAATGCTTCCATTTTGAGGTACATTGGTATGTTTTTAATGTAGTAATAATTCTGCAGATGCCTCCTGTCAACTACTTTCAAGACTTCTGTATGCCTATCATTGTATATACCAGGAAAATGAAATTTCAAGAGCTATGACAGCATACAGCAGACCACAGCTATGAGCTGAATTTCATTTTGTAGCTTAGTTTCATTTTTAAATTCTACTGTGACTTATTTAGCCAGAGAAAGATATTAAATCCAACTCCTGTGTATTTAATAGACTTCAACTCAAGTGCCTCTGAACCTTTACCATACTTTACGTGACCTTAAAATGCTGGATGTATAATTTTGAGGTAGAACTATATTTAATGGTAAGCTTTCAATAGGAATGACAATTCTTTCAAGTAATTCATTTACATTATTCAGCTTTTTGTGTGTTTTTTTAAAAATTTCATTGAAACAGCAAATCCACTCATAAGAAAATAATCCTGTAATTTAGCCCGTGATGTGATACAATGAAATCAGCTCCTGAACTTCTTCTAAATCTGTAGTATTCAACTGAAACTAGGTGGATCACCATCCATGTGTGTGCATCTATATAAGAAGTATGCAAATATTGTCTAAGCCAGGAGTGAGCAAACGTTTATGTAAAGGGTCAGATCATACACAGCATATTTTAGGTTCGTCAGGCCATAAAGTGTTGCAACTACTCAACAGTGACAGTAGATCAGAGATACATTAGATAGATGACATTAGATACATGAATGAATGGGCGTGGCTGGGTTCCGATAAAACTTTACAGATAATAATGTGAACCATAGTTTGCAAAACCTTGGCCTAGACTTTTAAAGTTCATAAATTTACTCCTAGACCAGCAGTATCTGTTGTAACCAGGAGCTTGCCAGAAATGTACACTCTCAGTCCCCACCCTGGACCTACTGAATCTGAACTTGACTTTTTCATGTTCCCCAGGGGATGTGAGAGGACATTAAAGTGTGAGAAGCACTGGTCCCTGTGGAGCCTGGCTTCTACCTGGAGCCACAGAGCAGACGAGGGAGGTTTTGCTTGTCAGTCTAGTTGTCCATCTTGGGATATAAACTTCTTTTATATATATATATAATTAAATTTGCCATTTTACCCATTGCTGAGTATACAATTTAGTGGTATTTATTACATTTACAATGTTGTACAACCATCGCCAAAACTTTTTCATCACCCCAGAAAGAAACACTGTACTTCAACATTCCCCCTCCCCCCCAGCCTCTGTAATCTCTGGTGTACTTTCTGTCTCCATGACTGTCTATGCTACTTATTTCATATAAGTGATAACATGTAATATTTGTCCTTCAAGAGTATTTGCATAAAATAACTACATTTGGAGATAAGATTGGGCAAAAAAAAATGAAGACAAAGCAAAGAAGTATGGAAATGTAAAAACAAAAAACAAAACATTACTAAGGTAAAAAAAGATGAAAAGCCCAATGAGGCAACCATGAAGTCAGAGAATTAGAGAATCATTATATTTGAAGGTCCTAAAAGAAAGTTTTAAGATGGAAGGATGAACAAAACAATCCAATCTAAAAAAGAGAGCTAAATGGAGACTTATGTTCACACAAAAGCCTGTACAGGAATGATTACAGCCACTCTATTCACAATCCCCCCAAACTGGGGACAATCCAAATGTCCTTCATTCAACAGGTAAAGCTTTAAACACAGTGTGGAACAAGCATACAATGGAATAGTACTGAGCAATAAAAAGGAACAAACTACTGATACATGCAGCCACTCAGATGAATTGTGAAGGCATCATGCTGAGTGAAGGAAGCAAATATGTTGTGTGGCTCCATTTATATGACATTCTCAAAAAGAAAAACCACAGTGATGGAAAATGGGTTAGTGGTTGCCGTGAGGTTGGGGTGGGACAGGTGTGACTGTAGAAAGGGACAGCAGGATGGAGTCGGGATGATGGACAAGCTCTGAGTCCTGGTCATGTCGGCTGTTACATCTAATTTATGTATGTGCCAAAACCCAGCTGTACGTCAAAAGGAAAGCAAAAAGTCAAATAAACTGTATCATTTAAAAATACCAAAAACAAAAAAAAACATATTGAGAAAATTCATCCTTAAGTATAAACTTCTAACTTATTAAGAGTTTTGTTAAAGAAATTGTACAAGTAGCTCAGGAGATTTAGGACTGAAGTAAATTACAAAATCCAATGATCTGTACTTTTTAAAATGTCTTTGAAAGGGATTTATGACATTTATTGCTAAGAAGCTTAAAAGAAAAGGTAGTAAAGAAATTGTTAGACAAAAAAAAAACATACATTTGATAAATCAACGCACATTTGAACGTACACACACCTCAACAGCGGCTGGGGTCTCTGGGCCCCTCCCTTACAGCTGGGCCATCAAAACAGGACTCGCACCAGCTCTCCACCCCCAAACTCCATTCCTCTGCAAATCCCCTTGTGTGATGATAAAGCGATGAGATGATTTGTTCATGCGAGGCCTATGAACATCAGTCCTTATTCTGCAGTCTTCTGAGGAGGTTCTTATCATACTTCTTATCTTTTCCAAAGGCCTTCTTCCTAAGGTGCTATTTTTTAAAATCAGATTTTCTTCTGTAAGATTCTCCCTTTTGATCACCAATCTCATTTTCATGGACCAACTTTCTTATTTTCCTTTGGGATGAAGGGGAGCCGAATCCATCTTAGACATTATTCTCTGTGTGGCAGCCCTGGGTCTTAGCATTCAAGTTCACTCAGTAAACAATACAGAGCTGTCACACATCCCAGTCCGTGGGATTCCAAAACTGAAATGAGGGTCAAGAATTACAGAAGGTCTGGGAAAGAACAGAGATGATTTTTTCAAAAGGCAAAGAAAATATATTATATATTTATATTTATATATATATAATTCAACTGAAAGTAAAACAGGTCAAAGAAAGATTTAACATTATTTTTAAGAGTAAAATAAGATTTTATGTGACCCTTCACTTTTTGAAGTTGGAATACTTGAAATTTAAGGGTTTCTGCATTATGTAATGAAAACTTCAATTTATCCTTAGGGCAGATGCAGACTCCTTGGTTTGTTGCCTGCTCCCCCCACCCCACCACCATAAAAGGCTACTTTAAGGGTGCTTTCAAGTTTAGGGTGATGTAAATCAAATACCTGCCCTTGCTCTTTTAGAATGCCCTGAATGGAGAGAAAGTCCCAAATGAAGAACGTTCAGACTGAATGAGTTCTACTCACACTATCCTACAAATAAGCGATACAACTTCAATTGCTTAACACTAGTAAGTTTATGTCATACTCCTATAGTATCCCACACAAATGTTCTCCACATCTGGTGTCTTCCCTTCCCAGAAAGATACAGGAACCCAAGCTCCTGGCATCTGTGGCTCCATCTAATCCTGGGCTTTCAGTTCTCTGGCCCCAGCCCACAGAGGAGAAGCAGCAGAGTGGAGAAGACACACCAGGAAGTGAAGCCAAACATTCCTGCTCCTATTCCAAGGAGTGAGCTGGTCACTTGATCCCATCTAGAGGTAGAGGCCTAGGAAGTATAGCCTCTGGTTCTCCAGTAAGTAACCATATGACCACGCCGTCAGTGCAGTCCTCCTAGGGATGGACGTTCTTGTGCAGTGCGCCACTTGGACAACTGTATGGTATGGTCCTGCATTTTATCCAGGCTTTGAAACTAAAGGGTTCTCTTTTTCTTGAGAGCTGTTGTTTATCACTGAAGGGAATGGATGGGTTAACCCCGTGACTGTTGAATCTCAGAGCAGGGAAGAGAGAAATCCCTCATTCTCTGATACCAAGGAAGCATCTGGGCCTGCAGTCTGAGAAGTGGAGAGGTGTCTAGAGATCACCATTGATGGTGGTTGAATGTGCTGCCACACCTGGAGCCTGGCTGAAAGTTAGGCAAGAATTCTGACACCACGTGTGCCCCAGTAGTTTGAATAGCTTATTTAAACAGTTGTTTGCTTTTTCCTTTATTATTTCTGTTATCTCTAAGCATTCAGTCAAGCCTTGTTAAAAGTTAGAATTTGCTTCTCTTAGCCATGCTGAAAAAAAAATTTGGACCAGTGCCCATTCCCAAAGGCCCCAGTTGCAGTCATCTGAGCTGGCGACTAGCAAAATATCACAGTGCCCAGAAGGCAGAGGTTATACTCATCATCAGCAGAGGCAACAGCAAGATGACAAGATGAGGCATAGGGAGAGGAAGAACCTGCCCGACTTGTCCTTGAGCATGTGTGGCGGTGCCCGGGAAAACCTTGAAATAGTTTCCACCAAATCTGTAGAAGTCTGTGCCATAGTAATCTGCTAATAACATCATAGCACATGCTAATTCTATTGTCATGAGTAGGTGACCCAGGAAGTCAGGGGTGTCCAGGAGCAAAAATTCTTACTTTTACATATTCTTAAATATGATGAGTTTTTACAAGCGGAGATCAATGCATAACTACATGATATTTTTGTTTAGGACAGGCCTGGAGAACATGACCTCTATCTAGAGCAGATGAATGTACACCACATGTTGTGAGAAATGCACTAAGCTTTACGACTTGAGCACTGATTATTTCAAGTGTCTCTAAGGTCTGTGCACAGAGCTTTGAGGAGATGCCATGGAAAGGGTTGGTGCCTTTCCCCCTGATAGAGATGGGCAGACAGATTCGGTGGCCTCCTCTCTTCCCTCCTAGCTCTCCACAGCATGGACATCAAGCCCCATCAGGTATTTGCCCAGGAAAAGGATGTCTTTATTCTGAGCGCTGTTGATTTCTTGGGGGAACAGAATGCAAATTCCCAATAAATGAAGCTACAGGACATTTGACAAATGTAGTTTTTAGTTTTTAAATAGAGTTTATCTCCCATAATGCCACTGCACAACCAGCTCAGTTTCATTTCTCATGCTCTGCCTTCCGAGTCTTACAACAATCTCTTCCTCCAGGGGCCAACGCACCCCACCAGGGTCCCGGGCAGCAAGCAAATCTTGTCGTGATAGCAGAAAATGAAGTGAGTTGCTCTAGTGTGACCTATCTTCAGTATTTCTCAACCCATTCTCAATATATCCCAAGGAGGGTTTCAGTCTCGCTGCAAAGAAATAACAACAACAACAAAGGCCGCTGTGATGGAACGTTATGAGGGGCATGCTTTAAAAGCCTTTGAAACCTACCAGGAGAGTCTTATGGCTGTGTCAAGTCAGAACTCAGCCATGTCTAAAAAGGAGAGAGGGTGGGACAGTGGTGGCCCCAGGAGGACCAAAGCACAGCGTTGGCTTTGCTCCTTCTTTTTGGTCGATTACATCAAATTGAGTCCGTGGACACCCTGAGGAGACACTAGGCATAGCTTGAGCCATTCAAAACAATCTTACTATAAAAGTGACTTTTCCTTTAAAAATAAAGCAGATTTCCTAATGGGAGGTTAAAGCTAAGGGACCCCTCAGTACTGTCAGTTTCTGTTTGTGTCTCCAATTTTCTCTTGCTTGGCATATGACTGAAAATTGGAGATCAAAGGTAAGAATTAGGGTTCTTTTGCTGGATTCTCCTAAAGCCAAAGCTTTGAGGTCATATGAACTTAAGTTAGTCTCCAGAAACCACAGAAAGTCTGTTTGTTTTTTGTTTGTTTGTTTTTGTCAGAATGACCTTCCAGCCTCAGTCCCTTTGCCTAACATATCTAAGCACTAAGACTGTGGCATTTTCAAGAGCGCCTAATTGCAGGCAAACTACCTGACAGCTTGGTGAAGTGTGGCACATCTACAGGGGAGAAGACAAGACCTCTTTTTCAGGGTAAAGACTTCAAGCGTGTGAGCCTCCTATTGATAAGGCAGTTAGATCTAAACATAGCTTTTGGAAAAAAGAATTTGCTCTCTCAAGGAAAGAAGATACACTGGTTCAGAGCACTGTTAAACCTTGAAAGATTCATGTCATCGCATGCTTGTAAGAGTGATGTTCTTATTTAACGTTATCTAGAATTATTACACACATTCTTGTAAAGTCTTCTCAGAAGTGGATGGTTTACAAATTCCCAGTATATTCCCTGGACATCGTGATGGACTCTTTGGATGATCTCTAACTCTATCCTGTAAAGGAGCAGATTTCTTGAAGTTTGAAATAAGGAAAACAACACCAAGTGTTGACATTATAAATCCTCATATTTCTCAAATGCACATATTTTTATATTCTTAAAACAACACTAAAATAGTGAAAATGTTCATTGGGTTAAGGCTCTAGAAATAGTATCTGGTGAGAAAAAACACCGTTATTTTTTTTACAAGGGGGAAATATTTCTATATCCCCATTTCATAGTCTCAAATCAAAAGCTCCTTTCAAGTAAAGTCTGTCAAGCAAAGATATGGAAAATCCCAACCATCGGGATTTTATGAGTACCTTGACTGTAGAGCCACACAATGTCCTAATAACATATGAAAGACTGAGAAGCTTAGTTGGTTAGAACTTATGAGGCACGGGCAGAGGGTCGTACGTCATGTAGCCCAGTTAGCTTTGTTCTCTTTAGAAAACATCAGATGTTCTATTGATTCATGATGTTAGTAAGAAGAAGGATATGGTATAAAATAGATACTGGGCTAAATCTTCATACACTGTCTGCATCTTGACTTGACTATCACTATTTCACTGAAGAAACTGAGACTCACCACGTGTGTGGGTGTGGGCAAGTCTCTCAGCTGATCTCAGGGTCTCAGTTTCTGTATCTGAATTATGGGCTAATAAGCCATTGTCTACCACACAGAGTCTCTATGAGGACTAAACAATAAAATATCATTAACACACACAGCTCAGTGCTTGGAAAGTAAGAACTCAACAAATACAAGATGATGTATGTAATGATTATGATGAACCAGGGTTGCAAGGCTTGTGAGAAATAATGATTTCAAGTTTAAAATGAGCTGTGTCTTTCTGATTCTGAGACTCACCCTAGATGGTTTCATTTCTTTCCTCTCAACCTTATCTGTGTTCTCCTAGAAGGAAGAGCTACATCAGTTATCTCTTCACTGTCGAGCCTTTCAGCACAATATTCGGCACAGAGGAAGCACAGAATAAATTATTTTTGAAACAATCGTAGTATGCCCAAAGCCATATTCATTATCTATCCCATTCCCAGCCTCAGCTAAGTGCACCACCCTGTCGGGTGTTGTACGCTACAGATCGTGCTACCTTTTCCTGTGCTCTGGGATGGAAAGTTCTAAACCATGGGGACACTTCTGAAACTGCCCTCTATTTGTTAACTCCCCTGCTCACCCTGTCACTGCCTTCTCACCCTCAGCCCCGTCAACCATCAGCTGACTGAAAATCTTTTTGTGTCCACGGCCTTCAGAGACTTTCCCAAGTGCTCCTCCTCTCTTTCATCAGAGTCACTGTTCTAGTTCAATCCTCATTACTTCTTTCCCAGGACACTATGGAATTCTTGTAACTCGCTCTCTTAATGCCAGGTCAGAGTAGAAATGACTACGGGATCCATCGCCCGCAATCATAATTATAAACACATCCATGCTTTCTCCAAATTTTTCAATAGGGTCCAATTCTTTTCTAAATTAAAAGTGAACTCATCAGGATGAGATCCTAAGCTATTATCAATATGGCACCCACCTATGTTTCCGAGACATTCTGGGCATTAACATCTGAAATGCTTTCTGGTTCCAAATTTTGCTTTACACGTGCATTTGTTTCCTGTAACTGGAACATACTCCTCTCAATATCTTCATCCTTGGAATCCTTTCCATTTTTAAGATCTAAGTGAAATTAGGCTTCCTCCAGGAAACCTTTTTAAAATCACCCTTTGCACCAGTCATCGTTCTTACCCTCTCTTGATATGTCTGTGAATGCCTCATTGTAAATGTCCCACTAGTTATATTGTTTTCAAATTATTATTTATAAGTATTAAAATGGTATGAAGACTGGATAAATGTGGCTCACTTTTAATAACAACATTCATTTAATGCTGATACTATTTTATGTGCCGCAGTCTAATTTTGTGCTCATTCTACCAAATGTTAAGATAGTGAATTAGAAGCAACTCCAAAATCAGAGAATCAGACCTCACTCTATTCTATATTTGTGTTATTTTATAGACTACTTATTTGGTGCTATTTTTTAAAAAACTTTTTATTGATTTTTTCTTATATTTGGTTGCTTTCATGACCAGTGGAAAAACTTTCTAATAAAAATATAGCTGAGAAAAATGAAAGAGAAATGGTAATATAAATCCTCACATTTAACTGCCACAGCAGGAAAATTCACAATTGAATTTCAACCTCAGCTACTGAAAACTCCGACCAAACCTCCCTCCACAACTTCACTCAGCCTGGTAATTTTTCTCATTTCCCCACTGACATCGGAGTCTGCAAAAGAGAGCTGAGAACAGGTAGTTGGCAAAGGAAAATGAACACATTCTGCAAACCTGGCCTCACAGAGCCGGAGCTGGTTCACTGTAGTTTGATCTGCCTGTACTCTGAGGTCACTGATAATGTGTGGAGGTGGTCAGGGATCTAAAAATCAAAATTTTCAAGCACTGCCTGGATATCCCAACACCCCGGGTAGTTTCTGAGATTAATGACATTGCCCAACTTATCTACCATTATGCTCTTCATCACCTGTAAGTAGCTGGGATGCCTAATAGCACGTTAATAAATGTTTGTTGAACAAATAATTGAATGAAAAAATGAATGAATGAGGGCACAGTGCAGACAAGGGATGGGGTTTGAGGGAAGGCTTCTTGGACAAGTTGAGTTCTGAAGGATGAGTAACAGTTATCCTGATGAAGCTTGGAAGGATTGAGGGGTGTTTCGAGAGTTTAGTTGGTGGAAACTGAATGAGTACAGTGAGGGGAATGGAAACCACACACTGTTATGAGTGGAAGTAAGAATCCATTTAGCAGTCCCAGAGAAGAGACCAAAAGTGGAGTGGAAGCAGGGCCAATATAACGAGACTAGAAGATTATAAATGAGGAGAAAATACAGCTCTTAGATATACTTATGAAGTACTAAAGTTTACATTGCAAAAGGAAAGGACTCTGGAAGAATTGTTCCTCTCATTGAGAAATGGCATCTCTATTCCCCTCCTGAATCTTGGCAGACTCTGGGATAGCATTGCCCTATCAAATACTGAGGAAATGATGTTCTGCCAGCAGCTTCCATTTCCTGTCTCTTAGATCACTCTCTCCAGGAATCCTGAGCTGCCATGTAGCTGCTCTGATGCTGCCGTGCTGGAGAGGCCACATGTGGGTGCCCCAGTTAACAGTAATAGCCAAACCCATCCTTCCCACCATGTCCACTAAGACACCAGGCATGGGAGCTCCTCTGCCAGCCTAACTCCATCAACCAACCTCAGTGGATGCCATGTACAGTAGAAAAACCACCCAGCTGAGCCCTGTCCAGATTCTTAACCCACAAAATTATGAGATAATAATACGGTTGTTGCTTTGGGTGGTTAGTTATGTAGCAACAGATAGACAAAACAGGGAATATAAAAACTATTTCTTTGGGTACTGTATCCTTACTTTTCATGGTGTTTAGCCTTTATAAGTTTAATAAGTGTTGCTATTTTTGTCAATCTAGTTCTAGGTTCACTTTTTTTTTCCATCTCTCAATTCTTGAGGCTGAAATTAAATTTGAAACAATAACCAAAACATACAACAGACTATATTTTCTAGCCATGCTCCATTCAGGGAATTGAATAAAAATCTGCATTGTCCTTGCAGAAGGAAGCATTCGGCACATGATAGTCATGTCTACACAGAGTATAACCATCTCTAGAGCACGTTGTGACACATTCTCCTGTGCATGACAGAATTAAAGGAGAGGAGGAAATGACCTAGTAACTCAATCAACTCAATCAATGATGGATGATACCATGTTCAGAATTTCCCCAGTCTTTTCTACTTTTCGCCTCTGGATGTTTGGCAGTATCATCTAACTTTTGCCCCAAAGAGCAAATAAACAGCTGCTAATAGAGTCAATAGCATTCAGTATCACAGTCCCTTCTCCATTATTTATGCTGAATTTTACACATGATGCATTCATTTCAATCAGCCGCTTCCTCTAGCCCGGAAGCCTGAATTTGTTTTTTAATTTAGAATGAAGATCACAGCCACACAGTGTGCTTTCAGGCCAGCTGATGTTTCATGATTCTTCTCTCTTATCACCCCTCAAATTCCATTTTTCTTCTTCTTTTTCAGTTATGCTATTTATGCTTTAAGGCTCCCTCTTCAGCCTCTAAAAAGTCTTACTGGAGATCTTGCTGTTAAAGAATAATAATCTCTATTTTAGATTCATTTTCCTCTGTAACAAGATGTACATTTTATCAATACTGGAGAACATAACTGTTTAGATTACCAAAGTGATGCCATTTTAAATGATTAATAACAGATTTAGACACTATGTGTGGCAGTTCTTAAATAATTTTACTGGAATTTGGCTCACATTTGGTTTAGAAGAGACTTACGATGAAGCATAAGAAATATCTTCTCGTAGAGTCAAAGCTTTCCTCATTTACTACATCTTTAATAAAATTAAGAATGTCTGATTATTGATTTTTAAAAAGAAGAAATGTGACAAACCAATTCGTGGTATAGCAAAATTTTCCATAATACAGCAAAACCCCTATATTGATATTTGTAAGTAAGACTTTACATTTTCTTATATTTGCCTATTTCTAAGTAAAAATAAATCTGTGAAATGAAAAGTTTGCAAACATATCTCAATGAGCAATCAGATGAGTTTGGAATGGTGAAACTTCAAGAAAACCCTCTACTTGAAAAAAATTGTATGCCTTTTAAATTAAAATTCATAAGGTATATAAGATAGCGGGGAAATGAGCTATAGCGTTTATAGAATCATAAAAGTGCTATAACCAATATTTTATTCATTGCTTCGGTACATGTAATTTTACTCTGTTCACAATATTCCTTGTCTATATAATTGTAATATATACTTTAGAACAATACTCCAAATTGCTTCATTTTGCAGATAAGGAAATGGAGGCACATACACTTTTGTCTCATCACAGTCATTGTTTATCTAAAAACACTGTGGCTAAAATGAGTGCCTTCACGGATAAAGTTCTCAGGGTCTTTGCTGACTGTGAAATGTCATTTTGGAACTGGGCAGAGTTATTTGGATAGATAGACCTTGCAAAGTGACACGTGGTGAGTCTCACAATCTACCTGCTTCTGGAATAATAGTTAAAATGATGTTTAATTAGATAAGAATTTGGGGAACATTTCCCCCTTTGAACAGCTTTAATTTTGAGACAACGGAAGCCGCGGCTCAATTCTTACTGCAAATTTATGTTTTGATGCCTTCATAATGTGCAGGGGAAGGGGGGCTTAACACAGTGGCTGGGATAAAATGTTTATAAGACCCCAGGAGATTACAAACACAGTACAAACCAGGTTATCCTGAATCCATGGCAAATTATAGGTTAAAGCCAAGGGCAAGGAGATGGTGAAGTCAGTGGACGCTCTGCCCGCCGAGTCTCTTACTGAAGACAGACAGCTGCCCACACCGCAGCCCTCGCCCACCTGCAGGGCCCGGCCAGCGTGGACATCCCCCACCCCACAGCTGTGCTGGTGGCCCTCACAGAGATAACTGTGGAGTGGGGATGCCACACGTTTCACAGATGAGTTGAAAAGGAGAACTCCAGAAAAACGTTTGCAGAAATATATTTACCATTGTCCAAAAAGAAGGCCCAATGGAAACTTCTTCCTGTGGATTTTTATGATTTGAATTTTTTAAAATGACATTATATAAATCCATTTTTATAAAGGCTCTTATAAGGGTGATACTTATGTTCCCATGTATACTTGTCCATATGTCATATATATCCATATATGTTACCTTTATAAAGAAAAAAATGTGCTTTTAATGCTTTGTCCTTCTTGTCAGCCTAGTCATGAAATTACTTGGTTATTTTCAATCAATTCAAATTCAGCAACTGTTTACCAAACACTCACTCTCCATCTGCCTACTCATCATTCATATATTTTCCAGTCATTTAACAGGTATGTGTTGAAGTTTTACTGTTTTCCATTGCACTATGCATGTACTGTGTGAGTGAGTACAGCAGTAGAGGAATACACTTTTTAAAAATAGAAAAATGGGATATTTGAGATGAGTTCAGAGGAAGTAGAGGGAATTTATAGCAGAAGATATCAAGAAAGTCTTTCTGGAACTTATGGCATTTAAATTGGACTATTTGAAGTACAGGTAAGATCTGAACTTATTCAAATGGGGGAAAAGGGAGTCCAGTTAGAAGAAGGTTTACAGCAGAGCTGTGGGGGGAGGTCAAATCGCTCTGGGGGAGGCTACAGAATGGGAGCCTATGCCCTGCTCTCACGGGGTGTCTGATCCAAGTGGAGCTTATTCATTGTTGAGGTAATCAACATCTTAACTATTAGGTTTGTTTTTTTAAAAAAATGTTTCTGCAAAAGAACACTATTGTAAACCTCTAATTCTTACACATATAGTTACATATTCTACATTTGTACTGGAGTTTGGCTCACGGAATGTATTTGCCAAGTTATTCTAAGTTGTATTATTTA
This sequence comes from Choloepus didactylus, assembly GCF_015220235.1. NCBI lineage: Eukaryota > Metazoa > Chordata > Mammalia > Pilosa > Megalonychidae > Choloepus > Choloepus didactylus. The sequence continues at coordinate 15,237,710 of NC_051330.1, read as the reverse complement.
TGTTTGTGTTTGTGTTTTCATCCCTACTTTGGTTCTTAAGCTAAAACTTTGTGCCATTGATCCATTTTTGTGTATGTGAATTGGAGATAAAGAATAAGATAGTGGTAGGAGAAACATAAACAATAACACACAAGTGACATAAAAATGTGAGTCCAGATGACCTTAATGGATGTGAATATTAGCTGGGATGAAAAATATCAAAGCAATCATGTTTTCACCAATGCAACTTTAGGAGTGCTGTAGTTATGGGAACATAAAAGAATTTCTGTGAAAATGAAATCTAAAACTTATAATTTGTGAAAATTATATGAACAATAACATTTAATCAATTTAGCTTTGAACCATCAAGTCCCTGTGGACAGTGTGACAGTCCACCAGGGGTGACAGCCGTGGGACAGAGCACACCTGGAGGGTCCTGCTCTAAGACCCTCCTGCTCAGTAACCTTCACACAAGTCCACATCTTCCACCGCAAATCCTGCTGCATGTTTTTCCTCCCTCCCTTCCCACATTATCAGATATTTAGAGGGGAGGAATATTTTCTAAATCTTCTGAAACACCTCCAGGCATTTTGACAAACCAACTGCATTTTGGAGATTCAGTGAATTCTATTCGATAACAAAAGTGCAGGTAGATGGTTTTAAAAACATTTTGTCTCAAAATCTCAAAATGATTTGGTCTTAAAATCAGTTAAGTTAAAAATAGCATTTTACTCCATATTTTATTTCATTCTACTTCTGCTTGAAGTGAAAACAAAACAAAACAAAACTGAAGATTTGAATAAAGAGTCCAGATTTTTTTTGTTTTACTATAGCCCAAGGTTCACTGTTTGTCTTGGGCAGTCCCAAGGATTATTCTTTTTTAAGTTTTTATTCTAGTACCATAAATACAATCTAACATTTTCCCTTTTAACCACATTGAAATATATAATTCTGTGCTGATAGTTACATTCAAGATGCTGTGCTACAATCACCACCATCCATTACCAAAACTTTTCCATTGTCTCAAATAGAAACTCTATACATTTGAAGCCTTAACTCCCTATTCCCTACAGCTTTTAATCTAGTAATTTTTAAAAATGCATATGAAGGGGAAAATTTCCTTTTTATAAGCCCCTGTATTGATACACAATGAACTGGCCAATGAGAACACAGAAGAAGAAAACTGCAAACTGGAACTCAGATTTAAATACTCTAAATCAATAAAAGGAGAGTGTAAAATATGTTTTTGGTATCCAGCCTTAGTTATAGCTCCTGTGCTTTCCTGCTTACTATCATAAAGAGAAACAATAGAAAATAAAATAACGGAAAATTAAAAATCCAGAACCCAAGGACACAATATTTATTTTTGGATTGTTCACTGGCATACCCAGTAATGTAAGAGGACCTTCTATTTTCAGTGCTTAATATTTCCTATTTAAAAAGTACTTGCATCCATAGGAGGCTCACACAGTGATGCATTGGACAAGTTAAAGGAATTTGGAGTTGTTAATACTGGAAAATAGAAGAAAGAAAACTTGAAAACTTTCATCTGACATATGAATGGAGGAAAAAGTGGTTATGCAATAACACAGCCCAAAGACTTCCGGTGAGAAACCATATTTGCATGAAAGAATTATGTCTTCAAGGTGGTACTGAATGTGGTTCCAGATTCTACATCCTAATATTCTGGGACATGTGATAACTCTCATTTCCTGGCGAGTGTCTGGATATTTTCCTGCCTAAAAGCAGGTTTTACAGTGATCAGAGATAATATAAATGTTACCATAATTATTGTATAATAGATGTGTTCTGGTTTGCTAATGCTGCCAGGATAGAAAACACCAGAAATGGATTGGCTTTTATAAAAGGGGGTATATTTGGTTACACAGTTACAGTCTGAAGGCCATAAAGTGTCCAAGGTAACACATCAGCAATTGGGTACCTTCACTGGAGGATGGCCAATGGTGTCCGGAAAACCTCTGTTAGCTGGGAAGGCACGTGGCTGGCATCTGTTCCAAAGTTCTGGTTTCAAATGGCTTTCTCCCAGGACGTTCCTCTCTAGGCTGCAGTTCCTCAAAAATGCCACTCTCAGTTGCACTTGGGATATTTGTCCTCTCTCAGCTTCTCCGGAGCAAGAGTCTGCTTTCAATGGCCATCTTCAAACTGTCTCTCATCTGCAGCTCCTGTGCTTTCTTCAGTGCCCTCTTGGCTATAGCAGCTTGCTCCATCTGTCTGATCTTATATAGTGCCCCAGTAATTTAATTCAGACCAACCCTGAATGGGCGGGCCAACACCTCCATGGAAATGATCCAATCAGAGTTATCACCCACAGTTGGGTGGGGCACATCTCCATGGAAACACTCAAAGAATTACAATCAAATTAACACTGATAGGTCTGCCCACATACAATTACATCAAAGATAATGGTTTTGGGGGGGACGTAATACATTCAAACTGGCACAAGTGGCATTTTTGAGGAACTGCAGCCTAGAGAGGAATGTCCTGGGAGAAATCCATTTTGAAATCAGAACTTTGAAGCAGATGCCAGCCACGTGCCTTCCCAGCTACCACAGGCTTTCTGGACACCATTGGCCATCCTCCAGTGAAGGCACCCAATTGTTGATGCGTTACCTTGGACACTTTATGGCCTTAAGACTGTAACTGTGTAACCAAATAAACCCCCTTTTATAAAAGCCAATCCATCTCTGGTGTTTTGCATTCCAGCAGCATTAGAAAACTAGAACAACACTCTTAGTTGCTCTTGGGGCATTTTTCCTCTCTTAGCTTCCCCAGAGCAAAAGTCTGCTTTCAACAGCCATCTTCAAACTGTCGCTCATCTGCGGCTCCTCTCTTCTCAGCTCCTGTGCATTCTTCAAAGTGTCCCTCTTGGCTGTAGCAAGCTTGCTCCTTCTGTCTGAGCTTATATAGTGCTCTAGTAAACTAATCAAGGCCCACACTGAATGGGTAGGGCCACACCTCCATGGAAACTATCCAATCAGAGTTATCACCCACAGTTGAGTGGGTCACATCTCCGTGGACACTGAACCAATACGTTCAACCCAATCCACACTAATACATCTGCCCCCACTAGATTACATCAAAGATAAAGGCATTTTGGGGGACATAATACATTCAAATCAGCACAAGAGGAGACAAGTTATGCATAGACATGGGAATAAATATTTTAATGACTTACATCCTGCTATGGGTGTCAGTATTTCCTTATCATTGATGAAATACTGAAATAATTTGTCCTGTACATTTGCCATACAGAGTGGCAGTGCTATAAGAGCTGTTTTCTATGAAGAAACAAATATCGATAATATTTTGCAAATGTTTATGCAGCAGAAACATCAAGTATATTTAAATATAAAGTAGACTTTCACTACTTTGGTTGAGCTTTTTACTCATTTGCCCCATATTCTTCAGGAGACAGAAAAGGATGAAAAAGAACAGGTGTGAAACATAACATATACAAAAAGGTGATAACTTTCAAATTACAATTTAACAAGTAGCTACAGAACAAATTTCAAAGGCTGCTATGTGTTACAGTTCACCATTTTAATTCTTTCCTTCTAGCTATTCTAGTACCCTAGCAACTAAGAAAGAGAAAATTACATAGAGATTCATTATTCATAATCCTTTGTTAAATTCCATCTTGTCTGCTGCTACCCCTTCCTCTAGTTTAATCACTTTCCCAAACATCTAGGCAGTGGCCACCCCAACTTGTTAAAAAATCAGCTAGATGTGGCTTCATCTTGATGAAGCTCCCAATCTGATGGGGGAGACAAATAATTACAAATTATGGTGAGAAAGTTGAAGAGTATAGAGAGCATATATCCTGCAGACTTTTAAAAATATGTATTATCCTGTAATTGTGAAAAAAATAAATAAATAAAAGAATATCCAAGGGGGAAAAAAAAAGAACAGGTGTGGGCAGCCCTAGAGGAGAAGCACCGCCATTGACCTTGCGGACTGTCCTGTCCCACATACACTGCCCGGAGCTGAGGGTGAAGTGGACAGCCAGCCACACATGAGCTTGGCACAGTTTAGCAGGTGGAAACTGCTACACTTTGGAGTCCAAATGATAGAATAATTCAGTTGAGTTCACCAAACACAATTCAGATGATTTTGCCATCAGCTTCCTGGGATTATCCTTGTATTTTGCTATTTTACTAAATTTCCACATCATGTAGGAAAGAAGTGAGGACTCCTGATGTTGAGTTTTCTTGGCAAATTCCCTTCCTGAATTCCTACACTCAGTCAGACATCCAAACTCTGCACATGCTGCCTTCTGTCATCAACCAACCATGGCTAAGGTCATTCTCCAATCCATGTAACTCAAAATGCTTCCAAATATCTACTATTCACAAAACTTTGTGCTATTGTTGCTGAGGGGAAATTAAAGAAGAGTAGGAAGTAGAAAGTAAAGAAAAATAAAAAATATCAATATTAAAATTTGCTACATAATAAAAATGACACCACAAATCAGTGGGAAATGGTAGATTATTCCATAGGCAATGTTGGAACAAATGAAAAATAATCAAGTTTAATCTATTTAATAGGTATATTGATATCATATTATATTAAATTTATATTGTATAATATTAAATATATTATAACATATTAAATTTATTTTAAATATATTTAATAATATTTAATTAAAAATAAAGTGAATCCAGGCCTTAATCAACACTGAGAAGTGAGATGCTTCAGGGCTCTATCCCCTCACAGAAGCTTTGAATGACCAGCAAAAACTGGGAGAATCACCTTTCCCAAAGTTCCAGAAAACAGCTAAAAGTGTGCAGTAACAGGGCGAATCCAAACCAGGATAAAGGTTGCCTGTGGCAGCGTGCCTGACCCTCCTCCCACACCCAGCAGCTCAGCACAGAGCCAGCCTGTGCAACCAGTGTGGATCCCTGGTACCAGTTCCAGAAGGAGCAGAGTAATCCTATACACATGCTGGCATCGTGCATGTGTAGTCCAGTTCTGTCTGGTGGTGGCCTGAGGGACTCATCATTGCAGAACTTTCCCTACACGTAGAAGAAGCTCCCAGAGCTCCCTGCAGAATGCTGGGGGAGAGCTGCCAAGTGCCTGCCTGGGGCAAGGGATGGCTGCCTGTGGGGCACACGGTGCAGTGTCTGGGCCATGAGGAAACTGTTTCCTATGGAAGAGGGGACGTTCAGAATCATATAAATGGAGTAATCCTAGGGCCACATTCACACACCAAAGAAGTCAAGACACCACAGTAAGGATCAGGGAGGCCCCCGAGCTTTGTCCTGGAGTTTTACTATAAATCATTGTATGGGTAAGCTCTGAAGGAGAGAACTCACTCAAGTCAATCTGCAAAGATTGGGAAAAGTTTTTTCTTTTTCTTCCTCTTTCACTTTTGTTATTGTGGTTGTCATTGTGGTTGTGTTGTGTTGTTGCTTAGCTCTTGGCAATCAAGGAAAGCTCTGTCACAACACTAGCTGGATACACACTTAAGGCACAAATGCCTCAGATTTTAAATTCCAGAGATAACATATTAACATTTAAAAATTTCCAGGTTTTAATGAAAGATCACAAACCATACAAAGAAACGGAAGGTGACGGCCCAGGCAAAGGAGAAGACTAAAGCATTAGAAACCATCAGTGAGGTTGATGCATCTGCAGTGGACAAGACCTGGATATATCAGACAAGGACTTCAAAAAAAATAGTCCTAAATATGCTCAAAGAGCCAAAGGAAAACATGGACAAAGAACTAAAGGAAATCAGGAAATGATAGATGAACACAAAGCAAAGAGAATTATCAATAGAGAGGTGGAAATTATGACACAGAAACAGAGTTGAACACAGTAACAGAAATGAAAAATTCCTTAAAGGAGTTCAACAGCAGATTGGAGTTAGCAGAAGAAAGAATCAGAGAACTTGAGGCTACCACAACTGAAATTACTCGGTCTGAGGAGTAGAAAGAAAAAATAAAGATAAGTGAACAGAGCCTGAGGAACCGTGGAATGACATCCGATGTATCAATGTATGCATTTTGGGAGTCCTAGAGGGAGAATAAAGAGAAAGGGGCAGAGAGAATAATCAAAGAAACAATGACTAAAAACTTCCCAAACGTAATGAAAGACATGAATGTATACATCCAAGAGGCTCAATGAACTACATAAAAGATAAACCCAAATAGACCCACACTGTGGCATATTATAATCAAATTGTTGAAGGCCAAATATGAAAAGAGAACTCTGACAGCTGCAAAAGAAAGACCATGTACAAGGGAGTTGCAATAAGTTTAAGTGCCAATTTCTCATCAGAAACCATGGAGGCAATAAGGTAGTGGAAAGATACATTTAAAGTGCTGAATGCAAAATATTACTGACCAAGAATTCTCTATCTAGTTGTTTCTCAGCCTTTTGCCTAAGATCAAGAATTCTATTTCTGGCGAAACCATCTTTCAGAAATGAGGGAGAGAGGCGGGGCAAGATGGCAGACTGGTAAGCTGTAAGTTTTAGTTACTCCTCCAGGAAAGTAGGTAAAAAGCCAGGAACTGCGTGGACTGGACACCACAGAGCAATCTGTCTTTGGGCATACTTCATACAACACTCATGAAAACGTGGAACTGCTGAGATCAGCGAAATCTGTAAGTTTTTGCGGCCAGGGGACCCGCGCCCCTCCCTGCCAGGCTCAGTGCTCAGTGCCATGGGAGGAGGGGCTGTCAGCTCCGGGAAGGAGAAGGGAGAACTGCAGTGGCTGCTCTTATCGGAAACTCATTCTACTGATTCAAACTCCAACCATAGATAGACTGAGACCAGACACCAGAGACTCTGAGAGCAGCCAGACCAGCAGAGAGGAGACAGGCATAGAAAAAAAACAACACGAAAAACTCCAAAATAAAAGCAGAGGATTTTTGGAGTTCTGGTGAACACAGAAAGGGGAAGGGCGGAGCTCAGGCCTTGAGGCGCATATGCAAATCCTGAAGAAAAGCTGATCTCTCTGCCCTGTGGACCTTTCCTTAATGGCCCTGGTTGCTTTGTCTATTAGCATTTCAATAACCCATTAGATCTCTGAGGAGGGCTGTTTTTTTTTTTTTTTTTTTTTAATCCTTTTTTCTTTTTCTAAAACAATTACTCTAAGAAGCCCAATACAGAAAGCTTCAAAGAATTGCAATTTGGGCACGTCAAGTCAAGAGCAGAACTAAGAGAGCTCTGAGACAAAAGGCAATATTCCAGTGGCTGAGAAAATTCACTAAACAACACAACTTCCCAAGAAAAGGGGGGTGTCCGCTCACAGCCACCATCCTGGTGGACAGGAAACACTCCTGCCCATCGCCAGCCCCATAGCCCAGAGCTGCCCCAGACAACCCAGTGTGACGGAAGTGCTTCAAATAACAGGCACACACCACAAAACTGGGCGTGGACATTAGCCTTCCCTGCAACCTCAGCTGAATGTCCCAGAGCTGGGAAGGGGGAGCAGTGTGAATTAACAAAGCCCCATTCAGCCATCATTTGAGCAGACTGGGAGCCTCCCTACACAGCCCAGCAGCCCAGAACTGCCCTGGGGGGATGGCACTCACCTGTGACATAGCACAGTCATCCCTCAACAGAGGACCCGGGGTGCACGGCCTGGAAGAGGGGCCCACTTGCAAGTCTCAGGAGCCATACGCCAATACCAAAGACTTGTGGGTCAGTGGCAGAGACAAACTGTGGCAGGATTGAACTGAAGGATTAGACTATTGCAGCAGCTTTAAAACTCTAGGATCATCAGGGAGATTTGATTGTTAGGGCCACCCCCCCTCCCTGACTGCCCAGAAACACGCCCCACATACAGGGCAGGCAACACCAACTACACACGCAAGCTTGGTACACCAATTGGGCCCCACAAGACTCACTCCCCCACTCACCAAAAAGGCTAAGCAGAGGAGAACTGGCTTGTGGAGAACAGGTGGCTCGTGGACGCCACCTGCTGGTTAGTTAGAGAAAGTGTACTCCACGAAGCTGTAGATCTGATAAATTAGAGATAAGGACTTCAATAGGTCTACAAACCCTAAAAGAACCCTATCAAGTTCAGCAAATGCCACGAGGCCAAAAACAACAGAAAATTATAAAGCATATGAAAAAACCAGACGATATGGATAACCCAAGCCCAAGCACCCAAATCAAAAGACCAGAAGAGACACAGCACCTAGAGCAGCTACTCAAAGAACTAAAGATGAACAATGAGACCATAGTACGGGATATGAAGGAAATCAAGAAGACCCTAGAAGAGCATAAAGAAGACATTGCAAGACTAAATAAAAAAATGGATGATCTTATGGAAATTAAAGAAACTGTTGACCAAATTAAAAAGATTCTGGACACTCATAGTACAAGACTAGAGGAAGTTGAACAACGAATCAGTGACCTGGAAGATGACAGAATGGAAAATGAAAGCATAAAAGAAAGAATGGGGAAAAAAATTGAAAAAATCGAAATGGACCTCAGGGATATGATAGATTATATGAAACGTCCAAATATAAGACTCATTGGTGTCCCAGAAGGGGAAGAAAAGGGTAAAGGTCTAGGAAGAGTATTCAAAGAAATTGTTGGGGAAAACTTCCCAAATCTTCTAAACAACATAAATACACAAATCATAAATGCTCAGCGAACTCCAAATAGAATAAATCCAAAAAAACCCATTCCGAGACATATACTGATCACACTGTCAAACATAGAAGAGAAGGAGCAAGTTCCGAAAGCAGCAAGAGAAAAGCAATTCACCACATACAAAGGAAACAGCATAAGACTAAGTAGTGACTACTCAGCAGCCACCATGGAGGCAAGAAGGCAGTGGCACGATATATTTAAAATTCTGAGTGAGAGGAATTTCCAGCCAAGAATACTTTATCCAGCAAAGCTCTCCTTCAAATTTGAGGGAGAGCTTAAATTTTTCACAGACAAACAATGCTGAGAGAATTTGCTAACAAGAGACCTGCCCTACTGGAGATACTAAAGGGAGCCCTACAGACAGAGAAACAAAGACAGGACAGAGAGACTTGGAGAAAGGTTCAGTACTAAAGAGATTCGGTATGGGTACAATAAAGGATATTAATAGAGAGAGGGAAAAATATGGCAAACATAAACCAAAGGATAAGATGGCCGATTCAACAAATGCCTTCACGGTTTTAACGTTGAATGTAAATGGATTAAACTCCCCAATTAAAAGATATAGATTCGCAGAATGGATCAAAAAAAATGAACCATCAATATGTTGCATACAAGAGACTCATCTTAGACACAGGGACACAAAGAAACTGAAAGTGAAAGGATGGAAAAAAATATTTCATGCAAGCTACAGCCAAAAGAAAGCAGGTGTAGCAATATTAATCTCAGATAAAATAGACTTCAAATGCAGGGATGTTTTGAGAGACAAAGAAGGCCACTACATACTAATAAAAGGGGCAATTCAGCAAGAAGAAATAACAATCGTAAATGTCTATGCACCCAATCAAGGTGCCACAAAATACATGAGAGAAACACTGGCAAAACTAAAGGAAGCAATTGATGTTTCCACAATAATTGTGGGAGACTTCAACACATCACTCTCTCCTATAGATAGATCAACCAGACAGAAGACCAATAAGGAAATTGAAAACCTAAACAATCTGATAAATGAATTAGATTTAACAGACATCTACAGGACATTACATCCCAAATCACCAGGATACACATACTTTTCTAGTGCTCACGGAACTTTCTCCAGAATAGATCATATGCTGGGACATAAAACAAGCCTCAATAAATTTAAAAAGATTGAAATTATTCAAAGCACATTTTCTGACCACAATGGAATACAATTAGAAGTCAATAACCATCAGAGACTTAGAAAATTCACAAATACCTGGAGGTTAAACAACACACTCCTAAACAATCAGTGGGTTAAAGAAGAAATAGCAAGAGAAATTGCTAAATATATAGAGACGAATGAAAATGAGAACACAACATACCAAAACCTATGGGATGCAGCAAAAGCAGTGCTAAGGGGGAAATTTATAGCACTAAACACATATATTAAAAAGGAAGAAAGAGCCAAAATCAAAGAACTAATGGATCAACTGAAGAAGCTAGAAAATGAACAGCAAACCAATCCTAAACCAAGTAGAAGAAAAGAAATAACAAGGATTAAAGCAGAAATAAATGACATAGAGAACAAAAAAACAATAGAGAGGATAAATATCACCAAAAGTTGGTTCTTTGAGAAGATCAACAAGATTGACAAGCCCCTAGCTAGACTGACAAAATCAAAAAGAGAGAAGACCCATATAAACAAAATAATGAATGAAAAAGGTGACATAACTGCAGATCCTGAAGAAATTAAAAAAATTATAAGAGGATATTATGAACAACTGTATGGCAACAAACTGGATAATGTAGAAGAAATGGACAATTTCCTGGAAACATATGAACAACCTAGACTGACCAGAGAAGAAACAGAAGACCTCAACCAACCCATCACAAGCAAAGAGATCCAATCAGTCATCAAAAATCTTCCCACAAATAAATGCCCAGGGCCAGATGGCTTCACAGGGGAATTCTACCAAACTTTCCAGAAAGAACTGACACCAATCTTACTCAAACTCTTTCAAAACATTGAAAAAAATGGAACACTACCTAACTCATTTATGAAGCTAACATCAATCTAATACCAAAACCAGGCAAAGATGCTACAAAAAAGGAAAACTACCGGCCAATCTCCCTAATGAATATAGATGCAAAAATCCTCAACAAAATACTTGCAAATCGAATCCAAAGACACATTAAAAAAATCATACACCATGACCAAGTGGGGTTCATTCCAGGCATGCAAGGATGGTTCAACATAAGAAAAACAATCAATGTATTACAACACATTAAAAACTCAAAAGGGAAAAATCAATTGATCATCTCAATAGATGCTGAAAAAGCATTTGACAAAATCCAACATCCCTTTTTGATAAAAACACTTCAAAAGGTAGGAATTGAAGGAAACTTCCTCAACATGATAAAGAGCATATATGAAAAACCCACAGCCAGCATAGTACTCAATGGTGAGAGACTGAAAGCCTTCCCTCTAAGATCAGGAACAAGACAAGGATGCCCGCTGTCACCACTGTTATTCAACATTGTGCTGGAAGTGCTAGCCAGGGCAATCCGGCAAGACAAAGAAATAAAAGGCATCCAAATTGGAAAAGAAGAAGTAAAACTGTCATTGTTTGCAGATGATATGATCTTATATCTAGAAAACCCTGAGAAATCAACAATACACCTACTAGAGCTAATAAACAAATTTAGCAAAGTAGCGGGATACAAGATTAATGCACATAAGTCAGTAATGTTTCTATATGCTAGAAATGAACAAACTGAAGAGACACTCAAGAAAAAGATACCATTTTCAATAGCAACTAAAAAAATCAAGTACCTAGGAATAAACTTAACCAAAGATGTAAAAGACCTATACAAAGAAAACTACATAACTCTACTAAAAGAAATAGAAGGGGACCTTAAAAGATGGAAAAATATTCCATGTTCATGGATAGGAAGGCTAAATGTCATTAAGATGTCAATTCTACCCAAACTCATCTACAGATTCAATGCAATCCCAATCAAAATTCCAACAACCTACTTTGCAGACTTGGAAAAGCTAGTTATCAAATTTATCTGGAAAGGGAAGATGCCTCGAATTGCTAAAGACACTCTAAAAAAGAAAAACAAAGTGGGAGGACTTACACTCCCTGACTTTGAAGCTTATTATAAAGCCACAGTTGCCAAAACAGCATGGTACTGGCACAAAGATAGACATATAGATCAATGGAATCGAATTGAGAATTCAGAGATAGATCCTCAGATCTATGGCCGACTGATCTTTGATAAGGCCCCCAAAGTCACCGAACTGAGCCATAATGGTCTTTTCAACAAATGGGGCTGGGAGAGTTGGATATCCATATCCAAAAGAATGAAAGAGGACCCCTACCTCACCCCCTACACAAAAATTAACTCAAAATGGACCAAAGATCTCAATATAAAAGAAAGTACCATAAAACTCCTAGAAGATAATGTAGGAAAACATCTTCAAGACCTTGTATTAGGCGGCCACTTCCTAGACTTTACACCCAAAGCACAAGCAACAAAAGAGAAAATAGATAAATGGGAAATCCTCAAGCTTAGAAGTTTCTGCACCTCAAAGGAATTTCTCAAAAAGGTAAAGAGGCAGCCAACTCAATGGGAAAAAATTTTTGGAAACCATGTATCTGACAAAAGACTGATATCTTGCATATACAAAGAAATCCTACAACTCAATGACAATAGTACAGACAGCCCAATTATAAAATGGGCAAAAGATATGAAAAGACAGTTCTCTGAAGAGGAAATACAAATGGCCAAGAAACACATGAAAAAATGTTCAGCTTCACTAGCTATTAGAGAGATGCAAATTAAGACCACAATGAGATACCATCTAACACCGATTAGAATGGCTGCCATTAAACAAACAGGAAACTACAAATGCTGGAGGGGATGTGGAGAAATTGGAACTCTTATTCATTGTTGGTGGGACTGTATAATGGTTCAGCCACTCTGGAAGTCAGTCTGGCAGTTCCTTAGAAAACTAGATATAGAGCTACCATTCGATCCAGCTATTGCACTTCTCGGTATATACCCGGAAGATCGGAAAGCAGTGACACGAATAGATATCTGCACGCCAATGTTCATAGCAGCATTATTCACAATGGCCAAGAGATGGAAACAACCCAAATGTCCTTCAACAGATGAGTGGATAAATAAAATGTGGTATATACACACGATGGAATACTACGCGGCAGTAAGAAGGAACGATCTGGTGAAACATATGACAACATGGATGAACCTTGAAGACATAATGCTAAGCGAAATAAGCCAGGCACAAAAAGAGAAATATTATATGCTACCACTAATGTGAACTTTGAAAAATGTAAAACAAATGGTTTATAATGTAGAATGTAGGGGAACTAGCAGTAGAGAGCAATTAAGGAAGGGGGAACAATAATCCAAGAAGAACAGATAAGCTATTTAATGTTCTGGGGATGCCCAGAAATGACTATGGTTTGTTAATTTCTGATGGATGTAGTAGGAACAAGTTCACTGAAATGTTGCTATATTATGTAACTTTCTTGGGGTAAAGTAGGAACATGTTGGAAGTTAAGCAGTTATCTTAGGTTAGTTGTCTTTTTCTTACTCCCTTGTTATGGTCTCTTTGAAATGTTGTTTTATTGTATGTTTGTTTTCTTTTTAACTTTTTTTTTTCATACAGTTGATTTAAAAAAGAAGGGAAAGTTAAAAAAAAAAAAAGGAAAAAGAAAAACAAGGAAAAAAAAAAAAAAAGATGTAGTGCCCCCTTGAGGAGCCTGTGGAGAATGCAGGGGTATTCACCTACCCCACCTCCATGGTTGCTAACATGACCACAGACATAGGGGACTGGTGGTTTGATGGGTTGAGCCCTCTATCATAAGTTTTACCCTTGGGAAGACGGTTGCTGCAAAGGAGAGGCTAGGCCTCCCTATATTTGTGCCTAAGAGTCTCCTCCTGAATGCCTCTTTGTTGCTCAGATGTGGCCCTCTCTCTCTGGCTAAGCCAACTTGAAAGGTGAAATCACTGCCCTCCCCCCTACGTGGGATCAGACACCCAGGGAAGTGAATCTCCCTGGCAACGTGGAATATGACTCCCGGGGAGGAATGTAGACCCGGCATCGTGGGATGGAGAACATCTTCTTGACCAAAAGGGGGATGTGAAAGGAAATGAAATAAGCTTCAGTGGCAGAGAGATTCCAAAACGAGCCAAGAGATCACTCTGGTGGGCACTCTTACGCACACTTTAGACAACCTTTTTTAGGTTCTAAAGAATTGGGGTAGCTGGTGGTGGATACCTGAAACTATTAAACTACAACCCAGAACCCATGAATCTCGAAGACAGTTGTATAAAAATGTAGCTTATGAGGGGTGACAATGGGATTGGGAATGCCATAAGGACCAAACTCCACTTTGTCTAGTTTATGGATGGATGAGTAGAAAAATAGGGGAAGGAAACAAACAGACAAAGGTACCCAGTGTTCTTTTTTACTTCAATTGCTGTTTTTCACTCTAATTATTATTCTTGTTATTTTTGTGTGTGTGCTAATGAAGGTGTCAGGGATTGATTTAGGTGATGAATGTACAACTATGTAATGGTACTGTAAACAATCGAAAGTACAATTTGTTTTGTATGACTGCGTGGTATGTGAATATATCTCAATAAAATGATGATTAAAAAAAAAAAAAAAAAAAAATGAGGGAGAGATTAAGACATTCCCAGGTAATGAAAAGCTGAGGGAGTTCATAACCACTAGATTGGCACTACAGGAGATGCTAAAGAGTGCTGCAGGTTGAAAGGAAGGGACAATAGACAATAGATCAAAACAGCATGAAGAAATAAAGATTCCCAGTGAGGACAGTGATAATATAAATGCCAGTACTATGGTAGTTTGGGTTTGTAATTTCATTTTTTGCTTCATACAAGATCTAAAAGGCAAATGCACAAAATGTAATGATAAATCATTGGTTTGGGACTTTATAAGGCATAAACATAATATGTGACAAGAAGTACATAAAAGTGGAGGAGGGATGGAGGGGTATAAGTACGTGTTTGCATAGACTATTGAAGTTAGTATCAAGCAAACAAGATTGCAATAGATTTGGCATGTTAAATTTAAGCCCGTACAAAGAAAATATCAGAAAATATGCAAGCTCATAAAGACAAAAATTAAGAGTACAGGTCGTCAGGGGTGTGGGGAAACAGGAATGGGAAGATAATGCATAATAGGTGTAGGTTTTTTTTTGGGACAAGGGTAAAAGTTTTAGTAATGAAGGTGGGGAGGCAGAGCAATATCATGAGTGTGATTTATCCCATGGAGTAGGATGCTTTGGGGTGGTTATATACTTCCACTATTATGTATCACAAGCTACAGACTATGTTCAACAGTAATACCTTAATATTTTTTCATCAATAATAACAGGGGTACCACACCAATAATAGGGGTCAATCAGGAGGGAGATAAAGGATATGGGGTGTTTTGGGTTTTCCGTTTTTGTGTGTCTGTTATTTTTCTCTTGGAGCA
This sequence comes from Choloepus didactylus, assembly GCF_015220235.1. NCBI lineage: Eukaryota > Metazoa > Chordata > Mammalia > Pilosa > Megalonychidae > Choloepus > Choloepus didactylus. The sequence continues at coordinate 15,222,607 of NC_051330.1, read as the reverse complement.
ATGAAAATTGTCTAAAATTGAGTGTATGATTGCACAAATAAGTGATGACACTGAGACACTGATGTATACTTTGGATGGAATATATGGTAGGTGAATATATCTCAATAAAATCTGCAGATTAAAAAAAAGAAAGAGTATTTAACTAATAATTAAATGCAATACATGATCATGATCATGGATAGTATCTAGCAAGGGAGGATAAAATGCTCATAGAGACATTGTTGGAATATATGAAAAATTGGAATATAGACTGTGAGCATTATTAACAATGTTAAATTTCTTAAACTTGATAACTGCACTTAAGGTGGTTACAGAAGCGAATATCCTTTTTCTTAGGAAATGTACATAGCAGTATTACATGTTCACAGAGCAAGAGGTGTACAACTCACACACAAGTGTTCAGAAAGTGGATAGATAAATAGATGACAGACAGACAGGCTGACAGAATGATAAGGAAAAAATGGCCAAATGTTGACATCAGTGAATCTGGGGATCTGACATGGTGGAGGTGTACTGGAGTTCACTGTATTGGGTTTGTACTGATTTTGTAATTTTGAGAGTGTTTCAAAATAAAAAGTTAAAAGAATCCAAATAAAATGAAAATATAAAGGTGAGAAATATGAAGCATCAAAATATCAGAAAACGCAAGGGCTGAAAACTTTTTTACTCTTGGAGTAGGCAAGTCCTTTCTAAGCTGGCACTAAGCAAGAAGCCATAAAGTGGAGGAAAATATCTGACTATACGGAAAATTTTAACAAACTTGTATGGCAAAAACACAAAACAAAACAAAAAGAACAGCCCTCTTGGAGTCTGCTATTTTGGTGGCCACCAATAAACCATGTCTCCTGGAACATGCCCTCTTCTTGAACGTGAGTTGAGTCTGTGGCTTTCTTTAAAGAGAATGTGGTAGAAGTTTCAGACCCATGCCTTAGAAGTCCTGGCAGCTTCCGATTTTGCAGTCTTGGAAGCCCTGAGCTGCCAAGTAAGGGGTCCAATTACCCTGCAAGAGATTCCACGTTGAGGGATCATGTGGAGGGGATGTGTGGAGAGGGATAGCCCTGGAGTCTATGTGGAGGAGAACAAAAGAACCCAGCTGTCATGAGAACGAGGCCCCAGAAATATGAGCCTGGCCAAGCCATTGCAGCCAGCCACCAGCCACTTCAGCTTCCTGGCTGAGACACCAGACCAGCGTGAAGAAGCCACCTGAGACATTGCAGACCAGCAGACATCACGGAGAAGAGAGCCACGCTGTCCCCAATGTGCTCTGTTCAAATGCCTGAATTTCAGAATTCTAGAAGTAGCACAATGGTTGTTATTTTTAGGACACTACCTTTGAGGATAATTTGGTGTGAAGCAATAGAAAACTGGAACATTCCAATAGACAGAGTCAAAATAAAAACAACAAACCAAGAAGCACATAAGCAATACATATGTCAAGGGATTAATTTCCTAAATATACAAAAGATCTTACCAATCAATAAGAAGAAAGACAGATAGCTCAATATGAACATAAACACAAAGACTTAAAAAGTAATTCAAGTGACAAAAATACAAGTGGTCAATACTCATTTGAAAGATGCTCATGCTCACTGTTATTTTTTTTTTAATGGAACATAATTCCATTATTTGCCTATTGGATTGGAAAGCATTTAGAAGCTTAGCAATAAATTAAATAAAATTGTAGCAATAAATAGAATGAAGATGATGTGCAGCTCTGTTTCTCTCATGTGCTTTTTACTTGAGGGCAACTTACCTGTATTTGAAAAAAAAATAGTATATATTGTTTGACCCAGCATTATCATTTCTAAGAATATATCCTGTAAAAAGGTGTATTCAAAGATGCAAAGTTATATGAACAAGATGTTCATTAAGCATTGCCTGTAAAATCTTAAATATTAGAAAAGTCCACATATACACCCATAAGAATGTCATTAAATAAATTGTAGCACATTTATACAATGTGATACTGTGCAGGTATTTATAAGAACAAGGTAGAATACATAATTTACTAGGGTGTCTATATACTGGTAAAATGAAAAAATGAAGTTGTAGAATAGAATGTACAGTAGGATTCTTTTGTGATGGTTAATGCAAAAAAATCTATGCATACACATATTACACACTTGAATGCATGCATATTTATACAACATATGTCTAATTACTCACAAGAAACCATTGAGGTCATTATTTCTGAGGGACTGGTATAGTTGGTGGTGGGCTGCGTGGTAGGGATAGAGAATAAAAAGAGACTTACTTTTCACTTGACACTCACCTATGCTGCTATCTGTTTTTTGAAATGAAATGTATAATCTTTATTAAAAAGAAAAGTAAAATAGTAAACTGCTCCAAAAGACTCTGTTTTCAAGAGCTTCATCATTTCCTGAGAAACAGAACATAACAGCACTGTTACCATAATCTATACTTTGGGCCCTTATGGGCATGTAGAGTTGAGTTGGGTATCGCTGTGCAAACAGTATTCCTCTCTTCCTGAGGAGGATGTTGTAGGAGTCTGGGAGAATGAAAAAAGCATGTTTCCCCTAATGTTCTTATTTCTGGGCATCAGTAGCATGGACTCCATCACCAAGCAGGAGATAAGGAAGATTTCCTTCCCCCAGATCCCAGTCTGACCCGGAGGTAAGCCTGTCAAAGGAGCAGTGGGGTATCTAAAGAGCACTTCAGAACTGTTGGTGTTCTTAGCCAGCACAGGCTCTGAATTCAGACGGGAGAAAATGGATGGATATCACTGACTATCATGTGTTCTTTTTTTTTTTCTTTAACATTCCTTTAACTGAATCTGAAAGGGGCTTTGTGAAAGCACCTTATTCTTGTTATTGATATTCTAACAGTATCACATGCACTCATATGCTTCACTCAGATATACTTATTCTGACATACTTTTGAGGGCTTGAAAACCAAAACTGATTTTTAATTTTCTTATCAAAAAATTCCAAGCCTTTATATCAAAGCATAAGGCATCTTAATAATGCTTGTGCCATCCTGTGTAAATGTGAGAACTGTGATTGATCTCGATTATGTGTCTCTGACAGACCGAATCGAAAACATGGACCGAAGCAAGCAGTCCTTGAAAATCCTGTGGAACTGGAACATTTCCATTACCCACACCGTGCTGTGTGTCAAACAGGCCTGCGATCAGTTTGCAGATCTTAGCAGGCCATCGCGCATGCCGACTTGTGTGAGTGGTAGGACAGTTTCATTTAGCATAGTCATGTGGAAGGCATTTTGGAATACTTGAACAAGTAACTGGAATACGTCCAAGTAGACTCAGTACTGTGGTTCCAAAACATGAATAGTTAGGGGGAGAGAGGGAGAGGGAGACACCATCAAATTTCTACCACTAATTGTGTAGAGACACTAAAGAAAAAAAAAAGGGAAAGGAAGAGAACACCCAGTTGGAATTCTGATCAACCAAATGACACAAAAGATACTAAGAAACCAAATGTTGGATGTAAAGGCTTGGAAGTTTTTGATAAGAACATCAAAAACCTATTTTGGTGTTTCAGGCCCAAAAGAGCCAAAAGGTGCATTGTGAGGATGACAGAAAAATGAGTAATTGAGAGAAATCTAATGAGAAGATAAAGAAGATGGAGCGATTTGTGAAATGTGCCCATATGTAAGAAAGCAAAGACAGTGAAAAATATTTTGAATTGCAAATATATACTGTGTTGCCAATAGCTGAGTCAGCAGCCATGTTAACAATAAATGGATAAATAGATAACTGAATAAATAAAATGTAAAGTTATTAATTGGAAAAATATTATTATGATTGAAATATGATTGCAATTTAAATTTTACACACATGTCTCCAGTGGAAATGCAAACACAGAATTAGAAGGATTTAGGATGAAGCCAGGGAAACAAGTTAGGACGTCAAAGCATGATAACTTGGGCTCAGTAGATATTTCTTCTTTACTCTAATATTGGTCCTTTCTTTACTATTTATTTACTCTCCCATACTATTTTCTCTTTACTCTTTTACTTTCTTCATTTTAATCTTTAAATTTTATAACTTTTGCTTTCTACATGGCCCCTCTCCTCACCCTTCTTTGCTAAATTATACCAATCTTTTAAACATAGAGACAGTAAGCTCTTTATTTTTAATTTTTTTCATTTCCTCCTCAAATTTCTGTCACATATTTTGGAGTTTCCTTTTAAAAAAGTCTATAAAATCTCAGAAGCATTTTAGGGATTAACATTTGTGACAGTAATGAGATTACATTTCATGGTTTCTTAGCATTTTGATATGGGGAAATGAGAGATTATGATGATTGTGAAATTCTTAAGGTTAGCAAGGCTAGGGAAAATGATGTCGTCCAGTGAATAGAGCCTTAGGACTTCTGGCTTTGGAAGCTTCTTATGAAAAACTAAGAGCTATACAGACAACACATTTTTATAACATTTAGGTACACAAGTGCGTAATACTACAGTAGTCACAGATATGGAGCAATATTCAGGGTCCAAGTACAGTCAAGCTACTTTGATTGTAAAACTTTAGTTTTTCAGTTTGCCTCCTGCTGAAGAGAACTGATAGACCAGGGGATTCATTCCCACATTTGAACTGTTGTTAACCACAACGAGTGAAGGGGAGCAGAGATGCAGGGGCTCGCTAGTCTCCCCATTACGTCACACTCTGAAGAAAAGAGAACACAATTATAGCACAGAATGACCTATCAAATTTTGTCAACAGGTGCTAATTCACTTTGATCTATCTTTCACTATAATTTCATTGGTGGGGAGGTCATACATATTTATAAGCGTGGAAGCAGGCTGCTGTTTTTCTGTTTGTAATTTACAGCAACAAAGAATCTATTTAGATTTCCACATTGGAAGTCCCAAGGTGACTCTGGAGTGGATACCAGCCCCCTGCTGTGTAGGATTCCTAACATAATAAAGCATAAAGCGAAGCAAGAGTACATCACGACCTGGGCTTATGGGTAATCAATTCACATATTTACAGCTGAAAAATAATACTGTGTGAATCAGCATCATTACTACAATTTGCTGATGGAAACTCTAGGGAACCCAGGAGGTGCCTGCTTGGAAAGCAGATGATTAATCTGAGTTACTCAGGCTTTGTTAAAGAGCTATTGTTTTGATCATCATTAACAATAAGTAGTTATTCATGGAAAAGTTGCAAGGGAGATATAGCTCAAACCCTTTTGGGACAAACAGCTTTTCAACCATAAATTATCAACAGATATATATATAATAAGACAGAGAGCCAAATGGGAGAACATTAATAATTTTCATTCCAGAAGCTGGATTTAGAATTTCATCTGCTATGCAAAATACTGTGCTTTATACAAATATCTCTCAGGTTACATGATCTTGATGCATCAGCTTTGCACCCAGAAAAATGTAAGAGCCCATTGGGGTGAATTCTGCTACCTCTAAGGGAGAAGATCCCAACTGCTATGTACCCAGCAAATACTCCAGTGGATGAGATGACTAGTAAAATAGCAAAAAATTTGAATAAACAAGGTACATAAATGGTTTAGGAGCACATGAAAAAGATATTTAACACCATTAGCAATTAAAGAAATGCAAATTAAAACCACAATGAGCTACCACTACACACCCACTAGAATGGCTATAACAAAAAACACTGACAATACCAAGTGTTGACAAAGATGTGGAAAATCTGGAACTCCCACCTTGGCTGGTAGTGATGTAAAACATTACAGCCCCTTTGGAAAACATTCAGTCAGTTTCTTAAAATCATAAACACACAATCCTCTAGCACGCAACAGTTCCTTTGTTTGGTATCTAATCCAGATAAATGAAAGAATACGTCCACACAAAGACTTGTAAACAAATGTTCACAGACCAATTTATAATAGTCCAAAGCAGAAATAACACAAATGCCCATCAACTGGTGAAAGGATGGACAAAATCTGGCATATCTGTACAATGGAATTCACTCATTGATAAGACTGATACATGCAATGATTTTGAAAAAATCTCAAAATAATTATGCTGAGGGGAAAAAAATCAGAAAAAGATTGCATGCTGCATGATTCCATTTTTATGAAATTTTGAGAAAAGGCAAAGCTCTAGAGAGTGGGTTGTCTGGGGCTAAGGGGTGGGAGTAAGGATGGCCTCAAATATTCACAAAGGAACTTTGGGGTGATGTAAGTGGACTGTGATGATGGTTGTTCAATTGTATAAAGTTACTAGAAATTGCCACACTGTATACCTCCCCTAGGTGAATTGCACCTATGCAAATTGTACCTCAATAAAGCCATAAGCCTATGATTTGTGAACTCATATACCAATGTTATACCTCAATAAAAATCACTTTAAATAGAATTAAGAATGCCATAATTACACAACAGTAGCACTCTGTTTCTCCTGGAGAATGTATTCTGAGACATCCTTTCAGGAAAAACTAAGAACAGTGCTTGCTCAATAGGGGTAAAGTTTCATGCATTCCATGTAAATGATCAGACCACTGTGCATTTCACGGTCCCAAATCACTGAGAAGTTTTAGCCAGTGTTTCAGGTACTGCTGGCCTACAACAGACTCTCAGTGAGCCAGTCAGCAATAAGAATTAAACCTTTCCAAAGACCTCACAGAGCACTTGCTCCTGATGAAAAGTGCCAGCGCGATTTTACAGGGATCCAGACAGCGTGATTAAAGAACGGTGCCAGAGGGCATTTCAACAGCTTTGTAAGTAGTGACAGTGACACCAAGTCAAAGTCAAAGACATCAATGTAATTGAAAAGTTGAGATACCAGATAATTCTTCTCCTTAGTAAGAGCACTGAGCCTGGGTGTTCAATTACCAAAATGATCTCCTGCCTCGCGTACAGAGGGAAAACATCGTGAATGTATCTCACAGCTCAAGGGGTAGCATTTATTTATTTGACAGATATTCATCTTATTGAAGCTTCACTGTATGTCATCCTTCAATCCACTCCTGATTCTTAGTAGGAACACAAGTAGCATGTGCTAGACTGACAACTGCAGTGAAAAAAGATATAAGGAACTTTTCAACACCTCTTATAGAACAGCATTTTAATTACCAAGAAAAAGGGGAATCTCCATGATGCTATGGGCAGATGTCAGCTTCAATTAGTTAAATTCAAGAAACACTGACTGAATTTCTCATAAACATTAGGGAATCCCACATCTAATTCTGATTCATTTTTTTAAAAGCCCAGAAAATTAGCAGTTACTTACAATAATGAATGCAATACATTATTAATATTTTGTTGCCATTCAGAATTCACAAAAGAAACTGTAACAAGCTCCTCCAATTGTCAAATATAGAAGGGGAATTTGGCAGACCATCAACTGCTTCAGAATCTTTTCCTTCCATTCTTTTACCCGACTGTCCTTTAAAATTCACATGAAGTCTCATGGGTTTAAAAAAGATTTCCTGACCCCTCCACGTGCTCCCGCTCCCAGCCCACCTTCCCCACTGCCTGATTTACTTGCTGTTCCTGTCTTCAAACATACTGTGCAAAAGAGATTTCTAATCATTTTCTCACTTTGCAAGCAAACACTTATTTACTCCTCTTTCTCATATATTAGACAGGAATTCCTTAAAGTCAGGGCAAACTATGTAGATACTTATATACACACAAATACTTATGTATATGCACACATATTTTCAAATATCCAAACTGCATATTTATATGTGTATTTGTACACACACATTCACACACACACACAATTTACACTGGCATTATTTCTTATGCTCAGAACAATAATTTCATAAATGATTTGTAGAAGCAAGGCACAGGAAAGAAGTCAGTATCTAATTAAATGGAGAAACATGTCAGGATTATATAGTGACATACAACATTTCTAGACTGTGCATCACTGATGATTGGACACTGTATAACCAGTAATGAGATCTTACTTCTAAAAATATAGGCAATGATCACCAGGGACATAAAAAAGAGAGGGCACAGTTAACAGAAAAGGCATTGTAGAAGTTTGAGTTTTGCTTTTAATTTTCATACACGTTGGATTTCATAGTAAATGAGTCTCAGTTAAGTGTAATAATAGTTAACAATATAATAAAAATGTATGCTCTTATGCTAACTACTTATATATCTATTTCACAATAGAAGATTTAAACAGAACCAGGACTCTCCAACTGGCTCAGCATCATTTTCCTTTGCAGCTATTTGTGCCTGTGAAGTCTTCAGGCTCATCTACTCACTTCCTGTTTGCAGTCACAGCCCTTCTGCAGGTCTGCCTTATGTCCTGCCCAAAATAGATCCCCCCAATTGGTCCCCCATTCCTGATCTTATCACCCATTATCACATCTTAAAATGCAAATTCCATCATGTCACCACTTAGCTTACAATCCTTCATTGGATTCCCAATGTACTCAGCATATTGTAAATTATTCTTCTTCCCCTTCTTATACAAATTTTTATTTGGGAAACATTTTAAACATACAGAAAAGCTGTAAAAATAGTACAATGAGTGGTATGAACTCACTTAGACTCAACACTTGTTACAAAAGTAGTCACATTTGTGTTCTCTCTCTCTAAATATGAAATACATCTAATATAAATACCTTTATAGCTATATATAAAAAACAGGTAGGAAGAGGAGGGGATGATTACATATTTGTTGAACTGTTTGAGAGTAGTTTGCAGCCACTTAAACCCAAAATAACTCACTAAATACCTCTCAGGAAGGACATTCCATTACAGAACTTTGGTACGATCATCAAATTCACTTAAAGCAAATTCTTAACATGACTTGCAAGGCCCTTCATGGTGTGGCCCCAGCTTGCCCAGTGAACATCACCCTTCCCTGCTTGCCCAGCTCCCTCTGCCCTGGAGCTTTGCAGGTACTGAGCGTTTGGTCCCTGGATGGGCCACACCCTCTCTGCTCTCCTCCCTGCCTTCCCACGTGCTGTTCCCTCAGCGTCAGATGCTTTTCCCAACTCAGATCGTTTCTCAGCTGACTAGCAATTAAATCAGCATCTGGGTTTGAATCTCATTTACTAGTTATGGGAATCCCTTTGTGGCTCAGACGCCTCATTTATAAAATGGGATTTAAAAAAGTGAATATCTCACGGGATTTTTGGGGAGGTCAAATGTGATAATTCAGATCAAGAGCTTAGAACAGTGCCCGGGACAAAGTAAGCATTCAAAATACACTAACCACTACCACCACTTATGCTTCTACTACCACTAGACTCGTGATGCTATTATTTATTCCTCAGGCCTTGGCTTAAACGTCACTGCCTCTGGAAGGCCTCATTGATCCCCAAATAGGGTTTCAGTGGCTCTGCTTCTGTGTCCAGTGATCCCATATTTCCCCTCTAAAACCACCCGGCACAATTGTTTGACCATTTGTTTCATCCTAGTCTGTGTTTAAACTCTTTGTGACAATGACTGAATCTGTCTTGTGCCACTTAGCAAAACAGCTGGCACCCAACAAGGTTTTAATAAATTCTTGTTGAATCAAAAAAATGGATTTCAGTACAGGGAGCGTTGCAGGGTTTTATGGCCAAATAATTTTCCTAAATAAGGCTGGCAATTGATTTTTCAGGGAAAATCCAGATAGATTAAGCACTACCAGAGAAGTCCCAGATAGGGTAAGACAATACATTAAACACTCTGCAGGGAATCAGAAAAACTGGAGCACCTGGGGAAAGTTATTTGCATGTAGCAGGAAGCATCAAGTGTGCTGATTTTCAAACCATTTAAAAAAAACAGGAGAGAATTCATCCTTCTGAGCAGTCAGTTTCTTACCACCTCACCAGATTTGTTTTTTAAACAAAGTTAATAGGCAAGAAGAAGAGGCAAACCATTTGGTATTCAAATAAAATAGTGTGAAGTCAGTGAAAGTGTAAACAGTGAAAATGACATGTGAGTAAACAAGGAGAAACCCCACACTTCTAACAAGTGCCCCACGGTGCACCCACAAACAGGCACCAAATGCCGCTACAGGCTGTCGGATCCAAGCAGGACTAGAAGTTAGTGGGTGTCATGGTTGAGATCAAATATTCAGAGTCTAGGAAAAATAATTGGTTTTATCCAGTGACTCAAGGGGAAAACAACAAAACCAAAAACAAAGCATATCAAGCCTCTAGTGAATGATTGAAGTAAAAACTTTTCCCAAGATTATGGATGAAAAGTTTCCCACATTTTCTCTTATATAAAGATTAATTATGAAATAAAATTGTTCAAATTTATATTACACAAAATCCAAATGTATGATAATTTAGAAGGGCTAATATGGAGATTTACTCTTTTAATTTAGAAAAAATAGGTTTCTTTGGCTTTAGAAGAAGCTTCTTTTAGACACTCTAATTAATATACAAATTGGTACCTAAAGAAAGATGCAGGTTATGTTGCACTGAATCTTTTTTGAGTTATATGTATTTGTAATTAAGTATATTAGCAAGAACAGAATTTATTTAAGTTATTCATGTACTTTAGGTGTCTTTCCCAAAACCTGAAATGTATTTGCAGTATAAACCAGTATGGAACTTGACTGCGAAACAAACTTATCTCAATTTAACCTCCTGGCCTCAATAAACATTTCTAACCAAAAAGGATTAATCAAACTCTATTTCCTTTCTTTCTTTATTACAATATTTCTAGTTTTAATTGTACTCTTCTACCAACCCGTGTAACCTCAATTACAATAAAAATACTAACAAATAAAGCCCAACCTGCCACAATCATTAACCAACCTTCATAATCATACAATGCAGACACTCCAAATAATCTTCATGAACAAATCCTACTTCCCCACTATTAAAAACAGCTCAATCCTCTCTATATATTTTAATCCACAGAACACAGACCCCACACCATCATTATCTGACAGCCAAACAACTACTAAAACCTCAACCAACAAACCTAAAAATAAACCCCCCAAAACAATCACGCTCAACGCCCAAGCCTCAGGATACTCCTCAGCTGCTATAGCTGTGGTTATACCCCAATACCACTAACATACCACCAAGAGAAACCAAAAACACTATTAAACCTAAAAAAGATCCCCCAAGACTCATTACCATACCACACCCAACCCCTCCACCCACAATCAACCCTAGACCACCATAAATAGGAGATGGCTTAGACGAAAACCATAACAGAGATCTTTTTTCTTTTGCTAGTTGATGATGATGATAATAAAGACACTACCAGAATCTAATAAGCATTTCCTATGCACCAGACACTGTGCTAAACATTTTACATATCTCATTTATTTCTCACAGCACTCTTTTGAGGTTTCTATTTACTATTCCCAACTTAAAATTAAGAAAACTGAAGCTTAGAAAGGTCAAATAGTTTGCCCCAAATCACTTAGCTAGTAAATGGCACAGATGAAATTTAATTCAGTTCTATAAGCTATTTTGGAAGCATCTTAAACCATTCTCTATGAAAATCACATTTAGATCAATCACTGAGCCAATGAGAGCAGTTAACACTGGGGCACAGGAGGAGCTGCACTCTCAGGCACTGGTATTTAGGACGGCACTGCGGGAGGGGAGCTGTATATGTTGTACTCTATTAAGTAATCCTAAAAGAGATGTATGCTGATACAGCTAAAATATGCAGGTCAAGACCAGGTGGGTTTCCATTTTACCTTCTTGCAGTTAAGTCTATGTCTCCTTTGTCTTACTGTTACACTCACTATTCAAAGCATCTCAGCACCCCCAAGTGTGTGGAGCTAAGATGGGGACTTGTAAGTGAGTTTCTCAAGACCCTATTTAATGTATAATATGACTTAAAAAGAGTCTCAAAGAACTCCCTAGAAATTATGAGACAGAGAAGCAACTGGGATTCCCTTTTTCATAATGGAATAAAAAGGAAATGTATTTAGTAACAGAGTTGGATCTTCCTGAATGGAGCATTTTTCTTGGGGCAGTGTTCTGGTTTGCTAGAGTTGCTGTTATGCAAAATACCAGAAATGGATTAGCTTTTATGAGGAGGCTTGATTAGGTTACAAATTTACAGCTCTAAGGCCATAAAAGTGTCCCAACTAAGGCATCAACAAGAGGATTCCTTCACTGAAGAAAGGCCGATGGCATCTGGAACACCTCTGTCAGCTGGGAAGGCACATGGCTGGCATCTGCTGGTCCTTTGCTCTCGGACTGTGTTTGAAGATGGCTTTCTCCAAAATGTTTCTGGGCTTCTGCCTTTGCTCCTCTCTCGGCTCCTGTGCATCCTTGCTTCTTTCTTCTAAGGCGTTTGTCTCTAAGCATTTGGGAGTCCTCCCTGAGCTTCTCCAGGGTAAACTCTGGGCTTCATCTCTGAGCTTAACATCTCCAAACATTCTTCTGTCTGAATCTCCAAGTGCCTCCAAGCATCAGTGCCTGTGTCAGCTCCTGAGTTCCCTTAAGTAGTCCAGTAACCCAATCAACTCCCACCCTGAATGGGCAAGGCCACATCTCCATGGAAATAACCCAAACAAAGGTCTCACCCACAGTTGGGTGGGTCACATCTCCATGGAAACACTTAACCAAACGTTCCGCCCAACAAGATTGAGTTAAAAAATCATGGCTCTTCTGGGGTCCATAACAGTTTCAAACCAGCACAGGCAGAAATGAAACATTGAGTGAGACTGGGAATCAGAAGGCTTGCAGTGTCCTATTGACCCCAGAGTGCAGATATCACATGCAATATATGCTCAATGTATGCACAATACAGTCATGATACATGGGGATGCTCAACAGTTAATAGCTTTAAATATGCTGCTGGACAATAAACCTTTTAGAGAAGGTTATGACAGTGTAGAGGAGGGATATGAGCAAAAATAAATAAATTTACAAGAGAGAAGAGAAACAGAACCTTAAGGAAAGGGGAAAGGATTTATCAGTGCACTTCAAGATAAAACAGGTAAGACCAAACACCCAGGCGAGTATGGGTTTTATAAATTCACCCCATTAAGAAGGTTATGTGGATAAATTCACCCCACTTAGAGGGTTATATGAAACATAGATTGGAATTTTTTAAGAAACTGAGGAATTGTTATGTAAGGCTAAGTAAGGCAAAAGATTAAATCATACCCTACTCTTCATCACAGGATTTCATAATCAGAAGGCATTTTGGTAGGGATTACCTGTACTTTTAATTTACTAGCTCTGTGGATTTGGGGGGACAGTTTTTGCTACCATTTTTATTATAAAAGAGATTTCTCTTAAAAACTATATTAACATTAGACTAGATTAACATTCTGCCTTGTGACTGACACACAGTTGATATTCTGATGATGGGCATATCATTGGAGCGTCCACAGTGCAAGTAATGTCTGCACCCCAGGGGGGCAAGGGCCCCTAAAACATCAACATCCCTACTCAATCTGACCATAAAATTGTCCTGGGGAAGAGATGTTCAGCAATTTTCACAAATTGCTATAATGGAAACAAACAAGCAAACAAAAAAAAAAAAAACAGAAGTGAATAGTTCCTCTGAGGTTGAAAAGATGTCAAAATGCTTGATAATATTTTAAAAAATATGTGTAAAAAAAGATGACTCCTTATGAGTTATTCAAACTTTTCCCCCTTGAAAGGCAAAAAAACTTCAATAGCCAAGATTATGAAAATAAATACGTGGACATAATATTATATAAGGCATAAACACAAAGTGATAATTTCAAGGGAATTAAATGATTTCATTTCTTGATGAGAAAACTGCAGAGCACAAAAAAAGTAAAGAAAAGAATTCATTCACTGAACACAAGGCTACCAAGGACTGGGACAGTGAAAGGCCTTACGTTACCAGTATTTTAGACATGACAATAAGCAAATATTAACTTACTGAAACAACAACATGCAAGCTCTTTCTTGTCTGGTTTCTCTAAGTTAAAATATTACTTCAAGAAAACTTCAGACGTCCCTAAATTGTCAGCCGAGGAATGGTGTGGCTGAGCTGGGGTTGTGGAGACTCCGTTGGGGACCAAGACAGGAACCCCAGGGATCCGGAATCCCACAGCAGAAAGCTCATCACAGAAAGAGTGAAGAGGTGATTGGCACAGGGAAGGTGAACGCGGCAGTGAAACATCAATACAAGAGGCGGGAAATACTTCCCTGAGCTTAAGAAAGCATCGCTGCATCGTCCAAAAGAATTTCTGCAGTTTAAAGTCTTGTAGAAATTGAAATAATAGCAGCAGGATTTATTCTAACTCTGTACAGAAATACCTCTACTTTTCTTTGCTGAGGAACAGCAAGACCCAATTCAATTACAGAAAAGGGGAAACATATTATAAAAAGAAAAGAAAGGACAAAAGGAAAATGATGTTAGGGGCATTATAACAAAAAATGAGAAGGAAGCGATAGGAAAGAAAATAAAATACAGCAAGAAAATAAGACTTGTGAACATGATAAACCATTCTAATGTGAACAATTAGAAAAACAGGATCTATCTATAGGACACCGATTTTGCTCTTATTAGTTTCTACTTATTAGTTTTTCTGAATTTTGAAAAAAAAGTCTATATTCACGATAACTAGGATGGTCATATGTGATAGATTAAATTGCTTGTTCCAACTTTGCATACCCCTTTTGGTTACTTTTTATTTTTATTTTTTATTTACTTAGGTTTTTTTTTCCCTTGTAATTTTATTGAGATACAGTCACATACCATACAATCATCCAAAGTGTAATATCATTTGTTCACAGTATCATTATAAAGTTATGCATTCATCACCACATTCAATTATTGAACATTTTCATTACTCCAAAAGACAATAAAAATAAAAATAAGAATAAAAATAAAAGTAAAAAGGAACACCCAAAACAACCCATCCCCCATCCCCCCTATTACTCATTTACTTTTTTGTCCCCATTTTTCTACTTATCTGCCCATACACTGGATAAAGGGAGTGTGAGCCACAAGGTTTTCTACAATCACATGGTCACACCATAAAAGCTATATAGTTATACAATCGTCTTTTAGAATCAAGACTATTTAGTTGCAGTTCAACAGTTTCAAGTATTTCCTTCTAGCTATTCTAGTACACTAAACACTAAAAAGGGATATCCATATAATGCATAAGAGTTCCTCCAGAATTACCTCTTGACTCCATTTGAAATCTCCCAGCCCCTGAAACTTCAGCTTGTTTCATTTCTCTTCTCCCTTTTGGTCAAGAAGGCTTTCTCATTGCCACAATGCTGGGTCCAGTTTCATCTCTGGGAGTCACATCCCACATTGCCAGGGAGATTTATACCCCTGGGAGTCATGTCCCACACGGGGGAAGGGCAGCGAGTCCACCTGCCAAATCGGCTTTAGAGAGAGGCCACATCTGAGTAACAAAAGAGGTTCTCTGGGGGTGACTCTTAGGCACAATTATAAGTAGGCTTAGCTTCTCCTTTTCAGCAACAAGCTTCATAAGGGCAAGCCCCAAGATCGAGGACTTGGCCTTCTAAATTGGTAGTGCACAATTTTTGTGAGAGTATAAGGAATTCCCCAGTGAGTAAATTTAATATTTCCACATTTTTCCTCAGTCCCTCAAGGAGCCTTTTCAAATACTTTTTTATTCTCTGCCAAAATCACTCTGGGTTGTATTGAGGTTTCACACTAACCTGTACAAGCAAACCAGATCTCTCTCCCTATTCAAGGTTCCATGTAATTATGGTGTTTGAATAAACTGACCACACAAGTTAAATTATATAGCGTGGTCCAGAAAATAAAGATTTGCCACCTAATAAACATCTCTACCTTTGGTCTCACACAGAAGTTGAAGTTTTAAAACAAAGTCAATAGCATCTGCTACCCTTTAGTCTGATTTACCTTAGTCCTAACCAAGGCCATTCCATTCATATCTCTAACTGAAGTCTGATCTCTTTTTCAGCTTCTTTAACATCTGCCACATGGGGTGATGATGATCTTCATAGCTACTGAATTCTGGTTCTGAGTCTCAGGTGTCACACAGATACCTGAAGCTCCAGGGACTGATCAGGTTATACACAAGAGCTCACAATCTAGAAATAACCATTACAAGTCAGGAATAGCGGTAACTGCTGTAAGAGCTTACTGTGTAGGAACAATTACAACAAGCCTTCTTTGGGTTACTTTCAGATAGCAAGAGCATTGCCATGTCCTCACAGTGGATCAACTTACTTCCATGTGACTTGCTTTGGCCAACCACGTGTTGCATATTTGATGTGAGCAGAGGTGTGTTTGCACAGCTGGGCTCAACCTCTCACACTTCCGCAGTGGCCTCTAGACAAACATCCCTCATAGTTGTTGGTCTCAATACAGAAAACTCATGGTGAAGATGAAACAGGGTGGTTTGGAGCCCAGCCCAACTGAGCCCAGCCCAGATGAACCAAACCCCAGCTGACCTGCACACAGGTGAGCAAGAAGCAAATCCCTATTGTTGTCTTCACTGAGATGTTGCGACTGTTACAGACCACAAACCGACTGACATCTCTTATATGGTTGGTGTTAGGGTTGGATTGTGCCCCCCGAAAAAGATATGTTCAAGTCCTGATGCTTGGTCCTGGGAATGTGACCTGATTTGGAAATAGAGTCTTTGAAGATGTGATTAGTTAAGATGAGAACCAAACTAGATTGGGGTGGGCCTTAACCCAACATGACTGGTGTTCTTACAAGAAAAGGAGAAGAGATGGAGATGCACATGACAGAGGGGAAAGGACCATGTGAGACAGAGGCAGAGACTGAAGTGCTGCAGCTACAAGCCAAGGAACACCAAAGAACATTAACCACCAGGAGCCAGGGAGAGGCAAGGAGGGATCTTCCCCTAGAGCCTTCAGAGGCAGCATGTTGGCCCTGCCAACACCTTGGTTTTGGAGTTCTGGCCTCCAGAACTGTGAAACATTGAATTTCTGCAGTTTTAAGCCACTCAGCTTGTGGTACTTTGTTATGGAAGCCCTAGGAAACGAAGACATCTGGTTTGCCCAGGAAGTCTCAGTTTCTTTTTCTTGCCCAGATAATTATATTTATAGTGCCTCCTTTCTCTCCCAAATGGAGACTGGTTTGGAAGATAAAGTACATGATCACCCTAACATTAAGAGATGCTCAGCTTCATAAGATCATTGTTTTTTCTTTTTATTCCTTCCAAGTTTTTCATTGATGGATTATCTTTGAATTGCGCTTCCTTTCCTTATCTACTTCCTGCTGCATCTGAGGGCATGCCTGTCCCCACTCTCATCTTTCTGCACCCTGCCCAACACCTCACAATAGGTGTCCTTATAAGAGGGTGGCACGTACCTATCCCCAATCAATCAAAGTCCTTAAGCTCTAGCCCCTCCTCAAGTGGTCCCCTACAGAAACATCTTCCTCTCTCTCTCCACTAAGGTATCTGAACCTATAGTCATGTTGCCCAAACTTTCAGCTTCCTACTTCTCTCTCAATCTTTTTTTTTTAGTACACATAACACAAAATTTCCCATTTTTACCATTTCCTCTCTTGTTCTTAATACCGACAGTTCTGAGTACAGTGGTCAATGAGGCTTATTTATTGTCTAGCTTCTACACCACTCACTGTAGCCATCCATTTTTTTCTGCCTCTTAAAACCACCCAAATAATCACTCTTCTTTTGTTTCTGTACTCCTCAAAGGAATTTCTCTGAGCATAAGCAAGTGGAGATATTTTACTTTGTATAAACAGGATAAATAAACTGATATGGACAAAATGGTGATTTTATAATTGACCTATTATTTATTGAACACATAATATGTTTTGAACAAATGTAGAAGGTAACTCAATTGTAAAGAATCTTAGCTCTTAAGTCATGAAATATTACCTTTTTATTTTGACAATCAAGGGCATAATAAAGGCCTCCCAAAACACAGAAAATCATTCCAGTAAGATGCAGAATCTTTGCTACACAGGCAGATTGAACAGTAGGTAAAGAATATGCTTTCATACTATCGGTAAAGACATTAGTCAGTAAACAAAAGAAGCAAGCTCATCAAAACTAAGTAAACTTTGTTAAAATTGTAATGTTTTTCTAGTTTCTTTCTAGATCCAGTTATGATGAACCAAGGCAAATAAAATTCGTTTTCAAAGTATGGGCTTTAACTATGTTCTTTTAAATTTGGGACAAACACCCAATTTACTTCAGACAAAGTGTGGTCCCTGGAATGGATTTAAGAGATCTTATGAAGTCAAAGTTATTTTCATAATGATAGTAAGATATGGTGATTTCAGGGACTACCTTGATTTAGGATATTAGAATAGATTGAATGCAGAAGCAGATTTGAAAATCCTACACTTGTCTATCAATTCGCACCTTCAAGACATTTATAAAAATTTTAAAGCATGTACTGGTTTCTATATATTATGTCCCCCAAAAAACCCATGTTCTTTGATGCAATCTTGTGGGGGCAGACGTATTAGAGTTGATTAAGTTGGAACCTTTGGATTAGGTTGTTTCCATGGAGATGTGACCCACCCAACTCTAGGTGATAACCCTGATTGGATAATTTCCATGGAGGTGTGGCCCCACCCATTCAGTGTGGGCCTTGATTAGTTTACTACAGCACTGTATAAGCTCAGACAGAAGGAGCTCACTGCTGCATCTCACAGAGACATTTTGGAGATGGCCTTCGAAAGCAGACTTTTGCTCTGGAGAAGCTAAGAGAGGACAAACACCCCAAGCACAACATTTTGAAGAATACACAGGAGCTGAGAGAAGAGCTGGAACACAACCCAGGGTCAGCAGACACCAGCCACATGCCTTCCCAACTAACAGAGGTTTTTTTCAGATGCCAATGGCCATTCTCCAGTGAAGGTACCTGATTATTGATGCCTTACCTTGAACACTTTATGGCCTTGAGACTGTAACTTTGTAACCAAATGACCCCACTTTAAAAAAGCCAATCCATTTCTGGTGTTTTGCAAAATGGCAGCATTAGCAAGCCAGAACAAAGGGTGCTATCTTTTTTCCTAAAAAGTAATTTGTCTCAGAAAGTATTATCCAAGTTAACATCCAATGTGTTCGAAGCTTTTATTTTAAATGTTTGTGGTCACTTTAAGAAATAAGTATATTTTTTTCAGGAATCCATAATCCTATCTTAACCTAGTAATTAAATGTTGCCTGACAACTCTTTAGATTTTTCCTGCTCAAAAGTGAATCCTAAATTTAGGAAAAGAAAACAAAATCCTCAGGATCTTTTTTTATGCCTAAAATTATCACTGAGATTGCCCACAGGACCCTGAAAAATTACCAAGTTTTGTTCTTTCGCTTTACAAATAAAAAAGATACTAGAGATAATTGTTAGGTCTGTTTAATGTATGACTGTTGTAAGAGTTGCAGGGGAAAGACTGTCATAGCAAAAGAAACACTCAGGTTAAGTGTACATAGGTAAAATGTTATTAATATAAATATTTCCAAAATCTGTGTCCTTGCTGTGGGCAACAGGTTCCTACTAGAAGGAGAAACCCTGAGATACACTTTTAGAAAAAAGAGAATTTTACTCTCTTCCAATCTGATATGGTAGAGTTATAGTAATAACTTGACAGCCATTATGACTTTGTTATCCAAAGGTAGTAAAGGTATTTTAATATTTTACACTGTTGCTCTCCTGAAGGCTCAGCTGTAAGGGAGAAATAATAGGCCGTGGAGAAAGAGAAGGAAAGTCTGAGAGCTTTGTGGGATAGGCCTATAAGTCCTTTAAACGATTGACATTTCAAGACTCTTGGGTACACATCTATGAGCTGACAATGTTTACACAACTTTCAGATATATCAATGGACTGAATCTGGATTTTCAGGATTCTTTTTAATGAAATCAGACTGCTGATCCAAGATCCAGTATAACAAGAATTACACAGGACTGAATGAACAGACGAAAAAAAATTCATTTGCTATTATTTGTTTGGAATATTGTTAATGTTATTGCAATATTCTTTTTTCTGGATATATAAGAAACGTATACTATACTGAAATGAAACCTTTTAAAACAATAGCTGATTTTTGCTACAACTTCAGAATTCAGAGATTCTTACTGCTTCTTTATTTTTCATAGCAATACAATAGTTTGCAGCGATTCAGTAAAAATCCACCTTTCTTTTTACCAGCATATAATTGGACAAAAGAATTGTACAACCAAGGTCAATAGGAAATGTCATATTTGAAAATGACTCTGATTTAATCAGGTCTGACAAATTCACTCTAAGGAATAATTGTTTACTTTATGTGTGTCCACACAGCATTATGGGGATAACTGGCCTATCCCCTGACCTACAGAGCCCCAGCCTTACAGGTGGAAAGGAAGGTGAATTTCTGGCACACTGTATCTTTAGCGAATTTGGGGGACTTCAAAACAAGAGGGAGTCACCCAAATTTAAAAGTTATGCAGATGAAACCTTGTGGAGACAGAGTCTTGAGCTTGGTTTTCTAGCCAAGGGATAGGGAATAACAGAGAATTTAAAAATCCAATCAGAAATCCTTTGTGGAGACGTCCAGACAGGGATAATTCTATGGCCATAGTAGTTACTCAACACTGTGTGGTTCTAGACGTGCAGAGTCAAGGAGGCCCAGCTACTACGTTCACCTTCCTATCACACCTAGGTGAATAATCAGGCCAAACAGAATGAGAGCAGTCTTTTTTGTGATATGACCTCAAAGGATAATCTTTGACATGATTACAATCATAAATTGGAGGAGACATTTAGGAAATTTTGTGAAAGACTTTGAAAGGGAAAAAAAAAACAGAGTATGAGGTGATGTGTGGAAATCTGAGTCTGTCTTGCCCACTCCTCTGGGTGACCTGATTCCATAGTGGTCTGAACCATTTATTGTGTTTGAGCCATTTGATAACTTTGAAAGAATGATGGAAATTATTTTTCTCTATAGAGATACAAATTGGTTTTGTCTTGCGGAGACGGGATTGGTCACTCCTCCCTCCACAAAGCCAAATACATTTTGGCATTCCTGATTGCCTATAGATGTGACTGCTCTTTGGAGGATCCTTTGAACTGGTTTTTAACATCTTACGGGTTGCCTCAATAATTAATAAGTTAAATAAAATCGTGGACATGTTTATTTTATATTTGTATGAGACTCATGATTTCTCCTTTTAAAAAACTATATTTTTAACAATTCAAAGAAGTCAATATTGGGATTATTCTTGATTTTGAAACAGACTAAATAGGAATATCAACCAACTTCAATCCAGGGTTGCTATTAAAAACAACTTGGGGACAAATGGGAAATTTTTAATGTGAACTACATGTTAGATTACAACTAGTAAATACTGTTACTTTACTTGGGAATGAAAATGGTATTATGAGAGAATAAAGGGGTTCTTAGGCAATGCATGCTGAAATATTTAGGAGACAAATATCACAATATCTGCAAATTCCTTTCAAAAGATTCAGCAAAAGAAAAGTTTGTGTGTATAGACATGCACAAAGGAAAAGAGGGCTATAAAGCAAATGAGCCAAAATGTTAATAGTTGGTAGCACTTGGTGAAGGGTACACGGATGTTCAAAGTAGTATTATTTCAACTTTTCTTTAGGGTTTAAATTATTAAAAAAAAAATACCAGAGAGGAAATTTGCTTTACTTTAAAAGTATTGAGGACTGAAAAAGTTTTAGAAACAGAGAACATAGAGGCTAAAAGAATTCTGGGCTTTTGACAACATATAATTTTTTGTTCCTCAGATACTTAGCCAGTTTAAAGTTCCTACTCCTCCTTATTTCAGAGACCTTAAAAAAGGACTAAGGAAATTCAGTTCCTTAACATAAGTTAGCTGTCATCTCAGACGCCTAAAGAGAAGAGCCAAGAAAGTGACTCTTCCAAACTCAGATTGTCTATGTTACATGTAACATAAATTCAGGCCTCCTGAACCTGTGTGTTCCTCGGTGCAGGAGCCACAGTATCCCAGTGTCTGCAAGGCTGACGGTGGCCCCTTACTTCGCTTTTCTTCTTCCCCAAATGCATCAGCCTCTCCCCGCACTGGTCACGCAGTTCATCCACTGCTGCCTCGGTTGTCCACGCAATGTTACTGCTAACAGGACGGAGCTGAAGGAGATCACTGAGTGGTTACAGAGGCTGATGGAGATGAGAAGAAAGAGATGGGACAAGGAGGAAATGGGGTGAGAAAATAGGTGAGTGTACAATTTTAGGACAAGGGAGAAAGCTGTTATGAATGGAGCAAGTGGTGGCACTTTTGGTCCAAGGTTTTAGTTAAAACATTTAGTTTCTAGAAAGAACATCTACACTAACACCCAAGAGGGTGCCAGTATGAGTAAACAAGAAAACTTAGACATAGTCCTAAAAATCACGGAAATCTTGACGTATGGCCCCAGGCTAGCACATTTTCTTTCCACAGCATATTGGTAGGGACCTCTGGGGAAAGGGAGAGCATTTTGATGATGCTTTCAATGACAACAACAACAACGGATCATTTGAACTAAAGGCATTCAAAATTACTCCACTCAGCAAGGTTTTGTTTTAAGATGTTTCCTTTTGTTACAGTTCACACGGAGAGCAGGCCCTTGGAATCAGAAATTGCTCTCATTGTAATTTCTGGAAAAGGAAGAACTTGAGACACTTGATCAGGAAAAATGAATAACTGTACAGAAACAAAGCAAATGAGGTAAGATTGCTGACATCATTTATTTGGAAACATTAAGGTTGAAAACACAATCTAAAATAAGGACAGAGAAATTTCTGTTAGGTATCTGTAATCAAAAATAAAGTATATTTGCCTTTAAGAGTAGGCAAAACAAACAAAAACAAAAACAAAAATCAAAAAAAAACAAAAACAAAAAAGGTACAGTAACCACCAGGAAGTATTTTGAGGCAAAAATTTAAATTTCACATTTGCGAGAATGATAATGAGTGAGGACTGTGTTCTAAAACGTGCAGAGAAGATGAGGCTTTTTATTCTTTTCTGGCTGCAAATGGCACTTTTGGCAAACAAGTATTACTTAATTTCTAGAATCAGCTAAAATGCCATCAAACTATTTTTTTTCCCCATACCTTTTTAAGGCAGAAAGAAAGTGCTTTAATTTAGTTTTAAGATATTTTAGGCTTATTGGCCTGAATCATAAACTTGAAGATTTTTCATTAAGTCAACTGTCCATCAGCCTCTCATAGATATATTACAAGTCTCCCGCCATCTCTTGCCTCCTTTATGAAGATGGCACAGGAAATAGAAAATGAGAGGGTCAAATTAGAAAAAAAGAAAAAATTAACAAACTACCAAATTCTAGTTAATGTTATTTGTCAAATGTTATTGATATAATGTGCCAAGCAATGTTTTAGTGGAGCAGGAAAATGGCATTATTTTATTTTATTTTTATCAACTACATTTTTTTTGGAAGTGCACAAATCAACAAGTATCTTTTAGATATGAACAATAAAACATAGACAATGTATTCTGGAGAATATAGCAATTTAATGCCTTTTTACAAACTGCCATTTTATGTTTTTAAAGGGCTTTTCAGCAAGCAAAAGTAGAAAGCATGCCAGATTTCTGAGATTGCAGGGAAAATGGAAGTCATATTATTATATTTTATCCCATCTTTTTCCACCAGGTTCTTGTAATCTATATTTTGAAATAATTTCAAGACACTGTCCTTCAAACTCTGCAACTGGAGTTTTAAAGAATCAGATAACTTGACAAAGTCTTGAAGGACTTTTCCAGAGTAATCTGCTCAGCCCCTTCAACCTCAAACCTTCAAAGCCCCACCCTCCCCTGAAAGTCCGGTTCAGATCAGACATTAAATACAGAGTAAGTTCTGTTTTCCTCCTTGCTGCAGCCCTAGTTTTCTTTCTGTGGTGTCTTCTTGGGGCCTTTGCAGATGCAGCAGGATTAAGTTTCTAGCTCCTTTCTCTGTGCTTTCCATGTCCCTCTGCTATAATGTTTGGTACTTTGTCCTGCAATTTTCCCTTGACTACTCCATGAGTAGAGATTGTCTAAATCTCTGTCCTCCTTGGGGCAAGTCCAGGGTCTGGTAAGAAGGACATCACTGAACTCTTTAAATAAAAGGTGAAAGAATCCTTATTAAGCAAGGAGCAAGGTATTATATGGTTTATTTTATCAAAGCTAGGAAGTCTAGGTTAGGGGAAAAATAACCCTTTTTCTCAGTCGGACAGACTTTGAGGGGTTAATTTTTCTGGCTCACACTGGCCCATTCAGTGCTATAAAGAACACAGACTACATGTTGTGTTTACAAATTTCAAAGGAAATCAGCTATTTGCATTTTTGTCTGTAGGAGAGGAGAGAAACATGTTTCAATTTTGACCTTTAGACTCAAGTTACATACTGAGAAGATTAAATTTGTGAGCACTGTCAGTGTAATCCGTTTAGAGTTTGGAACCGTAAAAGTGAAAAATATCAAGACTGATTTAAAACCAGAGTGAATATAAATAAAGTTTTTAATGAATGGCTATCACAACAAATGGGGAGAAATCCTCAGTTATTGGAGGCAGAGTCAGAAGCTGTTTATTTTTTCAAAATGAGACTCAAAAGAAATGGACATCCTATTATTTGTATCCACAAATTAATATTTGGGGGGTTTGTTCTAGCAAGGTGAAAAAAAAAATTGTGTCACCATCAAAGCCACGGAATATAGTTAGCTCAAGCAAAAATCCCAGGGCTTGGGTAAGTCAAAGATGCTTAGATGTCAGATAAACATGGAATAAAATGAAATTACATCTTGAATTTACCTGCTGTTCCTTCCTGTTCTTTGTATCAGACCCAGGGATAAGACTTAAGGCTTTACGGTCCCTGATCGGTGAAGTATCAAAATCCAAGTTAAAAGATAAGTCAAAATTGAAGGAAACTGACTTCAACCTAGTAATGTTAGAGATGAATAAACTGAGAATGACACAGTGTGAATTGCCCAAGTTCTTACAGTGACAGCTGCAGTTCCCTCAGAAAAGAAAAAGGCACAGTAACAAACTCTCACAGCAATATTACATGTGCAGATGTGTTGCATAATATTGCAACATGGTACACAACTAAAGAATTGACAGAAGAATGAATGAATGAGTAGGAACCATTAAAAAAAATCTAGTTTTCTTTTCCTTCTGAAGAGTCAGAGAATCCTCAAGTCACCTAATAAATGTTTCACAACTGTTCTCTGGAAGGAATAAAGGCTTCATTTGTAGCATTTGCTTCTTTTGATGGTGTAAATACTCCTACAGTGGCCAATTTCAAGACCCCAACCTAAAGTCATTGAACTTGGGTTTGGAAAGACATGCTCGGTAGCACATCATTATAGAGCATGTCTATGGATCTGCCGGTGTAAATTACCTCCAGAATACAGACAATAGCAAAATGTAGTAATCCCTAAATAATGAGCTTAGAGTATGTATTACCTTTGTTTTCAATATAATTTATTAATTTGTAAGCATACATAATTTGATTTTTTAAGTTGTGTTTAAAAACTGGCTCACAAAATACCGGAAAATTTAAGTTTTTCCTAGTGTTGCGGAAATTGAAACAAAAAAAATTGAAAACAAAATCTCCCAACCCAGAAAACCTCTCCACAAAGATAGAAGAGACAAACTATTTTATTATGAAATGAGCATCAAGCCAGAATGTGACTCATCAGAAGCAATCCACCAAAGAGACTGCCAAGAGAGAAAGAAATCTCACCCGTTTATATAGCCAAGCAGATACATCCGTCACATACATGTTCTCAAGATAAACAAAAACTAGTCTTCAAGTAAGAGAATTTAACAGCACCATGTGCCCAATTCAGTTCACCTTAAATTCACCTGATAATTGGTATGGTCTTTGCATCTGATAGTTGCGTATATGTTACCAGACAAAGGTGGCAGATTCTCTATCGGATGCTCTCAAATGACCAACTCCTGAGACACCAGGGAAAGTTTATTGCAAGGCATGATGCAGGAGATCAAATGGCCTATCGGCCCAAAAATCTGCCTCCCCGAACTGCAGTAATTCTGATAGTTTTATAGTATCAAAAGATGGGCAGGTTTTAGGATAATTGAGCACAATGGCTCCAGATGATGTAATTAGAGGTGATCTAATTACTGAGCATGCACAGGTTGATTACATGCTTAATCATAGAACATAAGAAGAAAATGGCAGCCTTAATATGATGATGGGTCGGTTACAACTATCCTAAGGAATATAACTCTTCTCATATCTCTAGAACAGGTAAAGAATTCCAATGTGGGTCACAACCCTAAGCTAAACCCCAGTGGAGATGGGGAAACAAGGTACATTCAGACAGATGCCCCCATGTCCTTGAGAAAGACACTCTTGGGTTGAAAAGCTGGCAAAGGCTCATTTGACTTTGAAAAAGATTTACATACATTTCAAAGGGGCAGGGAAAGTATTTACAATGACAAGTTTTTTAAAGACTAGGAAACGGGAAGGCGGAATAGTTTCTTTCCCTTTTTGCAAAAAAAAAGGGCCAGCTTTCCCTACCTGTGCCTTATCTGTTCCTGGCCTCTCATTTAAAGAATAAATGCACGTGCCATCATCACCACCATCATCATCGTGATCAACGTCATCAACAACAGAATTCAGGATGACCTTGACAACCACTGTCTGGTCTCCTGCCTAGTATGTGGTCTGTGCTGAACTATCAAAAATATGGAGCAGTGAACCAGCCCCTCCATTTTCTAGTCCTACATAAAATCTTTAGCTCCTCCCCATATTTCCTAATTTCTTCCTGAGGAAAGAGAAGTATCTGCTAATGCATTTCCCACCAGTGTATATTCAGAGTCGCCCAATGATCAATACACAAGTCTTATGCTGAGGTGACAGTGTGCTCTTCTGTTTTGACATGAGCCGTTACCTAGGGTTCGAGAACTCAGAGCCACAAGCAATAGCCCTTCTCCTGGTTCATAATATTTCTTTTTTTACATTCCAGGTTTTCACTGGCTTGGACTTTCTCATTCATTAGTAAATTATGAGACAGCACATATAGCTCTTTAAAAGAATAATTGTTTCTGTTTAAGCCAAGGATGACCTATAAAAAAACTGCCTGGAATCTAATTAAAGGCCTATCAAAATGTTCTCTTTCAGCAAGAGCCATAGTCTTCTACCTGGTTTTCTTTCCACTATTCTTCCGGCTCACTGCAATGCTAGAAAACAGATTAATCTCCCTAAAGCACAGCCACAAAGATATCATTCACACTGCTTCCTAACCTTCCATAGCCCACATGACTCACCAGATAATCTCCCTACACTGGTACTCAAAGCCTTCTACAATTTGACATTACCCCTCTTTCCATGTATCCTCAACTCCTCTCCCATAAACACACGTTCCAGCTAAACCAGCTCACCTGCCACTCCACAAGTGTTTCCTGTTTCCACATTTTTGCTCATGCTCACTCCTCCCTCTGCCTGCTGATGTCCTACCTACACTCCAGGGTCCAGTTCCAGGGCCACATCCACCTTGAAGACTTCCCTGTTCCACTCAGCTAAAATCGACAGCTTCTCTTGTTTGCAGTATCAGAAAATGTCTGTATTCAAACATTAGATTTTAAGCTCCCTGAGGGAAAGGGCCTTCTCTTACAATTTTTGTACCTCTCACTACCTAGCCACGTACCTTGTATATAGCAAGAACTCTAGAAATATTTAAAAAATTTTCTCTATATTATTCATCCTGTAATTGATGATAAATTCCTTAGGGTAAAGAACTTATCTCTTAGACTTCTTAGGACTCACTTAGTAGTTGTTCAATAACTATTTGTTATTTAGATAAATAGAATTGTATTTTTTTCCTTAAAGCACAAATAGAAGTTTTGTCTATCTGAGGAAATTCAGAATATTCTCAGTGTTTCAATAACAGGCCATCTATCACTTAGTATAAACTGCACAACCTTGAAGCTTGAAATGGCTTGAAATGATGAAGCTTCTCATTTATACAGTTCTTAAGATTTTTTACTTATTTGCCTAGAGGGGTTATTGGTATGGTGAGAAGTTGGTTCAGAGTTGTTAAACACAGATGGAAGTATGGGTCCTTACCAATACACACATACACGTATTTTAATACCAAAAAGACAGATCTAACCTGCCTTGAACATACAGCATTTTTAAAACCACACATTTTAGAATATTGATGATTACAATGAAGGACCATTAAAGTAATGATTATTCTCCATCTTTTAAAGGATTGTTCTCACAAGGCATGTCATCCATTCCTTCTGAGTTCCACCAAAATACACACTAGTCTGTCCAGAGTGATCTTAGGATTTGGTTATTTTTATGGCTTAGAAAATCTACTCCTAGAGATCTGTTCTACAGAAATACTAGTAAGGTTTATAAAGATCTATGTACAGTACTCTCAAATACAAAATTATTTGGAGTAGGAGAAAAGCAAATAATCTCAATGTCGATAAATAGAGGAAAACGATATAAATTACAGTACAGTGGAACACTCTGCAGTCCTTACAAACCATCAGGTACTGCTATAAACCCCTTTAAGGGCAGTCTTTGACATGGTGTGAGCTGTAAAAATCATGTTGTGAACAAAGGAAAAAAATTCAAAATTGTTGAGCATTATGAATGGTCCCAATTTCCTGTGAGCAATGCCCTGCCATGTGGGCACTTACTCATTAATAAAAATGAGCCTATTCGTAAAGATGAGTGTACATCTTTCTAGGTGGATGTGCTTATATGTTTGTGTATGTATACGTGTGTGTGCAAATGTTTATATTTATCCTTATATGTGAAACTATATAACAGTATATATACACATACACATGTTTTATATATTTACTTTTTATATAAACATGGATAAAAAGATTTGGTAGAAAGATTCACACAAATTTCAAAATACTTGCCTCGTGGTATAGGTTTAAAGGAGGAAAGAGTGAACTTTTCTTCAGTTAGAAACATAAAATTAAAATGTAGGAATTCAAAACTGTGTATTTATTTTGTGGGCTGTCCCCATTTATCAATCAGATCTGCAATACATTTGAAGCCTTTTCCTAAGAACAGCCATTCTTCCTATTTGAGTCTATGGCTATGTTGTTTGCAAACGGCACCAGTATTTCTTTAAGGCAATTGTCTCCCATAGTCTCAGGGAACACCTGGAGCTTCCACGGCCCATTTATATATTTTCTTCACACTTGCCTCACCCCCCGAGCCCCACAGTGAGGAGTGCTTGAGTTAATCATGTCCTGGCGCCTCATCCACACTCATCTCCTGCAACTAGTCACTGTGAAATATGACATGTTACATATGACACTAATAAAATGCTCTAATACTCAGATGTCTGTCAAGGAACCACATCCTCCATCCATATGTTAAACACACCTCTCTAACTGATTTATGAGAACAAAAGAAAGTCCATTTCTGTGAAACAGTGAGTTGGAGCATGAGTACTCAATTTTAGAAGGATATTTTTCTTTTTTAAATTTAACTTAATTTTATTTTTTAACTTTATTGAAAAATTAAAAAACAAATAAAAAAACAATATTTCAAATGAAACAAAGGAGTAAGAAAAACAAATAACCTAAAATAACTACATTGCTTCCAACATGTTCCTACCATATACCAAGAAAATTAACAAATAAAAGGGTATTTTTCACGTCAAAAGATGAGTTCATGTGCAATTATTTTTAAAATGAGCCACCTTAGTACATTTTAAATGTACTTTGCTTTACAAATATTTGACTCACCCTCACATGCTCAACACCACCTAAAAGGTGTCATGTACAGGGTTGCAGTTTGAAACAAACTGGAGACACCTTCTCTTAAGCAAGTGTCCTTAAGCAAATTTTGGGCTGAGAATATCAATTTTCTGTTTTCTTAGTGTGCATCTGGGAATGCTCTCACCACTTTTTCAGACCTTCATGCTGGACTTATTCCTTCATTCATTCATTCAGCAGATCGTCACTGAACACCTACTTCATGCTGCTCTTATTAAGTGCTGGAGAGACAAGTGCAGACAAAACAGACATAGTTCAAATCTAATGAGGGAGAAAGACATTGGTCATATGATCTCATAAATGCACCATAACAGCAGATTGCCTTAAGATGCATGGAGAGAACGTAAAGAATGAGGTAAGAGATTACAGCAGGGACTCAATACAGGGTGCTTTTCTGTTGAAGGGACATTTAAGCAGAGATCTGAAGAGTGGGTAGAAGTTGGCTGCATGAAGAGCTGGAAGTGCTTTTTTCCAGCAATGTGGCATGCAAAGGCCCTGAGATGCAGGAAGGTTTGAAGCACACTTGGGAGCTGGGAGAAGGCCTGTTTGTCTGGATCCCAGAGTAGACGGACTGGGACAGGAGAGTGGACGGTGACACTGACATGTATATATGCAGATGAAATCCCATCTGTGTAAAGTGTTCATAAAAAGGCAGGTTTTTCAACTCAAATCTGTCTGCCATTTGGTTTGTATTGACCAGCTGGTCTGTGGTTATCAGCATATGTTCTTACATAGCATAAAAATTCACATGAAGCACTTTGAGAACCTGCCCCAGAATTTCAACAAAAACTCAGCTCTCCGAAAAAGGCAAAGGAGCAGGTTCAATGACAATTTGGTTGGACATGTCACCCATCACTGGTAAAAGATGATTGACTTGTGCAATAAGAGCTTCCATAAGAGTCTCCTCATGTTTGAATTGTCTAAAGAGAACCTGCTTAAAGACATGAAATGAAAGGCAGAAATATTGAGCCCCTTTGCTAGATGGGCAAACAAAGTCTGCAGGTGAGCATCCTCCTTTTCCTCCCATTTACCCTGCCTGCTTGCTTTTGCCACCCAGCATGGCTTATGGGTGCCACTGAGCAAGTACCTCATCCCCAGCATCCCTTCCCCAAATCATCTATCTGCATCCCTGAATGTATGTTGGGAGAGAAGAGCTACCCCAGAGGAAAAACCAAGACTCTGAATCTGAACATCCACCCGGCCAGAAAAAAATAAAAAAAGGCACACCTCACACGACACACACCGTCACAAAACCATGTTCAGTTGAACACTGTTGACCCAGATGAAGACCAAATGGCAGAAAGGGGGAAAAGGGGACTGCTAAGAAGAGAGTCTACAAGAGAAAGGGCTGTCGTGACTCAGCAGGAACACTGAGGTCTTGGGGAGAGTTTGCTGGTTCCAAGCAGAGCCTACGGCCCACAGAGGGGCCTCTCTGAACCTCAGCATGGAGTGATTTGGGGAACGTGGCCCTGTGTGGGTGGGAAAGCAGGAGAGGAGGAGAGCAGGACTCACACAGTCACACTTGAAGGAGCTCTTCCCAGTAGAGAGCTGCCTTCTTTGTGGCCAAGCCACTTTTCAGACAATATCCACTAACTGTCCCCCAGAGTCATGGGAGGATTGGAAGCTCCAGGGACCCCTCATCCCTCACTGTCACTTACCAGGGGTAAACCAGACGCCCTTACCTGTCTTCTGGAGTAAACACAAAAGCATCTAGTTGTGTGTATGGGGGAAGGGGAGGATGGAGAATGTATCCCATGCTCTGCTCTGCAAGCCATTGGCCCTGGGACAGAGCTGTGTTCTCTTGAAAGAATGGGTGTTATGCTGGTTTGGATGTATTATGTCCCCCCAAATGCCATGTCCTTTAATGCATTCTTGTGGGGGCAGATGTATTAGTGTTGATTATGTTAGAATCGTTGGATTAGGTTGTTTCCATGGAGATGTGACTCAACCCAACTGTGGATAATACCTTTGACTGTATTATTTCCATGAAGGTGTGGCCCCACCCATTCAGCGTGGGTCTTGATTCATTTACAGGAGCCCTATAAAAGCCCAGACAGAAGGAACTCAGTGCTGCTGCAGCCAAGAGAGACATTTTGGAGGCAGCCATTGAAAGTGGACTTTTGCTAGTCTAGAATTTGCTCTGGAGGAGCTAAGAGATGGACAAAATGCCCCAAGAGCAACATTTTGAAGAATGCACAGGAGCTGAGAGAGGAGCTGGAACACAACCCAGGATCCGCAGATGCCAGCCACATGCCTTCCCAGCTGATAGAGGTTTTCTGGATGTCATTGGCCTTCCTTCAGTGAAGGTACCCTATTGTTGATGCCTTAGCTTGGACACTATTTTGGTCTTAAGACGATAACTTTGTAAACAAATAAACCCCCTTTTAAAAAGCTGATCCATTTCTAGTATTTTGCATAATGGCAGCATTAGCAAACCAGAACAGGTTCCTTTTTCTAATGTGCACAAAGGCCCCACAAGGGTTAAGAAAGCTCTGGGAGGGAGACAGACTAGAGGTAAGGAGACTATGTGGAGTTGAGTGTAAGGGTGGGAGGGGAATCTGGATGTAACCCTTTGGGTTCCAGGCTGCTGGATGGACAGAACTTGGGATGGAACTCAGCTAGGTGCTTTTGTGCCGAGCACAGTCTCCACTACGCTAGGTGGAAGTCTGCCCCCACCCCCACAGCCCCGAGAACTACCTTCCTAAAACACAAGTCGGTCCTCTCCCGATTTTAAAACTTCAAAGACTTCTCAATGACTAAGTGATAAAGAATCAATTCTATGGGAGAACACACAGGCACTTTGTGAGTGGATCCCCAAATTCCTGTCTTAGATTGTCTACTTCTACTACTTCAATGAGGTCAAACTACAGTTTACCTTATCTCCAAATATGGGCCGAGACAGATCCTTCTCTGTGATTTGAAACCATGGTATCCCTCTTCTGGGAATGCCCAGACAAAGCCTCTGCGTGGTGCCCTGCTACTGACTCTTCAGGACAGCTCTGAGTCTTGAACTTTTGGAGAGGAGCACACAGCACTGAGGAAAGGGACACACACCTGACTACATGGATCATCTAAATTAGGTGAGGTTATGGATGTTGATGCCAGGGGTTCCTGACAACCAAACTCTTTGTAAAGCCTCCCCTCCTTAGACAGTGTTGGGGTGGGGTGGGGGTGTGGGAGTGGGTGCACTGCAGAGAGCTGTACAGGGGAAGGACCAGCCAGTGCTAAGGTCATGCTCAGAGGTCTGACGGAAGGCCCCTGGGGAACAGAGAGCGGGTCAAGTAAGAAGAAGCTGGCAGAGGGGGGCTCTAGTTAGGCTTCTGAGGAGTGTCTGATACAGATCAAAAGTGGCGGTTGTTTGCCAGATCAGCTCAAAAGACCAATTCCCGAGACACCGGAGTTTCAAAGAGAGAAAGTGTTTATTGCTAGGCACGAAGCAGGAGATCAGATGGCCTATTGGCCCAAACATCTGTCTCCCCAAACTGCAATGTTTCTGATAATTTTATAGTATCTGGAGCACAATGGCTCCAGATGATATAATTGTAGGTTATCTAATTATTGTGCATGTGCAGACTGATTACTTGCTTAGTCATAGAATGTATGTAAGAAAATGGCGGCCTTAATATAATGATGGGCATGTTTTTTAGTATTATCATGAGGTATAGGTGACTTGTAGGTCATAGCTACTGTGCATGTCAGGTGAGTCCATTGCAGTTAGCTCCAGCTTCAGTTATCAAGATAGCTTTGGAATTGGGGTGGGTTCATTCTGGGCTGACCCAAGGCCCTTCATTAATAAGCATTAGGAGCTGTCTTTAGTGATCCCAAGACTCTAAAGTTGAAAAACCAGATAAAATAGGTACAAGTGAGGGACAGCCACAGGTTTTTATAATCACGAGGACACAAGATAAAGGCTGTACAATCATCACCAGAGATCAAGGCAGCTGGATTATAGTTCAAAGATTTCAGGTGTTTCCCTCTGCTACTCTAATATAACAGAAAGTAGAGAAGGAATATCTACATAAATCAGTAATCATAATCATCCCCTAAATCTTAATCTTAACTTCTTGCTTATGTAAATATCTTTTTTTTTTTTAACATTAATGACCTAGTGACTGGTCAACATCCATGTAATTTGCTGTGTACGACATAGAAATATGAACTGACACAACTCCACATAAAATTAGCTCTCTCTTTTCAATAGCTAAGAGGGAAAAAAAGCATCATAAGCTAAAATATAGTAGAGGGTACTGATAAAATTTAATTCAAGAAATTCTTACCTGAATGA
The DNA here is from genome assembly GCF_015220235.1 of Choloepus didactylus. Taxonomy (NCBI): domain Eukaryota; kingdom Metazoa; phylum Chordata; class Mammalia; order Pilosa; family Megalonychidae; genus Choloepus; species Choloepus didactylus. The sequence continues at coordinate 15,188,755 of NC_051330.1, read as the reverse complement.
GAATATTTAGTAAATGCATGGTGTTATAGGGAAGGAGACACATTGACTGGGATATCAAGTATTGGGAGACATTTAAATACTTGCACAAATGGAGTGTGATTTCAGTGCAAAAGAAGGAAGTTTCTCAAGTCTTCATCACGTGTTTACAAATTGTTTTGGGTCTTCAAGAATTGAAAGAATCTGGGTGAAGGTCTAGATGAGTTTCTTTCAGCCCAGATTAAGGTTCTAAAGTAACAACATGAATGGAGTATTCCCTGGTGTTAAGGAAAATAGCCTAATTAAAGAGGGGAAAAAAAAAGATTATTTTTAGGAGGAAAAGAAAAGCATTAAAAAATTACAATAAATAAATAAATAAATGAATGAATGAATAAATAAATAAATAAAGCAAGCCAAAGAGGAAAGGAACAGGGATTGCAATAATCAGCCAAAAAAGAAGGTAATGGGGATGACTGAAAAGTTTTGTAAGAATTCATGAACAGGGGTTCCAGTTACTATGATTAAGAATTGAGTTGGGAGGAAATTAAGAAATTCTTGATAATTAAAATTTGAAACAGTAGGACAGAGGAGGATGGGGATCTTCAAGCCTGCCTTAATCAGGTGCTAAAAACAGATGTTTCTAAAAGTCTTGTTTCCTTTTTAGGCCATCCAACATTCTGGAGGAGTGCCCTTAATCTCAGCAAGGTGTTAATTGTTTCTAATGGTCTGTAAACAAACTCCCTAAACTATTAACCTTCTCTCTTTAGCGAGAGATTCAGGAAATTAGTCTGTGAAAGAGAAGTCCCCAGCAGGTTGCCCAAGGGGGCATCTGAAAGTATGACAAGGTCACTTGGTTTGGAGGGAACTCAAGGTCGAAGCTTCTAATGAGCAGGAAGCTTCTAGTGTGGGATGGAGGGCTCAAAACCTTAAAAGAGGAAAAAGAAAAGAAGGATAACTGCTCATCTCTGTTTCAGTTTAGTTTCATTCCTATTTATATGGAGAAATACAATTTATAGCAACCCTCAGATAGCTTCCAGACACTCTAATCTGTAATCTCAGCAGTTTTTTAAAAAATTAAAACAATACCCCCCCAATTTCCAAAAAAATGTTTAAAGTTTGACCATTTTAAATTAAAATTGAGACCATGTAGAAAACGGGGTTCAATTTAGCCTTTAGAAAGGTAACGGGCACCCAAACTCTCAGGAAGTGGGTCGGGTGAATTCAAGTTTCCCACCTCCATACTGTGTATCTCCTAATAGACTTTTACCCCTTTTAGGCCTTAGACCCTGGGGAAAAAAAAAATATTATTACTATTTTTTTTTTTCTAAAAGAAGTTTAATCATTTGAAAATAGCCAGAAAAGTTATGAAAACAGAGGCCAAGGAGAGGAATTTTTTCCAACCAGGTTTTAAAATGCATTTAAAGCGACAAGGTTAAACTATGTACCTGGTATAGAATTAATAATGGAACAGAAGCAGAAGCCCCAAAAGAAAACCTCGAATGAGATCAAGATATATGTGCCTGATTTCAGGATATTATACTAATATTGCAAGTAAATGAGATGTTAGGTGACTTGATAAATAATGTTACAACAATGAATAATAATGAATAATGAATAATAGTGACCATGATGATAATAATACAAGATAGATCTTTATAACATTCCTCAAGACAGATACTTAGGGAGATCAAAGAATCAAGTGTAAAAAAAAAAAAAAAGAAATATAAAAGTATGAGAAGACAACATGGGTTAATATAGTTAATTACACAGCATTGGCAAATAAATTCCTAAGAGGGCAGAAAAATCAAAATCACTGAGAGTTGATTATAAAAATTTAAAACTTGTTAAAATGTATGTTGAAAATATCACCTTTCTGTATATATGTTATATCTCACAATAAAGAAATATTGTTATTTCACAAAAAGGAAATAACTGAAACTGTGGAACTGTAACCCATAACGTTCTTTGAAATTTGCTCTCTACCTACTTGTTAAACAGCACTTTGAAAGTTATCACTTTTATGTATATGTGTTATATTCCATAGTAAAAAAATGAAAAAAAAATACCCCATGGTATGTAAAAACACTCAAAATTGCCTATAATAGATTGAATTCTGTACCTTCCAAAACATGTTCCTAATCTTACTCCATGTCCTGTGGGTGTGAAGCCATTTGTAAATAGGACCCTTTGAAGATGTATTATCAGGTAAGGTGTGGGCTCATCTGTGAGTCGGATCCTCTAACATCCTGTTCAGCTGTGGTCACCACTGAGGGTGGGTCTCAATCCCCAAGAAGGAGGTCTTAAGGGGGGAAGTTCAGGAGCAGCAAAGAGGAGCCAGAAGCCGGAAGTCAGCGGAGAGGAGAGCAGAAGAATAGACAGAAGAGAAAGATGACAACGTGACCAGGCAGAGATGCAAGCCAAGGAATCCCAGGGGTGTGCAAGCCAGTCCCAGAGGGATGATGAAGATTGAGTCCTTCAGAACGTGAGTCTCGTGCTAACTGCGGTTAACATTTACTGAATGAGCTCAATGTGCCCCAGACTATAGGGTGATGTTATATGTGTCAAGGCGAGGTAGGTCACCTTGAAGAAATTCAAAGTAGGTAATTAGTAAACAGAAACACTTGACCACATCAAGGGCACAAAACGAGTCTGCACGTTAGAGATTAGGGAGGATATGTGAGGAAAGTGTCTTAGACGAGGCTGGTTTCTGGTTTCAATTCTAATATTGCCACCAGCAGGGGTCAGAGGGGTGGTTGGGAGGGACTTCTCCCTCATTTCAAGGGTAAGTGGAGAGATTTCAGTGAGACCACATGAAAAGCAATCAAGCAATCAACCAAACAAAAAGTACCATCAAGCACTCCCTAACAAAGTCACTTCTCAAAAGGTCTCCTCAAATAAGGGTGACCCAGAAACCCAGAATTATTACAATGTACTTCGTTTCTCCTTTCTCCTCTCTGCCTTGTTAACTGCAGGCTATGTCCTGTCTGCAGGGCAAAGGAAAAAGGAAGGGTAGGTAAAGAATTAATACATTTTCTCCGGGTCATCCCTCCAGGTTCAAAGAAATGCAGGACTCCTCTTTCCCTCCTGCTTCTCCTCCCTACATTAAAATGGGGAACTTGAGATTGGCCTTGAGAGACTCAAATGTTACTGTGCTCAACTGTGAGATGTGAGCTTTCCAAACTAGGCCTATTATCTTGATAAGTAGATTATTCACTATTCCCCTTTCCTGGTTGCACCAAACTCACTTAGGTGAGTCTAAATTGAGGGATCAGTAAAATCTGTAATAAGAAACAAAGTAACAAGATGGGTGGTGATTTGGCATGATGCATCCCTAATTTTGTATCCATGAATAAAGTCTTTCCCAGATATAATCAGTATAATGAGGCAGTGGGGAACAGAACTTAGGGATAGCCATGTTGGTATCAGATCTGCATTTGAGACTCTACTGTAACATATTAGTTATGTGACTTTGGGTAAGTTTCCAAACCTCCTCCCACTACACCTCAGCTGACTTGTGCAAGGACTAGGAATAATAATAGTGTCTACTTCACAGGGCTATTCTGAAAATTAAAGGAGGGAACACTTGCAAACACACTGAAACACTGAGCAGGAAGAGAGCTTTCACAGTCAGGGGAGGCTTCTAAGAGAATGTGGGACTTGGTTCATGGGAATCTGCATTCAGCCACGTGTAGATCAGATGTGGCTTCCGGAATACACTGAAGCTAAGCATTTGGAGACATGTGGCTTTTGCAAATGTGTGCTGCAGTCCTGAGCAGTGCCTCATTATCAGTTCCACTGAAGTCTGGAAACCCACTAAATCCTGGCAAGGATAAGGTTGAAACCAGAATGTCATTATACCAAAGAAACTCTGCACTCTCTATCATCGATGGCCTGGGAGACCCACAGGGAGACTCAATCTGAAGTACAGCAACATGCTGTTCAGTAAGGTTATGGTATTTTAATTCCTACCCTTCTTTTTTGTCTGACATTTTTTTCCTACTCCATTCTCCTTGCTTTCCACAGGAATGATTCACTCAGTTTTAAATTTCCAAAAACCATTTTAAAACAATGCAGTATTTCTGATATAACTCTGATACATAATATAGGACTATTTTCCAGAATGAAATTGACTTTTGCAACTGCTTTATTAGAGAACTGCAAACTTGTTTCCCTTCATGAACTTAAGGAGTCATTTCCACTGTCAGCCAAAAAACTCAGCTAGCACTTATAAACTCAAAGGTTAAGAATTTTAAAAATGACTGAAGTTTCTGGAATTTACTTAAAATACAGGACTAAATTACAATTTGTTGGCCCAAGAAAATGACTTTCAGAAATTGTTTTATCTCTGTACCACCAGATTCAGCTTCTCTTTCACAGTGTCTGCTTCCTGATCAGTACACTGTTTGATACCCATGAAGCATGTTTTCCAGCACTGGCTAAGCCAGTTTTTCTTCCTTATTTTATCCAAATCCAATGGCAAAGAGCCAGCCTGATTGTTCAATGTGAAGGAGAAGGCATCCACATGCACAGCCTCAAATTTGGAATTAAGTTTATCTTCAGACCATGAAATAATTTAAGAACGGTAGAGCTTGGAGTCAGCATGGTTGAAGAGTTTGGATGGATATGGAGGTCTCACAGGAAGAGAGAGACCTTTAAAAATTGGAACTGGGTCAGATCCACCTCCTGCCCACCTACAGAAGAATTTCTCAGGCTACTGACATTTGGTATGAATGACTCTTTCTTGTGGGGACTCTCCTGTGCACTGTAGGATCCAGCATCCCTGGCTGCTATCCATTAGATGCCAGCAGCACCCTCTCCCCAACCAGCTGTGAAAATTAAAAATGTCTCCAGACATTGCCAAACATCCCATGGGAGGTCAAAACTCACTCCTGGTTGAGAATATTGTCTTTAGAATATTGTCTACGGTTTCTTTAACTCACTCCATATCATTAAAAAGGAAAAACAAGGCTGTATAGGATGTCTACTAAAGTTTACACTGTCATACCTATGTCTATATAATTACAGAAGTGGCATTAAAAACATTACCATTCTCAGGGGGGAAGGGGGAGGATCTGTCATTTCAACCAGCTAAACATAGGCTTGTTTATGTGAAGTTTCCTCAACAGATAATATCTGGGATTTCGAAGTGCCCACACCAGTATAGTTAAAATTTGACATGCTTTCGTTACGCTTATAGAACCATAATTGACGTAAGTTTGGAGCACAAAATATAGTTGAGACAAGACCAATAAAAACTTAGCTACAATCTACTCTTTCAATTCAGAACCCAAATCTTAGCTGACATTTACTGAGTGTTTGTTATGTACCAGGTAGTTCAAGTTTTTATCTCATTTAATCTTCACACCCTTTGGAAGAAGTCCAGAGAGGCTTTGGAACTTTGCCCAAAGAACAAGACTTTTAAAGGTGGAACCAGGTTTTGAAGTCAACCAGTCTTTCTGCAGAGACTACACTCTTGATCACAATCTAGTCCATGGCAACTGTTCGAAAAAGGCTGCCTCAGCTGGTTTCACCTGAGCACTGCTGAGTGATTCTAGAGTGAATAAACTATGCAGAAAAACAAATGTAAATGGACACTGGAAATAAGAAAACCGGACACGGTGAGGCTAGAGAGATGATTCAGTACCTTCTGATAGTCCCACTGAAAAATAAGAAGGTGTAAGATGGATATCACAAAAAAGACAAGAATCAAGTCATACTACTCTCTAGGGAGAGCATTCCAACATATTTATAGAAAAATAAGTGCATTTTGCCTAAGCCAAGGCTTCAAGAAAAATAAAGGGAAAATGCCACCTATCTATAATTTAGTAATGGATAGGAAAAAACAAAATAAAACAAAAAACAAAAAAAACAAAAACAAAAAAAAAGACTGAAATTTCTTTTCTAATTTCATAACTCAACTATCTCTCCCTATGGACTTGGAGTTGCAAAAGCCAAAAATATTCTTCCAGAAAACAAGATTAGTGCCAAATATTGACAGCTGTATGAAAACCAGTATGTGTCACAGAATCATCACATTTCACTCATTTTATGAGTTTCCTAGAATATTGTTCTACACAGATTCTGGAATAAGAGTTATCTGTAATAGAGTTATTCTAGCTATTATCTTAACAACTTGAAAGAATACTTAAAGAAATGTTGATGGAAAATTTCAACTTAAAAAGTTTAACATAGGCATTCTATATTGTAGAGAATATTGGCAAGTTACTCTGTAAACATGCTGAACTTAATGAAAATGGGAATGTTTGATCACTTAGACATCTGCTAGGAAACCAAATCAATCAGTCAGTCATCACCAAACACGTTTTTGTCCTGTTTTCCAGTGCAGAACTGGTGTGACAGAGCACTCTTTTTAATTATTATATGCAAAACTCTGGAGAAGTAGAGGATCTAAGAGTGATAGGCAAATCCAGGGGGAAGTGTCCATTGACAACTAACAGTAACATTTTATGGCTTCTGAAGCACTTTCACATATTTTATTATTGGACTCACACCACAACCTTTATAAGTATGATCAGCCTCGTTTCACAGTCAGGTGGGGAGGGGGTACATGACCAGACCAAGTTTATACAGCAGGTACTGAGCTCCAGGTGCAAATCCAGATCTGATTTCCGTTCACTTTCCTTTTCGTTCCATCAGGCCACCCCTCTGAGAGTCTCATTTGCTACAGACCACAAGCGAAGGAGGCAGCGGAATCAAGTTCAATTGGAGTCTTCTGCACTCCTTTTTGTTCAAGCCTAGTCTTTAATTAAATGAGTTGGATCAATTTAAACTATCCATTCCTCCACTGTAGAGGATTACTTTATCATAGTCATAAAATTTTATAACAGACATCATTTGAAGTTAACTTTTGAAATAAACACTGAGCAAAAAATGGGCATAAAAAGAGAATCTAAGGTAACAGTCTAGTTTACAACAATATGCAATTTCACATGATAGAAGCTTATCAAATTCCACAGAAACTTTATGTGTTAATAATGGATGGCCAAGGCTTGAACAGTTATAAAATACAATGAAGGATAAATAGAATATTAACACATTTTAAGTACTGATATTAACATATTAGGGTAACTTATTAGTGACATTGTTAATTATTTATGCAGTGGGTAAATTTTTAGAGCAACAAGTATTTCTTAAAAGTCATGCTAATCTTTCTGCTTCTCCCATGACTTTCCCTGGCCACATGAAGTTCAGAGGATGAAGCTAAATTTTGAAGTTTGTTCCCTAACCTTTCCTTTAATATATATTTTGACTATTTAAGTGTATTTTATGTTGGTTTTATTTTTAAAGTGACCATTTATTTCATCTACAACAAAAATATGTAGTAGTTTCTGAATCAAATCCAATTTGCAAGAAAAATATGAATGATTGACACTTTTTTTTTCTTTTGATGGTGTTAGCATGGCAACATGCAATTTGAATTTTAAATCAGAATGGTTAACTAATTGGATAGCTGAATCTGACTAATTCTGCTTTCAGAAATGTACATTTGTCCACTAAATGGAGTAAATTCCATTGCATTACAGCAGTTACCAGAACAGGCTAAATGCAATTATATTTGTTAATTCTTGGCCAGAAATAGTTATTGCACACTCTTATTTTCTAATGCAATTCTATATAAAGGTTCTTTTCATGTCCCTTGCCTTCAGGCCTGAGGGGGAAGCAGAGAAATGCAATCAGATCTTGATGCCGAGATGGACTTGCTGCTCAGCTGCAGGGCAGGGGTCACCAGGGGCTCCAGCGGTCAGCTCCTTCAGGACCTGAACCAACAGCTAGTGTGACTTTTAAACATACGACTGTCGCTCTGAAAATTTACACACAGCCCAAATAATTAACAGCGTCACCACCTGCTCTCCCAGGGCAGCCACACTGGGGAACTGAGCCAGGCAGGGAGGTGAAGGCTCGTCGGGTCCGACACAGGACAATCCCACAGGCCATCCCTGCTCCAGAACTACCTCCAAGTTGGCTAAGACCTTGTCAGGCCAGAGTCTCAACTCAGATTCTTTCTCTCCCCAATCCTGATTTCTCAACTTTTCCTTCACAGGTCTGGGTTTCCAATAAACATCTTGCACAGAAACTTCCCTTTCAATTTCTGCTTCTGCTAGAGTCTAACCTCCAACACGGACCTGTTATACCTCCTAGAGCAACCACATTCAGTAAGTTAAAATCTCCACTAGGATTGCTAAAGAAGTCTTATCTTTCCAAAAGTTTTGTGTCACCATGACCCAACTACTTTCACAATTATTTTTAAGACAACCATATGTCCATGTTATTCTTTCCTTAATATTAAAACAGATTGTTTCTGATTCCCCCTGCTTCAAAATATTTCCTCTCAACTTACTATTTATGTGCTTATGTTCTCCAAAAGGAAAAGGATTATCAATAATAATCATTATAACTTACTTGTTGCAATTGTGTACGGAGATAACATTTTCAAAGGATGGTCACATAAATAAACTTATTTGATCCTAACACCACCTCAAGAGTTAATGAGGTTTGAGGAATTAAGATGTGTCCCAAGTCACAAGATCCATTAGTTGTGGACTCAGGAGGAAAAGCCTGATCTTCTGACTCCTATTCTGGTGCCGTCTACACTGTATGGTGCTGACTACACGTCTTCAAGCCTTTTACAAAGTGGAATGATTTCCCTGAGGAAATGGGGCATATGTTCTGGAAACCTAGACTTTTTAATAATTTCAACAGAAATTGCAACCTGTGAAGTCACCATATAAAGCTGAAATTGTGTGGTAATGTGAGGCTAGTTTGGTTCACTGGATGCACTTAAAGTACTAAACATCATGCCTCGTGCTTTTCATGTGTTGGCCCACTTTATCCTCACAGTAACCCAACCAAATGAGAAGAAGGCACGATTTCTCCTCTTTCATCCCTGAAGGTCAGAGGAAGGGTTTGCAGAGCCAAGTTCTGAACCTACACAATCTCCCTTCAAAGTCAGCACCCTTAAGTTACCAAAGCATCTCAAGAGTTGGAAAGGCCGTAAAGGTGAACTAAAGTTATCTGAATCTTAACTCTAAAAGAAGAGAGAAGAAAAAAGGATTTAAGAATCCAGAGGATGATTTAAGATCACTTACACGGTAATATAAGACTCCAAATAACTCTTGGCTTAACAATCTATAAATATTTCTATATTTGTGAAAGTGATAAATATAGGAAAAACATCTCCCTGCAGAGGCACTCCGAAAGAGATGAGCTTTAGGCTAAAAGTGAAAGCGATGTTCAATGAGGATTAGATGCTGTTAGCAAAGGGGTCAAGGCTGGAACAAGCAAGGATTGCAACTCGCTGGGGGACAGAGAGTCAATTTGTCTTGCTTGGAATAAAGTGTCTTTGTCAGAAGGAATCAAAATCAGTCTGCAGACATAAGAACATCAAGTTTCTCACCCACTAAAAGGCAATCTGCTTTTCCAGCTGTAGCTTAAGAAACACACAGAAGCATCACTCACTTTCTCATTGGGAATTCTCACTAATGAATATAGAGAACAACACAGGAACACAATCTCTTATGTTTCATTCATGTTTCCATTAGTAACACTCATTATCATTACCTACACTGGTACTTGCATTTAATAATGAGCTAATTATCATCATCTGTACCAGTACTGCCCCAGCACCCAGTGGCTGTGCTGTGACTGTGAGTACCTTGGGGTTAATCTAGTGAACAGACAAATTTGGTGTAAAAAATTTTAGGAAACATTATTGATTTCATCTTGCATTCCTGCATTGCAGAAATGAGTCTAGTGTTTCAAGCCAAGGGAAAGGAGAAAAGTTCATGAAGGTTAAGCCGTTCCCGGGTTGCGGCAACTTTCCCCATCCCTTCCCATGTCAGCCTCTTTCCATCATCAGAACAGCCTGGATCTCCTAATAGACAGTGACGTTACCTGGGGAAAGAGGGGAAATGAGGCTGAAAATGTAACTATTTCCAGGGCCTTTGGTTCAGAGGTGTTGGTCCACAAGAAATAATCTTGTCTAGTATCACGTCTCCTTTCTGTCATCTTTGGGCACTTGGAGTCACAAATGATTCCCAGTAGCCCTGGGAAAGCCTCTCATGGAACCAAGGACCCCAAATCTTGGAGGCATATCTAGAATTACTTACTATTTGGTACATCCTACCTGGGATGGTCACAATTTTTGCTCTTGTCCATTCATTTTGTCTAGTTTAGTATTTGTCCCAGATTTTTTCAGTATTCAAAGAAGTATTATTATCAATGACCACATTAAAATTAGCTGGACTGGTTTTGAGAGACTCACACATTGTACTTCTAACTTCTGCCTCAGTCTCCTCTAGCCATGTGCGAGGCTCATGTACAGTCAACAGAGTTCTCTGTGGCCCACTACTGAATAGATTGCTCTCTTCCTAATGCTTTCCAAGTCACAAAGTAACTAAACACATCCTTTTCAGAAAGAATACTCATTGAAAAGGCAAAGCGGACTTGGGCACAGCTCAGACATGCCACTCCTTGTGGCATCAGGTGTGGCATGAATAGTATTCGATGCTGAGAGCCCTGCCTGTCTCCGCGAGTGCCGTCCATCCGTGCCATGGCTGGGCTGAGGTCTGCCAGATGCAAGAACCCATCAAGCCACCAGTAGGTGGGAAATTATGGATTCACTGCATACGAAATATGTGCAGAAAACAGAAGCCAAACAGTATAGAGAACATGTCAGCCAGAATTTTCACTACAGGGCTTTTGTCATTTATTTTCATATATACCTGGAACTATTTATTAATGTGATTGTTGATAATATTTATTTCAGAATAAACTCTTACAGCAGTTATAAGTTTTAAAAAAAGGAAGTTCATATTAAGCACAGAATTTCTATTTCTCAAGGCAGTTGATGATGAATGTGTGAACTGCATATAGGTATTTGTCAACATTTTTCAGCTACCACAGGAACATTATTAATATCACCCAACACATAAAAACCAAAAGATACAAATCTGCTGAAGAAGCATCAGCATCTACCTCGAAGTTGGTCATTATTTTAAGAACGCTGTGCTCAAGGAATGCGGCTTAACACATGCAGTTTCAGAAGGTGCATTTATGTACCACTCAGTGAAAGTGTGACTTTTCATTTAGATCAAATGACTGTTCTAAATTAATGAACTCATCTTGATTCCGTTTTCTTGTGCATGCACAAAAAGTTAAGTGATCTCTTTCAGTGTTAGCTTCCTTTGCAGATGGACTTAATATTAACAATTACATAGTTTTTCTATAAGTGTCACTGAATAACAAAATTAAGATTTTGTTAACTCTAGTAACAGTTCACTTTTCTGATGTAAATTTATTCTCTTGGTGAGATGTCTGCTGCTATTTATGAATACTACCATAAATCCTGTTTAAAAGTTCAACACTGAAGATGATGTTTTTGAGCTGATATTACAACTATAAAGTTTGGTGGAGCACAACATTAGGGTAAAAACCATGTTGTTACTAAATTTAGGAGTCCAAGGAACATATGTTTGCTTGGAAGTAATTATGTTGTACACATAATTCATAATTTTGTTCAAACGAGCTGTAATATACTACTGATCAAAGCAGAAACCAGAATTACAAAAATTTATGAATATTTTAATATACACAGAAAAAAAGAACAACAAAGTAGTACTAAAGCTGATATTCAATTAAAATTTTTTCCTTCATGTGGCTCTATAAATTCTCTCTCTTTGCTACCCTTGACCAATGGCATGTTAGGGAAGTTCCAGCCTTGAAAAACTATTTTGTAAATTGAAGTGCCTACAAATGGCATTAAGCTATCTCTAAACTTTTTTTGCATTTTGTTCAAACTTGGGTAGTAATCTTTAATCAAAGTATTCACCTAATGGATTGTCCAAAATCTTCAGCTTTTGAAGCTTTAAGCAAATATAAATCATTGAAACAAGTTTGCAAGAAGACAATGAAACTAATCTCTAAAATGGAGAGGAGAAACTGATTCAATGTTGACAGCTCAGTGCATAAGATTTCAATTCTGAAATATTATAATTCAATTTCTGGAAAATTTCAATTTGTGTTAAGAATCTTTTAATAAAACTCTTATTTATAAAAATTCACACTCATAGCATAAAGAAATGAAATTGAGATGACATCTGCTTTTGGTGCATTTAAATGTGATTCAACTTTCAAAATATGGGTAAATAAAAATAACTTATTTGGCAAGTTCGTGTAAAAATGTTTGTCAAAGAAATGTTCTCCTAATCAAAAACAAAAGACAGTACCTTTGATAACACTGGATTTGAAATACTAATGCATCTTAATTTAAGAAAAAATCAAAATTGTCTCAATGAAAAATGTTATGATCTACAGAGAAGTGTCAGTAGAAGGTACTAACAATTTCAAGTGTTTTAATCACACTATAACATTGAAGATGGTGGCAGGAAATTATATTTAAAATTTTATTAAGGTTCTGGGGGCAAGATGGTGACATAGAGAGGAGTAGAAGCTAAGTAGTCCCCCTGGAACAACTACAAAAAAACAGAAACAACTAGTAAATAATCCAGAATAACTGCGGGGGGACAAACAAGACCATCCACTCATCATACACCAACCTGAATTGGGAGGAATGCCCGAGAACACAGCATAAAAACTGTAAGTAAAACCTGTGGATCCAAGTCACAAGACCCCCTCCCCCATAGCCCAAGCTGCAAAGCCTCGTGGTGCCAGAGAGAAGCTCTCTCCCAGCAAGCGAATACAGCTCAGCTGAGCTCCAACTGGGGTTTTAAGTAGTGAGTGTGAACTGCTCACTACAGGTACGCAGCCCCAAAAAAACAGACAGAGGCTTTGGGTGATGACTGACCTTGGAGAGCCGGAGGGTCGCCTTGGGCTGGGTCTGAAGGGGACTATCTGTTTCTTTTTTGGCTCAGTGGAGAAAGCCCCAGTCATTTCCAGTTTCCAGGGCTGTGACTTGGGGAAGGGTGGAGACAGCACAAGCAGAGAGGGAAACCATTGAAATGCTAATGACCTCCACCTGGGGGCTCTGTCTTCTCTAGGAGGAAAGGGGTGGGGCCCTTTCCATTCAGAACCAGACCCCAGAGCCTGGGGGAACACGGCCACACCTCCTCACACCAGTCAAGAATTATAGGCTAACAGGCGTCACCTGCTGGGCAGAAAAGCACAGTGACCTGAGGCATCAAAGGGTGGAGCAATTTTCTAAGACACACCCTCAGGGAAACCAGATACTGAATATTTCTTCCCTCTGGGACCTGAGCCTGTTCTGGTCTGGGAAAACCTGATTTGGATAACCAAGGAAACCATGCCTAGACAACAGAAAATTACAACCTACACTAAGAAAAACAAAGTTATGGCCCAGTCAAAGGAACAAACGTACACTTCAACTGAGATACAGGAATTTAAACAACTAATGCTAAATCAAATCAAAAAGTTTAGAGAATATATTGCAAAAGAGATAGAGGCTGTAAAGGAAACACTGGGCATGTATACGGCAGAAATCAAAACTTCAAAAAAACAACTAGTAGAATCTATGGAAATGAAAGGCACAACACAAGAGATGAAAGACACAATGGAAACATACAACAGCAGATCTCAAGAGGCAGAAGAAAACACTCAGGAACTGGAGAACAAAACATCTGAAAGCCAACATGCAAAGGAGCAGATGGAGAAAAGAATGAAAAAATATGAGCAACGTCTCCAGGAACTCAAGGATGAAACAAAGTACAATAATGTATGTATCATTGGTGTCCCAGAAGGAGAAGAGAAGGGAAAAGGGGCAGAAGCAATAATAGAGGAAATAATTAATGAAAATTTCCCATCTCTTATGAAAGACATAAAATTACAGATCCAAGAAGCGCAGCGTACTCCAAACAGAAGAGATCTGAATAGCCTATGCCAAGACACTTAATAATCAGATTATCAAATGTCAAAGACAAAGAGAGAATCCTGAAAGCAGCAAGAGAAAAGCGATCCATTACATACAAAGGAAGCTTAATAAGACTATGTGCGGATCTCTCAGCAGAAACCATGGAGGCAAGAAGGAAGTGGTGTGATATATTTAAGATACTGAAAGAGAAAAACCACCAACCAAGAATCCTATATCCAGCAAAGCTGTCCTTCAAATATGAGGGAGAGCTCAAAATATTTTCTGACAAACAGACAATGAGAGACTTTGTGATCAAGACACCTGCCCTACAGGAAATACTAAAGGGAGTACTACAGGGTGATAGAAGACAGGAGTGCGTGGTTTGGAACACAATTTTGGGAGATGGTAGCACAACAATGTAAGTACACTGAACAAAGGTAACTATGAATACGGTTGAGAGAGGAAGGTGGGGAGCATGTGAGACACCACAAGAAAGGAGGAAAGATAAAGACTGGGACTGTGTAACTTGGTGAAATCTAGAGTATCCAACAATTGTGATAAAATGCACAAATATGTTCTTTTATGAGGGAGAACAAGCAAATGTCAACCTTGCAAGGTGTTAAAAATGGGGAGGCATTGGGGGAGGGATGCAATCAGCATAAACTAGAGACTGTAACTAATAGAATCATTGTATTATACTTCCTTTAATGTAACAAAGGTGATATACCAAGGTAAATGCAGACAAGAGGGGGGGATAGAGGAGGCATGTTAGACACTTGACATTGGTGGTATTGTCTGATTCTTTATTCTACTTTGGTTTAAGGTTATTTTTCCTTTTGCTGCTTCCTAGCTGTCATTTTTTTCTCCTCTTTCTTTTGCCTCTCTACCTTCTTTGACTCTCCCTCCTGCCTTGTGGAAGAAATGTAGATGCCCTTATATAGATAGTGGTGAAGGTGGTGAACACATAAATGTATGACCATGCAGAGAACCATCGATTATTTACTTGGGATGGAATGTATGGTGAGTGAACAAAACCATATTAAAAAAAAAATGGGTTGATGACAAAACCTCGAGGGCAATATACTGAGTGAAATAAGCCAGACACATAAGGACAATTATTGCAGGGTCTCACTGATAGGAATTAATTATAATATGTAAACTCATAGACATGAAATATAAGGTACCAAGATATAGGATGAGGCTTAAGAATGGGGAGTGGTTGCTTAGTATGAGCAGAATGTTCAATTAGGATGAACTTATATATTTGGAAATGAACAGGGGTGTTGGTAGCAAGATGTGAGAATAACTAACAGCGCCGAATGGTGTGTGAATGAGGTGGAAAGGGGAAGCTCAGAGGCATATATGTCACCAGAAGGAAAGTTGGAGGTCAAAAGATGGGAATGTATAAAACTGAATCCTATGGTGGGCAATGTCCATGATCAACTGTACAAATACTAGAAATCGCTTCCATGAACCAGAACAAATGTATGACAATACAATTAGAAGTTAATAATAGAGGGGCACATAGGGAAGAACTATATACCTATTGCAAACTATATACTACAGTTAGTAGTATTTCAACATTTTTTCATAAACAGTAACAAATGTACTATATCAATACTACGAGTCAACAATTGAGGGGGGTTGCTTATGGATAGGGGAGGTTTAAAGTTTCCTTTCCTTTTTTTCTTTTTTCATCTTTCACTTTATTTCTTGTCTGGAGTAATGAAAAGTTTCTAAAAATTGAACAAAAATTAAGTGTGGTGGATGCACAGCTGTATGAGGGTACCCAGGGGCAAGTGATTGTACACTTTGGATCTTTGGATAATTGTATGGCATCTGAACAATCTCAATAAAAATGAAAAAAAAAATTATTAAAAAGAAAATAATGTAAAAATACATTTTTAACGAAATACCAACTCTATGAGAGTTTCATTTGCTTCACATCCTTACCAAAAGTTGGGGTTGTCAGTCTCTTAAATTTTAGGCATTCGGTTAGGTATGCAGTGATATCATATTGTGGTTTTAGTTTGAATTTCCCATTTTCATTTGTTTGGCCATTTGGATAATCTCTTTTGGTGAAGCATCTGTTCAAGTGACTTGCCCATTTCCCTACTGTGCTATCTTTCTTTTTCTTGTTGATGTGGAGAAGTTCTCTGCACATTCTGAGCCCTCGGTCCTGCTTTTGAACCACGACCCCTTCTGCTCAGCAGCACAGGCCTGCACAACATCCCCGTGAGGGTAGGACCAAGCTCACAGATACCCTGGGCCAGACCTACCCCTGCCGCCCCAAACGGGAGGCTGCTCCTTAGCAGGGGTGTCCTCACTCCCATATAAACCAAGGACAATGATCCTGGAGCTACTCCTTCAACAATGCAACTTGTACTCAAAACCTCCCCTCTTCAACCCATTCTTATCTTCTGGCTAGAAATTTTTCTTTCCCCACAGTTACTTATCTCACTTTTTGAGGCAATTAACAGATTCCTAAGGGCAAATAGCATGGTAGCTAAGGGCATGGATTTTGGTGTTAGGATGGGATCTAACACTGGTCTAGCTCTCTCCCCTCATTTGAATGCAAAATGGCTCTCAGCAAATTGAAGTTAAGTAACTTCATCTCTTTCCACCTTGTTTTATCTGATCTGTAAAATGAGTTTAACATTTACCTGTGGAAGAGGTAGTGAAGCTCAACATACATGCAAAATATATTAAAATGACAACAGAGCAACAGAAATTGTTGCCAAACAATTGTTGGAACCAAACTCTTCCGGGCAGTCCTAGCATCCTGGAATACATCTTTATATCAAATTATCCTGCATAAGTAAGGGCGTAGGCTGAGGATGTATGAAAACTATCCTACACAGTCTGAAAATACCACAAAGTCCACTTTTGTTCAGCTCAGGAGAAGGAAACTGGGGTGTGGCCCGACTGTGAAAGCACCAGGTATCAAAGTCTGGTCCTCGAGGGTAATATGCAAGGATGAGGCATTTCGGCCAGGCAGTGGCTACGTGGATGGTTTTGCTGTCATCCAGGTAACATGTATCAAGCTGGCTAGGCATAAATAAATGGGGGAAGGAAATGCCCTGCTCGAACACATACATTACTGGTCCAGAGTGTACCAAACTCAAACACATGCAAATGATTCTATTTATTTTATAATGCTGCTTTGTCAAGTAAAAGATCCAGCGGGAAGACTTGACCTGAAGGCAGAAGTTGGGGTGCCTGTTCTATAGACATGATACACTGAGCATTCACTGAAAGGTGTTGAGACATTCTGCCTTGCCTTCACTGCTTCCTGCCATCACACCACTCAACTGCCAGAGTTTGCAGCCATTATTGTTCTCCTTGCATCCCGTAAACACACACAATACTTTATTTGAACTTTCAAGTACCTGAAATAGCTCCATGAGTAACCTATGAGCTTAGTAAATATCTGCTGAAAGAAGAGATTGATTTTTTTTTATCAGTGGAAACAGAGACCTGATTGATTTTTAAAGTTATCTTTGGTGGGAGAGAGGTGAAAGCAGATCACATACATTTGCATAAAATTGCTTTGCCTATGACACTGATTTTATAGGATGCTAAGTATGTCTACAGGTGTACTTTTGGAGGCTAATGTGTGAGCCTTATGGTATAAGAACTCTAAAGACACTGCAGGAGCCTGTAGTGTCATGAAGATCTACAACATCTACAATATCTGGATGTAGAAACCCTTAAAATTTCACTCCCAGTTATACTTCAGATTTCATATTTGAGGCCATGTATTTATTATTATTATTATTATTTTAAATGTAGAATTGGTCAAATTTACAAGGAACAGAATCAAAATATCATGACCCTTGCTTCAATAAGTAACTTTCTTGGCACTCCAGCTTATTGCAACTGATGCTTATTATACTGCAAACAGCTCTACAAGCTATGGGAGACAACAGATGACACATTTGCAAACACTTAATTCTAAATTTCATGGGAAACGATAGCTACATATAAGATGTTCATGGAGGGCACAGTACAGCATATCAGGGCTTATCACTTAAATTGTCCCAGCAGTGCTATATTTCTATTTGAAGAAATGAATTGGTGCCAGTACTAACTGCAATAGGAAGAAATTTCCTCTCACCAGATTTATGATCACTTGTTAATTACAAGGGTAAAATTGCAATTGAAAATAAATGCACAATGTGTGTTTTATGTTTTCTTAGCACAAGCAGGTGACCTGGGAGCAGCTCTGGGCTTTCTTTCACTTCACAGTTCTCCAGGCGTGTTTTATAAACTGCTGTATTTGAAACCCCTTCCTTACTGCCCAGGCCAGAAAGCTCTTAACTTATAGCCGGCTGAAGGATGACTTGTCCTTTTGGGCCTAGAATTCAGAGCCCCCATCTGTCCTGTTCCTGGGGGGAGGAGAAGGGGAAAGAATACTTTGGGGGTGCTGTTTCCCACCCATGTGAGCCATTAGTGGCTTCCACCCCCTCTGAACCTTTTGGCAACAAGGAAAGCCCACTGAACATTCTCAGCCTCCTCACTGCTTCTCCGGGGCTCTTTATTCTACCTTCTCAGGAAAGCTGGTGCCTGATTTTTGACTGTAAAAACCATAAAGGTTTCTTTAGGTTCTTGGTGATTCCCCTGGGCTTGTCACTTCCCCAAATTTCCTGCTCTCTCTGGAGACTGGGCACCGGTTTTTCCCCTTGAGCAGGTGGGATGGGTACACAGGAGGTCTGGGGAGAAGGGCCCAGGTTGTCGCAAAGTGCGGGCAGGGAGCTGATAGGATTTGGGGTGGAGGGATAGGATCCCGGTTGAAGCAAAGGGAAGCCCCCAGGGCTCTCTTCCCCAAGGATGAAACAGGAGCAGGCAGCCCTGGGGGGTCCTGGTCAGCAGGAAGGGACCCCAAGGGGTCTGAAGTGAGGGAGATCTGGACCACTCCCCTAGCCTCAGAGCAGATGCTGCTGTGTGGGGGTCTGGGAAGAGAGTCCCCCTCTGTGGCAAGGCTGGGAGCCCCCCAGCTCTGGGAGGTCAGCTGGGCCCCTCCAAAGTCTCACGTCTCCACTTGCACCCACAGGCCTTACTGCTCTGTTCACAGTGACCTGCCCAGGGCCCTCCCCAAGAGGACAGGGGCTTCTGGGGTCCAACCTCTGGGTCAGTGGTTGTTTGATAATTTGATTTTGATTTTACTTCTGCTGTAACATTCTAACCTGGCTTTTTTCCATTTCAATTCCTGTGATTTATGTGAATAAATTTGCAAAAAAAAAAGAAAGAAAATATGGACATTATCATTATTTCCTATGAAAATGGACCTTAAAAATAGTATGCTTGACTGTCAGCAAAGTCCTAGCAAGGGCCGACTGGATCCTTTAGGAATGTAGTTGCTTCTTAACACCCACCAGAAAATGAACTGCTTAAAATCCAGATGGTTCCAACATGCAAGGTTGACCTTAACAGACACAAAATTGGTCCAGGAGGATATGCAGTGTTGCCCTACTAGTGCCAGCGGGGGCTGCTGTGCACCCACAGTGACAGTTAAATGAAAAGGTAAGGCATATGAATTTCATGCACAACTACCTGTAACATCTTCAGGAAACCTGCTGATGCAGCCATGTGAATCTGAAATCTGCAGGGTTCACCACAGGAGAACTGAAGGTCACTTACTGACATTAAAACTGACATGGTTCCCATTTCAAAGTATCAATGTTGATAAAATCAGTCTTCTATGTTTTCATAAGTAACTGACCTCAAATAATAGAGGTGACTAATGTATACCCAGTGTGTTAAGATTTCAAAAAAATTGAATTCCCAACTTATTCCTAATTGCTCCTTATATTCCCCTTTTGATTTCTGATTAATTTAACATTTTACTTATTTGAGTTTTACAAAATTTCATTCAAATCAAAAGGGATTTTTAAAAAGAGTGTTTTGAATAAAAAGAACTCATCTCTGTTTATTGCATGACAGGGCACATTTACTTTAATTCAAATAACCAGGCATTTATGTAAATTTCTTTGATTCTAAGAAAGGCACTGAATATTGAAGGAGGATCAGTCAATTTTGGACCCTGTCCCTCATGCAGTCTGCAACTGTTTAGAGGAGACAGACTAGTATGTGGCTGTGTTTTATCAACTCATGCTGGTATTTTTTTTAATTATTTTTATTTTTTTATATTCATTTTATTGAGATATATTTACATACCATGCAGTCATACAAAACAAATCGTACATTAGATTGTTCACAGTACCATTACATAGTTGTGCATTCATCACCTAAATCAATCCCTGACACCTTCATTACCACACATACAAAAATAACAAGAATAATAATTAAAGTGAAAACGAGCAATTAAAGTAAAAAAGAACATTGGGTGCCTTCATCTGTTTGTTTGTTTGTTTCCTTCCCCCATTTTTCTACTCATCCATCCATATACTAGACAAAGGGGAGCGTGGTCCTTATGGCTTTCCCAATCCCATTGTCATCCTTCATAAGCTACATTTTTATACAATCGTCTTCAAGATTCACGGGTTCTGGGTTGTACTTTGATAGTTTCAGGTATCTACCACCAGCTACCCCAATTCATTAGAACCTAAAAAGGGTTGTCTATATTGTGTGTAAGAGTGCCCACCAGAGTGACCTCTCGGCTCCTTTTGGAATCTCTCTGCCACTGAAGATTATTTCATTTCCTTTCATTTCCCCCTTCTGGTCAAGAAGATGTTCTCCATCCCATGATGCTGGGTCTACATTCCTCCCCGGGAGTCATATTCCACGTTGCCAGGGAGATTCACTCCCCTGGGTGTCTGATCCCATGTAGGGGGGAGGGCAATGATTTCACCTTTCAAGTTGGCTTAGGTAGAGAGAGAGGGCCACATCTGAGCAACAAAGAGGCATTCGGGAGGAGGCTCTTAGGCACAACCATACGGAGGCCTAGCCTCTCCTTTGCAGCAACTGTCTTCCCAAGGGTAAAACCTATGGTAGAGGGCTCAACCCATCAAACCACCAGTCCCCTATGTCTGTGGTCATGTTAGCAACCATCGAGGTGGGGCAGGCCAATACCCCTGCATTCTCCACAGGCTCCTCAAGGGGGCTCTGCATATTTTTTTCCTTCTTTTTTTTTTCTTTTTAAACTTGTTTTTAAATCAACTGTATAAAAAATAAAAAAATTAAAAAACTATACAATAAAAGAACATTTCAAAGAGACCATAACAAGGGAGTAAGAAAAAGACAACTAACTTTTCTTTAGCCAGTAAAAGATAACTACTTTACTTCCAACATGTTCCTATTCTACCCCAAGAAAATAACCTAATATGGCAACATTTCTGTGAACTTGTTCCTCCTATACCCATCAGAAATTAACAGACCATAGCCATTCCTGGGCATTCCCAGAACGCTAAATTTACCCACGATAGCTTATCTGTTCTTATTATCATTCCCCCTTCCTTAATTGCTCTCTATCGATAGTTCCCCTACATTCTCCCTTACAAACCATTTGTTTTAAATTTTTCAAAGTTAACATTAGTGATAGCATATAATATTTCTCTTTTTGTGCCTGGCTTATTTCGCTCAGCATTATGTCTTCAGGGTTCATCCATGTTGTCATATGTTTCACGAGGTCGTTCCTTCTTACTGCTGCATAGTATTCCATTGTGTTTATATACCACATTTTATTTATCCACTCATTTGTTGAAGGACATTTGGGTTGTTTCCATCTCTTGGCAATTGTGAATAATGCTGCCATGAACATTGGCGTGCAAATATCTGTTCGTGTCACTGCTTTCTGATCTTCCGGGTATATACCGAGAAGTGCAATCGCTGGATCGACCGTTAACTCTGTATCTAGTTTTCTAAGGAACTGCCAGATTGACTTCCAGAGTGGCTGAACCATTATACAGTCCCACCAACAATGAATAAGAGTTCCAATTTCTCCACATCTCCTCCAGCATTTGTAATTTCCTGTTTGTTTAATGGCAGCCATTCTAATTGGTGTGAGATCGTATCTCATTGTGGTCTTAATTTGCATCTCTCTAATAGCTAGTGAAGCTGAACATTTTTTCATGAGTTACTTGGCCATTTGTATTTCCTCTTCAGAGAACTGTCTTTTCATATCTTTTGCCCATTTTATAATTGGGCTGTCTGTACTATCATCATTGAGTTGTAGGATTTCTTTATATATGAAAGATATCAGTCTTTTGTCAGATACATGGATTCCAAAAATTTTTTCCCATTGAGTTGGCTGCCTCTTTACCTTTTTGCCAAATTCCTTTGAGGTACAGAAATTTCTAAGCTTGAGGAGTTCCCATTTATCTAATTTTTCTTTTGTTGCTCATGCTGTGGGTGTAAAGTCTAGGAAGTGTCTGCCTAATACAAGGTCTTGAAGATGTTTCCCTATATTCTCTTCTAGGAGTTTTATGGTACTTTCTTTTTTTTTTTTTTGTCTTTAAATCAACTTTATTGAAGTATCATTGACATATCATACAGGAATGTACCCATTATAAGTGTACAGTTCAATGAATTTTGAAGAACTTATATAGCCATGCAACTACTGCTATGATTAAGATACAGAAATTTCCATTGCTCCAAAAATTTCCCTTCTGCTCCACCTGCTTTTTGTTGCTCAAGATTAGTTTTGTCTTTTCTAGAGCTCCCTATTCATAGAATCATACAGTGTTGTACTCTTTTCTGTCTGGCTGCTTCTGCTCAGCATAACATTTTTGAGATTTACCCTTATATCAGTAACTTGTTCGTTTTTGTTGCTGATTTGTATTTCACTCTATGGATACACACATTTTGTTTATCTGTTCACCTCTTGATGAACATTTGAGTTGTTTGGGTAAGGCTGCTCTAAACATGAGGATACAAGTCTTTGAATGGACGAAGGTGTTCATTTCTCTTGGGGAAAATACTTAGGGAATGAAATAGCTGGGTCAAATGTAAAGCGTACGTTTGATGTAAGAAACTGCCTAATTGTTTTCCAAAGTGGTTGATTGCTTTCCATACCCACCTGCAATGTCTGAGAGCTTTAATTGCCTCACACCCTTCCAAATTCTTTATATTTTCAAGCTTCTAATTTGAGTCATTGGGGTGGGTGTGTAGAGGTATCTCCTGTGGTTACAATTTGCTTTCCCTGAGGACAAATGTCATGGAGCATCAATTGTCATGCTTATTTTTTTTTTTTTTTCATTTTTATTGAGATTGTTCAGATACCATACAATTATCCAAAGATCCAAAGTGTACAATCACTTGCCCCTGGGTACCCTCATACAGCTGTGCATCCATCACACTTAATTTTTGTTCAATTTTTAGAAACTTTTCATTACTCCAGACAAGAAATAAAGTGAAAGATGAAAAAAGAAAAAAAGAAAAGGAAACTCTAATCCTCCCCTATCCCTAACCAACCCGCCTCAATTGTTGACTCCTAGTATTGATATAGTATGTTTGTTACTGTTTATGAAAAAATGTTGAAATACTACTAACTGTAGTATATAGTTTGTAATAGGTATATAGTTCTTTCCTATATGCCCCTCTATTATTAACTTCTAATTGTATTGTCATACATTTGTTCTGGTTCATGAAGTGATTTCTAGTATTTGTACAGTTGATCATGGACATTGCCCACCATAAAGAATCAGACAATACCACCAATGTCAAGTGTCTAACATGCCTCTCCTATCCCCCCCTCTTATCTGCATTTACCTTAGTATATCACCTTTGTTACATTAAAGGAAGCATAGTACAATGATTCTATTAGTTACAGTCTCTAGTTTATGCTGATTGCATCCCTCCCCCAATGCCTCCCCATTTTTAACACCTTGCAAGGTTGACATTTGCTTGTTCTCCCTCGTAAGAGAATATATTTGTACATTTTATCACAATTGTTGAATACTCTAGATTTCACCAAGTTACACAGTCCCAGTCATTATCTTTCCTCCTTTCTTGTGGTGTCTCACGTGCTCCCCATCTTCCTCTCTCAACCGTATTCATAGTTACCTTTGTTTAGTGTACTTACATTGTTGTGCTACCGTCTCCCAAAATTGTGTTCCAAACCACACACTCCTGTCTTCTATCACCCTGTAGTGCTCCTTTTAGTATTTCCTGTAGGGCAGGTATCTTGTTCACAAAGTCTCTCATTGTCTGTTTGTCAGAAAATATTTTGAGCTCTCCCTCATATTTGAAGGACAGCTTTGCTGGATACAGGATTCTTGGTTGGTGGTTTTTCTCTTTCAGTATCTTAAACATATTACACCACTTCCTTCTTGCCTCCATGGTTTCTACTGAGAGATCCGCACATAGTCTTATTAAGCTTCCTTTGTATGTAATGGATTGCTTTTCTCTTGCTGCTTTCAGGATTCTCTCTTTGTCTTTGACATTTGATAATCTAATTATTAAGTGTCTTGGCGTAGGCCTATTCGTATCTCTTCTATTTGGAGTACGCTGCGCTTCTTGGATCTGTAATTTTATGTCTTTCTTAAAAGATGGGAAATTTTCATGAATTATTTCCTCTATTATTGCTTCTGCCCCCTTTCCCCTCTCTTCTCCTTCTGGGACACCAATGATACGTACATTATTGTACTTTGTTTCATCTTTGAGTTCCCGGAGACGTTGCTCATATTTTTTCATTCTTTTCTCCATCTGCTCCTTTGTGTGTAGGCTTTCAGGTGTTTTGTTCTCCAGTTCCTGAGTGTTTTCTTCTGCCTCTTGAGATCTGTTGTTGTATGTTTCCATTGTGTCTTTCATCTCTTGTGTTGTGCCTTTCATTTCCATAGATTCTACCAGTAGGTTTTTTGAACTTTTGATTTCTGCTGTATACAGGTCCAGTGCTTCCTTTACAGCCTCTATCTCTTTTGCAATATCTTCTCTAAACTTTTTGAATTGATTTAGCATTAGTTGTTTAAATTCCTGTATCTCAGTTGAAGTGTACGTTTGTTCCTTTGACTGGGCCATAACTTTGTTTTTCTTAGTGTAGGTTGTAATTTTCTGTTGTCTAGGCATGGTTTCCTTGGTTATCCAAATCAGGTTTTCCCAGACCAGAACAGGCTCAGGTCCCAGAGGGAAGAAATATTCAGTATCTGGTTTCCCTGCGGGTGTGTCTTAGAAAATTGCTCCACCCTTTGATGCCTTGGGTCACTGTGCTTTTCTGCCCAGCAGGTGACGCCTGTTAGCCTATAATTCTTGACTGGTGTGAGGAGGTATGGCCGTGTTCCCCCAGGCTCTGGGGTCTGGTTCTGAATGGAAAGGGCCCCACCCCTTTCCTCCTAGAGAAGACAGACCCCTCAGGTGGAGGTCATTAGCATTTCAATGGTCTCGCTCTCTGCTTGTGCTGTCTCCGCCCTTCCCCAAGTCACAGCCCTGGAAACTTAAAATGACTGGGGCTTTCTCCACTGAGCCGAAAAAGAAACAGATAGTCCCCTTCAGACCCAGCCAAGGCGACCCTCCGGCTCTCCCAGGTCAGTCGTCACCCAAAGCCTCTGTCTGTTTTTTGGGCCTGCGTACCTGTAGTGAACAGTTCACACTCGCTACTTAAAACCCCAGTTGGAGCTCAGCTGAGCTGTATTTGCTTGCTGGGAGAGAGCTTCTCTGTGGCACCACGCGGCTCCGCAGCTCGGGCTATGGGGGAGGGGGTCTCCCGACCTGGTTCCACAGGTTTTACTTACAGATTTTATGCTGTGTTCTCGGGCATTCCTCCCAATTCAGGTTGGTGTATGATGAGTGGATGGTCTCGTTCGTCCCCCCGCAGTTATTCTGGATTATTTACTAGTTGTTTCTGGTTTTTTGTAGTTGTTCCAGGGGGACTGCTTAGCTTCCACTCCTCTCTATGCCGCCATCTTGCCTGCCCCTTGGTACTTTCTTTTATATTGAGATCTTTGATCCATTTTGAGTTAATTTTTGTGTAAGGTGTGAGGTAGGGGTCCTCTTTCATTCTTTTGGATATGGATATCCAACTCTCCCAGCCCCATTTGTTGGAAAGACCATTATGACCCAGTTTAGTGACTTTGGGGGCCTTATCAAAGATCAGTTGGCCATAGATCTGGGGGTCTATCTCCAAATTCTGAATTTGATTCCATTGATCAATATGTCTATCTTTGTTCCAGTACCATGCTGTTTTGACAACTGTGGCTTTATAATAAGCTTCAAAGTCAGGGAATGTAAGTACTCCCACTTGTTTTTTCTTTTTTAGAGTGTCTTTTGCTAAAGAGGCATCTTCCCTTTCCAAATAAATTTGATAGCTAGCTTTTCCAAGTCTGCAAAGTAGGTTGTTGGACTTTTGATTGGATTGCATTGAATCCGTAGATGAGTTTGGGTAGAATTGATATCTTAATGACATTTAGCCTTCTTATCCATGAACATGGAATATTTTTCCATCTTTTAAGGTCCCTTTCTGTTTCTTTTAGTAGAGTTATGTAGTTTTCTTTGTATAGGTCTTTTACATCTTTGGTTAAGTTTATTCCTAGGTACTTGATTTTTTTAGTTGCTATTGAAAATGGTATCTTTTTCTTGAGTGTCTCTTCAGTTTGTTCATTTCTAGCATATAGAAACATTACTGATTTATGTGCATTAATCTTGTATCCCACTACTTTGCTAAATTTGTTTATTAGCTCTAGTAGCTGTATCGTTAATTTCTCAAGGTTTTCCAGATATAAGATCATATCATCTGCAAACAATGACAGTTTTACTTCTTCCTTTCCAATTTGAATGCCTTTTATTTCTTTGTCTTGCCGGATTGCCCTGGCTAGCACTTCCAGCACAATGTTGAATAACAGGGGTGACAGCGGGCATCTGTGTCTTGTTCCTGATCTTAGAGGGAAGGATTTCAGTCTCTCACCATTGAGTACTATGCTGGCTGTGGGTTTTTCATACATGCTCTTTATCATGTTGAGGAAGTTTCCTTCAATTCCTACCTTTTGAAGTGTTTTTATCAAAAAGGGATGTTGGATTTTGTCAAATGCTTTTTCAGCATCTATTGAGATGATCAATTGATTTTTCCCTTTCGAGTTTTTAATGTGTTGTAGTACATTGATTGTTTTTCTTATGTTGAACCATCCTTGCATGCCTGGAATGAACCCCACTTGGTCATGGTGTATGATTTTTTTAATGTGTCTTTGGATTCAATTTGCAAGTATTTTGTTGAGGATTTTTGCATCTATATTCATTAGGGAGATTAGCCAGTAGTTTTCCTTTTTTTGTAGCGTCTTTGCCTGGTTTTGGTATTAGATTGATGTTAGCTTCATAAAATGAGTTAGGTAGTGTTCCATTTTCTTCAATGTTTTGAAAGAGTTCAAGTAAGATTGGTGTCAGTTCTTTCTGGAAAGCTTTGTAGAATTTCCCTGTGAAGCCATCTGGCCCTGGGCATTTATTTATGGGAAGCTTTTTGATGACTGATTGGATCTCTTTGCTTGTGATTGGTTGGTTGAGGTCTTCTGCTTCTTCTCTGGTCAGTCTAGGTTGTTCATATGTTTCCAGGAAATTGTCCATTTCCTCTACACTATCCAGTTTGTTGCCATACAGTTCTCCATAGTATCCTCTTATAATTTTTTTAATTTCTTTGGGATCCGCAGTAATGTCACCTTTCTCATTCATTGTTTTGTTTATATGGGTCTTCTCTCTTTTTGATTTTGTTAGTCAAGCTAGGGGCTTGTCACTCTTGTTGATCTTCTAAAAGAACCAACTTTTGATGTTATTTATCGTCTCTATTGTTTTTTTGTTCTCTGTGTCATTTATTTCTGCTTTATTCCTTGTTATTTCTTTTCTTCTACTTGGTTTAGGATTGGTTTGCTGTTCATTTTCTAGCTTCTTCAGTTGATCCATTAATTCTTTCATTTTGGCTCTTTCTTCCCTTTTAATATATGCATTTAGTGCTATAAATCTCCTCAGTACCACTTTTGTTGCATCCCACAGGTTTTGGTATGTTGTGTTCTCATTTTCATTCGTCTCTATAAATTTAGCAATTTCCCTTACTATATCTTCATTAACCCACTGATTGTTTAGGAGCGTGTTGCTTAATCTCAAGGTGTTTGTGAATTCTCTAAGTCTCTGATGGTCATTGACTTCTAATTGTATTCCATTGTGGTCAGAGAATGTGCTTTGAACAATTTCAATCTTTTTAAATTTATTGAGCCTTGTTTTATGTCCCAGCATATGATCTATTCTGGAGAAAGTTCCATGAGCACTAGAGAAGAACGTGTAACCTGGTGATTTGGGATGTAATGTTCTATATATGTCTGTTAAATCCAATTCATTTATCAGATTGTTTAGGTTTTAAATTCCCTTATTGCTCTTCTGTCTGGTTGATCTATCTATAGGAGAGAGTAATGTGTTGAAGTCTCCCACAATTATTGTGGAAACATCAATTGCTTCCTTTAGTTTTGCCAGTGTTTCTCTCATGTATTTTGTGGCACCTTGATTGGGTGCAAGAAGCATTTATGAATGTTATTTCTTCTTGTTGAATTGCCCCTTTCATTAGTATGTAGTGGCCTTCTTTGTCTCTCATAACATCCCTGCATTTAAAGTCTATTTTATCTGAGATTAACATTGCTACACCTGTTTCTTTCAGCTGTAGCTTGCATGAAATATATTTTTCCATCCTTTCACTTTCAATTTCTTTGTGTCCCTGTGCCTAAGATGAGTCTCTTGTATGCAACATATTGATGGTTCATTTTTTTCATCTGTTCTGTGAATCTATATCTTTTAATTGGGGAGTTTAATCCATTTACATTCAACGTTATAACCATGAAGGTATTTCTTGAATCAGTCATCTTCTCCTTTGGATTATGTTTGTCATATATATTTTTTCCCTCTCTCTATTAATATCCTTCAATGTACCCATACTGAATCTCTTTAGTACTGAACCTTTCTCCATGTCTCTCTCTCCTTTCTTTGTTTCTCTGTCCGTAGGGCTCCCTTTGGTATCTTCAGTAGGGCAGGTCTCTTGTTAGCAAATTCTCTCAGCATTTGTTTGTCTGTGAAAAATTAAAGTTCTCCCTCAAATTTGAAGGAGAGCTTTGCTGGATAATGTATTCTTGGTTGGAAATTCTTCTCACTCAGCATTTTAAATATGTCATGCCACTGCCTTCTCACCTCCAAGGTGGCTGCTGAGTAGTCACTACTTAGTCTTATGTTGTTTCCTTTATATGTGGTGAATTGCTTTTCTCTTGCTGCTTTCAGAACTTGCTCTTTCTCTTTCGTATTTGACAGTGTGATCAGAATATGACTCGGAATGGGTTTATTTGGATTTATTCTATTTGGAGTTCGCTGGGCATTTATGATTTGTGTATTTATGTTGTTTAGGAGATTTGGGAAGTTTTCCCCAACAATTTCTTTGAATACTCTTCATAGATCTTTACCTTTCTCTTCCCCTTCTGGAACACCAATAAGTCTTATATTTGGACATTTTATATCATCTATCATATCCCTGAGGTCCATTTCAATTTTTTCAATTTTTTTCCCCATTCTTTCTTTTGTGCTTTCATTTTCCATTCTGTCATCTCCCAGGTCACTGATTCGTTGTTCAACTTCCTCTGGTCTTGTACTATGAGTATCCAGACTGTTTTTAATTTGATCAACAGTTTCTTTAATTTCCATAAGATCACCTATTTTTTATTTAGTCTTGCAGTGTCTTCTTTATGCTCTTCTAAGGTCTTCCTGATGGCCTTTATATCCTGTGCCATGGTCTCGTCATTCATCTTTAGTTCTTTGATTAGTTGCTCTAGGTACTGTGTCTCCTCTGATCTTTTGATTTGGGTGCTTGGGCTTGGGTTATCCATATCGTCTGATTTTTTTCATATGCTTTAAAATTTTCTGTTGCTTTTGGACTCTTGGCATTTGCTTAACTTGATAGGGTTCTTTTAGGATTTGTAGACCAATTGAAATCCTTATCTCTAATTAGTCAGATATACAGCTTCGTGGAGTACACTTTAACTAACCAGCAGGTGGCGTCCACGAGCCACCTGTTCCCCTCAAGCCTGTTCTCCCCCACTTTGTCTTTGTGGTGAGTGGGGGAGTGAGTCTTGTGGGGTCCAATTGGTGTATCAAGCTTGCGTGTGTAGTTGGTGTTGCCCGCCCTGTATATGGGGCATGTCTGGGCAGTCACGGACTGGGGGGGCGGCTCTAACAATCAAATCTCCCTGGTGCTCCTGGAGTTTTAAAGCTGCTGCAATAGTCTAATCCTTCCATTCAGTCCTACCACAGTTTGTCTCTGCTGCTGACCCACAAGTCCTTGGTATTGGTGTTTGGCCCCTGAGACTTGCGAGTGGGTCCCTATTTCAGGCCGTGCACCACCAGGTCCTCTGTTGAGGGATGACTGTGCTATGTCACAGGTGAGTGCCATCTCCCCAGGGTGGTTCTGGGCTGCAGGGCTGTGTAGGGAGGCTCCCAGTCTACTGAAATGATGGCTGAATGGGGCTTGTTAATTCACACTGCTTCATCTTCCCAACTCTGGGACAACCAGCTGAGGGTGCAGGGAAAGCAAATGTCCACGCCCAATTTTGTGGTGTGTGTGTGTTATTGGAGGCACTTCTGTCGCACTGGGTTGTCTGGGGCAGCTCTGGGCTATGGGTCCGGTGATGGGCAGGAGTGTTCCCTGTCCACCAGGATGGTGGCTGTGAGAGGACACCCCCCTTTTCCTGGGAAGTTGTGGTGTTTAGTGAATTTTCTCAGCTACTGGATTATTGCCTTTTGTCTCAGAGCTCTCTTAGTTCTGCTCTTGTCTTGATCTACCCAAATGGCAAGTCTTTGAGGCTTTCTGTATTGGGCTTCTTAGAGTAATTGTTTTAGAAAA
The DNA here is from genome assembly GCF_015220235.1 of Choloepus didactylus. Lineage (NCBI taxonomy): Eukaryota > Metazoa > Chordata > Mammalia > Pilosa > Megalonychidae > Choloepus > Choloepus didactylus. The sequence goes on along the minus strand of NC_051330.1, from coordinate 15,158,189 downwards.
AGAAAAAAAGATTAAAAAAAAAAAGGGCCCTCCTCACAGATCTAATGGGTTATTGAAATGCTAAGAGAGAAAGCAATTAGGGCCATTAAGGAAAGGTCCACAGGGCAGAGAGATCAGTTTTTCTTCGGGATTTGCATATGAGCCTCAGGGCCTGAGCTTTGCCCTTCCCTTTTCTATGTTCACCAGAACTCCAAAAACCCTCTGCTTTTATTTTTGGATTTTTCTTGATGTTTTTGCTATGCCTATCTCCTCTCTGCTGGGCTGGCTGCTACCAGATTCTCCATTGTCTGGTCTCAGTCTATCTATGATTGGAGTTTGGATCAGTAGAATGAGTTTCCGATAAGAGCCACCACTGCAGTTCTCCCTTCTCCTTCCCGGAGCTGACAGCCCCTCCTCCCAGGGTACTGAGCCTGGCAGGGAGGGGTGTGGGTCCCCTGGCCGCAAAAACTCACAGATTTCACTGATCTCAGCAGTTCCACATTTTCATGAGTGTTGTATGAAGTATGCCCAAAGTAAAATTGCTCTGTGGTGTCCAGTCCACGCAGTTCCTGGCTTTCTACCTACTTCCCTGGAGGAGTAACTCTCATACTAGTTTTTAAGGACAGGGCACAAGTGGCAAGTCCAGGCTACTCTGTATGTCATTTTCCTGCCAACATTTTCTCTTTCACATCCAAATCATCCAACCTCACCCAAGAGCCTGGCCTTTATGTACAGAGAAAAACTGGGACCAGGAAAGGGAGTATGGGGTGACCAGAAAACAAAACAAAACAAAACAGTGCAAATGACGCAGACCTTGGTTTGCTATGTCAGTGCAGCCACTTACTTATGTTATCACCAGATGCCTTTTTTTTTTTTTTTTAATGTTTTCATCTCAATTTCTTCATTTATGCATTGGAGGTACAAATGATTTAAAATAAATTTAGGAGATAAATTACAGGTCATCAAACACTATATTTGGTTAGCAAAGAAGGCATATAGTCTCCTTTTAAGGCAAGCTTTACACATGGGATAAATTCTCTTCTGGAGGGTTTATAGCAGTTCTCCCCAACTTCTTCATGAGAGAATAGCTGATGGAATAAGAGGAGAGAGCTCACGCCCGTGCTGTCTGGGCACAGTGTGGAGGAGCCTGCTTCAGGCTAGAAGACATACTTTCAAGTTTCCTCTTTGATCGTAAAAAGTTATAATTTTTTTGTTCTGTTTGTTAGAATGTAAATTTAGCATTCCTAATCAGTTAACTTATCTGATTTACTGCTTTCTATACTACTATGTAAAACTGACACTCCAAAACCCTCCCCACACTTTTATGAAGGCTCTTTTCCCCCTGGCGTGATGCTACCTTGCCTTGGCATGTGCATACTATTGGGGCCTAATAGAGGAAAAATAGATAACTGTATACAAAAACAGGAATTCTGGTCTTGCAACACAAAAAATTTACAAAAATTTTTCCATTACAGAAATAAAGTAACTAACTTTCTGGAAAAGGGCAAGTTAAAGCTTTTGGTTAAACTGTAATTGAGCGTATCTGGAATCTCGGGCTTCACTCTTCAGAATCTGGTGACCGGATAAGATCATCAATTCCCAAGTGACCCCCAAGTGTGAGATTCAAGGAGCGGAAACACTGTTTTGCCCTGGATGGCTCCTGATGTCACACTCTGGTTGGGGAAAGGATTCAAGTATCACTTTGGCTTTGCATGTGACCTTTGTATATGTCCTGATATTGTTATTTCTGAGTCAAATTGAGGTATCCAGAAGTGTTTCGATCCTTTCTGGGCTGGTTTGAGTCTATTCTGTCCCCCACAAAAGACATGTTCTTTTTTTTTTTTTTTTTTTTTTTTTTTTTTTTTTTTTTTAAATCATCATTTTATTGAGATATATTCACATACCACGCAGTCATACAAAACAAATTGTACTTTCGATTGTTTACAGTACCATTACATAGTTGTACATTCATCACCTAAATCAATCCCTGACACCTTCATTAGCACACACACAAAAATAACAAGAATAATAATTAGAGTGAAAAAGAGCAATTGAAGTAAAAAAGAACACTGGGTACCTTTGTCTGTTTGTTTCCTTCCCCTACCTTTCTACACATCCATCCATAAACTAGACAAAGTGGTGTTTGGTCCTTATGGCTTTCCCAATCCCATTGTCACCCCTCATAAGCTACATTTTTATACAACTGTCTTCGAGATTCATGGGTTCTGGGTTGTAGTTTGATAGTTTCAGGTATCCACCACCAGCTACCCCAATTCTTTAGAACCTAAAAAGGGTTGTCTAAAGTGTGCATAAGAGTGCCCACCAGAGTGACCTCTCGGCTCCTTTTGGAATCTCTCTGCCACTGAAGCTTATTTCATTTCCTTTCACATCCCCCTTTTGGTCAAGAAGATGTTCTCCGTCCCACGGTGCCAGGTCTACATTCCTCCCTGGGAGTCATATTCCACGTTGCCAGGGAGATTCACTTCCCTGGGTGTCTGATCCCACGTAGGGGGGAGGGCAGTGATTTCACCTTTCAAGTTGGCTTAGCCAGAGAGAGAGGGCCACATCTGAGCAACAAAGAGGCATTCAGGAGGAGACTCTTAGGCACAAATACAGGGAGGCCTAGCCTCTCCTTTGCAGCAACCGTCTTCCCAAGGGTAAAACTTATGGTAGAGGGCTCAACCCATCAAACCACCAGTCCCCTATGTCTGTGGTCATGTTAGCAACCATGGAGGTGGGGTAGGCGAGTACCCCTGCATTCTCCACAGGCTCCTCAAGGGGGCACTACATCTTTTTTTTTTTTTTTTTTCCCCTTGTTTGTCTTTTTTCTTTTTTTTTTTTTTTTTTTTTTTTTAACTTTCCCTTCTTTTTTCAAATCACCTGTATGAAAAGAAAAGTTAAAAAGAAAACAAACATACAATAAAAGAGCATTTCAAAGAGACCATAGCAAGGGAGTAAGAAAAAGACAACTAACCTAAGATAACTGCTTAACTTCCAACATGTTCCTACTTTACCCCAAGAAAGTTACATAATATAGCAACATTTCAGTGAACTTGTTCCTACTACAACCATCAGAAATTAACAGACCATAGTCATTTCTGGGCATCCCCAGAACGTTAAATAGCTTATCTGTTCTTCCTGGATTATTGTTCCCCCTTCCTTAATTGCTCTCTACTGCTAGTTCCCCTACATTCTACATGATAAACCATTTGTTTTACATTTTTCAAAGTTTCACATTAGTGGTAGCATATAATATTTCTCTTTTTGTGCCTGGCTTATTTCGCTCAGCATTATGTCTTCAAGGTTCATCCATGTTGTCATATGTTTCACCAGATCGTTCCTTCTTACTGCCGCGTAGTATTCCATCGTGTGTATATACCACATTTTATTTATCCACTCATCTGTTGAAGGACATTTGGGTTGTTTCCATCTCTTGGCAATTGTGAATAATGCTGCTATGAACATTGGCGTGCAGATATCTGTTCGTGTCACTGCTTTCCGATCTTCCGGGTATATACCGAGGAGTGCAATCGCTGGATCGAATGGTAGCTCTATATCTAGTTTTCTAAGGAACTGCCAGACTGACTTCCAGAGTGGCTGAACCATTATACAGTCCCACCAACAATGAATAAGAGTTCCAATTTCTCCACATCCCCTCCAGCATTTGTAGTTTCCTGTTTGTTTAATGGCAGCCATTCTAACCGGTGTTAGATGGTATCTCATTGTGGTCTTAATTTGCATCTCTCTAATAGCTAGTGAAGCTGAACATTTTTTCATGTGTTTCTTGGTCATTTGTATTTCCTCTTCAGAGAACTGTCTTTTCATATCTTTTGCCCATTTTATAATTGGGCTGTCTGTACTATTGTCATTGAGTTGTAGGATTTCTTTGTATATGCAAGATATCAGTCTTTTGTCAGATACATGGTTTCCAAAAATTTTTTCCCATTGAGTTGGCTGCCTCTTTACCTTTTTGAGAAATTCCTTTGAGGTGCAGAAACTTCTAAGCTTGAGGAGTTCCCATTTATCTATTTTCTCTTTTGTTGCTTGTGCTTTGGGTGTAAAGTCTAGGAAGTGGCCTCCTAATACAAGGTCTTGAAGATGTTTTCCTACATTATCTTCTAGGAGTTTTATGGTACTTTCTTTTATATTGAGATCTTTGGTCCATTTTGAGTTAATTTTTGTGTAGGGGTGAGGTAGGGGTCCTCTTTCATTCTTTTGGATATGGATATCCAACTCTCCCAGCCCCATTTGTTGAAAAGACCATTATGGCTCAGTTCGGTGACTTTGGGGGCCTTATCAAAGATCAGTCGGCCATAGATCTGAGGGTCTATCTCTGAATTCTCAATTCGATTCCATTGATCTATATGTCTATCTTTGTGCCAGTACCATGCTGTCTTGGCAACTGTGGCTTTATAATAAGCTTCAAAGTCAGGGAGTGTAAGTCCTCCCACTTCGTTTTTCTTTTTTAGAGTGTCTTTAGCAATTCGAGGCATCTTCCCTTTCCAAATAAATTTGATAACTAGCTTTTCCAAGTCTGCAAAGTAGGTTGTTGGAATTTTGATTGGGATTGCATTGAATCTGTAGATGAGTTTGGGTAGAATTGACATCTTAATGACATTTAGCCTTCCTATCCATGAACATGGAATATTTTTCCATCTTTTAAGGTCCCCTTCTATTTCTTTTAGTAGAGTTATGTAGTTTTCTTTGTATAGGTCTTTTACATCTTTGGTTAAGTTGATTCCTAGGTACTTGATTTTTTTAGTTGCTATTGAAAATGGTATCTTTTTCTTGAGTGTCTCTTCAGTTTGTTCATTTCTAGCATATAGAAACATTACTGACTTATGTGCATTAATCTTGTATCCCGCTACTTTGCTAAATTTGTTTATTAGCTCTAGTAGGTGTATCGTTGATTTCTCAGGGTTTTCTAGATATAAGATCATATCATCTGCAAACAATGACAGTTTTACTTCTTCTTTTCCAATTTGGATGCCTTTTATTTCTTTGTCTTGCCGGATTGCCCTGGCTAGCACTTCCAGCACAATGTTGAATAACAGTGGTGACAGCGGGCATCCTTGTCTTGTTCCTGATCTTAGAGGGAAGGCTTTCAGTCTCTCACCATTGAGTACTATGCTGGCTGTGGGTTTTTCATATATGCTCTTTATCATGTTGAGGAAGTTTCCTTCAATTCCTACCTTTTGAAGTGTTTTTATCAAAAACGGATGTTGGATTTTGTCAAATGCTTTTTCAGCATCTATTGAGATGATCAATTGATTTTTCCCTTTCGAGTTTTTAATGTGTTGTAATACATTGATTGTTTTTCTGATGTTGAACCATCCTTGCATGCCTGGAATGAACCCCACTTGGTCATGGTGTATGATTTTTTTAATGTGTCTTTGGATTCGATTTGCAAGTATTTTGTTGAGGATTTTTGCATCTATATTCATTAGGGAGATTGGCCGGTAGTTTTCCTTTTTTGTAGCATCTTTGCCTGGTTTTGGTATTAGATTGATGTTAGCTTCATAAAATGAGTTAGGTAGTGTTCCATTTTTTTCAATGTTTTGAAAGAGTTTGAGTAAGATTGGTGTCAGTTCTTTCTGGAAAGTTTGGTAGAATTCCCCTGTGAAGCCATCTGGCCCTGGGCATTTATTTGTGGGAAGATTTTTGATGACTGATTGGATCTCTTTGCTTGTGATGGGTTGGTTGAGGTCTTCTATTTCTTCTCTGGTCAGTCTAGGTTGTTCATATGTTTCCAGGAAATTGTCCATTTCTTCTACATTATCCAGTTTGTTGCCATACAGTTGTTCATAATATCCTCTTATAATTTTTTTAATTTCTTCAGGATCTGCAGTTATGTCACCTTTTTCATTCATTATTTTGTTTATATGGGTCTTCTCTCTTTTTGATTTTGTCAGTCTAGCTAGGGGCTTGTCAATCTTGTTGATCTTCTCAAAGAACCAACTTTTGGTGATATTTATCCTTTCTATTGTTTTTTTGTTCTCTATGTCATTTATTTCTGCTTTAATCCTTGTTATTTCTTTTCTTCTACTTGGTTTAGGATTGGTTTGCTGTTCATTTTCTAGCTTCTTCAGTTGATCCATTAGTTCTTTGATTTGGCTCTTTCTTCCTTTTTAATATATGCGTTTAGTGCTATAAATTTCCCCCTTAGCACTGCTTTTGCTGCATCCCATAGGTTTTGGTATGTTGTGTTCTCATTTTCATTCGTCTCTATATATTTAGCAATTTCTCTTGCTATTTCTTCTTTAACCCACTGATTGTTTAGGAGTGTGTTGTTTAACCTCCAGGTATTTGTGAATTTTCTAAGTCTCTGATGGTTATTGACTTCTAATTGTATTCCATTGTGGTCAGAGAATGTGCTTTGAATAATTTCAATCTTTTTAAATTTATTGAGGCTTGTTTTATGTCCCAGCATATGATCTATTCTGGAGAAAGTTCCGTGAGCACTAGAAAAGTATGTGTATCCTGGTGATTTGGGATGTAATGTCCTGTAGATGTCTGTTAAATCTAATTCATTTATCAGATTGTTTAGGTTTTCAATTTCCTTATTGGTCTTCTGTCTGGTTGATCTATCTATAGGAGAGAGTGATGTGTTGAAGTCTCCCACAATTATTGTGGAAACATCAATTGCTTCCTTTAGTTTTGCCAATGTTTCTCTCATGTATTTTGTGGCACCTTGATTGGGTGCATAGACATTTACGATTGTTATTTCTTCTTGCTGAATTGCCCCTTTTATTAGTATGTAGTGGCCTTCTTTGTCTCTCAAAACATCCCTGCATTTGAAGTCTATTTTATCTGAGATTAATATTGCTACACCTGCTTTCTTTCGGCTGTAGCTTGCATGAAATATATTTTTCCATCCTTTCACTTTCAATTTCTTTGTGTCCCTGTGCCTAAGATGAGTCTCTTGTATGCAACATATTGATGGTTCATTTTTTTCATCTGTTCTGTGAATCTATATCTTTTAATTGGGGAGTTTAATCCATTTACATTCAACGTTATAACCATGAAGGTATTTCTTGAATCAGTCATCTTCTCCTTTGGATTATGTTTGTCATATATATTTTTTCCCTCTCTCTATTAATATCCTTCAATGTACCCATACTGAATCTCTTTAGTACTGAACCTTTCTCCATGTCTCTCTCTCCTTTCTTTGTTTCTCTGTCCGTAGGGCTCCCTTTGGTATCTTCAGTAGGGCAGGTCTCTTGTTAGCAAATTCTCTCAGCATTTGTTTGTCTGTGAAAAATTAAAGTTCTCCCTCAAATTTGAAGGAGAGCTTTGCTGGATAATGTATTCTTGGTTGGAAATTCTTCTCACTCAGCATTTTAAATATGTCATGCCACTGCCTTCTCACCTCCAAGGTGGCTGCTGAGTAGTCACTACTTAGTCTTATGTTGTTTCCTTTATATGTGGTGAATTGCTTTTCTCTTGCTGCTTTCAGAACTTGCTCTTTCTCTTTCGTATTTGACAGTGTGATCAGAATATGACTCGGAATGGGTTTATTTGGATTTATTCTATTTGGAGTTCGCTGGGCATTTATGATTTGTGTATTTATGTTGTTTAGGAGATTTGGGAAGTTTTCCCCAACAATTTCTTTGAATACTCTTCATAGATCTTTACCTTTCTCTTCCCCTTCTGGAACACCAATAAGTCTTATATTTGGACATTTTATATCATCTATCATATCCCTGAGGTCCATTTCAATTTTTTCAATTTTTTTCCCCATTCTTTCTTTTGTGCTTTCATTTTCCATTCTGTCATCTCCCAGGTCACTGATTCGTTGTTCAACTTCCTCTGGTCTTGTACTATGAGTATCCAGACTGTTTTTAATTTGATCAACAGTTTCTTTAATTTCCATAAGATCACCTATTTTTTTATTTAGTCTTGCAGTGTCTTCTTTATGCTCTTCTAAGGTCTTCCTGATGGCCTTTATATCCTGTGCCATGGTCTCGTCATTCATCTTTAGTTCTTTGATTAGTTGCTCTAGGTACTGTGTCTCCTCTGATCTTTTGATTTGGGTGCTTGGGCTTGGGTTATCCATATCGTCTGATTTTTTCATATGCTTTAAAATTTTCTGTTGCTTTTGGACTCTTGGCATTTGCTTAACTTGATAGGGTTCTTTTAGGATTTGTAGACCAATTGAAATCCTTATCTCTAATTAGTCAGATATACAGCTTCGTGGAGTACACTTTAACTAACCAGCAGGTGGCGTCCACGAGCCACCTGTTCCCCTCAAGCCTGTTCTCCCCCACTTTGTCTTTGTGGTGAGTGGGGGAGTGAGTCTTGTGGGGTCCAATTGGTGTATCAAGCTTGCGTGTGTAGTTGGTGTTGCCCGCCCTGTATATGGGGCATGTCTGGGCAGTCACGGACTGGGGGGGCGGCTCTAACAATCAAATCTCCCTGGTGCTCCTGGAGTTTTAAAGCTGCTGCAATAGTCTAATCCTTCCATTCAGTCCTACCACAGTTTGTCTCTGCTGCTGACCCACAAGTCCTTGGTATTGGTGTTTGGCCCCTGAGACTTGCGAGTGGGTCCCTATTTCAGGCCGTGCACCACCAGGTCCTCTGTTGAGGGATGACTGTGCTATGTCACAGGTGAGTGCCATCTCCCCAGGGTGGTTCTGGGCTGCAGGGCTGTGTAGGGAGGCTCCCAGTCTACTGAAATGATGGCTGAATGGGGCTTGTTAATTCACACTGCTTCATCTTCCCAACTCTGGGACAACCAGCTGAGGGTGCAGGGAAAGCAAATGTCCACGCCCAATTTTGTGGTGTGTGTGTGTTATTGGAGGCACTTCTGTCGCACTGGGTTGTCTGGGGCAGCTCTGGGCTATGGGTCCGGTGATGGGCAGGAGTGTTCCCTGTCCACCAGGATGGTGGCTGTGAGAGGACACCCCCCTTTTCCTGGGAAGTTGTGGTGTTTAGTGAATTTTCTCAGCTACTGGATTATTGCCTTTTGTCTCAGAGCTCTCTTAGTTCTGCTCTTGTCTTGATCTACCCAAATGGCAAGTCTTTGAGGCTTTCTGTATTGGGCTTCTTAGAGTAATTGTTTTAGAAAAAGAAAAAAAGATTAAAAAAAAAAAGGGCCCTCCTCACAGATCTAATGGGTTATTGAAATGCTAAGAGAGAAAGCAATTAGGGCCATTAAGGAAAGGTCCACAGGGCAGAGAGATCAGTTTTTCTTCGGGATTTGCATATGAGCCTCAGGGCCTGAGCTTTGCCCTTCCCTTTTCTATGTTCACCAGAACTCCAAAAACCCTCTGCTTTTATTTTTGGATTTTTCTTGATGTTTTTTGCTATGCCTATCTCCTCTCTGCTGGGCTGGCTGCTACCAGATTCTCCATTGTCTGGTCTCAGTCTATCTATGATTGGAGTTTGGATCAGTAGAATGAGTTTCCGATAAGAGCCACCACTGCAGTTCTCCCTTCTCCTTCCCGGAGCTGACAGCCCCTCCTCCCAGGGTACTGAGCCTGGCAGGGAGGGGTGTGGGTCCCCTGGCCGCAAAAACTCACAGATTTCACTGATCTCAGCAGTTCCACATTTTCATGAGTGTTGTATGAAGTATGCCCAAAGTAAAATTGCTCTGTGGTGTCCAGTCCACGCAGTTCCTGGCTTTCTACCTACTTCCCTGGAGGAGTAACTCTCATACTAGTTTTTAAGGACAGGGCACAAGTGGCAAGTCCAGGCTACTCTGTATGTCATTTTCCTGCCAACATTTTCTCTTTCACATCCAAATCATCCAACCTCACCCAAGAGCCTGGCCTTTATGTACAGAGAAAAACTGGGACCAGGAAAGGGAGTATGGGGTGACCAGAAAACAAAACAAAACAAAACAGTGCAAATGACGCAGACCTTGGTTTGCTATGTCAGTGCAGCCACTTACTTATGTTATCACCAGATGCCTTTTTTTTTTTTTTTTAATGTTTTCATCTCAATTTCTTCATTTATGCATTGGAGGTACAAATGATTTAAAATAAATTTAGGAGATAAATTACAGGTCATCAAACACTATATTTGGTTAGCAAAGAAGGCATATAGTCTCCTTTTAAGGCAAGCTTTACACATGGGATAAATTCTCTTCTGGAGGGTTTATAGCAGTTCTCCCCAACTTCTTCATGAGAGAATAGCTGATGGAATAAGAGGAGAGAGCTCACGCCCGTGCTGTCTGGGCACAGTGTGGAGGAGCCTGCTTCAGGCTAGAAGACATACTTTCAAGTTTCCTCTTTGATCGTAAAAAGTTATAATTTTTTTGTTCTGTTTGTTAGAATGTAAATTTAGCATTCCTAATCAGTTAACTTATCTGATTTACTGCTTTCTATACTACTATGTAAAACTGACACTCCAAAACCCTCCCCACACTTTTATGAAGGCTCTTTTCCCCCTGGCGTGATGCTACCTTGCCTTGGCATGTGCATACTATTGGGGCCTAATAGAGGAAAAATAGATAACTGTATACAAAAACAGGAATTCTGGTCTTGCAACACAAAAAATTTACAAAAATTTTTCCATTACAGAAATAAAGTAACTAACTTTCTGGAAAAGGGCAAGTTAAAGCTTTTGGTTAAACTGTAATTGAGCGTATCTGGAATCTCGGGCTTCACTCTTCAGAATCTGGTGACCGGATAAGATCATCAATTCCCAAGTGACCCCCAAGTGTGAGATTCAAGGAGCGGAAACACTGTTTTGCCCTGGATGGCTCCTGATGTCACACTCTGGTTGGGGAAAGGATTCAAGTATCACTTTGGCTTTGCATGTGACCTTTGTATATGTCCTGATATTGTTATTTCTGAGTCAAATTGAGGTATCCAGAAGTGTTTCGATCCTTTCTGGGCTGGTTTGAGTCTATTCTGTCCCCCACAAAAGACATGTTCTTTTTTTTTTTTTTTTTTTTTTTTTTTTTTTTTTTTTTTTTTAAATCATCATTTTATTGAGATATATTCACATACCACGCAGTCATACAAAACAAATTGTACTTTCGATTGTTTACAGTACCATTACATAGTTGTACATTCATCACCTAAATCAATCCCTGACACCTTCATTAGCACACACACAAAAATAACAAGAATAATAATTAGAGTGAAAAAGAGCAATTGAAGTAAAAAAGAACACTGGGTACCTTTGTCTGTTTGTTTCCTTCCCCTACCTTTCTACACATCCATCCATAAACTAGACAAAGTGGTGTTTGGTCCTTATGGCTTTCCCAATCCCATTGTCACCCCTCATAAGCTACATTTTTATACAACTGTCTTCGAGATTCATGGGTTCTGGGTTGTAGTTTGATAGTTTCAGGTATCCACCACCAGCTACCCCAATTCTTTAGAACCTAAAAAGGGTTGTCTAAAGTGTGCATAAGAGTGCCCACCAGAGTGACCTCTCGGCTCCTTTTGGAATCTCTCTGCCACTGAAGCTTATTTCATTTCCTTTCACATCCCCCTTTTGGTCAAGAAGATGTTCTCCGTCCCACGGTGCCAGGTCTACATTCCTCCCTGGGAGTCATATTCCACGTTGCCAGGGAGATTCACTTCCCTGGGTGTCTGATCCCACGTAGGGGGGAGGGCAGTGATTTCACCTTTCAAGTTGGCTTAGCCAGAGAGAGAGGGCCACATCTGAGCAACAAAGAGGCATTCAGGAGGAGACTCTTAGGCACAAATACAGGGAGGCCTAGCCTCTCCTTTGCAGCAACCGTCTTCCCAAGGGTAAAACTTATGGTAGAGGGCTCAACCCATCAAACCACCAGTCCCCTATGTCTGTGGTCATGTTAGCAACCATGGTGGTGGGGTAGGCGAATACCCCTGCATTCTCCACAGGCTCCTCAAGGGGGCAATAAATCTTTTTTTTTTTTTTTTTTCCCCTTTTTTGTCTTTTTTTCTTTTTTTTTTTTTTTTTTTTTTTTTTTAACTTTCCCTTCTTTTTTCAAATCACCTGTATGAAAAGAAAAGTTAAAAAGAAAACAAACATACAATAAAAGAGCATTTCAAAGAGACCATAGCAAGGGAGTAAGAAAAAGACAACTAACCTAAGATAACTGCTTAACTTCCAACATGTTCCTACTTTACCCCAAGAAAGTTACATAATATAGCAACATTTCAGTGAACTTGTTCCTACTACAACCATCAGAAATTAACAGACCATAGTCATTTCTGGGCATCCCCAGAACGTTAAATAGCTTATCTGTTCTTCCTGGATTATTGTTCCCCCTTCCTTAATTGCTCTCTACTGCTAGTTCCCCTACATTCTACATGATAAACCATTTGTTTTACATTTTTCAAAGTTCACATTAGTGGTAGCATATAATATTTCTCTTTTTGTGCCTGGCTTATTTCGCTCAGCATTATGTCTTCAAGGTTCATCCATGTTGTCATATGTTTCACCAGATCGTTCCTTCTTACTGCCGCGTAGTATTCCATCGTGTGTATATACCACATTTTATTTATCCACTCATCTGTTGAAGGACATTTGGGTTGTTTCCATCTCTTGGCAATTGTGAATAATGCTGCTATGAACATTGGCGTGCAGATATCTGTTCGTGTCACTGCTTTCCGATCTTCCGGGTATATACCGAGGAGTGCAATCGCTGGATCGAATGGTAGCTCTATATCTAGTTTTCTAAGGAACTGCCAGACTGACTTCCAGAGTGGCTGAACCATTATACAGTCCCACCAACAATGAATAAGAGTTCCAATTTCTCCACATCCCCTCCAGCATTTGTAGTTTCCTGTTTGTTTAATGGCAGCCATTCTAACCGGTGTTAGATGGTATCTCATTGTGGTCTTAATTTGCATCTCTCTAATAGCTAGTGAAGCTGAACATTTTTTCATGTGTTTCTTGGTCATTTGTATTTCCTCTTCAGAGAACTGTCTTTTCATATCTTTTGCCCATTTTATAATTGGGCTGTCTGTACTATTGTCATTGAGTTGTAGGATTTCTTTGTATATGCAAGATATCAGTCTTTTGTCAGATACATGGTTTCCAAAAATTTTTTTCCCATTGAGTTGGCTGCCTCTTTACCTTTTTGAGAAATTCCTTTGAGGTGCAGAAACTTCTAAGCTTGAGGAGTTCCCATTTATCTATTTTCTCTTTTGTTGCTTGTGCTTTGGGTGTAAAGTCTAGGAAGTGGCCTCCTAATACAAGGTCTTGAAGATGTTTTCCTACATTATCTTCTAGGAGTTTTATGGTACTTTCTTTTATATTGAGATCTTTGGTCCATTTTGAGTTAATTTTTGTGTAGGGGGTGAGGTAGGGGTCCTCTTTCATTCTTTTGGATATGGATATCCAACTCTCCCAGCCCCATTTGTTGAAAAGACCATTATGGCTCAGTTCGGTGACTTTGGGGGCCTTATCAAAGATCAGTCGGCCATAGATCTGAGGGTCTATCTCTGAATTCTCAATTCGATTCCATTGATCTATATGTCTATCTTTGTGCCAGTACCATGCTGTCTTGGCAACTGTGGCTTTATAATAAGCTTCAAAGTCAGGGAGTGTAAGTCCTCCCACTTCGTTTTTCTTTTTTAGAGTGTCTTTAGCAATTCGAGGCATCTTCCCTTTCCAAATAAATTTGATAACTAGCTTTTCCAAGTCTGCAAAGTAGGTTGTTGGAATTTTGATTGGGATTGCATTGAATCTGTAGATGAGTTTGGGTAGAATTGACATCTTAATGACATTTAGCCTTCCTATCCATGAACATGGAATATTTTTCCATCTTTTAAGGTCCCCTTCTATTTCTTTTAGTAGAGTTATGTAGTTTTCTTTGTATAGGTCTTTTACATCTTTGGTTAAGTTGATTCCTAGGTACTTGATTTTTTTAGTTGCTATAGAAAATGGTATCTTTTTCTTGAGTGTCTCTTCAGTTTGTTCATTTCTAGCATATAGAAACATTACTGACTTATGTGCATTAATCTTGTATCCCGCTACTTTGCTAAATTTGTTTATTAGCTCTAGTAGGTGTATCGTTGATTTCTCAGGGTTTTCTAGATATAAGATCATATCATCTGCAAACAATGACAGTTTTACTTCTTCTTTTCCAATTTGGATGCCTTTTATTTCTTTGTCTTGCCGGATTGCCCTGGCTAGCACTTCCAGCACAATGTTGAATAACAGTGGTGACAGCGGGCATCCTTGTCTTGTTCCTGATCTTAGAGGGAAGGCTTTCAGTCTCTCACCATTGAGTACTATGCTGGCTGTGGGTTTTTCATATATGCTCTTTATCATGTTGAGGAAGTTTCCTTCAATTCCTACCTTTTGAAGTGTTTTTATCAAAAACGGATGTTGGATTTTGTCAAATGCTTTTTCAGCATCTATTGAGATGATCAATTGATTTTTCCCTTTCGAGTTTTTAATGTGTTGTAATACATTGATTGTTTTTCTGATGTTGAACCATCCTTGCATGCCTGGAATGAACCCCACTTGGTCATGGTGTATGATTTTTTTAATGTGTCTTTGGATTCGATTTGCAAGTATTTTGTTGAGGATTTTTGCATCTATATTCATTAGGGAGATTGGCCGGTAGTTTTCCTTTTTTGTAGCATCTTTGCCTGGTTTTGGTATTAGATTGATGTTAGCTTCATAAAATGAGTTAGGTAGTGTTCCATTTTTTTCAATGTTTTGAAAGAGTTTGAGTAAGATTGGTGTCAGTTCTTTCTGGAAAGTTTGGTAGAATTCCCCTGTGAAGCCATCTGGCCCTGGGCATTTATTTGTGGGAAGATTTTTGATGACTGATTGGATCTCTTTGCTTGTGATGGGTTGGTTGAGGTCTTCTATTTCTTCTCTGGTCAGTCTAGGTTGTTCATATGTTTCCAGGAAATTGTCCATTTCTTCTACATTATCCAGTTTGTTGCCATACAGTTGTTCATAATATCCTCTTATAATTTTTTTAATTTCTTCAGGATCTGCAGTTATGTCACCTTTTTCATTCATTATTTTGTTTATATGGGTCTTCTCTCTTTTTGATTTTGTCAGTCTAGCTAGGGGCTTGTCAATCTTGTTGATCTTCTCAAAGAACCAACTTTTGGTGATATTTATCCTTTCTATTGTTTTTTTGTTCTCTATGTCATTTATTTCTGCTTTAATCCTTGTTATTTCTTTTCTTCTACTTGGTTTAGGATTGGTTTGCTGTTCATTTTCTAGCTTCTTCAGTTGATCCATTAGTTCTTTGATTTTGGCTCTTTCTTCCTTTTTAATATATGCGTTTAGTGCTATAAATTTCCCCCTTAGCACTGCTTTTGCTGCATCCCATAGGTTTTGGTATGTTGTGTTCTCATTTTCATTCGTCTCTATATATTTAGCAATTTCTCTTGCTATTTCTTCTTTAACCCACTGATTGTTTAGGAGTGTGTTGTTTAACCTCCAGGTATTTGTGAATTTTCTAAGTCTCTGATGGTTATTGACTTCTAATTGTATTCCATTGTGGTCAGAGAATGTGCTTTGAATAATTTCAATCTTTTTAAATTTATTGAGGCTTGTTTTATGTCCCAGCATATGATCTATTCTGGAGAAAGTTCCGTGAGCACTAGAAAAGTATGTGTATCCTGGTGATTTGGGATGTAATGTCCTGTAGATGTCTGTTAAATCTAATTCATTTATCAGATTGTTTAGGTTTTCAATTTCCTTATTGGTCTTCTGTCTGGTTGATCTATCTATAGGAGAGAGTGATGTGTTGAAGTCTCCCACAATTATTGTGGAAACATCAATTGCTTCCTTTAGTTTTGCCAATGTTTCTCTCATGTATTTTGTGGCACCTTGATTGGGTGCATAGACATTTACGATTGTTATTTCTTCTTGCTGAATTGCCCCTTTTATTAGTATGTAGTGGCCTTCTTTGTCTCTCAAAACATCCCTGCATTTGAAGTCTATTTTATCTGAGATTAATATTGCTACACCTGCTTTCTTTTGGCTGTAGCTTGCATGAAATATTTTTTTCCATCCTTTCACTTTCAGTTTCTTTGTGTCCCTGTGTCTAAGATGAGTCTCTTGTATGCAACATATTGATGGTTCATTTTTTTTGATCCATTCTGCGAATCTATATCTTTTAATTGGGGAGTTTAATCCATTTACATTCAACGTTAAAACCGTGAAGGCATTTCTTGAATCGGCCATCTTATCCTTTGGATTATGTTTGCCATATTTTTCCCTCTCTCTATTAATATCCTTTATTGTACCCATACCGAATCTCTTTAGTACTGAACCTTTCTCCAAGTCTCTCTGTCCTGTCTTTGTTTCTCTGTCTGTAGGGCTCCCTTTAGTATCTCCAGTAGGGCAGGTCTCTTGTTAGCAAATTCTCTCAGCATTTCTTTGTCTGTGAAAAATTTAAGCTCTCCCTCAAATTTGAAGGAGAGCTTTGCTGGATAAAGTATTCTTGGCTGGAAATTCCTCTCTCTCAGAATTTTAAATATATCGTGCCATTGCCTTCTCGCCTCCATGGTGGCTGCTGAGTAGTCACTACTTAGTCTTATGCTGTTTCCTTTGTATGTGGTGAATTGCTTTTCTCTTGCTGCTTTCAGAACTTGCTCCTTCTCTTCTATGTTTGACAGTGTGATCAGTATATGTCTCGGAGTGGGTTTTTTTGGATTTATTCTATTTGGAGTTCGCTGAGCATTTATGATTTGTGTATTTATGTTGTTTAGAAGATTTGGGAAGTTTTCCCCAACAATTTCTTTGAATACTCTTCCTAGACCTTTACCCTTTTCTTCCCCTTCTGGGACACCAATGAGTCTTATATTCGGACGTTTCATATTATCTATCATATCCCTGAGGTCCATTTCGAGTTTTTCAATTTTTTTCCCCATTCTTTCTTTTATGCTTTCATTTTCCATTCTGTCATCTTCCAGGTCACTGATTCGTTGTTCAACTTCCTCTAGTCTTGTACTATGAGTGTCCAGAATCTTTTTAATTTGGTCAACAGTTTCTTTAATTTCCATAAGATCATCCATTTTTTTATTTAGTCTTGCAATGTCTTCTTTATGCTCTTCTAGGGTCTTCTTGATTTCCTTCATATCCCGTACTAGGGTCTCATTGTTCATCTTTAGTTCTTTGAGTAGCTGCTCTAGGTGTGTCTCTTCTGGTCTTTTGATTTGGGTGCTTGGGCTTGGGTTATCCATATCGTCTGGTTTTTTCATATGCTTTATAATTTTCTGTTGTTTTTGGCCTCGTGGCATTTGCTGTCCTTGATAGGGTTCTTTTAGGGTTTGTAGACCAGTTGAAGTCCTTATCTCTAATTTATCAGATCTACAGCTTCGTGGAGTACACTTTCTCTAACTAACCAGCAGGTGGCGTCCACGAGCCACCTGTTCTCCACAAGCCAGATCTCCCCTGCTTAGCCTTTTTGGTGAGTGGGGGAGTGAGTCTTGTGGGGCCCAATTGGTGTCCCAAGCTTGCGTGTGTAGTTGGTGTTGCCTGCCCTGTATGTGGGGCGTGTTTCTGGGCAGTCGGGGAGGGGGGGTGGCCCTAACAATCAAATCTCCCTGATGATCCTAGAGTTTTAAAGCTACTGCAATAGTCTAATCCTTCAGTTCAGTCCTGCCACAGTTTGTCTCTGCCACTGACCCACAAGTCTTTGGTATTGGCGTATGGCTCCTGAGACTTGCAAGTGGGCCCCTCTTCCAGGCTGTGCACCCCGGGTCCTCTGTTGAGGGATGACTGTGCTATGTCACAGGTGAGTGCCGTCCCCCCAGGGCAGTTCTGGGCTGCTGGGCTGTGTTGGGAGGCTCCCAGTCTGCTCAAATGATGGCTGAATGGGGCTCTGTTAATTCACACTGCTCCCCCTTCCCAGCTCTGGGACATTCAGCTGAGGTTGCAGGGAAGGCTAATGTCCACGCCCAGTTTTGTGGTGTGTGCCTGTTATTTGAAGCACTTCCGTCACACTGGGTTGTCTGGGGCAGCTCTGGGCTATGGGGCTGGCGATGGGCAGGAGTGTTTCCTGTCCACCAGGATGGTGGCTGTGAGCGGACACCCCCCTTTTCTTGGGAAGTTGTGTTGTTTAGTGAATTTTCTCAGCCACTGGATTATTGCCTTTTGTCTCAGAGCTCTCTTATTTCTGCTCTTGACTTGACGTGCCCAAATTTCAATTCTTTGAAGCTTTCTGTATTGAGCTTCTTAGAGTAATTGTTTTAGAAAAAGCAAAAAGGATTTAAAAAAAAAAAAAAAAAAAAAAAACGGCCCTCCTCAGAGATCTAATGGGTTATTGAAATGCTAATAGACAAAGCAACCAGGGCCATTAAGGAAAGGTGCCCTGGGCAGAGAGATCAGCCTTGCTTTGGGATTTGCATA
The DNA here is from genome assembly GCF_015220235.1 of Choloepus didactylus. Lineage (NCBI taxonomy): Eukaryota > Metazoa > Chordata > Mammalia > Pilosa > Megalonychidae > Choloepus > Choloepus didactylus. The sequence goes on along the minus strand of NC_051330.1, from coordinate 15,139,937 downwards.
TGCGCCTCAAGGCCTGATCTCCGCCCTTCCCCTTTCTGTGTTCACCAGAACTCCAAAAATCCTCTGCTTTTACTTTGGAGCTTCTCGTGTTGTTTTCCTTCTATGCCCGTCTCCTCTCTGCTGGGCTGGCTGCTCTCAGAGTCTCTGGTGTCTGGCCTCAGTCTATCTATGGTTGGAGTTTGAATCAGTAGAATGAGTTTCCGATGAGAGCAGCCACTGCAATTCTCCCTTCTCCTTCCTGGAGCTGACAGCCCCTCCTCCCCCGGGACTGAGCCTGGCAGGGAGGGGCGCGGGTCCCCTGGCCGCAAAAACTTACAGATTTCGCTGATCTCAGCAGTTCCACGTTTTCATGAGTGTTGTATGAAGTATGCCCAAAGACAGATTGCTCTGTGGTGTCCAGTCCACGCAGTTCCTGGCTTTTTACCTACTTTCCTGGAGGAGTAACTAAAACATACAGCTCACCAGTCTGCCATCTTGCCCCGCCTCCGCAGACATGTTCTTTTAATCCAACCTTGTGGGTGCAGACTTATTGTGGGTGGGATCTTTTGATTAGATTGTTTCCATAGACATGTGACCCACCCGACTGTGGGTGAGACCTTTCCATTAGATTATTTCCATGGAGATGTGACCCTGCCCATTCAAGGTGGGTCTTGATTAAGTTTATTGGAGTCCTTAAGAGAGCTCAGGGACACAGGACTTGCCCTTATGAAGCTCATTACTGCAAAAGAGAGGCTAAACCTGCTTATAATTGTGCCTAAGAGTCTCCCCCTGAGTACCTCGTTGTTGCTCAGATGCGGCCCTCTCTCTCTCTAGCTAAGCCAACTAGGCGAGTGAACTCACTGCCCTCCCTCTTACATGGGATCTGACACCCAAGGGTGTAAATCTCCCTGGCAACAAGGGATATGACTCCTGGGGATGAATCTGGATCTGGAATCATGGGATTGAGAACATCTTGACCAAAAGTGGGATGCGAAATGAAACGAAATGAAGTTTCAGTGGCTGAGAGATTCCAAAAGGGACCCAAGAGGTCACTCTGGTGGGCATTGTTATGCACTATATAGATAACCCTTTTTAGGTTTTAATGCATTGGAATAGCTAGAAGTAAATACCTGAAACTATCAAACTGCAACCCAGTAGCCTTGATGCTTGAAGATGATTATATAGCAATGTAGCTTACAAGGGGTGACAGTGTGATTGTGAAAGCCTTGTGGATCACACTCCCTTTATCTAGTGTATGGATGGATGAGTAGAAAAATGGGGACAAAAACTAAATGAAAAATAGGGTAGGAGGTGGGGGATGATTTGGGTGTTCTTTTTTACTTTTTTTTTTAGTTTTTATTTTCAATTTTTCTGGTACAAGGAAAATGTTCAAAAATTGATTGGGGTGATGAATGCACAACTATATGATGGTACTGTGAACAGCTGTACACTTTGGATGATTTTATGGTATGTGAATATATCTTAATAAAATTGAATAAAAAAAAGAGAGAGAGAGAGCCCAGGGAGAGAGAGAGAGGGAGCTCAGAGTCGACCCAGACCCAAGTACTTGGAGATGCATGCAGAAAGATGCTTGGAGAAGCAGAAAGGAATATGTTTGGAGATGCAGAAAGAAAGACATTTGGAGATGCTAAACTAAGAGACGAAGCCCAGAGTTTGCCCTGGAGAAGCTAAGAGAGGACACCCCAGATGCTTAGAGAGAAATACCTTGGGAGAAAGAGAGAGAGGCTAAGAGAAGAGAGAGAAGCCCAGAGACCTTTTGGAGAAAGCCATTTTGAAACCAGAACCCAGGAGCAAAGGACCAGCAGATGCCAGCCATGTGCCTTCCCAGCTGACAGAGATGTGTTCCAGGGACCATTGGCCTTTCTTCAGTGAAGGTATCCTCTTGTTGATAACTTAGTTTGGACACTTCTATGGCCTTAGAACTTTGAATCTGTAACCTAATAAATCCCATTTATAAAATCCAATCCATTTCTAGTATTTTGCATTTTGGCAGCCTTAGTAAACGGAACACTTTCTAATGTAATTTCTATGGGGAATACTTAATGATACAGAAAATCTGCTTTCAAGGACTGCCCTTCAGTCTTGATTCACATTTTTGCTATTTGTTCAACTCATTATGTTTTCATTCATAAACCTAAGATTACCAACTAATTACCTTGAATATGTGAAGGTCAACTCGCTACTGTGGATAAGGAGAGTAGATAGTGAAACTTTAGGTCTTGGGTTCATATAAAGTCTCAGCATGTTCTGGCTCTGAAAATATTTCACCTACTTCTTTAAGAGAGATACGGAAATATTTGGTAGTGAATGTAAACTCATGGACACAAGTCATACACCTGAATTAAATTTTAGATCTAAAAACTGACAATGAATAGCATGCCTAACATTTTTTCTCTACATATTATAACCACAGTATGTGATCTGAAGAGTATTACTGAGAACCTCATCTTTTATTTCTGCATCAGACAGGAGACAGGAGCAAAAGCAAGTACTTTCTCTACCTGTATGATCTATTTATAAACTGTGAACAAGGACTAACCCTCACTTTTCCTGTTCTTTAGAACCAGTCAGAGCCTTGTGGATACCTACTTCAATTCCAGGATTTTATAAGGAAACTGAAGGCCAAAGAGATTATGCTATTCTCCTGAGGTCAAAAAGTTAGCTTAGTGGCATTGGGCTCCTTGGATTTAAGATGCTACGAACATTCTAAGTATTATTATTAAAAAGGGAGACAGAAAAGCTATCTCTAGTAGTACAAGAGTATATCTTTGTAAATCACAAAAGTAAATAACATTTTTAATTTGGATTAATATGATAAGGGGTACACAGGGAAGATATTTATAGATAAATTAGCACTATCCTCAGATTTTAATCTGTTATTAATCTATTAATCTATTATGGGGTTACTTATGTCTAATTTGACTAATGATATTTGATTAAATACACATACAGAAATCAACAAAATAATAGTAAAACATAGATGCCAAAGAATTTCACTTTCAAGCACCTAATTAATAATGGCTTTTGACTTAACTTGAGGAAGAGATAATATGTCAAAATCAAAAGCAAAGGAATTAATTAAGCACAAATTCAAAAGGCAATTATCTATACATTAATAAAGAAATGACTGATATTATGAATAGTGAATGAAAAAATAATTGCCAAGGCCAATTCTGTACTAAAGCTTCTATACAGAAAAAGTTTTACATTGCTCTCTCACAACCAAACATACAAATGAGAAATATTCTAACTTGCTAATAATAATTTTAAAATATTTAAGAAAATTATATAAATTTCTTTTATCAAATGGACAAAGAGTAAAAATATAATTATATTCAATGCTAGAAAAAATGCAGAGGAGGAAGCACTTCCAAACATGGGCAATCACAATCTAAAATGTTGTAATGTTTCTAGGAAGACATTTGGCAATATATATCAAGAACCTTAAAAATTTCCAGTACCATTGTCTTTGCATTCCCACTTCTATGACTCTATTCTTAGATTTAAAGCATATAGATTTCTGTATACAGATATGCATTTCAGACCTATTTAACAAATTTAAAGCAAATTTAAAACAAAATTAAAAATAATCTAAATTTTCAACAATAAGGAAATGGTTAAATAAAGCAGAGCATTCCCATGGGATAGAATCTTAAGCATGTATTAATCATTTTTGTTTTCACGGACTGTTTCATTACAGGATAAATCAATCATGATGCCATATTAAATAGATAAAGCCAGATACAGAACTATGTGTGTGTGTATATATATATATAAAACACACATATATATCTATACACAAATACACACAATATGATCCCATTTGACAAATATCACACATATTCACACCATACATATATTCAAATATTCAGACATAATCAAGATAGTAGAAAGAATTAAACCAATATATTACTAACAGTGAGGGTAAAGATAATTTCCAACATTTAAAAAAATAATTTATGGTGCATGAATTACTTCTAAATAAAAAAAATAAATCGTATGTGGGGGTAGGGAACAAACTAACAACGATCTCCGAAGTACAAAGTACAGTTCTGAAGGGTCACGTGCAAGCTCTCGTGGCATCTCTACATACAAATTCACCAAAGAAAGAAGATTCCTTTACTCTATCCTACATATAGGGTGTTCCTTCTTCTGCCTTATACAAGAAGGGACCATAATCGATCAAGTCATTGGTTATATACACACATTTAAATCTAATAGAATATAGTAGCTTCTATTTTTAAAATCTCCCCAAAACAATAATATGAAAAAATGTTATTGTAACAGATAAAATTATTTTTCCAACAATTATCTCTCTGTGTTTCTGGGAGGCTCCTTTTCTTAGAAAGACGTGAGTAATTAATATAAAGGTGACAACTTAGCAGCAGGAAATATGGAAGGCAATGCTCACAGCAAGATAATATGATCACCGCTTTTTCGTGTCATCTTTATCAACTTTACTGGACAGTTTTAAAACTCTGGCTGGGGGAGCTGCATTCTGACTTATAGAAATATGTTTGAATTCTTTTGGAAAACAGAGAAGTGATTTCAATATCATACAGTCTGCAAAGCAGGTGAGCCCTCATTTTTCAGCAATTTCTAATTCCTTTTCTGAAAATCCAAAAGTATCATCGTAGCTGTTCCTCTTGCATGTTGAAAGCATTGGCTGTACACAATCATTCACCCTGCCAGGGGAGGTGGAAATGCTGCATTTATCAGCAGTATCGCTGTTACTGTAGTGACTAGACATTCAGCAAAAAGGCAAATGTCTAATTTTTATTCCATTCTGGGAACCAGCTCTGTTCAAAAGACATTATTAAGGTTTTAGGTTTCCATTAATCAAAACTTTTACTTAAATATTTTAAAGAATTGTAAGTATCACATCTAGGATATCTGCTCATCACGAAATCACATACAGTAACTTTCAAAGGCCATCAACTATTATCCCAAAGGCCAAGGACATATAACACAAAATGAACAGGGTATGGAGCTGTCTTTCCTTAAAACTCTAGAAGAAAGATTCTTTGACTTTATTTATTAATTCATTTTGGCACTTCATCAAAAATTTCTTTCTGGTATAAAAGCAAAGACTCCTCTGTTAAAATTCAAGCTCTTAGCCAACCTCAGAGAATAAGCAATAAGGCTAATTTCTTTCAGTCTGTTCATTTGAATATTGTAGAATATGGAATTCTACTCCCAACCTTCTACTCTGAAGATTAAACAGACTTAGAGTTTCTTGTACTTTGTCTTTTCCTTCTAAACTGTAATTCAAATCTAGTCATTTTCCCTTTTTTTTTTTTTAACAAACCGTCTCCACATTTTCCATCTTTCATTCTGTTCACTGGAATTGTAAATAACCAGACCCAAAACAAGCTAGATGATTTCACTTGGTGGATACAAACATATATGATACCCCACTATCAATACAGACAAGAATTTGAAAGAACTGAATTGATATGAAAAGGCATTTCTAAACTAAAATGTTGTGGTCTGTAAATTTTCATTCCATCTTTAATTTTGACATCATTTTCATTTTATTTTAGAACTCAGTGATATCAAAACATGAGCTTGCATTTTAAAATCAACCAATTTTGCACTGTTAGATATGACTTCTCACTTATCCTAGGACCCTCTCTGACTATTAACTAAACAAAGCATTTGACATTTTAAACTGTTTTATCACATTAAAAGAGATCCAAATGGGGACATCATCAAAATAAACCAGACATTTTTAGGTAGGAGAAATTGCTGGGGAAGGTTCCAGAGGGAGAAGAGTGTTGGAAAAGTAAGAGGTTGAGTGACAATTTTTTCAGATCCTTACCTGATGTCTGTACATGTTATGCAACTGATGCCTCGACTATTTGTTGTGATCAGGTTCAAAGCTACTGATGTCTCCCTGTCAGAGGTTGGATGCGCTCTGCATTTAAAGAAAAATTCCTGAAAGAAAGAAGGAGAAAAAGATCACATGTGTGAAATTACAGCTGAACATTTTTCTCTAAACATTTCCACAGTAAACAATCACTTCCGGCAAGTAAAGAAATCAGTCATTAGGTGTGAGTTAGGAATGAATCAGCACCAAATCTTTCGAGCGAGGCCGATATCCTTGTGATTGAAAAACGAATCTCTTTTTCAGAAGGGTCCTGTGTCTGTGCTCACTCATTCCTTCTTTTCATCTTTAAGAAAGGGGCTGGGGAACACTCTACCTTTAGTTTAGCAACATTCCTCTGTAATAAGACAGTCTAGTAGAATAACAGAGTGTGGAGGCAGGAGGAAACCTAAAATAGTCTCTCACAAATGAGGAAAGGGAGATGCTGAGCCATGAAATAATTTGCCCGAAGTCAAACAGTCAGAGGTGAAGCCAAGGAGTGACCCAAGCTCCTTAAGGAAAATCCCAGGGCTTTTCTATGGTTTCATGATATACTCAAGTCATTTAGCAACAAGAATGTAGTGCCAAGTAAGGAACCTTGCAAACCTACTGTCAATAAGCGTGCATGTGTGTTTGAACCTGTTGAAGACAGGGAGCTTATGGCTCTCCCCAGCCTCACCGACAGCCTTGCTCCCTTTTCTGCCTTGCCTAAAGACCCCAGCATTCCCTGGAGATGCTTCCCTGGTGAAACAAATTTCGGATGGTTTATCTCTATGTCATTACTCAGCTGCACGCCATCTCCTCCTCCTCCTGCCATGCAGCTGGGAGTCTTTTTCCAATCCCCATCTTACAAGTCACCTTTAACTTTAGCTTTTCATGTAGGTCACATTCTTTTGATTAATTATGTTTCCCCCTTCTCAACCAAAATTGTATTTTCACTTAGTCTTAATGTCTTCCTTCTATTACATCCATATTTGTTCACACACTCTTTCTTCTCGTCCATTCACCAAGGTGTATGGCCAATAATTGCTCTGCTTTTTGTCAGGAGTCTCTGTATCTTCCACAATAAGACCACAAGTGAAGCTAAATTTTCTGCTACTGCAAAAATCCTTTACAAACATATCACTGGATGGTAGAAGTTCCCCTGCACACTGCACACACTCAGCCCTCACTCTATTTCTCTATAACCTCTTGGAATGCAGAGTATTTTCCCTATAAACACTTGACCTGGCATTGGCACACCTTTTATGTAAAGGGCCAGGTATTAAATACTTTTGGTTTTATAGGCCATATGATATCTGTGGCAACTCCTCAACTCTGCCTCTGTAGCCTGAAAGTAGCAATAAGCTATATGCAAATTAATGGGTGTGGCTGTGTTCCAATAAAACTTTATTTACAAAAACAGGTGGCAAGTCCAGCTGGATCTGCTGGCAACAGTCTGTCCACCCTTGTACTAGACCATGAGATATTTGTGCAAACGCCTTATTTATATTTGTATTCCAATAGTTCCTGGGGTAGGATAGACATTAAATTTTCTTATGTCAACATCAATATATTTATTTAACTAATGTTACTGATGTCCACTTATATATTTGACATCACCACCCTTAATTTGTTCCTTTGGTATTTGTAACTGACCTAACCCCATTCTCCTCTGACACTGACACACAGTGAGATATATCAGTGGGTCTCAAACATGAGTATCAGAACCACTGTGGGGTTGTGTGGGGTAGGGGGTTGTTAAACAAGAGATTTCTGGCCCCAGCCCCAGAGTGGTTTCTAATTCAGCAATGCTGAGATGGTGCCCAGGATGTGGATTTCTAACGAGTCACCAGGTGAAGTTCTTACAGCAGGTCTGGAGGCCACACCTTTGAGAACCATAAAGTTACACCAACATAACAATAAACTCTATTATTATTATTATTTTCTCTCAAAATACTACAGCCAAGGCAGAAATTGCTTACTGCACCTGAAATAAATGCCACAGCCCTGGTAAACTCTGCCTCTTCCCAAAAATGTGGAGTGTGTCTTCTTGCAGAGAAGTGTCCCAAAGTTGGGTGTTAAGAACCCAGGTTAACAGACAAGTATAGGAAGAATGTTCTTTCATGAGTTATAACAGATGCACAGCACTATTACAAGGTGCTAATAACAGGGTAGTATATGGGGAAAATGCACCCAATGTAAGCTATGGACTATACTTAACAGTATTAGTTCAACATTCTTTCATCATTTGTAACAAAGGTCCCACGCAAATGCAAAGTGTCAACAACAGGGGATATATGAGAATTTTATATTTATTACATGATTTTTTCTGTAATTAAAAAAAAAGAGAACCTATGCTTTTCTTAACTACCAGCCACTTACCAATCCCAGATGGTATAACTGCTGGTTAGCAACAGTAATCTAGGCCTCATTGACCTCCTGAGTCTATCCCACCTGGACAAGGGGAATATTAGCAGACCCACCTCCCAGCACCAACCCCACGGATGAGGGTTTATACACAGTCTTGCTGCAAAGGATGGGGCTGTGCGGTGTGTGTGACCAGAGCCAAGGCCCACATATGTTTATGGAGAAATGCCCATGGGCCCTGCTCCTTCCCCACAGTGGATGGGAATCGTGCTGTTTGTTTGTTCATTTTTGTTTTATTTTGTTTTGTTTTAACATAGAACATCATCCTTTTCACTCAGCCTTTTGAAATGCCATAAACCCTTCAAAGGCCAGTTTAAGTGTATTGAGGAAAGATTTTAAACAATTCCTGATCACCAAAATAAAAAGGTTGGAGGACATTACTGACTCTCACGAAATGTGTTGAGCTACCTGTGACTGCATTTTGCAGACATGAAAAAAAATCCTCATTCATAACCAAGCAATTCCTCAAAAATAGCTAAGTTGGCTGCACTACTGAGAAGATATTTCATATAGAACTAAAGAGATAGTATTTATATTTTTTCTTAGCTTGCAGAAAGCTACTGGTTGACATTCAGTGAAGACATCATAGACTATTCTAACACCAGATAAAATTCAACCAGATAAAAGCCAAAATCCTTTTTAGTACATGTGTGTGTGTGGTGGTGGGGTTAGATGATGATACAAGAGATTGGTTACAGGAAAATTCCCATAAAAATTAAATTACTAACTCTGCATGTTAAATAAGTGCATCTCATGAGTGAATTTCATTGCTTTCTCCACCAATTTTTATGAGGAGGTGCTTCTATAGCACTAGAGTAATTGCCAAGAACTGTTTAGTGTCCGAGACTATAACCTACCTGCAAACTAATCAGTAAATCAGCCACAGAATTGGGGATGCTGTCAGGAGACAGGAGATGCCTGGGTCCAAGATGCAGAACTTTATAATCCCAGAACCGGCAGAAGCACCAGTGCGGTGATCCTGTCGGCTGCCCGGGCACCCCAAGTCCCACGGGGACCACAGGAAGGGGCCAAGGTGGATGTCGTCTCTGCGGTGAGTTAGCATCACGGCCAAGGAACCCTGAGCTTGGGGCACACAGATCTTTTATGAGCTGTAAGCAAATCTGCCTTTTGGTCTGCAGGGAGACACTGTCTTTATTGTACTGAACAGTAAGCAAATCTACCTTTTCCTAGTGAGAGAGAGGTTACCTCTATCTTCCAGGGCTGTTTGCTTTACAAACTTACTGCAAAAGCTAGTCCAGAGCAAAACAGTAATTAGTGCCTCTCTCACAACATATGCAGAAAAACTAGAGATAATCATAGAGTCTGGATATTAATAATAAAGCCATAATAATAATAATAAAATAATGATAATGCTGCCTTTTCTTACAGACTAATTAACAGAGCCATCTGGTTATTTCCTGTCCTATAACAATCAATGGGCTATGATTTCCAAAGGCTTCTCTGATATTTCTAGTCTGCATTTAAAACAAACAAACAATGAAATAAATCAAAATAAAAATTAGAAGAGCTTTTACAAAATTTATTCCTTGGGGAATCTCAGATAGATTGCTTACATAGGATGTGATCTCAGTACAACTATTTGATTCCTTTTGAGTAACTGTTTGTAAATTCTGGTTTTCTGTGTTTTTTTTCTCTGTAATGTTCAGGTTAAACAACAGCAACAAAAAAACAAGGAAGCCAAAGCCAGGGAACGGCTCTAGCTTCAGTCCCAGCAGCTTGGTCAGAAAACTAACAAACACTCTGGAGTCCAGTCATCTGGGGCTACAGGCACCCCAATTCCAAGTGTCACCAGGAAGCAACTCAGGGATCCCAAGTGCCGCAGCTACGCCCCGGGGCCAGGTTGCTTTGGGCAGGTTATTCCAGTCCCAGCGGGTGTCGGAGTGACCAGCGGAGCTGATTCTAGGTCACTCGGGAAACACCCCCTGTGGGTGCAGCAGGGAAGATGCCCTCATTCAGGAGGGACGATTGACACCTGTCAATTCCAGCGCAGGCCAGGACAGAGTCCTCAACAGTGTTAACCAGAGCCTGGAAGGGCCCCACTCCACGTTTAGAAGAGCCAGCTCACAGGTGACTCAGTTACACCAAAGAGGAAAGCAGATCCTTTAGATGTAAACTACATGAACTCTCCGCCTGGAATAACCAGGAGCTGTAGCTCCCACTGGCCGGCACATTACATTTCCACCCATTTTTCACCTCTGGGAGGCCTTGATTAGCTGTGGAACTAAAATGTATGACTTACACAGGCCAGTTTTTCTTTCTTCCTTTAACAATTAAAATTAAAAAAAAAACTGGAGAAACCTCAGAAAAAATACTAAAAATAAAATGTGCTAAAATTTTATTTATTTGTGACACGGTAAAATGTTTCTGTAACTGTTTTCCACCTTATTAGCACTAAATAAAAAAACCAAGAAAGTCACATTAAGTTCTCAGAAATGTACTCACGTTTGTGCTGTTTCTACAGACAAGGCTGTGATACTTTTGTTATGCTGCTACAGAGTTCTTATATTTAATAATTCACCTGCCTTCTCATTCCACATCACAGAGGCTTGACCCTCTAACCAAGTTAACTCATAAAAAGCAAAGGAATGATAAGGTGAAAGGCCAGGGGATATTTTCATTCAATTGTCCGTGGGATTCCTGAAAAGCCATCTGCTTCCTCCCTGGATTCCACTATGTCACTATACTCATGACCCACAATCAGTGTCACCCCCAAAGGGAAAATAATAGTAAAAACTGTGAAAATCTATAAGAAAACCAGCAAAACATGAAAATTAGAATAATACCCAAAATCCAATGAATCTGTATAAAAATGCAAGGCATTCGAAGCTAATTAGTAACTGCAAAGATGAATTGATGTGCTCTAAATTGTTGTAACAATTATAATTTAAAAATTTTATTATAAAAATAGCTCAGAAGGGTAGCAACAGAAAAGATGAAATTTAACAAAACTCAATCTCTATAATTTTCTTTTTCTTAGTTCCTTGTGTATTAGCATAGCTAGAAGGAAAGAACTGAAATAGTGGAACTGTAACCCATAACATTCTTTGAAATTTGCTCTATAGCTACTCATTAAATAATTTGAAAGTTACCACTTTTTTGTATATATATTTCACAATAAGGAAATAACTGATACTATGCTACTGTAACTCATAATATTTTTGGAAATTTCCTGTGTAACTACTTGTTAAATCATACTTGAAAGTTAAAAAAATATATAAATAAAGCTCAGAACTACCATCTTAAAAATCCTGCATGTCCCAATCACAACAGAGTCAAACTGGAAAAAAAAAATAGTTAGCAATGAGACATGGCTCCTCACTTGCCCATGAACATTCCAATAGCTTTTACTGAACTTCCTAAAGTTAAAAATTGTATAAATATTGTTTAATAAGAATATATTTTCTGAATGAAATAGTGTGTACATTTTTATGAAAAGGAGTCAAATTTTATGTCATATTCTAAATCCTTCTTAGTTAATATCTCCAAAAGGAAAAATACATTTTTTTTAAATAAAATTTTTTTTCACTAAAAAAGTTACAGCAGGTCTATGATTGATACTAAACACGTATCTGGGTGGCCGTTTGCATGAGTCGGGGTCTAGACAGGACAACTGGGTCCACACTGGGTAGTTCAACTGGGGGAATGGAACATGCAGATCTAGTTACACAAGTGCAGGGAAGAACAGAAGAGCTAAATAGGGGAAGCTACCCAGAAAATAGCAACCATAGGGAGCAACCCCCTCCGGTTGGAAGAAAATGGGAAACGGAGGCTTCACCACAGGGTGGTGCCTGGGCTGCCAGTGGGAGCTGGATGGTGAGAGAGATGCAGCCACCGCCAGAGAGCTCTCCTGAAAGAGCCCAGCTTCTGCCTCCCCTGCCCTCCCATCTCCTACCAGGGCTGCTGCTGGCCCCAGCTAGCCCGCAGGGAGACCAGGGAATCTGGGAGACAGCATGTGCCCCGGCAAGACCTGAGATCCAAAGCAGAGAGGGGAAGGCAGGGGTGGAACTGAGGGTGGCCAGCAAATAACTGATTGCTACACCACGATAAAGCCAATCTAATCTGTAAAATCAAAATCCCTCAATTTGCATCCCTGTTAGTGCTAATCCATTCTTTTTTAATTTTATTTTGCTTTACTTTTTTTTTTAATTTAGTTTTACTGAGGTATATTCACATACTGTACAGTCATTCACAGTGTACAACCAATTGCTCACAGTACTATCATATAGTTGTGCATTCATCACCACAATCAATTTCTGAACATTTCCATTGCTCCAAAAAAAAAATCAGAATAAAATTAAAAGTAAAAAAGAACAACCAAAATATCCTATCTCCCCCATCTGCTCCATTATTCATTTAATTTTTGTCCCCATTTTTCACCTCATCTGTCCATACACTGGATAAAGGGAGTGTGAGCCACAAGGTTTTCACAATCTCACAGTCACACCATGTAGCTATATAGTTATACAATTGTCTTCAAGGATCAAGGCTACTGGGTTGCAGTTCAACAGTTTCGGGTATTTCCTACTAGCTATTCCAATACACTAAAAACTAAAAAGGGATATCTATACAATGCATAAGAATAACCTCCAGAGTGACCTCTCCACTCCACTTGATATCTCTCAGCCACTGAAACTCTATTTTTTTTTCACTTCTTTTTCCCTTTTTGGTTAAGAGGCTTTCTCAATCCCACAATGCTGGATCCAGGCTCATCCATGTGAGTTATGTACCATGTTGCCAGGGAGATTTATGTCCCTGGGAGTCAGGTCCCATGTAGGGGGGAGAGCAGTGAGTTTACCTGCTGAGTTGGCTTAGAGAAAGAGGCCACATCTTAGGAACAAAAGCAGTTCTCTGGGGGTGACTCAGGCACAATTATAAGTAGGCTTAGCCTCTCCTTTGTAGTAAGATGCTTCATAAGGGCAGGCCCCAAGATCAAGGGTTTGGCCTCCCAAATTGGTACTCCCCAATGCTTGTGGGAATATCAGTAATACCCCATAGGGGAAAGTTTAATATTTCCACATTTTTCCCCAGTCCTTCAAGGGGGCTTTGCAAACACATTTTTATTGTCTGGCCAAATGAGTTTGGGATGTATTGGGGCTTCACACTAACCCATATAAACCTCCCTATTCAAGGTTCCATGTAATCATGGTGCTTGAATAAACTGACCATGCAAGTTAAATTATATAGTGTCCTGCAGAAAATATAGATTTTGCACCAAATAAACATCTCTTCCTTTGTTCTCACACAGAAGTTGAAGTTTTAAAACACAGTCAATATTGTCCTTTACCCTTGGCCTGATTTGCCTTAGTCCTAACCAGATCAGCTTCATTCATATCTCTAGTTGAAGTCTGAATTCTTCTTCAGCTTTTTTTTAACAGTTGCTGTGTGAGGTGATACTGACATCCACAGCCGCCGAGCTCTAGCTCTGAGTTTCAGGTGTCACACAGATACCCAAAGTTCCAGAGACCAACCAGATTATACACACAGAGCTCAGCATCTCAGAATTTGTGCTAATACATTCTTAATTATTTTAATTAGCCTCCATAAGAGAGAGAGAGACAGAGAGAGATGGAAGGAGGGAGAGAGAGAGAGAAAAGATACATTCAGATATTGTTTTTTAAAATGTATTAAAGAATATCCGATTATTTTCACTGGATATTGAGTTTAAACTCAACTAAACTTGTCAAAATTTATCTACCCAGATTTTCTAAGAAAATTAAGTACACAGGACTATTGTCACTACTTATGAGATAAACAAGTAATGAGTGTCTTACATCTCTATCAAAGAAGTTCTCACAGTTACCCACTTAAGACAGACAATCTGTCACGTAAAAATCAATCCAAATGTCTCTCACAGACCTGAATTTCCTCTCATAGCTACCAGCAACCAAGATATTCCCCCGTTCCTTTCTTCTCTGAAATTAGCCAGGCATATCCGTTCCTCATTTGGCTAGATACAAATTATTTTGTAAGAGACAATTAATAGTTCCAAGTCTTGTTATTCAGGTAGAAGTTTCATTATTGATGTTAATATTATAATTTTAATTTACTCTAAGTGGAAACTTGCCAAAGAAAGCATAATTAAATGGCACTCACTCTCTGCTGATTATATAAGTAAGCAAAAGCTTATAAAACAGAAATGCCAAAGGGTGTTCACTGTGTGACTTTTTTGTTGTGTCTCAGCCTTCACACCGAAGTGTTAGATTTACTTTGCTTTATAAAAATCCTGTAAGTAATTATATCAACTTTGTTACAAACAAAACTACCCAACTTGTTATGTCGTGTAATATTTCTAGGCTTTGTTAATTTAGCAATGCCTGTTTACACTGTGGTAAACAAATAAAATCTAAAATGTTAATGTGTCCACTATCATGTTCAATATCAAGCTTGTTTTCTCGTAAGAAGATATTAATAAAAAATCCATAAGATAGCCACAATTGATCAGGAGAAACAAAATCAATATCCTTCCACAAAAAGCAAATCTATCTCAGATCTTTGATGAGAAGGACCCTGCTGGTTGTCATCCTTCACACCACAGCCACCGCCAAAGACTTAAGAGAAACACCACTCCTCCAAGGCCTTTCTTTAGTTAAAAATAAATATCCATCATATTCATGCAAACACACACACACAGGCCCACGTGCACACTCACTGGCTCCAGGCCCTGCTGTTTTCAGGGCTCTCTCATTCTCCCTTCTATGGGAGAGCTTCACCATGAGTCAGTTTTAATATCATTTCTGTTTTTCATATCAACATGGCTTTTATTATATTACAAAAGTATTTTTGAAATTTTATCTTAAAACTAGGTTTTGTCCTAGTGCAATATTTTAAAGGTCATAAAGGTCCAGATTCCTACCTGAAATTCTGAAATGCAAAAGGCTCTCAAAGTTTTCTTTCTTTGCTTTATTTTTCTTTCTAAATTTGGCACTAAATTTCATTTATGGCAAAACCTGACTTGAAATGACATAACATTATTTCCATATTTATCTCAGTGCAAATATTCATACTTTTCACTGTAGAATTATTTATTTATTTAATAGTCATAGGTTACAGACACTCTGGGAAATATTAAAGACCAAAAAAATCTATTTCTAAATTCAAAACACTTTTGACCCCCAGGGTTTTTTTTAGATACGAGATTTTGATCCTGAAACATAAAATGGTCATAAAATTTTACTTATCTATCAGAATTGTCCAGAAAGTACAGAATGTACTCTTTTAAATTAATCCCTACAAAGCTATAAAACAGCCAAAGAATTGTTTTAGTCTACTCAAAATACCTATTTAAATAAATATCTGTATAAAGAAACCATGTCTATTTCCTACATTCTCCTTTAATGACAGATATAAACAATTTTTAAAAATTTATAGTATATGCTTTCTAGGAGCCTAACTATAAAACAAAGGCTGACAAATACAGCAATCATTGTCTTCCCCCTCTATGTCTGCACTGTGAGTACAGCCATTATTTGGTATTTTTGACTTTAAGAAGCAAAGAGAGAAATTGCTAAAGAAGTTATTTAAAATGATTACTGAATTGTAAAATAAAAGATTTGGGGGTCATTACTGGACCTTATGAAATGACTATATTAACATAGTTTTTTTTTTTTTTTAATGAGGAATAAAGAAAACAACAACAATACCAACAAAAACCCTCATTCCTAGCACAAGGTAATTCCTCAAAAATGCCCGGATTCTTCCCTCGGCCTTCGTAGCCCAGGGGTGAGCAGGCGGCTCTGGTCTAATCAGTTGGAACACTACATTCCCCCCCGCTGTGGTCACATGAGGAGGAGCTAAGAATCACCCCAATACCCAGAAGGAAAGAGTAGAGGAAGAGAGAAAGAGAGGGAGGAGAGAAGGGAGAGAAAGAGAAAGAGAGAGACCCCCATGACATCATGTGTGCCCCTGAATCCAGCCATATCTGACATTTCCCCAGTTACGAAGTTTTTTTTAATATCTGCCATGAGTAATAACCACATATCCCGGTTTGGATATATTATGTCCCCCAAAAGCCATGTACTTTAATGCGATCTTGTGGGGGCAGACATTAATGTTTTGACTGAGTGTTTCCATGGAGATGTGATTCAATCAACTATGGGTGAGACCTTTGATTAGATTATTTCCATGGAGATACGGACCCTGCCCATTCAGGGTGGGTCTTAATTAAATCACTGGAGCCCTATAAGAGAGTCACAAACAGAAGGAGCTCAGAGCAGCTGAGAGAGACAATTTGAAGATAGCTGTTGAAAGCTGACACTTGGAGATGCTTGGGGATGCGGACAGAAGGATGTTCGGAGATGCTAAGCTAAGACATGACACCCAGAGTTTGCCACAGAGAAGCCAAGAAGATGAAGCCCAGAGTTCATCCCAGAGAATCTAAGAGGACACCTGATATGCCCTGGGTAAAAGAAGAAAAAGCCATTTTGAAACAGCCCAGGAGCAAAGGCTCAGCAGATGCCAGCCTCTTGCCTTCCCAGCTGACAGAGGTATTCCAGATGCCATTGGCCATTCTTCAGTGAAGGTATCCTCTTGTTGATGCCTTAGTTTGGACACTTTTATGGCCTTGGAACTGTAACTTTGTAACCTAATAAATCCCCTTTATAAAAGTCAATTCATTTCCGGTATTTTGCATAATGGCAGCATTTGCAAACCGGAACACCAAGTTTCCAGAGCTATTTTTTCCCCAATGTTTACTATTAAAACAAAACAAAATAAACAAAGGAGCATGATGTCTCCTCATTGCTTGGCCCTTGACTAGGGACTGGGGATAAAAAGGTAAAGAAAATCCCAGAAGGAGTCCATTCACCTGCCAGAGTAAACGACAGTTCAACAGACACATTAAATGCTTCTGTGGCGAATGCCTTTTCAGATGTGTGATTGGTGAGCTGTGGGGGCTGAGAACAAGGAGCTGCCCATGGGAGAAGGAAAGGACTTTACTGTGTTAGGAAAGTTTTGAATTCACCAAGAGACGATCCAGCCTGAGCACAAGGGCAGTTGACAAGCAAGAGCTTGTGCTGGAAGTTCAGAGATTCACTAGAGTCTGGTCCACGTGGGCAGCCGCGAAACGGGAAATGGATGCTTTCTGCACATAAGCATTGATCCCACCGCATCATACTCATGCTTTTGCTTTGATAAAGTGGAAATGTGCTCTTTAATGGGACTTTTCACCAGTAATCATATCCAAAAAAAAAAAAAAAAAAAAAACAGGACTGAGATACCATAGCAAAGAATATGTACTGTCGTTATTTTTCCTTCATCAGTTTTGTAAGGTCATCTCTTCAAAAAAGATTTTTGACTGTTTAACATAGCATTGCATATCAGTTTTCAAAACTAATTTCTGCATTATCTCTTATACTGGAAAACAAGAATTTTCCTTGTTCTTTATTATCTTGAAGGATGCTTTCATACTAGATGTTGTTCCCTAAAAAAGTACATCACTTGGGAATTTTAGAGCAAATGCTTTAACTTAGCTTGTGCATAATTATCTTGCTCTTAGCATTCATTAATGTTATTGACTCCAAACCTTCTGGACATAAGGGGCAGGTGTCAGAACTGCACTGACTCCATGTGATACGGGCTCCCTGTTGGAGAGCTGTGAGGGGAACACATCCATGGTCCCTGATGGCCAGAGGATGCCCCTTTTCTGCTCACTTACTCCCAGGAATTACAGGCTACATCAAGAGAATCTGGATAATGATTCAGACACAGTACAACAGCCATTTCTTTCCCAAGGTCTGATGTTGTTAAATTAACTAGCTGGTCATTCCCAGGGTGATCCTAGCTTTCCCTGGATTACCATCAACATCATGTAATGTTTAGGGATGCAACTCCTCTCTAACCTCAGTATAATAGCAGTTCCTAAGTGACGTCATCCACTCAGTATATAAACTGAATGTATCTTCTCTTTCAATTTTCCAAACTAGCCAGATTATTATAAAAGACAATAACCACTATTCCAGCTGTTCTTTATTTCCTTTAAAAGCTAAAGGTTGCATATGTTCTCATAAGGTATCAGTGTCAAAGAATATATTGGGGTTCCCAGCATTTGCTAGTTTCATGTTTAGGCAGAGCTTTCTAGTTTTTGTTCTCAGATACAAAAGATGCTAAAGATTTTATTGTTGATACAGAATGTTTCCTTTGTGTAATTGCCCCAGCACCAATTCCCTGTTTAATTGTATAATTCAACCTTCAGGAGAGAGTATATAAACAAATATCGGTTAGCTGTCACTGACTTAAAGAAACTGAGGAGGTAGGTCATAATTTTGAAAATTTGAAATGACACACCATCCATTGATGAATTGTTGTGTTCCTAGCATTTTCTAACAATCTCTAAAAGTTGGCAGTTATCTCACATTTTTTACTAAATGAGCCAAGAACTTATTCTAATCAACAATGGGAAATAACGTAAAAGGACTCTCTAATCATGTCACTTCCCTGGTAAATTATTTCTCGGATTAAACACAAAGTCCTTCAAAATCTCTCCAGCCCCATCTCCTTTACCACTCCCCTTTTCCCCACAGCCACTCTGCAGCCCAGCTATAAAGATCAGTTTCTGTTTCCCCCCAAGGCTGTGTCTTTTCTTGCCCTTGGCCCTTTGCACCCTAGGGACAGACTTTCTCTTCCCGCATTCCTTATCCTTTTTGCCTCTATGACCCCATGTGTGTTTCAGGCTTCAGCTTCCATGCCCCCAGCCCTGGAGCCTTCCCCGATTCCACATGATTGGGTGACAGGTCTCCATAATATCACCTGTTGCTATATGCTCTGTACTTTGCATCTTCAAAGCCTCTGGTCTTCAGAACTGAAATTGCCTGTTTTTCTGTCTGACTCACAAGGGGGGTAACTGTTGAGGGTATTTTATTCCCAGTGGATGAGCATGTGGATGGGATGCACCACAGACAGGTTCAGAGCAAGTATCCAATAATGTGGTGGAATGAACGAGCTCTTTTCATCTTTTTTTTAAACTTGTGGTAACATATATATAATACAAAAATTTCCACTAGAACCCTTTTTAAGGGCACCACTGTGTGGTATTAATTGTGGTATTAACTGCATTTGCAATGTTGTGCTACAATCACCATCACCATCCACTGCCAAGACTTTATCCCAAAAATAAATTCTGTACAGATTAAGCAAAACTTCCCCATTTTCCCCAACTCCTGGTAGCCTCTAAACTATTTCCATTTCTATGAATTTGTTTATTTCAGATACTGCACTTAAGTGAGATCATTTAAGCATCTGGCTTATTTCACACAACATCATGTCTTCAAGTTTCATCCGTATTGTCACATGTCTCAGAACTTCATTCCTTTTTATGGCTGAATAATATTCCACTGTGTGTACAGACTGCATTTTGTTTATCCATTCCCCTGTGGATGGATGCTTGAGTTGCTTCCATCTTTCAGCTATTGTGATTAATGCTGTGAAGAATATTGCTGTACAGATATCTGACTGAGTCACTGTTTCCAATTCTTTTGGGTATGTACCTAAATGTAAGTCTACCTTTTTATCTTGTGTTAAGAATAAGGAAGGAAGTTGTTTCAGAAGAACTTTCTCAGGTTTGGGGACATGGTATGGAGAAACAGACTGATAGGAAATTCTGAATCGCAGCTTTTTGAATTCCTGGGAGTAAAAGTTGTTTTACTCACATTGGATGCAGGGAGTGTCAGTTACAAGGTTTTCCCAATCACACAGTCATTATAAATAATAGTGGGGAGAGTGAGGGGTGTGGGATGTTTTGGCTGTTCCTTTTTATTTTTGTTGATTTTTAAAAAAAATTTTGGAGGAGTATGGACACGTTCTGAAATTGATTGTGGTGATGAACGCACAACTATGTGGTGACACTGTGAGCCGCTGGCTGCACACTTTTGATACGGTGTGTGAATATATCTCAAAAACTTGCTTAAAAACAAACAAACAAAAGTGACTCGCTTTGTCGCTATGGAACCCCCGCCCCCGCCCCCCAGGGCCTTTGCCCAGCCTGGGATTCCCTCTTCCCTTTCACTGCCGCTGTGGTTCCAGGATTGCTGTTCCAGCCACTCCTGCTTTTCCGGAAAACAGCCGCCCGCTCCCGGGAGGAGGAGCTGCGCCGTCACGTCGCTCTCACCACAGCGGCGGGAAACGCAGCCCCTGCAGCCACGGAGCGCCCAGTCACGGGCCCGGGAGGGACACACAAACATACCTTTTTGGAGCAATAATTCACAACATAATATAACTTCTTTTGGGCTACAAGCAAAGAGAAATATTGAAATATATATACATAAAATCCTACCTTGCAAGCACTTAGAAATGGACTTTAGATTTAGAATCTGAACTTTTCCCCTCTAAAGACCTTGTTTCTTTGGCGACTAGAATTTAACGCTTCTTTTCATCCCTGCTTTCTTCACTGCAGGCAGCACAGGCAACCATAAACCCTCCAGTCACGACAGAACTGGGCAAAGCCAAGTGCTCTATATAGTCAAATAGCTTCTCACATTCACTATGTTCACTTTATTTCAGCTTTAGAAAAGGAAGAAAAATAAAGCATAGTTTGTAAATTTACCTGTGAAGTGTGTGTGTGTGTGTGTGTGTGTGTGTGTGTGTGTGTGTGTGTGTATCCAAGAAACTGAAAATGAGTATAACTAGGAAATAAATGCTACACTGAATATTTTTCTAGCATACCAGTATAATCAACTTCAAATAGAAAATTAAAAACGCAACCAGCCTTACAATTTATATAAAATCTTGTACAGATGAGTCTAAGTATGTATATTGTATATACAGTTTTTCCACTGAACTTGTCAATTTAAGGGTCAAATGGATTAGTGTTATATTTCTTCTTCCTAGTAAGCTAAATAACAAAGGAGAGGAATTCCAGTCAATGAAGGTGGTATGTGACATGGTCCAGGGTGCTGTCCCCTCCCCCCAGGCAGGATTTCTGAACAACTAGCAAAAACTGGGAAAGCCATCTACCGCAAAACTCTGGAAAACAGTTAAAGAGTTGCATTAACCAATTGACTGTCAAATCTAGAAAATGCGGCTTTAAAAAACAGTAAATGAGTAGATGTGTAGAAAAATGGGGACCAAAATTAAATGCATAATGGGGAGAGGGATGTTTTGGGTGTTCTTTTTTACTTCAATTTTTCTTTATTATTTTAATTTTTTTCTTGGAGTAATGAAAATGTTCAAACATTGGAAAAAAAAAAACAGTAGAGTGCCGTGCACTTGCTGTCCCCTTCCCCTCACATGCCCCAGCATGTGCACAGCCAGGCTGCACTAACATTGGGGGCCCCTGGCCTTGTTCTGGGGGGAGCACAGTACTGCGGTGTACATATTGGGGAGCCCATATGTTGGTGCTGATCTAGCAGAGACAGCCTAAAAGACTGAGCCAGAAAATTTGTCGTTGGTTCCACCTCACAGAGCTTGCCCTGCAGGCAGAAGCAGTGTGCAGAAAGCTAAAGCAGGATATGAAAAAAAAAAAAATTAAGTCAAAGTGGCCTGGGCAAAGGATTACCTGCTTTAAATTATACAATACAGTATCTAGGAGAGGGAGTAAGTTTATTTCATAGGGAGTAGAGAGGGAATTAGAATTCCTTTACTTTCAGCTTGTGATGATCTTCTTGATATTAGGACTAAATTCTGAAAGAGAGCACTAGCCACCACAGAGCCAATTCACAAAGACTGTGAAAGGTATTGTACTTTTTTTTTTTTTTCATTGGCTGTTTCTTTCTGTTAGCTCCAGGGACTCAAGGGAATCTCTGGGATATCACAAGATGGGGACAAAAAATAAGGAATAGGCAGCTCAGGGACTACATATCACAGTTAACAGTTTACAATATTAAAGTGTACAACATGCAACAAAAGATTATAAGACAAAAAAAGAAACAGAAAATGGTTGACCATCCAAAGGAACAAGATAAACATCCACAAATGATTCACAAAGACCAGACTTTGCACATACTGAAAAAAGACTGGGGGAAAAAAAAAGTCCTTAATGTGCTCAAAGACATAAAGGAAAACACAGAGAAAGAACTAAAGGATATCAGGAAAATTTACAACACTAATACAAGCTGTTATTAATAGGGTGGTATATGGGAAAAGATACATCTAGATATAAACTATGGACTACAGTTAATAGAACTATTTCATGCCTGAAACTGTTGACCTGCAACTCAGTAGCCTTCATTATTGAAGATGATTGAATAACTATATAGCTTACACTGTGTGACTGTGGGATTGTGAAAACTTTGTGGCTCCCACTCTCTTTATACAGTGTAGGGAAAGATGAATAGAAAAATGAGGACAAAAAGCAAATGAATAATAGGGAGGGATGGGGGTATGGGAAGTTTTGGTTATTCTTTTGTACTTTAAATCTTATTTTTCTGTGTGTGTAGTAATGAAAATTGATTGAGGTGATGAATGCACAGCTATATAATGGTACTGTGAACAATTGATTGTACACTGTGGATGATTACATGGTATGTGAATATATCTTAATAAAATTGAATTTAAAAAATAGTACTATTTCAATATTCTTTCATCAGTTGTAACAAAGGTATCACACTAATGCAAAGGTTCAACAATATGGAAATATATGGTAACATTTTTACATGACTTTTCTGTAAACCTACAACTTCTCTAATTAAAAATAATAATAATTAAAAAAAATATGCTAGGTGAAAGAAACCAATCACAAAGTACATAAAGTGCTACAAATTGTATGATTCCATTTATATAAAATGTAAATATAAATAGATCTATTGAGACAAAAATAGATCAGTGGTTATGTAGGGCTGAGGAAGGATAGAGGGACTGAATGGTGACTGCTAAGGGGGTAGAGGGCTTTTCTTTTTGAAGTAATGAAAATGTTCTAAAATTGATTGGGGTGGTAAATGCACAACTCTGATAATACTAAAAGTCATTGATTGTACACCTTAGATGGTGTGGCAACCCAGGGCCTGAGCAAAACAGGCCTGCAGATCTTTGGTGCACAGCAGTCTGCATGACCTAAGCAGCTAGATATTTAACCTATTGTCTTTCTAAGCCAGTGAAGAGAAAAAGGGTAAATTGACCTTAAAATGTAACTTTATGCAAGCAGGCAGGAAGTGAGAGGCTCTTAGTCTCACAAGAAGAGCAAAATGTAATTGTTCAAGTGCTATTCTAGTCCTTTCTGCACCACCCCCCAGGTCAGAGTGACCTGTTCCTTCATCTATGCTCCCCCCACCCTTAGGAGGGCCTTTGTCTTAAACCCTTATAAAAGGCTTTCTGTCCTCTTTGTATCACTCGGTCATCTTCCCTGCGAACATGATGCCTGCCCGGCCTGAGAGAGCCGTCATGATCTCTCGAGGACTTCTCACCCTGTAAGTAAACCCTGAATAAAAGTTCACGTATCAGAAAATGCTCGTTGTCTCCTTTGGCCTTTGGACAGGCATGGCCCTCTTGGGCTGCGACAGATGGATTGTATGTACGTGAATATATCTCAATAAACCTGTTTTTAAAAATGCAAGGATGCTTTAAACTCAACAAATCCAGCCATTTAATTCATCCTACCAAAAACTTAAAGGAGAAATAAGTGATTAGGTCAATGGTAATCAAAAATTACTTGCTAAAATTTAGAAGACATTCCTAATCAAATCCTATGTAAAATGAAAAGTCAGCTGCATTTAATGTGATAAATGAAAGTCAGCTACCATAAACTTGAAAAGTTTTTTACCAAAAAAGGCACTAACTGAAAAGTCATATTAGTGCTAATCTTATCCATAAGAAAAAAAAACAGAATACTTATTATCTATTTAATAAATATATATATGACAAATTCATCCTTGTTTCCATATTACATCATGGTTTACCTAAAAAACCCAAGAGACTCAATTAAAAGTTATGAAAATTAATGATAATATTTTGCTAAGTAGCTGGATATAAAATAAATGTAAAAAATCCATTTTCTTCATATTGCCAAAATGCAGTTAGAAATGGAAATAGAAAAATCCCATTCCAACCATTCAGCAAAACTTATATATTTATATTTTTTAACAAGAAAGGAAAGGATCTATTACAGGTTTTTAAAACTAATGACCTGAGTAAGCAAAGAAGCAAGGTATTGAGAATGTAAGGGTTTATTGTTTAAATACCAGTCCTTGAATTTATATAAGTTTGATACAAGTCACATTGAAATCCCATATGGATGTTTTGGAGAGGGAGAAAGATTGGACAAAAAGAATGTAAAAAATCATATGAAAAATAAATGTGTAAGATTTTACAATACAGAGAATGAGAATAAACAAGCCCTAGGAGGTATTATGACTTATTAAAAAGCTATTAAAAGCTAAAAAGTATACATGGCATTTGCATAGAATACATAAATAGGTCAGTGGAACAGAAAAGAGAACCTACAAAATATTGCCAAGTATATTTAACTAAATACATGGAAAAGTTGGCATTTCCACTTAGGGAAACAAGGAAAGGCTATTTAATAATTGGTCTGGGCACAAATGGATAGCCCATAGTGGGAAAAAATAAATGATATCTCACTACTGCAAAAAAGAACTACAGGCAAATTCAATGCCTAAATATGTAAACAAACAACATAAGGTTTAACAAAATATTAGGTGAAACATAATGGTAGAAATTTAAATCAACTTGAAAGGGATGGAAGAGCTTCGTTAGAAATATGGGAACTGAATAAAATTAAATTCTCTCCCTCAATATAGAAAACAATTCCACATTCCAAAAATGTCTTCAATGTATAAAGACAAACATGTTTACAAGAATATAAGGCAGAAAAAGTGTTAATAAATCTATGCTTTAAAATAATTCTACAAATACTTTAACAAAACCACAGTCCAATTAAATGGTCAAAAAATATGAGATCGTGCATCTAAGAAGAGAAAATACAAATGCTTAATAAACACGGAAGATGCTTAACTTTGCTGGCAGTCAGAAAAATGCTAATCAAAAGCAGCGCAATGATGACATGCTATTTTCACACCTGACTTTTCAAAAAATGAAGGATTGAGAGCTGGTCAGTGTGAGTTAAATGAGAATACTATGAAAGAAAGTGGGGATTGCTCCAAACTTTTGGGAAAATAACTAAGCAGTTGGAACAAATATTTTAAATGCACATGTTGTTTTACACAGTTAATAACAAAAATATTAGCCCCTGAGTGTAACAATTTATACACAGGGATTTTACACAGAGGAGGAAAGGGGAAAAGGTTAAGAGTGATTTGCTCAGTACTTATATTAAAATATTATGCAGCTACTGAAGAGGATGTTTGCTGATATAATGTTTGATTATCTATCGATCTATCTATCCATCTATCTATCTATCTACCTATCTGCCTTAAAAGTTTTCTAGGAACTGCTATTATGTGAAACAAACACATTACAGTGAAATAAAGTGTTACTGCCACATAAAGAAAAAAAATAAAACTCTACATGCATCTAAATGAGTAAACAAAAATTTATAGAAGGAAATACCAAAACGGTCCGCACTGACAATCTTGGGGGGATGAAAAGGAGGGTGAAGAGAAAACTATGAATTTATTTTCAATGTATTTAGTTTTGTTTAAACTGTTATAAAGGTCGCACAGTCTTTTTAAATAAAGTGTTTAAAAGAAGACAAGCGACATTAATGACCGCAACAAAACAAAGGCGAACAGGAAGGATTCAGACTGACAGACGCTGGACTGGAGGAACGCATCTGGGGGAAACGAGTGGTGGGAACTGAGGAGTCTGCAGAGGTCGGGGGATCAAGTCCTGGATGGAAGTTTGAAGGACGTACAGGGGTTGGCAAGGTGAAGAGGTAGAGAGAGCGGTGAGGCACGGGGGAAGTGTGCGGACCCCACGTGGTTGCCGACGTGCAGAACCCCACGGGGAAGACGGCAGAAGGAGCAGCTGGAGTAGCAGCCAGAGGCTGGGCCGGGAAGGACGCTGATGGGGTCCTGAGGGGCGCGGGCAGCCTGTGAATGATCTAAGTAGGCGAGTGTGTGATCAGCACAGAAATATCACCTAGAACGCCCTGCTGGACAGAACACAATAAAGCAAACACTCACGGACCCCTTCTTTGGAATGACAGGTGTCTGGAGCTGCATTGCAGAAGGGGTTAGTGCTCAGCTGAGTTCTTTAGGAGCCGTCCTCCCTGCGTCTACGGCAAACCACAATCCCCATCTGATTACAACGCTGGGCAATATGGTTGAAACCATCGTGCAGGTGGAAACATTGAGCTTTCCCACATGTCAGATTCTTTCGCCTTGACCGTTGTAGACTCAAACAAAACATTACACTGGGCTTTCCTCAAGCCAGCAGTGCCTGTTTTACTTTAGACTATATTTATGTACTTTTTGACTAACTTGCCAAAATGAGAGCAAGTGATGGAAAATAATATTATAACTTCATATGCTGCCCACAACTTAATGAATGCTGTTTGTGTCTATAATTCCTTTTTTCTGACTTCGAGCTCTTCTTAATAATCAAATTTACATGTACTTGGGGTAAGAAATAATCAGGTAATTGTGTGAAGGAGAGCAGCTTTGCAGACAGTAAATCATTCAATTCATTAAAATTTTAAGACAATTACATAAATGTATGTCATAGTGTCAATACTATCCTGATTACAAAGTTCACAATGCAATCTTATAGTATCTTCAGAGGAAAAATTATAAGAGTGGAAAACAGTCTCCCCCCAAAATGTCTTTGGCCCAGATCGCATAGATCAAATATTATCCTAGAGGAAATGTTTATGATTAGGTTATAAAATTTGTTGGGGGAAAAAAGTTTGTTTATAATGAACATGGAGGAAACACCTAAATCATCAAACTTCAGATGGAAGTCACACTGAAAACGACCCCAAAACACAACGGGCCTCCTGACACTGCACTCAAATCAGCAGGTTGTTCACAACTGAAATGACCCATAAATCGCGACAACCCAGTCTACCTCTGCACATATAAAATAGCAGGCTTCAATTTAAGATCATGAACAACAGCAAGCCCATAGAATGAAATACATAACAAACCACGGTCCAGGTGAACAGCACATGTAACACGGTGTTTTCTATTTCATGGACATAGCCAGGCCTATTTATCAGTGTGTTCAATTAGAGGAAATTTTTCCCTTTATGCACATAGATCTATGTATCCATTCATTATAGTGATCTGCAAAATAAATATTGCTACCCTGCAGTGTAAGCAGAGGAAAACATTCCCTTTATGTTACTCAGGGGTACACACTACAACCTTCTACTTAGA
The DNA here is from genome assembly GCF_015220235.1 of Choloepus didactylus. Classification (NCBI taxonomy): domain Eukaryota; kingdom Metazoa; phylum Chordata; class Mammalia; order Pilosa; family Megalonychidae; genus Choloepus; species Choloepus didactylus. The sequence goes on along the minus strand of NC_051330.1, from coordinate 15,112,421 downwards.
ACATGAGCTGTAAAAACCAGGCACCTAGGGCTCTGTCACTAACCATTTCGTACTGCAAGGGGCTGTATCTAAGCCATTCAACTTAATGGGCTAAAATTTACAGCCTGTGGATGTTGTGCACTGTCCCTGGACCTCTCCTTAGGGTCTCATAACATGAACAAGTGCTTCCTCTCCCCTTATCACCCAACTCAGCACCAGCCACAAAACAGGAGAGCTCAGGGCCCTGCACTAGGAGAATTACGGGAATCATCTCCATAGTACTGTTCAAAGCCGTTGTACAAGCGATTCTCTGAGAAGGCAGCGAATTCTATCAGGCACCTATTATTCTGTTCTTCACGTGGAATCAGCCTCCTCACCACACTCACGCAATCTAGTATCTTTTTGGAAAGCCTGTAATTACTTAGACTTATATTACTGATTGAGACACCATTTCAAACCAAACCATAGGTAACTTCGAGTTGGACAGTGTTGTCCACATTTTTTTGGCTGAGAACATTCTTTTCATTGCTAACACCTGGTGCACAGTGAATATATCATTTTATTTGGCTGGTTATATATATATGCCCATCTGTGAAAAAACGGCCAAGTGTGAGCTCATAGTTGGCCAGATCTGAGTCCTAAAACACGGGTGTCAGGCCATGCCGAGCTCTGACGACCTTTGAAACTCTCGGAAAGCAAGAGAGCTGACGATCATTTTATATGAGGCAATAATATGGAGATATGGGGAAAACATTATGAAATTTATTAAAATGGCATAACCATTTACATATGTGGTAATTTCATTTATTACCCATGTATCATTTCAACTTCTCTTTTTTTATGAGGATGTTTGGGAGGATGAGTTTTAGCAAGAAAGTAATATCAATAACATTTTTGGAAGTCTATGGATATGAAAATCATAGGTTGACTATTTTCATCCCCAACTCCCTGTCCATATATATTAGATAAACTATCATAAGTCTTTATTTGTGCTGTGACAGCTGATAGGAGAGTCTTCATTTATTTGTAAATCATAAAACTGACATGAAGTCGTGTTTTGCTTAATATTTTGTAGCCTACCTTATAAAACTGGGAAAAACATATTAGTGACACATGAAAATCCAAATATATTTGCATATAAATAAACATTTCTGTGGTTTGTCAAATTTCTATGTTTGTCTGATAGTCAAAGATAAATCAAGCTATCGGTGTAACCTCAACAAGCAATGTCTATATGTTGCTATGACCTGATGCCAGTTAACCCTAGTTAGAGTTTTCTCCTCTGGTATTAGGTTTCGTTGGGCTACAGTTTGCCCATCATGCAGACAATGTACCACTAAAAAATGGAAAAAAAAAGCATTTATTCATGCTTTCAATGAGAGAAAGTATAAATGCATTTTCTTGACTCCAGTAAAGTCTCAAGAGAATAAAAGATAAGAAATCCAATTGCTTTATAAATACTTGAAGTGCAAATTTGTCAAGGGGTCAATTTCCTGTAGATTTCCTCCCCCCAAAATATCTCAGTATAAATGGGCTCTAAAGGGAAATTATATTGTGAAAATAAGTGATTTATGGCATTAAGAAGAGTAGTGTGAATTTAGTATGTGTGTTTAGGTAATTTTCTTCACAATACCATAATCTTTTTGGGTTCTTTGAGAATGCGAACCATTCTATTTTATTTATGCTCTTAACATTCAAAAGCATTTGATGGAGAGATACGTAGATTCTCAATAGATTTTAGGGTGGGTGAAGAAGGATTCCTTGTACTCCTCCTCCAACATCAAATTATACATTGCTCACCCCCATCACAAAAGATGTTCCTATGTCCCTTCTCATGCCACCCAGAATGATTGCCATAGTGAGCTAACAGCGAAAACAAGATCAGCTGCATATAGAGGGAATACTCGGAATGGATGTAAAATTGGGAAACGACCCAGGGGTTGGGGCGATGCCTTTGCAATGGAGTTGGGCTGCTCCTCCGCTCACTGGACCTTACACTCACTGCTCTTGTGGTATCAGGAGGGGTGACAGTCCCTGCCTTGGACCAGCTCTACAGCTCCTGAAAAAATAAAAAGCGATTTCTAGTAAAAATTACCAGGAGAGGGCACAAAGCAGCAAATCCCCATCTATGCATAGGAGAAGATTCAGCAGCTTGTTCATTGAGGTGATGACATTTATTTTGCATTTTCCACAGGCTGGAAGCCCTGCTAGGTCCTTTGAATCACGTGAAGGAAGGGAAAACATTTGCCTCTAGGCACCCTGGCCGGGAAGGTAGAGAGAGGTGAAGGATATGTGATGTGGTATGTTAGGGATTATGGACAGCGCAGATAGGGGAAAAAAATGAGAGGATGATGATCTCAGATCAAGAGCAAAGTCTAGATTTCACCCTACCAGTGAATCAGAGTTACCACTTCTGGATTGGAAAAGAGTAATGCACTGAGTTAAGGAAAACAGGATCCTGGGTCAGCCAGTTTCCTCCAAAAAGCTTTGGCAGGTTCTTTGACTTTAAATCTGTGAATCCCAGACTTTTGGATTTTACAAACCAAAGCTATTATTATTATTATTATGAATTTCTTACTGACATAGGGTTAGTATAATTTTTTAGAGATAATATAATCTCAGAGTAATTGAAATTAGGTATTCTAACACCTACTTAAGAATGCTAATATTAATAGCGATAATTATACTTCCCACAAACACTAAGAGTGACCCGAAGCTTATATTAATAGATAGGCTGTGCTGAAAATTTCCATTTAGAAAAAAGTTTTGTTTCACAGATGTTCTAGAAATTGTTTTCTTAATACAAGTTTGTGATTTAGCATTTTTATATTTGACAGTGAAAAATAAATGGCAACTCAAATACTCATTTTGTTTTGGTGATTATTTCTTTTTATTAAGGTAGAGTTGACATACAATAAACTTCACATATTAAAATCATACAAGTTTTGAGATATATACAGACCCATAGCTACAATCCAGAGAGTGAACACATCTCACCTGAAAAGTCTCCTTAGCTTTCTTTATAACCTCTCACACCAGCCCCTTCCTGCCACCATCCCTTCCCCAGGTTATGACCAATCTGCTTTCTGTTGCTATAGAATTTTATATAGAAATCATACAGTATGTACTGGCTTCTTTCACTCAGCATACATTTTCTGAGATTCACCCATGTTACTGAGTATTTTATTGCTGGGCATTATTTCACTGTATGGATATACCAAGTTTGTTCATCTACTAACCTGTTGATGAACAGTTGTGTCATCCTAGAAACAAGCCTAGCTTGGTAAATATCCCATGTGCACATAAAAGGACATGTAGGTAGCATGTGCTATAAATGTTAATTAGATCAAGCAGACTGATAGTGTTGTTCAAATTTTCTATATCCTTACTGATTTTCTGTCTATGTTCTCTATTATCAAAAGAGATGTGTTGAAATCTTCAACTCTAATGGTGATTTTATCAGTTTTTGCTTCATATGTATAAAAACTCTGATATTAGGTATATATACATTTAGCCTTATGTACTTTTGAGAAATTGACCTTTTATGATTATGAATTGATCCTTATATTTTTTGCCTTGAAATATACCTGTTTGTTATTAATATAACCAAGCATGTTCTTTTTATTTTCTTTCTTTTAAACAAATCTTAACCTGGTATATATCCTCTTAATCCTTTTACATTTAATCTATTGAAGTGGGTTTCTTGTCAGCAGCTTAGAGTTGGGTCTTGCTTTTTTATCTAATCTAACAATTCCTGCCTTGAATCAGGGTGTTTAGAGCACTTACATTAAATGTGATTATTTATATGATTTGATTTAAGTCCATTATCTTTCTGTTTGTTTTCTTTTTGTCCCATCTATGTTCTCCTTTATCTCTTTTTCTACCTTCTTTTGTGTTAATATTTTTGTGACTCCATTTTACCTCCTTTATTGACTTACTAGCTACAACTCTCACATAGTGTAAGACCCTTCAATCGAAAGTTATTCTTCCATTTTCCCCCCTGACTTTATGCTATTGCTGTCATGTATTTTTATATGTCATAAATCCCACAATACATTCTTTTATTACCATTTCTGGTACACTTTATTTCCATGTTTCCATCTGGTATAATTTTTCTTCTGCCTGAAGGAGTTCCTTTAACATTTCTTACAGTAGAGTACTGATGGTGATGAATTCTTTCAGCTCTTGTATGACTGAAAAAGTCTGGTTCACTTTCATCTTTGAAATACGCTTTTGCTGGGTATAGAAGTCTACACTGAAAGATTCTTTTCTTTCAGTACTTTGAAGTTGTTGCTCTGCTGCCTCTCACATTTTTTCCAGTGAGAAATCTGCTCTTACCCCATCTTTGTTCCTCTGTATATTAACATTTCTTTGGCTACTTTTAACTATTTTTCTTCTTCACTTGCTTTAAGCACTTTGATTTATCATATACTTTGCTTAGTTTTCTTCATATTAAATTTTTAGCCTAATTTTCCTAAAATAGGGTTTCTGTGTCACCCCCTCACCTCACCTTTTGTTCAGGGACTCCAGTTACATGTATTAAGCTATATGCAATTCTACCACAGTTCACTGAAAGAGATTGTTTAAAGTCATGCATGTCACCAATTAACGCTACAAATATAAATAAGTTCTTGCAAGAACTACTATAAATGTATGACATGTAGAAAGAGTCAATAATAGACTGGTATATGGAGAAAATTACCTATTGCAGGCTATGGGCTATATTTAACAGTAATACCTTAATATTCTTTCATCAACAGTAACAGGTGTACCACACCAGTACTAGGGATCAATAATAGAGGGAGGATAAGGGATATGGGGTGTTTTGGGTTTTCCTTTTTTGTGTGTGTCAGTCTGCTGTTTTTCTTTTTGGAGCAATGAAAATTGTCTAAAATTGAGTGTGATGGTGGTTGCACAACCAAGTGATGATACTGTGAGACACTGATTTTATACGTCAGATGGAATACATGATATGTGAATATATCTCAGTAAAATCTGCAGATTAAAAAAAAAAAAAAACAATAAAAAATAACAGTTAAGGAGAGGAACCTAAGATGGCGACTAGGTGAGACAAAGAAAAAAACACCTCCATGGAAAACACTAGATAAAAAACCAGAAAGGACCCAGAACACCACTTTCAAAGTAGCATCAGCTGGACAAGTCCTACTAAAGCCACAGGGAACATGTTTTTGGTGAAACTAGGAGTCTGTGTTCTGAAACGAGTGATTGAGTAGGCTGAATACCTTGGCCACACTGCATTGGGGGGAAATGGTGGACTGGACTTTAAAAAAAAAAAAAAATATATATATATATATATATATAAAAGAAGCCCGGGAACAGCTGCAGATAAGACGGGAGTGGTCTGGACTAACGCCTAGGTGTCTGGGGTGGAGGATACCCCTTTCCACACCCACTGCTGATTGTCTCGGGTCCAGGGAAACAAAGTGGGGATGCGCAGCTTGCAGCAGTCTCCCCAGTGGGTGGGGCTGCTCCTGCCCAGGGTGAGCACACGGCATAGAGCCCAGCCGAGAAACCCAGCCTGACAGGGAGTCTTTCCCACAGCATCACTCACACGACACAATATCGGCCATGGACAATGGCCTTGAATACACCCACAGCTGACTGTCCCGGAGCTGGGAGAGTGGAGCTGTGTGGAAAGGGGGAAGTTAACGCATCCCATTCAACCATCTTTGAAGCGGGCTGGGAACGCCCCTACAAAGCCTGGTGGCCCAGGGCTTCCCTGGAGGCCGGCGCTCACTTGTGATGTGGCATGGCCCGCTCCCCCCCAACAGAGGTCCTGGAAAAACACAGCAGGGAGGGAGGAACTGCTCAGAAATCCCAGGGAACCTACGCCAATACCACGGACTTTTGTGTCAGTGGCAGAGAACAGCCTTAAATCTCCAGGAACACCTGGGAGATTTGATTGTTAAACCTGCCCTTCCTCCCTAACCACTCAGGCACACGCCCCTCATTGGGGGCAGACAGCATGGACAACACACCCAAATTAAGTGCACCAATTGGACCCCAAAAGAATCAGATCCCCACATACCACAAAAGTTGGGGAGAACTGACTTGAGAAGAATAAGTGACTCACAGATGCCACCTGCTGGTTAGTTAGAGAAAGTGTATGTCACCAAGCTGCAATTCTAACAAATTAAAGACTCACAGATGCCATCTGCTGGTTAGTAAGAGAACGTGTACGTCACCAAACTGTCTCTCTGAAAAATTAGATCGATATCCCCCCCTTTTTTTTTTTGATATAACTTGAAAGAACCCTATCAAGCAAAACAAATGCCAAGAGGCCAAAAACAACAGAAAATCTTAATGCATATGATAAAACCAGATGATATGGAGAATCCAGCTCCAAACACACAAATCAAGATCTCAGAAGAAACATTATACCTCGCAAAATTAATTAAAGAACTACAATCAAAGAAAGAAAACATGGCAAAGGATTTAAAGGACATCAAGAGGACCATGGCCCAGGATATAAGTGCCATAAAGAAGACCCTAGAAGAGCATAAAGAAGACATTGCAAGAGTAAATAAAAAAATAGATCTTATGGAAATAAAAGAAACTGTTGGCCAAATTAAAAAGACTCTGGATATTCACAATACAAGACTAGAGGAAGCTGAACAACATCTCAGTGTCCTAGAAATCCACAGAACAGAAAATGAAAGAACAAAAGAAACAATGGAGAAAAAAATAGAAAAAAAAATAACAGTTAAAAAATTTATCACTGAGTTTCACTTTGGATAGCTTCTATTGTTATGTCTCTAAATTCATCTTTTCTTCTGCAAAGTCTCATCTGCCACTAATCTCATCCAGTGTAATTTTCATCTCAGACATTAGTTTTCCTCATTAAGATTTCAATTTAGTTCCATTTTATATCTTCCATGTCTCTACTTAATTCTTTGAACATATGGAATGCAGTTAAAATGACCATTTTAAGATTCCTGGATGCTAATTCTGTCATCGATATTAGTTTTTCCTTATTATAGGTTTCTTTTCATGCCTTGTAATCTTTGATTGGATGCTAGACATTGTGATTTTTGCATTTGATGATGAATAATCTTGTATTATGATAAATATTCTTGAACTTTCTGTTGGAATGTAGTTACTTAGTTAGATCTTTTAGTATCTTTCTTTAAAAATTTTTACTTATTTTTCTAGATTTGGTAGTTGGGTCCAGAGAAACATTCAGTTTAGGCCAAAATATTCCACATTATTGAAATGGGGCTCTTAGGAGTACTCTAGCCAATGCCCAATTAATTATAAAGTCTTCCAGTCTGGACATGGAAAGATACAGTATTCCTATTCCTGTGTGAGAGCAGAATAGTGTTCCTCTAATTCTGTCAGATAGTTCTGAGTCTTATCTCTGGATTCTCTCTCTGTGCATCTTTATTTTTTCCAGTACTCTGTTATGCAAACTCTCATATATGTCTTTTCAACTCAGGAAATCCAGTGGGCTCTGCCTATGATGTCCCTTCCTGTACTATGGCCTGGAAACTCTCCCAAGGCAGTGAACAGGGGCAATTATAGAGCTCAGCTCAATTTTTCCTGTCTCTTAGAGAACACTGTCCTTTGCTGACAATGTCCTGAAAACCACTGTTTTGTATATTATGTCCATTTTCTGTTTATTTGTTTTGGGTTGTGAAGGTGGTAAATGTTAACCCTACTTCTCCATTTTGATGGAAGTAGAAGGCTGATGCTTTATTATCACAATTGTTAAAAATCTAGTTTGATGTGATCATACTAGTAAAAATAGAAGCAGTACTATTTTTACTTCTCATTCATTTCAGAGTATTCTACAATTCTAGACAGACTAGAATCACCCTCCCCAAGCTTCTGCCTTTTTCCTGTTTTCTCCACATAAATCTTGAAGAAGACTAGAGTCAGCTAGAGACAGATGAATAAAAAGATTTTCAAGGTATCGCTTCCTGCAGTAACTCATGTCCAGACCTGAAGAGCTTAGGGTCCAGATCACTCAACTTAGAACAACTAAGAATTCACCTGAGGACCTGGAAGTCACAGACCTCCACTGGCCAACAGATATTTGGGAATTACTACTTAATCACTTGCATGAGGATGACCAATATTTACAGTTGCAACAGCAATACAATTTTTTCTTTAAGGTCGTGGTAGTAATGCAACCATAGTGATAGCATCAAAAGTTTTCTAGAGGTTATCTGTTGCAAAATAGTAGCTCAGCAAAGGAACTATTGAATAGATAAAACTAGGAACACTTAAAATACCCATGAGAATCCATCTAACAATAAAGCAGATAACTTTCCCCTATGATGAACTGGCTGTCGAAGAGCTTTTCTTCATAACTGGCTTTTCAAACCTAGTTTTGATTGTAATAGAAAATAACTAGGAAACATTTTTTAATGTTGGAGTCAATGGGATAAATGAAATTTTAGGAAAAGGCTGCAGATGATGTTTTATTTGAATTGGTAGAGAGTATTATGCAAAATAGTAAAAACATACACTTTACTCTTAGTGAGAACATACAGATTATTTGACAAAAAAAAAAAAAAAAAAAAAAAGACTTGCCTGTCAAGGCACTTATTTAAAATGAAATAAGTCTCAAAACAATAGCTTTTGAAATCATATATTAACCTGTAAAATAAAAAAGTAGTTCAAAACATCAAACTAAGTTTAATATTAAATAAATTAGTACAATTAAATTAGAAAGAGAGAAATGATGCTATTTCAAATACATGTTCTCCAGAATGGGTTCCTAATGCTGAAGGATCTTTCGTGTGTATTCAACTCCTAATTGATAAGAAAAGGAATAAAGTAGAGGATTATATAGATATTAGAAATTTTGCAAAAAAAAAAAAAAAAAAAAAACTCTCTCCAAAGGGAGACCAAAATTTTGACTCAAGAGATGTGCTTTACCATAATGTAAGACATTTTACCATATCACTAAAAATCAAGTTGACCTGTTACTTTGCTTCAGTATGGAGAAAGGCTCTGGAGGATTTAGGTTCAATGAATCACTCAAATCAGGTTTCTCCTCTTTTTTTCACTCTCAGCAGGAGTATTAAATTGCTCGGAGAGGGGGAGAAGAGAAACTCTGGAGATCTTACTTGCTTTTTTGTTGAATGTTGACAGCCTAAACCTACTGCCCTGCCAAGAATGCCTCTGGCTAGAGAGAAAAAAGACTGCATTCCTAATAAAAGCTCCTTAGGCTCAGTTTACTTTTCCAGGTTATCTTTAAAGCAGTTGAGATACAGATCTGTAAGGTCTTTGCTAATACATCAAATCTGACCTTTTTGGGAAAAAAATTAACTCTGAAAAAGGATGCTAGATGTAAGAGTTAGGAGATGGTAAAGAGAAAGATCATACAATATTATTTCTACTTTCTAAATCTATTTACTCATACAATATGAATATATACCTGGTATTTTAAAGCCATTTATTTATTCAAAGTAATATAAAAGGATGCAGTATTTTTTAATCCACATTTTATGCTAACAACATTGTTAAATTTTATTAAGATAAAGAGGCTTATTAAAGTACAGCTATCAAATCTGAACAAATTAGGTAAATGTGTTTCTCCTAGAATCATAGGAAATGCATGAGGACTTTTCCTTCTAAACATTTAAAATAAAGTGATTTAGTTTTGTGATTTTGGGGTCTAAATTCTGATTTCTTCATTTTATTTCCCACCACTTAGCACTGTTCTTAGCACCCAGTACTTGCTCAGTAAATATGTTTTGAATAAACAGAATGCACTCTTGACAACTATTGGGATTTAAAAAATAATTTAACATAACAAAAAAAAAAATTAACAGACTATAATCTTACACAATAAACTGATGCTTCTGCCCTGCATCCTTCCCATGGTGAGATGAAGTCTTCCAATAATGTAAACCAGTCATCTTATCCCCCTACTTACTGGCCTGTGGTTTCCTGTCACACACACATGATCTGGGCCAGCCTGGTCCCAACTCCTGACCACATTCTTGGATACATCAGCCTCCTTCGTTCCACAATCAGACATGCCGAGCTCTTTTCCTGCAGACCACGCTGGGCACCAGGTGTTCCTGTGCCCACAGGGCTCTGCCTCCTGCATCTTTGCAAGCCTGGCTCCTCCTTGCCGTCCAGGTCTCAGTTTAAAAGTCACCTCACAGGTGGGTGACGTTATCAACATGGAGATGTAAAGAGCTACTGAAAATCTCTCTCCAGAGATTCAATGAAATAAAGGACAATTCTGAACTGTTTGACACTCTGAAAGAGGATAGAGACTGGAGAAAGACACTGCACATGCCAAATTGAAGAAAGAGAAGAAATATCAGGTAGGAATCTTCTGTCCCAGACCAGCTGGTCCTCTCTCCTCCCCCTCACTTGGTCTCCACATGGGAAAGGCACAGAATCAGCAGCTGGGACCCAACCCACCAGGGATACAGATTTAAAAATCTCACAGCAGTAAGACCCGGTGGACAGGGGAGGACATTTCAAGGCCCAGATCAGTGAGGGACAGAGAGACTGAGAAAATGTGGACAGAGACTGTTTCCAGCCCTGGGTCTGAAAGCCCTTCCCCCACTGTTGAGGGAAGCAGCAGCGAACAGCTATTTCCTTGCCTGGGGGACAGCTGAAGTGCTGGATTGACTGGGTGATGTGCTTCCCCATGGACAGAACCCCACATCAAGCTGATTTTGGCCAGCAGACTGAGGGCATAGGAGTCCTGCAGTTTCAGCCTGGCTGTGCTCCCAGGCAGATCACCCTCTGAGGATGATTAAGTTACTGAACAGCACCATCTGCTGGATAGTCTGGAAAGTGCAAGGACCCTTTCTTAGGAACACAGGACCTTATCTACACACCCTGTTTAGAAACCTGGCACTGTTTTTGGCTGAGAAATAAGGAAGAACCAACTATTAAAGCAAAACCCCAAAACAAACCCAGGTCTTGCTAGCCAGTGGAAAATAGAGCACCACTGGAAGCCAGCAGATTTGTATTACCACACACAGTGAACTCGCTGGGTTCCCAGTGCCTGCCTTCCATCCCTGTGGCAGGCCATGGTAGATGTCTGATTTTGGAGAGAAAACGGTGGGGGTGAGGGGGGAAGAGCCAATCTGAAAACTGGCCAGGGAGAGGAAAAAGAAAAGATAGAGATCAAAGTCAACCAACAAGAAAACCATGGGCAAAAGAGAGAAAACAACTTCCAGAATAAAATAAACAAGAAAATCAATGCCTAGACACCAGCAGAAAATCATGAGCCACAATAGGAAATGGGAAGATATGGTCAGTCAAGGAACAAACTAACATTTCAACTGAGATTCAGGAGGTGAAACAACTAATTATAGATGTTCCAACAAATCTTCTAACCAAATCAGTGAACTGAAGGAAAATGTGACAAAAGACATGAAGGGTATAAAGAAGACACTGGACAGCCATAAACAAGAATTCGAAAGCTTGAAAAAACAAATGGCAGAATTTATGGGAATGAAAGGCACAAAAGAAGAGATGAAAAACAAAATGGAGATATACAATAGCAGACTTGGAGAGGCAGAAGAAAGGATCAGTTAGAAGGAGGACAGGACATCTGAAATCCTGCACACAAAGGAATAATAGGGAAAAGAATGGAAAAAAATATGAGCAGGGTCACAGGCAACTGAGTGACAACATGAAGCACACGAATATATGTGTTAGAAGTGTCCCAGAAAGAGAAGGGAAAAGCAGCAGAAGGAATAATAGAGGAAATAATCAATGAAATTTTTCCAACTCTTATGCAAGACATAAAATTACAGATCCAAGAAGCACAGTGTACCCCAAACAGAATTGATACAAATAGATCTCCTCCAGGACACTCACCAATCAGATTTTCAAATGTCAAAGACAAAGAAAGAATTCTGAAACCAGCAAGAGAAAAGCAGTCCATCACATACAAGGGAAGCTTGATAAGACTAACTGGAGATATCTCAGAAGAAACCATGGAGGTGAGAAGGCCATGGTATGATATATTCAAGATACTGAAAGAGAAAAACTGCCAAATAAGAATCCTATATCCAGCAAAACTGTCCTTCAAAAAAGAGGGAGAGTTTAAAATATTTACAGATAAACAGACACTGAAAGAGTTTGTGAACAGGAGAACTCCTCTACAGGAAATACTAAAGGGAGTGCTACAGACAGGTAGGAAAAGACAGGAGAGAGAGGTTTGGAGAAGAGTGCATAAATGAAGATATCAGAAGTTAGAAAGAAGGTACCGATAGGGCATTTGATGTTGAAGGAGTATAGAATGTTCTAGAGGATTCATTGTGTAGACCTAGAAATGGATGACACAATACTTTGTGACTGTAGCACAATACTGTGAGTACACTGAAAAAAGATGACTGTGAATTCAGTTGAAAGAGGAAAGTTAGGGGTCTGTATGACAGCAGAAGGAAAGATAGAAAATAAAGAAGGGACTGTATAATCTAGTGAAACCTAGAGTGGTCAATGATTGTGATCAAATGTACAAATATAAGAATGTTTTTCCATGAGGGAGCAGCAAGAAAGAATGAAGTTATGAGTTATGCAATGAAGTGAATGGACCATGAGGACAGTAGGTTGAATGAAATAAACTAGAAATGAAAACACAAACATTATAATGCCTCACTAATATAGACTAATAACAATGTGTAAACACTGAGAATTGAATTTGAGAGCATGGCTTATATGGGTATGCCAGTCTGAATTTATTATGTCCCCCCAAATGCCATTATCTTTGATGTAATCTTGTGTGGGCAGACCTATCAGTGTTAATTAGTTGTAATTCTTTGAGTGTTTCCATGGAGATGTGCCCCACCCAACTGTGGGTGATGACTCTGACTGGATAATTTCCATGGAAGTGTTGGCCTGCACATTCAGGGTGGATCTGAATTAAATCACTGGAGCACTATATAAGATCAGACAGAAGGAGCAAGCTGCTACTGCCAAGAGGGACACTTTGAAGAAAGCACAGGAGCTGCAGATGAGAGACAGTTTGAAGACGGTTGTTGAAAGCAGACTCTCACTCCAGAGAAGCTAAGAGAGGACAAATACCCCAAGTGCAACTAAGAGTGACATTTTTGAGGAGCTGCAGCCTAGAGAGGAACATCCTGGGAAAAGCCATTTTGAAACCAGAACTCCGGAGCAGATGCCAACCGCTTGCCTTCCCAGGTAACAGAGGTTTTCCGGACACCATTGGCCATCCTCCAGTGAAGGTACCCAATTGCTGATGTGTTACCTTGGACATTTTATGGCCTTAAGACTGTAGCTGTGTAACCAAATAAACACCCATTTGTAAAAGCCAATCCATCTCTTGTGTTTTGCAATTCAGCAGTATTAGCAAACCAGAACAAAGGGGAAGGCTTCTGTAGAGGTTCCTAGATTGTAAGCTCTTACAGCAGCCACATTTATTCATGAGCTGTAACAGTTATTTCTAAATTTTGAGATTCAGAGCTGTTTGTATGTGACGTGGTTAGTCCCTGGAACTTTGGGTGTCTGTGTGGCACCTGGGACTCAGAACCAGAGTTTGGCAGCTATGAGTGTCAGAATTGCCCCATGAAACTGCTAAAGAGGCTGAAAAGGAGATCAAACTTCGATTAAAGTTATGAATGAAATGGACTTGGTTGATATTAGGGTAGATGAGACTAAAAGGTAGAGGGTGATATTAACTGTGTTTTAAAACTTTGGCTTCTGTGTGGGATCAAAGGAAGAGATGGTTATTTGGTGCAAAATCTATATTTTCTGTAGCACACTATATAATTTAACTTGTATGGTCAGTTTATTCAAATGCCATAATTACATGTAACCTTGACTAGGGAGTAAGACCTTGTTGTTTGTACAGGTTAGCATGAAGCCCCAGTACAATTCACAGAAATTTGGGTAGAGAATAAAAAGCATTTGCAAAGCCCCCTTGCAGGACTGGGATAAAATGTGGAAATGTTAAACTTCCCTAGCTGGGGAATTCCTGATATTCTTGCAAGCACTGGGGACCACAAGCTTAGTGGGCTGAGCCCTTGATCTTGGGGCTTGCCCTTATGAAGCTTGTTACTACAAAGAAGAGGCTAAGCCTACTTATAATTGTGCCTAAGAGTCACCCTCAGGGGACCCCTTTTGTTGCTCAGATGTGGACCTGTCTCTCTCTAAGCCAACTTGGCAGGCAAACTCACTGCCAGGGGTATAAACTGACTCCCAGGGGTATAAATCTCCCTGGCAATGGGGAATGTGGCTCCTGGGGATGAGTCTGGACCCTGCATTGTGTGATTGAGAATGCCTTCTGGACCAAAAAGGGAAAGTTAATTGAAAAAAAGTTTCAGTGGCTGAGAGATTTCAAATGGCATCGAGAGGTCTTTCTGGAGGTAACTCTTATGCATTATATAGATATCCCTTTTTAATTTTTAGTTTATTAGAATATTCAGAAGGAAATATCTGAAACTGTTGAACTGCAACCCAGTTATCTTTGATACGTGAAGGCAATCATGTAACTATATCACTTATATGGTGTGACCATGTGATTATGAAAACTCTATGGCTCACATTCCCTTTTCCTAGTGTATGGACAAATGAGTAGAAAAATGGGGACAAAAAGTAAATGAATAATATGAAGGAGCAGAGTATGGGATATTTTTAGTGTTCTTTTTACTTTTATTTCTATTCTTATTTTTATTTTTCTGGAGTGATGAAAATGTTCAAAAATTTATTGTGGTGTTGAATGCACAGCTATATGATAAAACTGTGAACAACTGTTGTATACTTTGGATGATTGTATGGTATATGAATATATTTCAGTAAAATTACCTTAAAAAAGAAAAAGTCACCTCACCCATGAGGGGCAACTTGGTACTCAATCTACAGTAGCCTCCCACCCCTACCCCTTTCTCTTTTGATTATGTCATCCTTTTTTGATTTCCATCACGGCATTTGTCATTACTGGATGCAATCATCAACTCTGCTTGTTTATCTATCTTGTCCTATCTTTCTCCTCCTCCTCCCCCGAATGCAAGGTCCATGATAAGGCAAGTGACATTTTTTTTTTTTTAACCACTGTATTTCCAGAACTTAGAATAGTGCCAGGCACACTGTAGGGCTTCCTTATATATACAGTTAAAGGAGTGAATCAGTGAATAATTGAAAGAATGAATGAATGAATGGGAAGCACACTATTTATTAGCAAAGATTCAATTCTTTGAAAGGGCATATTTGCCCTATTTGAAACGGCAGTGGAAAAATTACCATTAAAAAAAGATTTTAACTTTCCTGGAAAGCAACATTGCTATTAGTCATTTCCCTACATGTAATGCAAGGATGTGCATTTAAAGAAATGTCATGGTGTCAGAATAAGCACAGTGGTTATATCGTAATGATAGAAAAAAGATGCCTGATGAAAATTCAGCTAAATCACATTAAAGAAAGGAGGCCATAGGGTTCATTCTTTCATGCTAAAAATATAGAGAAATAATTCTTCAATCATCATCATCACCCACAAGCAAAATAGCACACATGTTTTAGGCAAGAAATCAGAGCTATAAAAACAAACAAACAAAAAAAACAAAAAACAAAAAACACCTCACCATTCCAGGGAACAATTTTATAGCATGAAACAGGTGTCTAGAGTTAGGGAGAGGGGGTGTTTTTGAGAATATATTTTTAAAAGTGAAAACAGATAATGAAAAGCCAGGCTTAATGGGAAAGAGTTTTGCAGGGTCTCTGAGTCTAAACTTAATTGGCACCACTCACAAATTTAATAGGTACCACTTAAACTGTTGAAAAGTGTTAAGGGCAGAAACATCATCAATTACGTTTTATAGCAGAGCAGAGTAAGAAATCAATCAAAAAAATATTAGTCATCCATCTGCTCATCACAACAAATTCTGGCAGACAACATTATTACTTTAATGATACGATATGGGGAGGGAAAAAGTAAAGAGAATGACTTAGCATCTCCCAAAGCATGCAATGTGGCTCCAAATCAATTTTAATTTATAGCTTTCCTGAGTTCTCTACAATAACCTCATTCCACAAACACTAAATTTTGAATACCTTTTCAGAAGACAGAATCAATACACATTCAAAACAACCAGGTGCTCTATTTACATGTCATTCTGATGCATGAGTAAAGGCTTTCATATACAACCCAAGTTTGAAAATCATAGCTGTGGATATATTTTCAGGTGTCACTAGGGGAGTATTTATAAGATACTTCACATTTAAGCAAGACACTAAAATTTAAAAAAAAAAAACTGAAAGGGAAACAAGTCATTACTGGATTCTCTAAAACCAAAAGAATTGAGTTTCTTTGGGCAATTTTAAGTAAATAAGGAAAACAGAAAAACAAAATGTTCCAGGGAAATCCTTGTAATATTCAAGAGAGCTTGGAAGTTGAGAAACAAGAGATCGAAGGCAAAGTTACATTTCTGAAAATTTGGTACTATGCAGTGATGAGCAGAAACATGGATTTGTAACTCTCTGTGCTGGATATCTGCTATTTATCACCTCACATCCACTTTTACCATCCCCACCCGTTTCTGCCCAGGAGGCTGCCCTGTGGAACTGTGTGGACTTCTGCTGGTTTCAGTGGACTAGGAGCTCCATTAGGTAATGGAGGGAGAGAACCAGGTCAGGGTTGTTTATTCCTCTGGCTAAACCATACCATGTGGCAAAGTACTTAATATTTAGTGCTGATTTTACACAATCATCTGCTGTCAAACAGAAGTTGCAGCAGGAATTTGAACAAAGTCTGGGGATTACAGCTGCCAAAACTAAGACCATCATGGTCAACCTCAGTTATGTTCATCAGTCATTTCTGGATCTAAAATAAAATTCAGAGTGGGACACTTTCCAACTTAAAGTCAAGGGAAAGAGACAATGGGAATAGAAAAACAAATCCTAAGAATGTGTCACATGAGAAAAAGACACCATGAGGACTAAACGATGTTGGTTTTGTAATAAGAATGTTATTTACTCAGCTTGACTATACTTGGAGAACACGTGATCAACTATAGTAGAGAAATGTTTAATCATCTTTGAGAACAAAAAAAAAAAATCTGAATATCCTCACAATGGCTCCTCAAGTTGGGAAAAAATAAATAAATTTCATGAGAAGGACCATAAAGAGGTGAGATGCTACATTGCCTGGACTCAGACCTGAAAATCAAATGAAAATTTGGAATTAAATATTGGAAAATTGGAAATCAAAGCAACTCACTCCTTGAAGAACAGTGTAAATAAATTATCCCATTTCACAAGCTAGGGAAGTATCCTTCTTTCTGGCAATTTCAACAGAGTGAGGATAAAACCACCACCATCACCACCCCCATTCTTGGACAACATAAGGCAAAAAAGGTGGGGGGAAGGATCGTGTCCTTTCACACAAGGAAGAAAAGGCTAATCTGGAGCCCACATCCAGAGATCAGAGGAAGGAGTGATGGGGGCCCACTGGTGTGACTCACCCAAGGTTACAACCCGGCTAAGAGAGGCTCTGCCCCGTGACCGCGACTAGTGAACTTTCTGCCACAAGATACCTTCACGTAAATATTAACGAGACCAATGGAAGTCCTCCCAGAGTCCCACAAGATGCGCCAAAATAAACAACAAATAAATGGCAGCAACATGGCAATAGCCAGCAGAAGTATGCTTCTTTGACAGACAGCTTCCAAGTGTGGGTTTTAATGGTCGAACCGTTTTTATATATGTTTCAAGTTCAATACTGAAAAAATAAATAAGATACAGGAAGATGAGAGAAAATATCGCCTACACTGTCACCCAGTAACGAGGAAGAGCTGGGCTTCGATTCAAGATGTGCTTTATTTTGACCTTCACTGGCAGAGGCTGGGTCCTCTTTGCTGGAGGAAAATTGTTGCCAATTTGTTTCAACCTCAGTGGCCAAAATGAAAAGTGTCAATGTCTGGACATTGAAGAAACAACAAGTGTCTACACTCCAACTTTATAAAACCTTATTTATTGCCTCAGTTTCAAAATATTTGTTCATATATTAAAATTTCTGAAATTGAAACAAATCCAGAAGCCTAATGATAAATTTTAGAGTTCATTCTTAATCTCTGTTTCTTTTTTCTAAACATTTTATAACACATGCTGAAGATAAAAATCATTTTTCATTAGCAGAATAAGGTGAGGGGGGACTATGAAAGTGAACAAGGTTTAATTTATGACAAGGTTTGTTACAAAATATTGTTGGTAAATGTAATCCCTCCATGTCAGACTTTCTAGGCTGATTTTACACTTACATGCCCCAATCCCAGAATTGACTATTTCTCCAAGGAGCCCAAGTTCTTTCTAGTGGAGAAAGTATTTAGAGACCAAGATCTGAGGGCTAAGTGTGTTCATTGCTACTAGGATGACATTGCTTTTAGGTTTTCTCAGAATACAGAGCAAGGGAATATGTGTTATAAACAAAAAAGAAAAAAAAAAAAATATATATATATATATACACACACACACACACTCACACATACATATACATATAAATATACAGGAATGGATATATAGGAAAACCCTGACTTCATAGTGATAATTCTAATTCAATCTAAAAACCAAAGAGCTTATCCTAGTCTCCTCCCTTTCAATATTTGTAACTCTCTTCTGTGACAGCAAGAAATCTGGCTCGCATTATCTTCAGTGTATTTGCTAAATTGCTGAATCTTAGAATATACTATATTTTCTTATTTCTCATCCATCTTTACACAAAAGGTAGCATAATATAGATAATCTTGTGAAATTTGTTTTTTTCCCTCAGCAATATATTCTGTAACTTACTCCACATTAGTGTGTAAAGATGCTTCTCATTCTTTTTTTTTTCAGCTGCAAAGTATTCCTTATACTCATCCAGTTTTGTTGCTTCCAACATTTTTCCAATATTTTTCAGTTTCAAACAATTACCTTCTGTATATGTATTTCCATATTGCTGGAAGGGAATTTGTTCATATTGTAGATAATATTTATTTTTTAAACACTATTGTTTAAAAATTGCAGCACAATTTCTAGAACAGGAACTTTTGCCATCAATCCTTTACAAAGTCAAATCCAGCTGCTCAAATTTACCATCATGTGTTTCCCCTAGGGAAGTAGAAGGTGAGATTTCTCTATGAGATCTGAAATTTTATGCTAACAAATGACCAAACTGATTCAGTGCAGAGAAGAAATTCACACACTGAATGTGTCACTGGGATTCACTCTTTTTTGGAAAAAACAAAAGTCTTGACATTATAGGATTGTATTTTTCTTCAATCACAGTAACAAGTATTTGGCCTAAGGATGATGATCAATAGCTTGAAGGGAAAAAAAAAGATATATATCAAAGATAATTGTAAAGGGAAATATAGTACAGCAATCACAGCTTTCATTCAGAAGTGCAAACTCTATTTAGAGCTATAGTAGTCTCCCCTTCAAGGTCCAGTTTCAGTTTTAGCCTAATTTTCAATGGAAATGGCATTTGTAAGCTGGAGACTGGCAACTGTGTTCTTATTTCTGAAGCCTGCTTCCCATGCATTCATCTTCCCTTCCTTTCTCCCCTATCACCTTTAACTGCTCACCCTTCTACGTTCTGAAATGGAAGCAAATTGCAACATATTCTATAATATTCAAGCTATAAGAATCAGGGAGTTATTCAGATATAAAGAACATAATATGGGAAAGCCCTTGGATGAGAAAATAGTAAATAGAGACTCTGCTTGTAAACCTCAGACCAAAGTAAGAATGCTCATAGGTTGCAATCAATACATATGGCTGAGATCAGAAATCAAATGTAAATGACACATTCATGGAAAGTATCTACTTGCGGGGTAGGATATTTCATTCTTTCAGAGGGCAATCAATTTGTTTTAAATTGACCGAAATCCATTTACACAAAACAGAACCTTTGTACCACACAGCTGACAAGATATTCATTCTGAGCCTCTGAAATGGAAAAGAACAGTTGAAAAAGGCCAAGGTGAAGTCCCTTATCTGGCATTTCAAATTTACTGATATTTTTGAAAGTCTATTTTATGTTACAGGGCAATCCTCTGCCAAAGGAATAAAAGGTGGGACTAATTTTTGTTAAAAAAAAAAAAAAAAAAAGACCCATAGAAAGATAACATCTGTTTCCTTTCCAAATCCTTTTCTGTAAGCTGCATGAGACATTTACATGTCACATACGTGAATCTGATTCAAGTTAATAATAGACTCGCCCAAACAGTGTAGGTCAGTGTTTGGCCCAACACTCATTGTCCTCACAAAAACTGTGACTTCACTTGGAGACTCCGCAGACCGCTCCTCGGAAAA
Source organism: Choloepus didactylus (assembly GCF_015220235.1). Lineage (NCBI taxonomy): Eukaryota > Metazoa > Chordata > Mammalia > Pilosa > Megalonychidae > Choloepus > Choloepus didactylus. The sequence continues at coordinate 15,092,189 of NC_051330.1, read as the reverse complement.
GTGCCCTTTGGAAGTGGGATGAAATGCTCTGTGTCTCTTCCCTCCTGCTATGACAGGTATAAAGCGCCCGGGCACGTCAAGTTCCTCTGCCTGCCATTTTGCAGGGGAAGGGGTTAGGTTGGTCGGTCAATATCACTTTAAAGAGGCAAAAGAGGAACCCAGGTTTCTGGGTTCTCATCATTCACATAGGTTCCCTTGTATTTAAAAGACAATGCCTTTAATTTATTGGCTTCTGTTTTGGAAATCATTCCTCATTAATAATTCATAAAAAAACTAGTTTGCAGACTTTTGGAAAACTGTATCAGTTATCGGCAATTGAAATTATACTATCCATTTAACTGTTGGTTCTATGTTTACCTTTAACTTCTCTATCTTGTTCACCTCTTTATCTCCAGACCCTAGACTTGTGCCTGGCACTTAGCAAACATTTAATAAATACTTGTTGAAGGCATGTATCACTATAACCAATACACAGATGATCTTTCTTTTAATTCAGATCTCATGCTACAAAATGCCACACTGAAACTCCCCCATGAAAGTAACTGGCCTAAACTCTACTGATGGATGCAATATTACATAAGCTATGTTGGAGAATATAACATGTTTGAGAATAATGAAAAATGAAGGGGAACAAGAAGTATACTATATTTTTTTAAAACTGTACTCAATATTAGCCTCTCTCAGAACATTATTAGTTTCTGTAATAATAATAATAATAATAATAATAATAATTTAGGGCCTGCATGCTTATATGTAAGGTACTACATATATATATATCCTAACTTGATCATTGAACCAACCCCCATAGCAAATACTGTTATTCTCTAAGCTAAAAGTGAATAAATGAAGACTGTGTTCAAGGACACACATCTGGGAGTGCTTAGAAAGTAACTCTAACCTGGATCTTTCTTGCTCCAATGCTTTTAAGGCTATACTCTGCTGCCTTACAAAATTGATCTAAAAGAGGGATAGATAAATAAAAGCATATACAGTTCTTGTAAATTATTCATTTCCTTCCTGACTGCCTGATTTTTTTCTGGAAAGTTCCATCTACTTCAGAAAATTATATGATTAATGCTTAATTAGCACCACAGTACTAAATTTATTAACACTTAATTTCATATAATCAAACATCAATAATAATTAAAAAAAACTAAAAATCTTAACTGTTAGAAGATAATTGATTTAACACATTTCATTCAAAGTGAAACTTAATGCATATCTGTAACTCAGAGAATAATAGATTTCCCAGTTGACTTTGCCCAGGACTCTACCTTGTCTGGAATGGAAAAATTTAGTCCAGTAAGGGTAGCTAATCCTGTTTTCATAGAATCAGGATTTAATAGCTTGGAAAACCTGGTCAACCAGGAATACTAACCAATAGCTTCTGCTATGTACATAACAAAACACTAAAGAATTAATTTTTTAGGAAACTAGTTATTCTGGATACAGATCAGAAACTCAAAAATTAGACATGATTTGCCGTATAAAACTTATGCTTAAATTACATTCTTTCTTGACTATAACTCTATAGGAAGATATACTGAGCTCTTACTTTAAAAATAAATAAATTCATTTAATTTATATTCAGACTTGATATAGAAATCCAGATCAGGTGGAAAAATTAATCTGCACAAATAATAAAGTAAAATTTGAAAACAATTTGCAGCACTTATTGTACTGGATATTAAATGTGTTCTAATGTGTTATTTGTTAGAGTAATAAAAAATAATGTTGCTTTGTACACTGACTAAGTAAACAGATAACTGGAACAGAACAGAGTCTACAGACAGGGCCCCCAAAGTTAATATAATACAAAGATGTGGTACCAAATCAGTGGGGGAGGTATGTATTATTCAGTAAGTGATGCAGGAAAAAAAAAAAAAAAAAACAGATTTTGAGGCAGAAATAAGTAAAATTTAAATTCATACATAATTCTTTCCACTAAAATAAAATCTATACAACTCAAATAGTTAAATGTTAAAAAAATGAAAAACATAAAAGAACTAGAAAAAAATAATGAATATCTGCAATGATCTCAGAGCAGAGATGACCCTTCTAAGACTGATGGCAAAAGTATAACTCTACAAAGAAAACAACAATACATTTAATTATGTCAAAATTCACAGCTTAAATAGGTTTAAAGTACCATTAAAAGATTTGCAAATTAAATTACTTACAGGGGAAAACATTTGCAACATATAAGACACACAAAAAGTTAATATAAGTAATGATTATAAAATGTAATTGTAAGGACAGAAAACAGTCATACTAATGAGTAATAAATATATGAAAGTGTATTCAAGCTTACTATTAAAGGGCAAAAAGTAATTTAAACTGAGATATCATGTTTCACTTAAATAACTGACAAAGACTAAAAAGAATTAAAGCACCTAAATGTGAATAAAACCCATTCTCCTGTAATTTTTTTGGTGAGAGTGGAGTCTGGTATAAACTCTTTGGAAGACCTTTTAGAACAAAGCACCGTAACACTCTAAATGTAAATATAGTTTGCCTCAGCAATTCTGCTATAAATTCTGCTATGAAAACTATATTCTAAAAATTTGGTCAGATAGTTTATAGAAACACACCTAAGGAAGACCACTAAAGTGCTGATTTTATAGCAAATTACAGAGCAGTCTAATACGTATCAATAAAGGAGTGCTTACAAAGAAAAGACAAATTATCAATAAACAATAATCACATAGATCTTCATCTCTTGACATGGGAAATGAACACGATATATGAAGTGAAAGGTGTTATTACACTTAACATGTGTAATATGATTCCATTAAAAACACATGCGTGTATACATGTGAACACACAGACAAACTTTGAAAATAGTCTGGAAGAATACACATTCAAATTTTTTTCCACCAACATTATGCTCATATAATCATAAAAGGCTACATTTATTATGAAAATAATTAACAATGAAAAACTTTGAATTGCAATTTGAATATGACATTTAAAAATGTGTAGTGATAATAATGCTGGTGATTCTCAAAAACAAGGACAACAACCATTTTCCTATGCCATTATGACTTACTTTTTTCTTCTAGATCAGCTGGTAGAGAATTTTATCTATATCATAATTATGAATTATATACAACACAAATTGAGTACATTTTTGCTTAAGGAAACTACAGATGTTACAGTTTGCTACAAAGTTCTTGTCAGAGCAACTTTATACATTTGAATACTATACATTGTTTGCAGAAACAGCAATCAACTGTATAGATATTATGATAAATTGACTCGAGTCCTCGGGGACAAGGTCAGAGAAAAGCTACCTTCTGAAATCAAATATAGTAAAAGTCAACTCATTATAATTACAACTATGTTGGCAATAACTTCAATTTATTGATCCCTTACCATGGCAGGCTCTTTATCAGATTTAATCCTTACAATAACCTTGTATGAAAGATGGTATCTCCACTTCACAAATGCAGAACCTGACAGAAGATCCTGTCTAAGGCCACCAGCCTCTATATATCAGACGAGAATTCAAACCAAGTTTCTCTGACACCAATCCCCAAGCTCTTGTCTACCAGGCTACATACCAAGCTTGGCCTTTTGCAGAAGTGTGACTGTAACCGTAGAAGTGAGCCATCAGGTAACATCATTCGTATATATGGTGTTGGCAGCTTGGGGAGTAGGGGTAAAGCCTCAGGTAGACAGGGTAGGATTAAACCTGATAGATATGAAGCTGCACTTTAATTCCTTTGGCTTGATCAAGTGTTGTATTTGAGACTTAAGAGGGGAGGTGACTAGTAAGTGCCTGTAATTGTTTATCCAGAACCATTCAAGATAAAGATATAATTATACAAACAACTGGTCCAGCATGGAGGAACCCTCTCGAGTCCATATAATTCTTCTCTGACACCTTGATCATGAAGTCATCGTCTCATCTAATTTGAACCCCTTTTCATAAAACAAAGGATACAAACACAGACATCAGGGTGTGTATAGTCTTTTACATAACTTTATGATCATGTAGAAGCCTATTTTAGACGTTTTAGTTATCTATTGACATGCAAAAAAACATCCCAAAATTTACTGGCCTAATTTTCTTTTTTAATTTATGCTAATGGGGAAGTAAAGGTCTGACTGTGAAACACACCCCTTCAGGGTTCTGGCCTGACACCACTGCTAAGTGAATACTCGTCCCCCCATGGCTTCCTAGATTGTACCTCATCTTCTACAATTGAGAGCAGTGGTTCTCACACATCCGTGTTCCTAAGAATGCAAACTCCTGGGCTCCATCTAGAGAGCAGCTGTTCAGTAGGCCTGGGGGGTGCTGAGGGGGTAGACTGAATTATGCATCCCAATTTAGACATTTCTTAATCTGCATTCTTGTGGGTTTGAATCTGTTGTAAACAGGACCTCTGGAGGATGTTATTTTTAGTTAAGGTGTGGCCCAGCTGAATGAGGGTGGGTCTCAATCCAGACTACTAGAGGCCTTATAGAGAGAGCCCAGAAGTCAGCGGGAACCCAGAAGAGAAGGGAGAGAGCACTGCCATGTGACAGGAAAGCCAAAGAACCCCAAGGACTGCCCGCCAGGCAGCACCAGAACGCTACCGACCATGGGAGAAAGCACGGTCTTGCCATTGCCTTCATTTGGAACTTCTGCCCTCTAATTGTGACCCAGACTTCACCCTCCATTTCTATGTGGTCTCTCCATATGCTCTCTCCAAGATGGTAGCTTTAGGGTTTCCACACTTTTTACCTGTTGGTCAAGGGCTCCAAGGATAATGAGTGCCCAATAAAGAAAGTCGGTTAGACACTATGTTTCCTTTTCTGAACTAGCCTCCATAGTAAGGCAGTGTCATTTCTACCACATTCTGTTCCTTAGATGCAAACTGCCAAGGCTCGTCCAGGTTGAAGGGGAAGACAACCAGACCCCAGTGTTGGATGAGAGGGGTATCAAAGGACTTGTGATCAGCTTTCAAACTCCTTCCACTCCCAGAAGTTTCCATACTTTGTTAACTTTGGTTAAGGCTGACTTGGCTGGGGGATATCAAAGGGTAGCAGTAGTGAAGAATATAAGCATTGTTTAAGCCAATCCATGGTGTGGTTTCTGTACTAGCACCTGGCAAACTAAGAGACCAGGGAATCTGCATTATCCCAGGGTAGCAGATCACTCTGGGAATAACTTACCTAATGTTAAAGCATATAAGCTTTGGAATCAACCAGAGATCCAAATCTTGCCTCAGTCACTAACTAGCTATTATCTTAGAGAAGTCTGTGGATGGTGTCCTCATCGAGTTAGATATAACATGTAAATGTGATAACCTTGCGAAGTGCCTCCCACCATGCCTGGTATATGACTGCTTCTCAGTGAATGGAGGTGGCCATGGTCTTTGGTGGCTCCAATGTCATATTATACTTTGCTCCTTAAGGGCCTTTCTGCACCCCATCAGTAACAGACTATTAGCAGAAAGAATATCAGACAGGGTAACTCTTCATGTCAAGGTGGTCTGGGGTCACCTTCATTGCAGCAGATTGGAACAGACCAGAAATCAGGGCAAAGTCCAAGCCCCTCTGATTATCTAAGTCTTTCCTCAGCACACCTGCCTCGGATAGGCATCTTGCACATACAGGGGCTCTTCCAGAAGGCCTTGTGTCTCTGGTGCAGGGACAGAAAAAAGATTCATTTAATTTTTCTCACATATCTGCAGTTTAAACAGGTTTGTTGGGGACTTCTTGTCTCTGGTCTATGTGGTAACAACTGGGGAGGCTCAAACGCTGGGGGCTATTGTCTCTTGAAGGTTCACGCATTCACACTCACGGTGTGTTGATGGGGAGACTCGAACTGCTGGGAGCTGGAACACGAGGGTTCCTTAGACTTCACCCTCCATTTCTACGTGGCCTCTCCATGTGCTCTCTCCAAGATGGCAGCTTTAGGGTTTCCACACTTTTTATCTGTTGGTCAAGGGCTCCAAGGATAATGAGTGCCCAATAAGGAAAGTCGGTTAGACACTGTGTTGCTGTTTCTGACCTAGCCTCGGTGGTAAGGCAGCGTCATTTCTACCACATTCTATTCCTTAGAAGCGAACTGCCAAGGCTGGCCCAGGTGAAGGGGAAGACAACCAGACCCCAGTGTTGGATGAGAGGGGTATCAAAGAACTTGTGATCAGCTTTCGAACTCCTTCCACTCCCAGAAGGTTCCATACTTTAACTTTGGTTAAGGCTGAGTTGGCTGGGGGATATCAAAAAGTAGCAGTAGTGAAGAATATAAGCAGAAAGCATGAGAGAAAGGGACAAGAGGAAAGAGGAGGGAAAAAGGAAATACGTCTTAGAGGGCAGGTATGAATGCATTAGAATTAAAATGTAGTCCCCAACATACAAATGAAAAAATTAACATCCTGGTCTATAGTGTCACTTGTGTGCTGGTTATCCCCTGAGTTAGTCTCTTCAAGATTTGAGTTCCTACAATTCAGTTACCAAACCTGCACCCATGGTGAGTCTTAGCAGCTGGAGCCCTTTCCCTTTGACATGAATTTAGCTGCAAAGTAACATGCATTTGAGAGATAAATGAACTTCTATTTATTCAGCTAATTTTAATTACTCACCTCCTCCCATCCATGTTCTCATATCTTTTCTAAATAAAGATTGGCTCTCACCTAGTGTTTAAAGTGTTTTGTTATTATTGTTGTTTTGTTTTGCTTTGCTTTTTGAGGGCAACACAACCCTTAGGAGGTTCAGCAGCTGTGACAGTTGGACAGAAAACATGGAAAATTCATATTAAATCATAGTTCTCAGTATGATGTCATTGTATGATTTCTAAAGAGCCTCCGTTAAACAGTCCACAATTACCAGCATCAGTGGTAATTATGACGCATTCTACTCTACAGTAGCTACAGTGGCTGTTCCTGTGTAGCGATTCTGTTGACTCTGTAGTTTCCTTGGGAATAAACTGGAGTAATCCTTAACGGGCATCTCTAGCTCAACTCCAATACTATATACTTTTCAATTGCTAGCTTTGAGATTTGTTCTTACAGAGCTACATGCCATCAATGACTCATCTGCAATGCATCCTATAATATATTTTTCTCCATTTATATTTGCTTTATCCCATAAAAATAAACAATCATTTAAGTGCATGGCTGAACCATGGCCCTTTCTCACAGTGAGCACATTTAAAACATTTTGATTGTTCAAGCAAAAACAAAAGACAATTTAACATCATATCTTGTAATAATTAATACTATTTGCTATTAAATGCTAACTTAAAATGGATCCTCTAAAGGGTCTTTATATCTGGAGCATTGTGCTAAGTGATATGAGCTTTGATTGCTTAGCATCAAGGCACTTCATGACATTTATAATTGCTGTGAATATCCCTGTATGTTTTAATGGAATGGTAGAAGCTCGTGGAGAAATGGTTCTTTGACTGCTGAAATAGTTCATTCTTATAAGGTATGTAAGAAATTCATAAGACAGAGAACCCTAAGGAAAAATGACAGTGAATGAATAATGTAGGAGAAGTTTTCATACACATATTGACAATTATGGGATCCTAGCAGAGTATCTTTCATTTTTGGAACCCAGGAAGCTCTGCAAGCTTTCAGTCCTGGATCCCCACAAGCTCTCAGTGACATTTTGAGAAATGCACAATATCTGTTTCAACTCGCAATGATCAGAGGTTACTCAGCACACACAGAAACAGAAGGAGGTACAGATCCAGCCCTCCTCAAAGTTGGGCATATAGTTATATAGTTGCAGTCAACTCAGTTATTCTTAACAGGGATGGTTCCGAGTCCCAAAATTTACTTAATTGAGTAAACCATTTTTATCCTCCTCTAACATTTTGAAAAAGTTGATGGCAAAGGAAAAGGTCCTTGGCCTTCTGGAAAGGTTGTCAAAAAGTGAACAGCAGGAAGAGAGGGGAAAGGAAACTCTCCATACTGGATCACCCAAACCTGGTGATTACAGGTAAGAGAGCTGTCGATAAAGACAGAATTTCAATCAACCACTAAACAGATCCCCACTGAGGAACATATTAAAGAAATCTGAACAGTTAAGACAGAAGACAAGCATATGGCTGCTCTTAATGACCCAATAAATACAAGAAAAGTGTGGAGCTTCTCATCAGTTCTACAACTAAGATCTTATTTGTATGTTGCATTTCCAGTTTTAAGGAAGGCGCAATGCCAATTCTCATTTACATTTACTCACATTTGCCAGGGATTCAAGAACAGTGAAAATAAAATGAAATAAAATAAAGGAAAGAAAGAAAAAATGTGTAAAAATCTTTTATTTTTATTCCCTTTAAAATTTTCTATTGTCTAAGATTTTCTGCTTACCATTTTTTTTTTTTTGCATCCTATCACTCTGCATCAAGCAGCTCAACTGCCTTCAACATATCTAAACTTAAAGACGGCGAGGTTTCTACTATTATGAAGTTTTTTACATGAAAACCCATAAACAAAGCAATAAATAAAAGGGAATGGCTGTATTCTCCTGTCACAGGTGCAGCCGATCCCACCTGCTTTCCTCTGAGGTGCTTTCTTCCACCTGGGGCCCTGCAAGAAACACCTTCCCGTGAGCTGTTTCTCCCCACTCTGTTCTGAGTTAACACTCACTCGGCCTTCAAGTCGCAGCTTAAGCTTTACTTTTCTCATTCGGGTTTCCTAACTCACAGACCCCAGGCCAGGTCGGTCTCCTGTTCCATGTCCTCATAACATTCTGTACCTTTCTTTTTCCGCTTCCTTCATGAGAAGTCAGGGGTTATGGGAGCTGAGAGGAGCTCCATAAAAGCAGAGGATGTAGATGTTGCACACCAGAGCCTAGCACACTGTCCTGGTGGAGAAACACGCAGCCAATAGTAATTCATTGAATGAATGAAACTTAATTTTGGTCCCTTTACTTCTGTCAATCCCGCTACCCCACAAAATGCTCCCAACCTTCTCAAGAGCACCACCTGTGGAAATTCCCCCACCCATCCCTCTAAGCACAGCCTCCTCCAGGAAGTCTCCTTTGATCACCGCCATCAAGGGAATTTCCCTTCTCTGCACTTCCGCAAGTTATTTTTGTTACCTCATGGCATTTATGACATAATAATTTGTATCATCACCTGTGCATTATTCACATGGGGAAGTCCCCTTCAGCCTTTCATATCTGTCTATATCAACATTCAGTGCATGGGAAAATTATCATTTGCAGATCTGCCTGACCCCACCCTGACATTGTGCCCCAACTAGAAAGCAGAGACTGAAATATTCACGTTTCTATCCATAGTGTCTACTGTACTGCCTGACATGGAGGGAATGTTCACTTTGCTTCTTTTTTTTTTTTTATTGTGATTATTCACATACCATACAATTATCCAAAGATCCAAAGTGTACAGTCAATTGCCCCTGGTACCATCTTACAGTTGTGCATCCATCACCACAATTATTTTTTTTTTCAATTCTTTAGAAAATTTTCATTACTCCAGAAAAGAAATAAAGACAAAAAAAAAAAAAAAAAAAAAGGAAACGCAAATCCTCCCATATCCCTAACCATCCACTCCATTGTTACTCCTAGTATTGCATTTGTTACTGTTGATGAAAGAACATTAAAATACTACTAACTGTAGTATAGAGTTTGTAATAGTTATATAGGGATTTTTTCCTACATGCCCCTCTATTATTAACTTCTAATCATATAATCATACATTTGTTCTGGTTCATGAAAGAGATTTCTAATATTTGTACAGTTAATCTCGGACATTGCCCACCACAAGGTTCACTGTTTTATACATTCCCATCTTTTAACCTCTGACTTCTGGTGACACACATGACTCTGAGCTTCCCCTTTCCACCACATTTACGACCCATTTGGCACTGTTAGTTATTCTCACAATAACGTGCTACCATCACCTGTGTCCATTTCCAAGCATTTAAGTTCAATCTAGTTGAACATTCTGCTCATAATAAGCAATCGTTCCCCATCTTTTAGCTTCGTTCTGTATCCTGGCAACTAATATTTCATGTCTATGAGTTTACACATTATAATTAGTTCCTATCAGTGAGACCCTGCAATATTTGTCCTCATATGTCTGGCTTATTTCACTCACTCTATTGCCCTCAAGGTTCTGTAATCAACCATTTTTTTTTTAAGATGGTTTTGTTCACACACCATACATCCCATCCTAAGTAAGCAATCGATTGTTCCCTGTATCTTCACATATTTATCTGTTCACCACCCTCACCACTATCTATATAAGGGCATCTACATCTCTTCCACAAAGCAGGAGGAAGACTTAAAGAGGGTAGAGACACAAAAGAAAAAGAAAAAAGAAAGAGAGAAACAACAACAACATGACAGCTAGGAAGCAGCAAAAGTAGAGATAACCTTAAAGTAGAATAAAGAGTGAGACAACATCACCAATGCCAAGAGTCCCATACCCCTCCCTTATTCCCCCCTCTTATATGCATTTAGCCTTGGTATATTGCCTTTGTTACATTAAAGGAAGCATAATACAATGATTATGTTAATTACAGTCTCTAGTTTATGCTGATTGTATTTTCTCCCCAATACCTCCCTATTTTTAACACCTTGCAAGGTTGACATTCATTTGTTCTCCATGAAAAAACATACTTGTACATATCATCACAATTGTTGAACACTCTAGGTTTCACTGAGTTATACAGTCCCAGTCATTATCCTTCCTCTTTTCTTCTGGTGTCCCACATGCTCCTAACCTTCCTCTTTCAACCATATTCATAGTTATCTTTGTTCAGTGTACTTACATTGCTGTGCTACCATCACCCAAAATTGTGTTCCAAACCTCTCACTCCTGTCTTTTCCTATCTGTTTGTAGTGCTCCCTTTAGTATTTCCTGTAGAGCAGGTATCTTGTTCACAAACTCTGTCATTGTCTGTTTGTCAGAGAATATTTTGAACTCTCCCTCATATTTGAAGGACAGTTTTGCTGCATATAGGGTTCTTGATTGGTGGTTTTTCTCTTTCAGTATCTTAAATATATCACACCACTTCCTTCTTGCCTCCATGGTTTCTGCTGAGAAATCCACACATAGTCTTATTAAGCTTCCTTTGTATGTGATGGATCACTTTTTTCTTGCTGTCTTCATGATTCTCTCTTTGTCTTTGACGTTTGATAATCTGATTAAGTATCTTGGCATAGGCCTATTCAGATCTATTCTGTTTGGAGTATGCTGCACTTCTTGAATCTATAATTTTATGTCTTTCATAAGAGATGGGAAATTTTCATGGATTATTTCCTCCACTATTGTTTCTGCCCTTTTCCCGTCTCTTCTCCTTCTTGGACACCAATGACACATACATTCTTGCATTTTGTTTTGTCATTATTTCCCAGAGATGTTGCTCATATTTTTCCATTCTTTTGTCTATCTGTTCTTTTGTGTGTAGGCTTTTGGGTGCCTTGTTCTCCAGTTCCTGAGTGTTTTCTTCTGCCTCTTGAGATCTGCTGTTGCATGTTTCCACTGTGTCTTTCATCTTGTGTTGTGCTTTTCATTTCCATAGATTCTGCCAGTTGTTTTTTCAAACTTTCGATTTCTGCCTCATGTATGACCAGTGTCTTCTTTTTAGCCTTTATCTCTTTTGCCATATCTTCCCAAAACTTCTTGAATTGATTTAGCATTGATTGTTTAAATTCCTGTACCTCAGTTGAATTGTAAGTTTGTTCCTTTGACTGGGCCATAACTTCATTTTTCTGAGTGTAGGTTGTAGTTTTCTGTTGTCTAGGCATCGGCCTCCTTGGCTACCCCAATCAGGTTTTCCAGGTGAGAACAGGCTCACAACCCAGAAGGAAGAAATATTCAGTATCTGGTTTCTCTGATGGTGTGTCTTAGAGGATTGACACATCCTGTGCTTTTCTCCCCAGCAGGTGGCGCCTGTCAGCCTGTCACTCCAGACTCGTGTAAGGAGGTGTGGCCTGTGACTGTTTTCCCCCAGGCTCTGGGATCTGCATATAAATAGATTCTTTGTTTCTCTGACTCTACTATCTCCACCCTTGTCTGGGTCAGAGTGCTGCGAGGTTAAAATGGCTGAGGCTTTCTCTATTGCAGAGCACTGAGAGCTGAAAACATTTTGAGGCTTTCTCCACTGAGCTGCCCAGGTTGAGAGAGAGAGAAAGGGACAGAAAGCCCCATTTCAGGGTCAGTAAACTGCCCCCAGATTCGCCCATCAGCCAGAGATAGCACCTGATCCTTTGGGCTCCCCATCCTGAGACAGATACATCCCCTGACTCTCCAAGGTCAGTCACACCAAAAGCCTCTGTCTGCTAGTTGGGGATTCATAGTTTGTATTGAGCAGTTAACATCTGTTACTTAAAACCCCAGTTGGAGCTGGGCTGAGGTATATTCACTTGTTCAGAGAGTGCTGCTCTCTATCACAGTGAGGTTCTGCAGTTCAAGCTGCTGTGAGGGAGAGGCTTTCAGCTGGGGTCTGCAGTTTTTACTTACAGATTTTATGGTGTGTTCTTGGGCATTTCTACCAATCCAGATTGTTGCACAATGTGTGGATGGTCACAGTTGTCTCCCAACATTTATTCCAGATCTTTTACTAGTTGTTCCTGGTTTTTTATTAGTTGCTCTTGGGGAACTAACTAACTTCCACTCCTCTCTATGCCACCATCTTCTCCCTCTCTCCACTTCATTTCTTAGTTACTCTGCTGGATTGTCATCATTTCTGTAATGTCCTATCTCTATCACTAGGTCCCTCTTCCTTGAAGGTCAGTCTTTGTTTTCTGCACAGTGACTAACAGAACAAATAAATATCTGTATGGGAATAAAATATATTTCTTTCCAGAGAAAGATAAATTTCAAAAATTATGTTTGACTTTTTCCAATCTTTAATAAAAAAGTTTCCTCTTCCTTCTATAAAAACATTCATTTAAGAGGATCATCACTAAGTTCACTTTTCAGGACTCTGAGGTTGAGTGGAATGATAACTACATTAGGAAGTTCAGATCTCAGGATCCCAAACTATGTTTGTTTTCCAAGAAACATTGGTGGAAGTGTTTCCATATCACAATATCACATTAATGGGTCAACCAGTTTTGATTTGCTTCCCCATATGCTTATATTTACCACTCTAAATCTCAAGTTTGGTAAAGGGGCTTTAAGTATTTTCTACCACACATGTCATAAAAACAAATTTTATCATGGCCTTTGATATCTTTCTGAGAGCTGGCTTGGCCTGAATAAGAGAAGTGATGACTTCTTAATGAGCACCATCAAGGAATGATGAAGTGTGGGTCTCCTTGAGTTATCAATCACCAGCTTGAAGGATGAAGAGAGTTATTTCCCAGCTGAGAAGCAGCCTCATTCTTTTGCCCCATTACCCTCACATCTTCCCTTTTCTCTTCTCACTCCATTAGCCTCCTGTGTATCTGCACTGAGGCGATCAGAGAATGACCTCCAATGCCCAATCACTGATATTTCTATTTATATCTAATCTACCATCCCAATTGAAACATTCGGTGATGTTTACACAGGTACTTAATTTTTCTTTGCTTCAGTTCTCAGATTTCATTTATAAATCTATTTGAAATGATCTTTTTAAACCTATTGCTATCTTTTGTGGTAGAGTGATCTATCTTCTCCCCTAATCTAAAATCTAGTGTTCTAGAAGCACAACTTCTTCTGATCAATCATTATAAATTTCTTGCTGTTTCTTTGTTCTCTGGGATCCTTGTCAAAAGCCTTAGTGCAACCTTAAATACAGCCTTATTGACATATGTGGCTTTTGAATCAATCTATGGGAAGACCTGAAACTAAGAAGGACAATTTTTGAATTTTGAAGTCACTGGGGTAATATACAGGTTTAAATTTGCTTTGCCTAAACTGTTGTTTAGAAAATCATATGCATGATTTTCTTCCAGTGTATGTACAATAGATATGAATTATAATACAGAGACTCATAGGTTACCAGGTTTAAAAAATAACTTACATTCACATAGATAAGGAGTTGTCTGGATTGGGGGCACAAGAATTATTTAACATGGATGAACCATAAAGACATCATGTTCAATGAAATAAGCCAGACACAAAAGGACAAATATTGTATGACCTCACTGATTTGAAACAACTAGAATAAGCAAATTCACAGAGTCAGAATCTAGAATATCGGTTTTCAGGGGTTAGGGTATGGATAGGGAATGGAAAGTTATGGCTTAAATTATATAGGGTTCCCAACTACAACTATGGAAATGCTTTGGCAATGGGTGGTGGAGATGGTAGCACAACATTGTGAATATGATTAACAGCACTGAAATGTGGATCTCAATATGATCAAAAGAGGAAATGTTACATTGTATATATGGTAACAGAATAAAAATTTTTTAAAAATCCATGGACCTACGCTACACAGTGAACCCTAAGTTAAACCATGAACTTTAATTAATAGTACAATTATAAAAATGTGGAACAAATGTTCCACATCAGTGCAAGCTGCTGGAAATCCTGTATTATATGCATGATTGCTCTGTAAACCCACAACTTCTCTAATATATAATAATATATATTATGGAAATTGTGCATGTACCTGAAAAATGGCTTGCAAAGCTACCCACAATGTTATGTTTGTGTGATTCCAGTGTGAACACTGGCTATCTTGTGTTGTGTAGATACTCTGCCACATGTGCACTGATTTCTGGTATCTGTTTTCCTTTCCCTGGAGATTAATTTTTCATGTAACAGTTTACAAACAGACTTTATAACATTACCTCAGAAAAGATGACTGTTGATTTAATTTCCTACCAAGTTGTAAAAGAGCCCAGGTGAAAAGAGGGATTTAAATCACAGGAAAATTTTTAAGTTTTAATTTTTACCTTAAAATTTTGGAAAAAAAAACAAACAAGAAACTTTTTGTTATCAAGCACTACAAACTTGGTTTAGAAATAAACTGTCTTTGGGTCTGAATACTTTTATCAGTTTTTGAAAAATGCTATAAGAAATTTCTAGTTTGTCATCTAAATTGCATGTCAGACAACAGAGAACATTTTCCCACATTTAGACATCATTCAATCATCATCTGTTTGATGTCAAAGCTGTCACAATTCAATTTTATTTAGAATTAAGAAAATATGACTTTAGAGTACAGTGTAAGGACAGAGAGAACATTTCCCTCAGGCCGATCTTTAGGAAAGACTAAAGGGGTGTGGATTCTGTCCCCCTCATCTACCTCTGTGTCCAGCCTCCCTCCTTCAAGTTCACATGACCTTGGTGGAGCTCCTGAGAAGCCACAGGGTTGGGTTTGTTTAAAGGGGTATCTGAAGCAGATCAGACCAATGGCGGGTTCTGGATTATGCAGGTCAGCTTGGGGCAAATGAAAATTACTGACTCCCAATCATAAGGTTATTCCTATGCTGTGCAGATAAAGACTGTTGTTTGTGACTATCTCAGGGATATTTGATCAACCCAGTATCTTTTCTTAAAACAACAACAACCACAAATTTCATTATTATTATTTCTGGGAAACAAAAAGAACTTACAGTCTATGCCAGGAAAGCATCTCAAGAAATCCTGAGTCTCATTTTGTGATATTCTAACGAAGCCTAAAACAAATGCATACTAAACAAAAGAAAAACAGATCCCTTTGGGGACAGCAATTTGATTAAACTAAAACATTAACAAGAAAGCTTTTAGATATAAAATATGCAAATGACAAAAGTCAAAATTGATCAATATTAGGAGACTCTTATTTCCTATTCATTTTGTTTTACTCAACATCTCAGAAGAAGTTGAAACCAGAGATACAGATTATGAATGTTAGCTTTTATTCAAACTAATGTTCCAGTTGAGCCCAAATGGAGAGAAATTAAAAAAAAAAAAAAAAATCACAAGTTAAGTTGGAAAAATCTCCATTTGTTACCCTGGGTTTAACATGTATTATAGTTCAGGGATACTTTTTGGTATTTAATTTTATTTGAAATAAAACTTGTCTCTCTTTTTAAAGGTCCTACTGAAATGTCTCTGAAAAGGAAAAAAAATTATGTAAAACAGTTTAACTCCTGTCAAAATCAAATTATCTTAAAAAAAAGTTACATTATTTACATGGGATTCCAGGCGAATATTACTTATCAAATATAAATATATAAAGCATATTACAGGTTTTGAAGTAGTGAAACCATACACTTTTGAATTTTAAGTATACTGATATTTTATTCAGTGATATAAATTAAACTTTTCATAAGAATATAATGTATAGTGTACAATATACCGTCCAAAAGTAGCAATATCCTGCAGCTATAACTGTGATAATGTACTTAAAAATGCCATATCTTCTCACTCTCTTTAAGAAATAACCACCACACACAATGCATGGTTTATATTCAGCTGCATCATTAAATGCAATTCAGAAATACGTCCTTGAGACAGAAGAAAGGGAAAAAGAATCAGATCTCTCACATGGAGCACTCAATTTTTGCAAGGCTTTAGCATAGTTATTTCAAATACCTTCCATTCCCATGTATTTAATGCGTATAACAACATGCTTAAATAATTCATCTCATCCTTTCTTCTTCGGTAAAATAAGCATTTTATGGTTTTAAATAACACCTTTAGCAGCATCACACAAGATTTGGTATGTAGTATGTATTCATTGTTGTTTGGTCCCATATTTCCATTTGGATTTTTCAACTGACTCAGTGAACTGAATTTCCAAGTTTATAGGGTTTTTATGTATTCTCCAGTTACTAGGTTCCCTGCTCTTAGTGTCATCTTGTTCACTGGTTGTACAAATCTGCTATATCCTTCCTGATTTTGTACAGCAGATCTATCAACACCCCGGTGAGTTATGTCAAAATCTACCATGTTGTTGGCATATTATAATCAAACTGTGCAATGCCAAAAATAAAGAGAGAATTCTGAAATACTGTGCTACCATCATGCAGTATTATGCTATCCATTTCTGGATCTATACAATCAATCCTGTTGAAAATTCTATACTCCATCAGCATCAAATGCCTGATCTCCACCCTCTTTCTGTCACCTAATAACCTGTATTCTCAGCTTTAACTCCCCAAATTTGCTCATGTTGTTAGTTCATGTGAGTAAGACCATATTGTATATGTGCTTTTGTTTCTGGCTAACTTTGCTCAAGATAACATCCTCAAGGTTCATACATGTTGTTATAAGTTCCTTGATTTTGTTCTGTCTTATAGCTGCGTAATATTCCATCATGTGTAGACACCTAGTTTGTTTATCCACTCTTCTGTTGATGGACAATTGGGCTGTTTCCATCTCTTAGCAATCGTGACTAATGTTGCTACAAACATTGGTTTACAAATGTCTGTTCATGCCTTACCTTTCAGTTCTTCTGAGTATACACCTAGTAATGGACTTGCTGGATCATATGGCAATTCTATACTTAGCTTCCTGAGGAACCACCACACTGCTTTCCAGAGTGGCTGCACAATTCTACATTCCCACCAACAGTGATTAAGTGTGCCTTTTTCTCCACATCCTCTCCAGCACTTGTAATTTTCTGGTATTTTTGATAATGGCCATTCTAGTAGGTGTAAAAAGATATATCATTGTGGTGTTGATTTGCATTGCCCTAATAGCCAGTAAAGTTGAGCATATCTGTTCATATGTTTTTGAGCCATTTGTATTTCCTATTCAGAAAAGTGTCTATCCATGTTTATTGCCATTTTCTTAAATTGGGTTGTTTGCCTTTAGGTTGTTGAGTTGTAGGATCTCTTTATATATTCTGGATATTAAACCTTTAACTGATATGTGGTTTCCAAATATTGTCTCCCATTGCATAGGCTGCCTTTTTACTTTTCTGACAGAGTACTTTAACATACAAAAGTGTTTAATTTTGAGGAAATCCCATTTATCTCTTTCTTCTTTGATTGCTTGTGCTTTGGGTGTAAGGTCTAGTAAACTACCTCCAATCATAAGATCTTTAAAAAATTGCCCTACATTTTCTTCTAAGAGTTTTATGGTCTTAGCACTAATGTTTAGGTCTCTGATCCATTTCAAGTTAATTTTTGTTAAGATGTGAGATAGGAGTCCTCTTTCATTGTTTTGGATATGGATATCCAGTTCTCCAAACACCATTTATTGAAGAGGCTGCTCTGTCCCAGTTGCTTTGGCTTGACTGCCTTATCAAAGATCAACTGTCCATGGATGAGAGGTTCTATATGCGAACACTCCATTTGATTCCACTGGTCAGTATTTCTATCTTTATACCAGTACCATGCTGTTTTGACCACTGTAGCTTTGTAGTATGTTTTAAAGTCAGGTAGTATGAGAAATCCCAATTTGTTCCTCTTTCTCAATATATTTTTGGCTATTTGGGGCAACTTGCCCTTCCAAATAAATTTGGTTATTGGTTTTTCTATTTCTGCAAAGTAAGTTACTGGAATTTCAATTGATATTGCATTGGATCTACATATCAGTTTAGATAGAATTGACATCTTAACTATATGTAGTCTTCCAATCCATGAACATGGTACATTCTTCCATTTTGTTTAAGTCTTATTTGATGTATTTTAGCAGTTTCTTGTATTCTGTGTATTCTGTGCATAGGTCTTTTGTGACCTTGGTTAAGTTTATTCCTAAATACTTGATTATTTTGATAGCTATTGTAAATGGATTTTTCTTTCTTGTTTTCCTCCTCCTGTTGCTCATTACTTGTGTACAGGAACACTTGATATTTGCTTGTTGATCTTATAGCTTGCCAATTTTTTGTAATCATTGATTAGCTCTAGTAGCTTTGCTGTAGATTTTACTGGATTTTCTATGTATAGGATCATGTCATCTGCAGTGAAAAGTTTATTTCTTCCTCTAAAAGTTGGATGCCTTTTATTACTTTCCTTACCTAATTGCTCTAGCTACAACTGCCAGCACAATGTTGAATAACAATGGTGACAGTGGACATCCCTGTCTTGTTTCATATCTCAGAGGGAAAGCTTTCAGTCTTTCCCCATTGAAAATGATATTAGCTGTGGTTTTTTCACATATTGCCATTATCATATTGAGAAAGTTCTCTTCTATTCTTATCCTTTGAAGTGTTTTCATTAAGAAAGGATGTTGAATTTTGTCAAATGCCTTTTCAGCATCAATCAAGATGATCATGTGGTTTTTCTGCTTTGATTTATTGATGTGGTGTATTGCACTAATTGATTTTCTTATGTTGAATCAACCTTGCATACCTGGAATAAATTCCACCTGGTCATGGTGTTTAACTCATTAAAGAAATTGGCCTATAATTTTCTTTCTTTCTTTTTTTTTTTTTTTGGTAGTATCTTGTCTGACTTTGGTGTTGGGGTGATGTTGGCTTCATAGAATGAGTTAGGTAGCTTTCCTTCCTCTTCAATTTTTTTTGAAGAGTTTGAGCAGGATTGGAACTAATTCTTTCTTGAATGCTTGGTAGAAGTCACATGTGAAGCCATCTGGTCCTAGACTTTTCTTTTTTGGGAGTGTTTTGATGACTGACTCAATTTTTTTACTTGTGATTGGTTTGTTGAGGTCGTCTATTTCTTCTTGAGTCAATGTTGGTAGTTTATGCTTTTCTAGGAAGTTGCCCATTTCATCTAAGCTGTCTAGTTTATTAATACATAGTTGCTCATAGTATCTTCTCAGAATTCTCTATTTCTCTTTGACACTGGACAGTCTGATCAGTGTCTTGGAGCAGGGCTATTGAGATCTAGTCTGTTTTGGGCATGCACTTCTTGAATCTGTAATTTTCTGTTTTTCATAAAAGTTGGGAAATTTTCAGTGACTATTTCTTCTATTATTGTTTCTGCCCCCTTTCCCTTCTCTTCTCCATCTGGGACATACATAACATGCATATTCATGCACTTCATGTTGTCCTTCATTTCCCTAAGACCCTGCTCATATTTTTCCTTCTTTTCCCCTATCTGTTCTTTTGTGCATATGATTTCAAATGTCCTGTCTTCCAGTTCACTGATACTTTCTTCTGCCTCTTTGAATCTACTGTTGCATTTCTCCATTGTATTTTTCATCTTTATTGTGCCTTTCATTCCCATAAATTCTGCCATTTGTTTTTTTAAGTTTATAAATTCTTCTTTATGGTCATCCAGTGTCTTCTTTATATCTTTCATCTCTTTTGCCACATTTTCCTTCAGCTCATTGATTTGATTCAGGAGATTTTTTGAATATCTTTAATTCATTGTTTCAATTCCTCTATCTTGGTTGAAGTGTTAGTGTGTTCCCTTGGCTGGTCCATTTTTCATGTTTCCTAGTATGGCTTGCTATTTTTAGCTGTCTAGGCATCTGATTTTCCTTATTGGTTTATTCTGGAGGTTGTTTTCACTCTTTTCCCTAGGGTTTCTTGTTGGTTGGCTTTGTTCTTTATCTGTTCTTTGGCATTCAGTTCAACTTATTCTAGACCTCTAACATAGCTTCTGTTTAGTTGATCAGAATTTCTGACCTCTTATTTTTCTGGTTCTTGCCCTGCCTTTATGTACCTTTTTGTGAGAGTGTCTCCCCAGATATGATCGACCCCAATCAGATTTTCTCAGTCCAGACAGGCCAGGTCTCAGGAGGAGGGTATGGAATTTCCCTGAGAATAAGAACCCACAGGTTGTCAGACCCTCCTGTGAAGCCTCTAGACTCTGTGCTTTTCCAATCCTGTCCAGCAGGTGGTGCTAGTCAGCCCACAGCTCCCCACCAGTGTAAAGAGGTGCCATGGGTGCCTTTAATTCTCTGCAGACCCTATCCCCGCTAGGGGCATGGATGACTTAGGCTGGTTTCTGATTTCCAGCCCCTAGGGTCTAGGTTCTTTGAAGGAGGACTGCCACTTGAGATGGGCCCTGTTCCACCTTTTCTTGGGGTAGCTATGCCCTTTAGGGAATTTCCTCCCCCACTAGACTCATTTCTTTGTCTCTCAGACCTATCTTAACTCCACCCTTGCCTGGGTCCAGCTGCCAATTGCAGATATCTGAGGCTTTCTGTAATGAGCTTTTTAGAATAGTTATTTTTAAAGAAAAAAAAAAAAAAAAGTCCCTTTTCAAAGCCTTTCCTCAGCCCCAAAGTTTTGTCAGTTCCATTAAACTATTTAAAGATAAGCCCTTTAGGCTATAATCTCTTTCATCTGAATAGTTACTTTCAGTCAACTTTTACTCCACCCTCGCCTGGGGCAATGCAGAAGCAGGAGCTCTGATGGGCTATTGAAAATTAAGAAGATACAGAGTAGGAGACCAAGAAATGGAAAGAAGAAGGAAGTGGAAGAGGAGAATGAGAAGGAAAAGGGGAAGAAGAAGAAGAAGAAAGAGAAGAAAAACCCTTTCAGAGCTGGACTCCAACTCCCCAGACTTGCAAACAAGAGCCCAAATTGGTACCCATTTCTACGTGCCCCCTTTTCTTGGAGTCCAGTATTCTGAACACCTCCAATTCTAAGTCTCTCTTTTCTTTGGATGTTGTTGTTAGTCCCACCTCCTCTCTGCCAGACCAATTCCTCATGGTGCCTTTCATGCCTGCTCTTGGTTTATCTGTGCTTGGAGCTTTTATTCAGCAGTCCACATTTGTTAATTAATACTGCAATTGTTGCCAGGTTGAGCCCCCCTTCTTGCTCACAGCACAGACTGTTTCTTTTTCCCTCAGGGATCCAGCTCCAAGACAGTCTGCCATGCCTGAGGTGGAGGTGTGCTAGCCCCCTGGACAAGGAAACTTACAGGTCTTTGCTGTGATCTCAGCCATTCCACCCACTCCAGACTGGTGTATGATGCTTAACCAGTCACAGATGTCTCCAAATGGCTGTTCCATACAGTTCCTGGCTATTTACCAGCTGCTCTGGATTAACTAAATTCCATACCTCACCACTCTGCCATCTTGCCCTGCCCTCCTCCAGCTCATTCCTTTTTATCGCTGAGTAGTATTCCATCATCTGGATACACCACAGTTTGTTTGTCCATTCCCCAGTTGTTGGTCATGTTGGTATCTTATGCCTCCTGTCATCCAGCAGGGGGTGGGTCCCTGTAGTGGGGCTGGCTTGGGAATCTTCCCCCCTCACCTCCCAGGGTCTGGAAGGGTTAGAGGCAACCACCTCTAACCACCTCTGCCCAGAAGGATAGGCTGGGAGCTGAGGCTTGAGGAAGCTATGGGTGGCCACTCCCCATTTTCTGGTCTGTGGCCAGTGCGGTCTGGACCCTGTCAGTTTCCGGCCCTGCTGGAGTGGAGGTGGCTGAAGTGGAGGGTGGTGGTGGTTGGGACTTGCCAGAGTTCTGTCCAAGAAAGATTTAATTTGAGGATGACGATGCTTTTCTTTCCTTATTCTAAATAAATACTTTGAACAACCACCACAAAAAGTTTCCAGTTTTTAACTGTTACAAATAAAGCTGCTAAAGTATATATATCACCCAAATCAGGTTTGATTTTAGACTATATCTTTACTTGTATATTTTGCTGGAAAATACAGATTTTTTTTTACATTTTTATCCATGCTTTCTTGCATTATTGTCCAGTAAATTTGTTTTATCTTTATAAACAATTCCACAATTTGAATAATTCCCTGAGCTTCTGCTTGTCTGAAAAGTAACTTTTTTCCTCCTTTTCTCTTAAAAGGTTTTTCTTAAGTACAATTTTAGCTTAATATTTATTTTTTGCAACAATTTGAAGATATCATTTTTTTTTCATCTAGACTTCAATGTTGATATTGATTAATTAACTATCAGATTCTCACTTCTATGTAGGCAATCAGTCTTCTTCCTTCTAGCTGCTTTTAAAAAAATTCTTGACTTTGATCATATGCAGTTTCACTTTAATCTATTTAGGTGTGACTTTCCCTTTACATATACTCTTTGGGGATTCATTGGACTACTAGAATCTCAAAAATTGTAAAATTTCTATTTCATTATTTTTTAAAATATTGTCTTTCCACTCTTCTCTCTATTATTTTCTTTGGAACTTCTAATTTTATGTCCCATGTTTTTTAACTTTTCTTTTATATTTCAAACCTAATGATCTTTCTGCTGCATTTTGGGTAATTTTTTCAGGCAAAATTTCAGATCTCATTTCTTATTGCTCTTTTCACTGATGTCTTATCTCCTGTTTAACTCACTTAGTAAAGTCAATTATTTTTCATTTTTCATTCTAGAATTTCTCTTATATGTGTGTGTTTAATCTTTTACTCTTCCTATATATTTCTGATAGTCTTTTGTTTTTAATCATTTATTTTGTACACTTTTATTTTTTAAATGCATTAAGTATACTTATATTCTCTACTTTATAATTTCAAATGCTTATTCTTCCCAGGCTTGCCTTTGGTTCCTCTTATTCACGCTGGCTTTTTTCCACAAATATTTTTTGACTTTTCTGACTCTTAATTCATGCTCTGTGAAACATTATCAGTGAGAATTCTTTGAGCGTTCATTTAAAAGTTCATGTCTCTGGGAGGATTTCAGTTAGTTTTGGCCAGCTACCCAGAACTACCAACTCATGACTACTTTAAACAAAGCTCTAGACTCAGATTTTTATGAATCACATAGGCAGAGGGACTACTGGGTCTAAACTCAGGGAGATATGGGTTTGTGTTTACAAATTCTTAGGAATAACATTTCCCCTTCTACCTAGATTAAGAAAAATATAAGCAAAATCCTTATTACCATCCTCTCCAGTGGCTCTAATGAGGGTATCCTATTTTACAGGTCCCAGATTTGCATAGGATTCTGGATCTCAGTTACCACTTTGCAGAGGCCCTAAGCTCTGCTCCTGTCCCCTGTATGTGATCTGCCCAATCTGATGCTCTGGCTGCCAGGGGTCAATAGTTGTCCTCAAGGTAGCAGCTGGTTCAGTTGACACAATTAACTCTCTGGAGTCCTGCTTTCTCTCAATTTTTGACACATGACTTTTCCTTACTATATTGTCAGCACAGTCATTCTTTTAAAAATGCATATGCAATTTAATCTAATATTTTTAGATAGTGTGTACTAAAAGGGTTTTTTAAAGGTATCCAGTTCATTAGGCTGTCAGGAATGAAACTGCAATATAACAATTTATTTTAGATATTTCTATTGTTATTTAAGACAAGTTAAATACTCAACACACAAAGGACACAATTTTTAGCTCTATGTAGCATAGTTTATTTCCTTGACTGATTTGAAGCTAAATCTTTAGGGATGCAGAATTATCTTTTCTCCTGTGAATGAATCTTGCCAGTGACTACCAAGGTTTACTGAAGGACAAACTCTATGATTGAAGTAGCTTGTCAAAGAGCCTCACATTACCATAAAGACGATGTGGAGAACACAATGTTACACTAGTGAGAATGTTTATGTACTTATGTACGGACACACAAACATATAAATATAATTATGTAATAATATGTATATTGTAATACGTACACTTTGTATACATCCATATGTGTGTAATTATACTTAGAATTCTGCCCAATAAAATACAGAAACTTTAATTTCATCCTAGTTACTAGAATAGAGTGAAGCAAACTTGCAAGAAATGCATTTTGATTCAATATCTGTGAGTGATATCCAGATCATTACTTTTCATCAGGACTTTTCTATCACTTTATGTTTAATAGCTTTCTCATTAATAAAAATCTGTTAATGGTTCCTAAGTCGAGTCTGATGAAGAATGATAATTTTACTGCAGTTTACTGATAATATTGTATCCTTGCAACAAACCAGCAGATTGGAGAGAGAATGCACATCTAACAATCCCAGTTCAAACACTACCTATTGCTACTGACAGACTTTGTTTCTTCCAGGAGATAGTAACCACCAGCTGGAAGCGACAGTTTGTGAACTAACACTGACATTTGTGTTGGCATCATAGCAGTATTGACGGCTCAGGAAACATATACAATCAGATTATGATGGACCCAGTGATTTTGGAGGTAAAAAAGGAAAACAATATACATATTAGAAACGAAGTTGTGCATCCTTCATGACTATAGACTAAAATGATTTTAAAAATAACTTCAGAACTTGGGGTCTCTTTCAAGAAATGCCTATTTTATACCAAACATATGACATCTGTCTGCAAGGAGAAAAAGGATTGTAGAGAACAGAGGCTGGTTTTTCAATTACATAGCTGGTCATCCATACACATTTTCTAACATATTTTCCACTGTGGCAGAAAACTGCAAGAGAAAGCTACAAAGAAATAAAGCAAAAAAAAAAAAAAAAAAATCTTTTTCTGAATGAAGTAAAATATGAATGTAAAATATTACAGCATAGGGAAAAGGATTAATGTTACATCTTTATTATATGTCTTTTTCCAGCCTCTCAACAGACTCTTCTTTTCTTCAGATCTTCTTTACATTCCAGGAACATGAGTTTGTGAGGAGTATAAATTGTCGTATTTCAACATAGTCACCCAAAATGATTAAATCTTCATAAAAGTGACACTTGAAGGCAATTACACACATATACTTACATACATATTTACATATATACATATATACATGTATATACATATATACATACATATGTACATATATATATAATGCTTCTGGTGAATATTATTAGATGGAAGAAAAACAGGTTAGCATTTCTGTCTCTATTCTAATGACTTTATCTTTTAAAAATCATTAATTTGACCAGGTACTTACTGCTCCAGTTCCAGGACAGTTTGGAGACTGGCATTCACCACTCATCCGATTTGGAACTAAGACATCTTCCCAGCAAGATGGACCCTTTGGGAAAAACAAAAACAAAAACAAAAACTTAGGTGTTCAAATTACACCCTCGATTATATTTTCTGAAATCTATCTATTTATATTGTAAAGTGGTAATAAAGTAAATATGAAGTTCAGTAGCTTTCATGGTGTTGTCCAGAGATCCTGGGGGTCCGCAAGACCCTTTGGGAGATACACTAGGTCAAAACTGTTTTCATAAAAGTACCGAGATGATACTTGACATGTTTCCCCAAATCTGCTCCATTTTCTCCTCCCACTCTTCCTTCAGGTTCCTGTTTAACTGTTGCCTTATCAGAAAGGCCTTCCCTGGCCTTGCTCTACTTCCCCCCACACCCCCTAACAGGTTTCCTTCTCATCACGGCTCTGAGCTCCCCTGACAGTGAGCGACACAGGGAGGAGTGGTGGGTGTGTGTCTTCCCCCACTGAAATGTGAGTCCACAAGCGCAGAGGCTGGGTCTGTTTTGTTCCCTGCAGTGTCCCAGCACCGAGACAGGGGCCTGACATATGGGAGGTGCTCAAAAAACATCTGTTGCATAATAAGTGAAAGAATGAATGAACTGACAATGAAGAAACACAACTGTAAATACCTATGAAACATTCAACTCAGATAGGGGCCGGGGAATTCTTCAGGGTTTTGGGGACTGCTGCTGATTTGGGCTTGTCCTACTGTGCCTATTTGGTATATACATTACACTGCACAATAAGGAAATAGCAAGAAATTGTGGAACTGTAACCCATAACATTCTTTGAAATTTGCTCTCTAACCACTTGTTAAATCATACTTTCAATGTTATCACTTTTCTGTATATGTTTATTTCACAATAAAAAAGTAAAAAAAAAATAACAAGATAAAGCAAACACTCAAAAAAAGAAAAACCCATTCAACTCCCCTAGTAGTCAAAGAAATAAAAAATTAAATAACAGCAAGAGTCATTTTGACTACTTCAATTAGAGTATTCAAAATGAAATATCAATGTCAATTAATTAATTAATTACTTTTGGAAAACAATCCAGTAATCTGTATCAGAAGCCTTAAACTGGTTTATACTTTTTGACTACATTTCTAGAAATCTATACTGGGACAAAAAATACTAAGGACAGAAAGAGCCTTATATTTATGATTGCAGATGTTCTGTACACAGTAATGAGAAACTGGAAGCAGCCTAAATACACAAAGATAACTACATAAACATCCCCTGCTCCATAAAATAGTATAGCACACATAAATTTATGTTTCTTATTCACTCACAATACACATCATGAAAAGGAATAAATATTTGGATTAAAGCAGGATTATAACTATTTAAGAAATACAAAAGGGAAAAAAAACAGAAGGAATTAACAGATGTAATCTGTATCTCTTTGGGTAATAGCTTTCTCCCTATGAATAGACAAACTTTATTATTTAAAAATTTAAATAATTTTCTTAAGTTTAATCCAATTTCAGTTGATGACTTTAAATGAAAATACTCACGCAAATTACATTCATTAAGATTCCTCCAGGGGCAGAAGTTCAACTAGCTGAGGCCCACCTGGGGGGACCGCCTGTTACAGCAGTGGCAGATCACACATTTATCTCCTCTCCCTCCTGAGATATTATTACAATTACATTTAAAAATTAGCCATGTTAAGTCCATAACACGAATGAGAAAAGAAAAGGAAGTGTTGGTCGAGAGGAGGTTTTGGTAATTTTCTGGCGATCTGAACAGGCTGTGGCAGAGCTGGAGCAAAAAGAGGCCGAATCTGAAACAAAGCCGGTTAGGAGGGAGGGCAGAATGAGACCTAGATGGCAACTAGGGAAAATGTTAAATTTTCATAAACAGAAGGTCGAAAAATTTTTCAGGGAGAAAGGACAGGTCATCTACTTAGAAAAAAATCAGAACAGAATTTAGAAATTGTGGCAATGTCTTCAAAGACCAGAAGGAAAGATTTTCAATGTTGAATCCTTTATCTAACCTAAGTGGGTAGATGGTAGAAAGTCACTTTGGGATATGCAAAGAGTAGGAAAGTTTAATTATATGCCTGTGAGGTCTGGGAGATCAGGAGAAGATCAGACAACTGAAAGTAAAGCCAAGACTGGACTAGCCCGATTCACTCTCAGGATGCAATTCGGGAGAGAGCCACGTGAGAACTTAGTTATCTACGCTGCTGTATTAGGGAAGGATGGAGACAGAGGAAGGCAGTGTTGATGTCTGCAGGCGAGGAGCAGATCCCAGCTGATGTGTTATGAGGGCCAGTGGACAAGACAGGAGGAGGATGAAGGTTAGGACAAAGAGGGTGTAGCTGGTGGTAATTTTACTACCTACAAATGTCAACTGGACTGGGCAAGTGGTTTCAGATGCCAGAGCCAAACCAGTCATCACAATCAGCAACTGGACTATCTCCACCTCCAGGAGCCAGAGCAGAATAGCCCAGGCACCTGGCAGCAGAAACCAGTAAACTCGCAGAAGGCTCCACAAGGATCTAAAGTCACCTACTCTCTAACCACTCCTACAGGTTACACAAGTGCTCTCAATCTCTCCCTCCCTTCATTGCCCTCCTTCACCAACACACACACACACACACACACACACACACACACACACAATTTTAGAGAAAAGCAAGAAAGCAAAAATAGGGCAGAGGAAATCTGGAAAACGGTGTTTCTTCCTGATCTCCTACAGCACACTTCAACCCTCTTACAAGGACCCAGAAGGTACATATCACTATTTTTAAAAAAATCTCTGCTTCCTCTGTAGGTTGTGGTTTGTTCTATTCTTACGGACACTATGAAGCATAAACCTCTCATTTCAAGCCAACTAGGAAGCCTTTAGTCAAACTTGTGGCCCACCTTTAGCAAGTATATACAGCTCATAAACCTAATTTATAAGGTTTACTAATATTACCCCTGGCTTCATATTATTATCCTTTGAACCTCATCTAATTTAACTTTTTCTTTATTTGTATTCCAAATAGATCCCTGCAAGCTTGTCAAATCACTTTGAAATGAGGAAGGGTATAATTAAACAATTACAGAGGCCTTTTGATTTCTCCTTGCTTAGCTCTCCAAAACTGCCAGCTTCCAACAGGAGCAGCTTCTCACAACTCCTCCCATCCAGGGACAGGTAGTGATCTGTCTGCAAGGCACAAATTGGGCTTTGTCTGGATGACTGGGGGGAGCAAAGGCTCACAAATTGTGGCTGGCGGACATTTACAATGAAATTCAGCACGATTAAGGCTCTGAAAAGTCCCCAGGTTTAAGAAAAATCCATTTAACTGTGGTTTGCCATTAAATGAATAAGATATGACTCCTTCCCTTCTGCTGTCGCATGGAGCAGTTTCTTCCGAGCTCTGATCTACTCACAGCACATGTAATGGTAAAGAAAGCATAACACTGGGAGCAGCCGAAAGAAGGAACAATAACAATCGAATACAGAAATTAAGATCCCATTTACATTTCAATTTTCAAAGTAAGATTTCGAGCCACAAAATTGAGGACTGATGCGGTCGCAGTTGATTCGTCTGGGGGGGGGTGGCGGCCGGTTGCTAAATCCTAGGCTCCCAGGATTGCTCGGAGGGTACCAGCGGCGGGGGCTCTTTCCCGGAGGCGAGGGCGAGGCGGGGGACTTGGCCAGGTCCCCGGCGGGGTGGCGTGCAAAGTATGGAGGGCGGCGAGAAAGGAACAGGCGGGACACGGTTCTTTTAGGGTGAAGAAGCCAAGAGAGTTTATTAGGGGAGAGTACAAGCTTATATCGGGCGGTTAGAGGGCGGGGTAGCTGTAGAGGTTAAAGGCTTGGATTGGTTCTGAGAGGGCGAGGAGGTTGATTGAAAAGGGGCGAGAGTTGCTCCGGTAACGGTGTCTGGCAACAATGTATGCGCACTGGTGGTGATGGGAGTTGCACTGGCAACGGGGAGTGTCCGGGCAAGATAAGGGGGTGGGGAAAAGGCGGTTCCCTCCGGCAAGCCTCCCCTAACAGTGTTATTTTGGGTGAGGAAATGGGGCCTGCCTCCGGCCTCACTTTCCCAGGCCCGGGGGGCTGCGGAGGGCGCTGTCGCCCGTGCCCACCACCCTCCCCAGGGGCTGATCAGGTCCCCCAGCCCAGGCCCGCCAAGTTGAAGCACGTAATCAGTGTCCCGCAGACTGAATCAAACTTTCTGTGCATATTGCAGATATTTATTTTTCATACCTTGAGTTTCCAGAGTCCAAATAGCAACTAAAATACTTCTGTGCCAATTCCTATAATCACCATATGAGGCATCACTTTATGTGACAAACCCTTGCATTGTACAGGGAGATTATAGAAAACTCATTCACAATATTAGTCTTTATCTTAAACCATCATACAATGACATAACTAATAAAACTGAAAAGAATTCCTTTGGATATGGGACTTCAAAATAATTAAATACATGTTCTAGTTTATTCATACAGCTTATTTTATTACTATTAAATGCTATTACTATAACTATCCTAAAGATAGAAACAAATATCCAAGTGAATTTATCCCATTACAAATTAGGTTAACTTTGCATCTTTCGAGTATCAGAGAATATAAATTTTCAACTCTGAATCATTGCACACTGTTTCAATAGTTGCATTGTTGAAACACTTATAATTAACAGTTTTTGTATTTCTATAGAAAAGGTCTTCTGAATACAAGATCAAAAAGCACTGCAAATCAAATGGTGACAGAAGGTAGCTCTGGATACAATGTATCAAGTGAAGATCTAAAAAGTTTGCATTTCATCTTTTGAATCTACAGAATTATAGAAAGATGTCTGAAAAACTGTCCGGTAATGCAATGTGAAATATATGTGTCAATAAAGAACCATTTGGGTACTTTTTAGAAAAATTTCTCCAGTTTTACCAATGATAGTTACAACCAAGAAAAACACGAGTTACTTTATTATTTATATCAGGGATGAGCAATTATATGTCTGTTTTTGTACAGTCAGTCCACAAACTAAATATGGTTTCTGCATTCTTAAATAGTTGAAATCAACATACGACACATACAAATTAGTGAAATTCAAATTTCAGTGTCCATAAATATAGTTTCATTGTTACAGTCATGTTCATTCATCTACATATCTTCTATGTCTGCTTTTGTGCTACAGGTGCAGTTTAGCTGATGCAACGCAGACTGCATGGCCTATAAAACCTAAAATATTTACAACCTGCTCCTTTATAGAAAAAAATTGCTGACCATTGATTTAAAGTCAATGAATTTTATCAAATTCATATTGAGAAGTATTTTTAAAAATAAATATTGCAGCAGCATTTTGGTAACCATATAACTACATAATTTGTAGGAGTAGCTGTATCCTGGGTCTCAAGTGAGAGATTATTTCAATTAAAATGTTAGAATGAGCTGTTGCCCTATGAAATCTGAGAAGGGGTTGAGAGAGAGGCAGCAAATGAATCCAGTGATTCATCAAGCTGTTTGAATCCTTAAGACAGTGGGAAATTACAAATAGAGATAACATTTGGGGATTTGCACTGATCAATATTATCTTCAACTGAAAACAATGGAGTAGAATATTATTTTAACATATCTACCCAATAGATACAAATCTGAAATTCAGTAAAATGACCCAAAAATGATCCAACTGAGTAAAAAACAGTGATCAAATATATAAAATAACATGTTCTAAAATTTATTTTTATAATTCTAAAATTAATCCACAAATCATTTGGGCTGACTTTTCATGTCCAATCAAGTAGAAAATTGAAGTAATTAACTGGCTGAATCATATCAAAATGTCACTGACAAGATCCAGAGACATAGTTAGAGGCAAAAGTTTTTTTTTTTAATTATCAAAATAAATTCCATAACATGCTTTTCATACTTGGGCGTATGCATGGTTATGTAAAATAAATTGCAAATCCCATTTTCCAAAATGGTATACAATGCTTTGACATTTACAGCTTTTCAAAAAGGCTATTTAAAATTTAATTTTACTTGAACTATACTTTAAAGAATTTTCTCATCAAAAGTGCTGCATTTAAAATAGTTTCTTGGATGATCCCACAAACATTTAAGTCATACAATTAAACTTAAGGGGCTAAAGTAATTTTGAAAATTACACTTGGGATATGATATAATGACAGTGAAACAGTCTTGAAAACATGCATTTGGAGTCTGGAATCCTCTCTTGATCTTTCCCCCACTCTCTCTCTTTCTATAGCAAAATTCTATAGTAATGGAGCTTTGAAGTTCACAAACCTGTTGAATTGCAATTTCACCAATTACTAGCTATATGCTCTTGAGCAAGTTTCATTTAACCTTCTACTTAGGGTTCTTCATCTGAAAAATGAGGATAAATACCTCCTTCATAGGGTTGTCATGAACATTAAATGATATTATATCTTAAAAAGCTTTGCACAGTAACTGGCACATGGTGATATTGTAAAAAAAAAGACAGTTGTTGCCAGTAGTAGTCCTCAAAAGAGAAATTCCTGATTAGGGCTATTTTTAGGTTGACAGATTAGTAATAAGAGGCCAGTTCCAGGAGACCTGACTGAGCCCAGGGGGATGTTTCATCACCTCCTTTTTCCTCAATTTCTCTATTATCCAACCATTCCCGAAGGATCAGGTCACTTTCAATAGTACGCTGCTTAGAATTCTTTTAAAGCATATATCACTTCTGGTGCTATAGTAGATCTTATTCTACATATCCATCTTTCTCCATATGACATAAAGATCCTATAAATAATAGAAAGAGAAATGTTATATCTTATCATTACTTACTGCTTCTCATAAAGGTAAGCACAGTGCTGTAATTACAACAGAGGCTTAATAAATGTAATCATTAAATAGTAAGCAGAAAAAATAATAAACAAAAAATCCTTTGGACTGAAATATGGATGCACTCAACAAATATTGATTGAGCAGCTCTTCAAGCATGAGAATATGGTTGTGAAATAGATAGAAGAATCCTTTTTTCTTGCAGAGTTTATGGAGTAGCTGCAAATGCCAATGTTAAAAATGAACTGAGCACACCAATTCCAATGGGTACAATCAAAAGTAATAACCATATCAAAACCAGCAATGATGTAAAGTGTCTGAACTCTCACAAGCTGCTGATGCAAATGCAGAATAGGACAGCATATATGGAAATCTATTAGGCTTTTTTAAAAAGGTAAACATACACCTACCAAATGACTCAGCCACTCTGCTCCTGTGTATTTACCCAAGGGGGAAAAGACATGGCCAGGCTGATAATTATATATAAACATTCATAACAGCTTTATTTATAATGGCTCCAAAGTAGAAATAACCCAAATATTTACCAAAATATGAACAGATAAACAAAATGTGGTATAGTCAACCATGGAAATACTACTAATCAATAAAAGATTATTATTATTTATATATGCAACATGAATGATTCTTTAAATTGTGAAGGAAGCTAAATTTTAAATACAGCATACTGCATGGTTCCATGTATATGAAATGAAAACTAATCTACAGTGGGAAAAACAAACCAGGAGCACCTTAGGGCAGGGCGGAGAGAGGGAGGGACCACAGGAAGCACAGGGAACACGTGAGGAGTTATGGACGTGTCCTCTCCGTTGACTGTGGTTGGTAGATTTATGGGGTTATAAACTTGACAGAACTCCTCAAATTATGCTTCTTAAATGGATGCAGTTTATTTTACACAATTTATTCCACAAAGAAGTAAATAAGGAACAACTGTTTGGGGAACTTCCATCACCAGACACACATCGTACACCAGTCTGGAGCAGATGGAAGGCTGAGATTGCAAAGCACAACTGTAAGTAAATCTCCCAATCTGTGGAGGCTGGTGCCCCTCTCCCACTAGCACAGCAAGAGGTTTTGGAGTCACTTCCTTGTGGGAAAAAGAAATAGTCTCTACTAGGAGCAAGGGAAAGTAGCTCAACCAAGCTCCAATTGCAGATTTAATTAACAAATTCAGACTGCTGAATAGAAGCTCTGAGCACAGATAAACTCAGAGAAAACACAAAAGGAACCTAGAGGTTTCCTGGCAGAGAGAAGACAGGGCTAATGGAAAAAAAACACAAACAAAAACAAAACAGAGGCATTTGGAGTTGGCTGAGTGCAGAATACTTGAAAAGGGCTGAGTCTCAAGAAAAAGGCCATACAGAGTCATGTACCAACTCTAGCTCTTGATTGGTGAATCAGGGGGCTGGGGGAACAGCTCTGAAAAGGATTTTTTTTTTTTTTTTTTTTTTTTTTTACTTTTTAGCATGAAGAAAGCAGCAGGCATTTTCAGTTGTCAGCATTGCCCCAGGCAAGCGTAGATTTAAGGAATGTCTGAGAGACAAAGTAACTAGTCAGGTGAAGGACATAATTCCCTGAAGGGCCCATTTTCCCCAAGAAAGCTGGGTTGGGGATGGGGTGGCTATCATTCAGAGAATTCAGACCCCAGGGACTGGAAAACAGATATGGTTTAAGCCCACCCTCTGCCTCAACCTCTGTCTCAACTATGCCCCCGGCAGGAGCAGAGTCAGCTGAGAATTAAAGACACCATTCCACTTTATGCCAGTGGAGAGCTGCAGGCTGACAAGCACTACCTGCTGGGCAGCACAGAAAAATCACAGAATCAAGAGGCTTCAAAGGAAAGACTAGTAACCTGCTGGGTCTCATCCCCAGGGAAACGTGATATTGATAACACCCTCCTCCAGAGACCTGGGTCTGTTTTGTCTGGGAAAATCAGACTAGGGTTGATCCTATCTGGGGAGAGTCTCCTAAACATACAAAGAAACAAACAAACAAAAGCCTTCCATATAGGCAAGGCAAGAACCAGAAAAACAAGAGTTGAAAAATTCTGATCAGTTAAACAGAAGCTAGGCTAGAGGTCTAGGGTAAGTTGAATGGAATGTCAAAGAACAGATAGAGAACAAAGACAGCCAACAAGAAAACCCTAAGTAAAAGAGAGAAAATTACTTCCAGAATAAAAACTAAAGGAAATCAGATGCCTAGACACCAGCAAAAAATCACAAGTCATACCTGGAAACAAGAAGATACGGATCAGTCTAAGGTACAAACTAACACTCCAAATGAGATACAGGAGTTGAAACAACTAATTAAAGATGATCAAACAAATCTTCTAAATCAGATCAACAAGTTGAAGGGAAATGTGGCAAAAGTGATGAAGGATATAAAGAAGACACTGAGTGACCATACAGAAGAACTAGAAAGCACCAAAAACAAACAAACAAAAAAAACAAAAAAAAAAAAACAGAACTTATAGGATTAAAAGGCACAACAGAAGAGATGAAAAACACAATGGAGACATACAACAGTAATTTTGAAGAGGCAGAAGAAAGGATTCATGAACTAGAGGATACATTTGAAATCGTACACACAAAAGAACAGATAGGGAAAAGAATGGAAAATATGAACAGGGTCTTGGGGAACTGAATGATACCATGAAGCAACAACATGAAGCACCTATTTCCAGAGGAAATGGGACTCTACTTGCTTGGGCAGTCAGAGGGAACTGGATGGGGCCAGCAGACAGGCAGGTGCATTTGCCCTCTTGATGACTGCACCGTCTGGTCCCGTCCTGCTTGAGGCCACCCCGTGTGCTGTGACTGATATTATAATCAATGGATTAAGTGGGGACAATGTGGAAAAACTTCAAAAATAGGTGTCAGAATCTCTTCAGTTATGAGAGGGGAAGCTATAGTGATGTGCACTCCAACAGATGTTTGTCAAGGAGAAGAACATCTATATAGAACACTCAACTCCTCAGCAGCAAAGCAGTCCCCTAAGAGAAGATGTTGCCTTACAACTGTGAGTAAGCCCCTACAATAATTCTTCAAGGAGAAACCAAAACTGCACCACAGAAATCTCTCAGATTGTGGAAATAAGCATTGAAAAGGATGATTCGTGTGCCACCTCAAGAACAAGACTTGCATGGAGAGACTCCTATTCTTGACATCCTCCCTGGGGTGGGAAGAAAAAACATTCCTGTTCTACAAAGACACAAAGTTCACTGGGTACCAATAAAAAGTTTGGTAGAACTTGAAGTGGACTTCAAAGGAGAGAAAGACGATATGATGTAAGCTCTGTACTTGGCGTGCATAGTGTTTCCGACAGAACTGTAGGAAGTTGCTCTCTGAGACAAAGGTTGCAGGATACTATTGGGTTGTGTTTTCCTGTGAGAATTTATAAAAAGTAGTCAAAACTCCTCTTTTCTAATAAAAGAAAAATACACCTTTCTGAATTCCTTGTGGGGAAGGTCTACTAGCGAACAACTCCCTTATCGTTTGTCCAACTGGGAATGTCTTAATCTTCCTCATTTTTGAAAGCTAGTCTCACTGGATATAACATTCTTGGTTGGCAATTATTTTCCTTCATAACTTTAAATATTTCATCCTTCTGACTTCTTGCCTCTATGGTTTCTGATGAGAAAATAGCACTTAATCTTATCGAAGTCCCTTTGTTTATGACACACTGCTTTTCTCTTGAGCTTTCAGAATTATCTCTTTATCATTGGCATTGATAGTTTGATTATAGCATGTGTGGCCATGGATATCTTCAAATTTATCCTTTTTGGGGTTTGTTGGTATTCTTGAAAGTGTATATTCATGTCCTAAGTTAAATTTGGGCAGTTTTTTAGCCATTATGTCTTTGAATATTTTTTCTGCCTCTTTACTTCTTTTCATATATTGGTGTGCTTAATGTGGTCCAACAGTTCTTTTAGTCTCTGTTCATTTTTCTTCATTCTTTTTTGTTTGTTTCTATTCTGCTGCATGAATAATTTCATTTGTCTTTTCTTCAAGTTCACTGATTTCTTTACTCTGCCAGCTCTAATCTTCTGTTGAGACCTTCTAAGGATTTTTTTTTTTTTTTTAATTTCAGTTATTGGGGTCTTCAACTACATTATTTCTGTTTTGGTTCATTTTTGTAAATTGTCTATTTTGAATTTTATTTGGTTCATGTATTGTTTGTCTTATATCCTTTAGTTCTTTCTCCATGTTTTCCTTTATCTCTTTGAGCATATTCAAGATTAATTTTTTAAAGTCTTTGGTATGTCCAAAGTTTAATATTTTTAATTGATGCTTTCTGAAGTTTTATCTTATTCATTTGGATGAGCCATCATTCCCTGTTTCTTTGTTATCTTGTAACATTTTGTTGCAGAATGTACATTTTAACATTTTAATGTGGTTAATCTGGGATTTAGCTCCAGAACTATCTGTTACTTAAGCTTTTATCTAACTAGTGATATGGCAGATATTTCCCTGAGTGTCAGCTGATCACTAAAAGAACAACTAAATTAAAAAAAAAAAAAATCCCTTTCAGATTCTTTGCAAATTGGCTTGCTTTGGCTAGTGTTCTCCTTCCGAGTTTACCGCTCCTACAAAGATCAGGCTGAGGCAAAAACACTGGGTCCTTTTGTCTTTTCTGAGCATGCATCTTATCCTGGCCTCAGGAATTAACTCATTCATCAGGATCTAAAAACCCGTCTGTTCCCTTTGAAATGGACTCTTTCCCCTTCTCCTGGGTGCTCTATCGCATGTCTTGAAGCTGGTAATCCTTTGACCCAGGCAACTTTTTAACTGTTTCTTACAGTATTATAGGTGTGTCCAAATTGCTTATGCCTTCCTTGCAAGTTCTGGGAGTGATCTGGTGCAGTTCTGCAGGTTGCTACCCTGTAGACTGACACTGACATTTAGGTAAGCTGGTGTACACATAGGGATTTCTCTGCTGCCTCCAGAAGAGGATCAGGGACTCACAGTAAGAGCAGAGTCTGGCCCCTACCTGTAGGGAGGGGGTGGGTGAGGGTCCAGAAGGGGTGCCACAAGTTTCTTTATTCCCTTTTGTGTCAGTTTGAATGTATTATGTCCCCCAAACACCATTATCTTTGATGTAATCTTGTGTGGGCAGACGTTATCAGTGTTGATTAGATTGTAATTCTTTGAGTGTTTGCATGGAAATGCACCCCACCCAACCATAGGTGATAACTCTGATGAGATATTCCCATGGAGGCATGGCCCCACCCATTCAGGGTGGGCCTTGATCAGTGGAGCCATATAAATGAGCTGACTCAAAGAGAAGGGACTCAGTGCAGCTGTGAGTGACATTTTGAAGAGGAGCAAGCTTGCTAGAGAGGAACGTCCTAGGAGAAAGACATTTTGAAACCAGAACTTTGGAGCAGATGCCAGCCACATGCCTTCCCAGCTAACAGAGGTTTTCCGGACGCCATTGACCATCCTCCAGTGAAGGTACCCGATTACTGATTACAAGTGTTACCTTGGACATTTTATGGACTTAAGACTGTAACTGTGTAGCCAAATAAACCCCCTTTTTATAAAAGCCAACCCATCTCTGGTGTTTTGCATTCCGCAGCATTAGCAAACTAGAACAATTTTATTTGAGAATTATATATTAGCTAGGGCTAACACATACTTAAGCAGATTATATTGAGCACAGTTTAGCATTTTGTCAGTGATTTCATTTTCTAAAGAAAGCTACCATATTATGAATATACTACGGTAAATGTCTTATGTACCATCTCTATCTTACACAGAAATAAAGCAAGGAAGACATTATTATACCATATTTTAGAAGAAAAAACTGAGGCATTGAGACACTAAGATATATGTCCAAGGTTACACATTTCCTAAGGAGCAAAATGACTATCATAAAAGCATCCAATTCTTTGTTTATTTCAGACACAAATTTTAAAATATATGCCAAATGAATATACATTTATTATTGGATTGTGTTACCCTGAAATACAGATGTCCTTGGTAACTACTTGAAAATCTTATGTCCATACTCTGATCTGATACACTTGTGATTTTGGATGACTCCTGTTTGCCCTTCTCCTCCTCCACTTCCTCCTTCTCATTCCTAGATAAATTATCAGTGGCCTCATGCCAGCAAGTCTAACATTTACCTCCTTTCAGGTTGTTGACAGAATTCATTTCTGCGGCTGTAATCCTGAGGGCCTCAGCTCTATTCCTGGCTGTGTTGGAGGCCTTTCTGCAATTCCTTGTGATACGGGTTTGCTCAGCCTGGCACTGAGCTCATCAAGCAAACAAGGAGAGTTTCTCTCCATTCTCCGAGGATAGAGCCATATATCACACAATCAAAGGGAGTCATATAAAAAAAAAACATAACTAAGGGAGCCACAGGTCGCACACACATTCAAGAGGAAAGGATTTCACAACAGCACGTATGCCAGAAAGTGGGAAATCATTGGGTGTCACCTTAGTGTCTGTCCACAACACATCTGTTTTACAGATGAGGAGAAAGACCTTTCATAAAATCAGAGTTTGAGAAATGATAACTTACTATGTGACTTCATTGCCAAGTGATCAGGCTATTTTTTTAAAAAAATACAAACATACTTTCCAGTTTAAATATTTGAATATTTGAAGACTTCCCTGGAGCCATTCTTTTAAATTTTCAAGAGGAGAAAATAATTTTAGCCTTTAGGAGATATTAAGAAATAAATGCTGAATGTAACCAAAGACTGCATGTCTGAGTATTCTGGCAAGTTAGTTTTGAAAAAAAAAGTTCATTTTCTTATATCAAATAAACATATTTTTGCTTTAATTAATGTATATTCTTTTCTAACTTCAATTTATTTCCTCTGATTCTTTAGATCATGAACATTTTACAGATTTTTGCCCTGAACACTTAACTGCAGGTCTAGATAAATACAATTCTATAGAAATCTGTGGCACTAAACTCTACATAAAGGGGTTAATTATTTACAGATTAGCCTAATTTTTTCTACATGTTACCTAATGCAAAAAGAGAGTTCTGCTGGAAGGAGAATTGTAATTAAAAAAAAGAAAACACCCCAGGAAGATTCCTAGCACAGTTTCTGCTGGTATTTGTCATTCCTGATTTTGATACTATATTAATAATAACTTCTCATTTGAAAATATTTCATATGGAGACAAGTTAGGAGATGCAAAAAATTTGTTGAATTCCAGCCAATCACAATAAGAGTAACAGCATCACCTTTCATTAGTGGAGAGCTGCACTGATGACAAAGCACTTTTACATGCCACATACCAGCTTTGATTTGCAGTGAAAATCTGTTAATCCTATGCTCTATGGAGCTCTAGGGTACGAGCTGATTATTTGTTCATGTGTTGGGGTAATCACAGAACTATCTCCTAAGAAAATCCTGGCCCCACACTAAAGTACACACTCGGGTCTCATATTTGGGAAAATGTTGATTAGGACTATTACATTTTCATAAAGGGATATCCATTTTATCCATTTATTTATTAAACATCAAAACATGGCTCTTCACTTATTTTATAACATGGAATATCTGCAATCCTTGCTCATACCAGAAAATATACCTCAAATTTTAACAGAAGCTTGACCACAAGGCCAGGTAGGTCTTGGTGGGGTCGGTTCAACAGTGTTCTGTGTGAGCTTGGATGCACCAACTGGAGGCTAGAAAGTCCACAGTCAAGATGGATCATCTGCGTGGCTGCCAAGGTGGTGCCGAATATTGGCTGAAAACAGTGGCTGGGTCCTCTGATCATGTCCACAGGAGCCTTTCCGGGGACTGCTCGGGCTTTCTTACACATGGTCGTTGATTCCAAGAGGGACTGTGCCAGGATAGGAAAAGTACAGGCTTCCAGTTTCTTAAGCCTAAGCCTCAATAGACATGGTGACACTTCCACTATAATCTATCGGCCATGGATCACACAGCCCAGATTCACCAGAACAGGGCTGTGTTTGAAGGCAAGAGCTCTCATGGCACACCTTGCCGAATTTTAGTTTGGTACTTCACCAAATGAGACTCTAGAAGCAACCACAAGTCCTTGTTTTTGTTCCTAAAAACCACCATCATTAGAAAGGTCAGTCCTTTCTAACTTGGTATGTTCTCACTCTACCCCTAGGCTCTCTTTCTGATGTTGTAGGCCTATTTTTATTTCCCTTTATTGTTTTTCAAAATACTTGGTTCATATAGTCTCTATTTAAAACCTTTAATATTTTAAATATTGTGAAACCTTTATGTGTCATGTTGGATATGGTCTATAGAGACAAAAACAACAAAATAGTAACAATCCTGATGGTCCTCTGGTAGCCCATTAGGATCCCTGGGGTGTTTCCACTGGACACAGGCATAAGCAAACAATATCTGCACAGTATGTAAACTTAATGTTTTCTAATTATTTCATATAATTTCTCTAGACTCTAAAAAACACTCCTCAGCTTTTCTAGCATTTGAAATTATCACCTGCTATCATTTGTTTCATAAAACACGCTCATTTGATGCTAATTTGAAGTCACTGATAAACTAAATCATCCAACAAATAATGACTAGCGCCTGTTTTATGGCAGGTATTTTGCTAGACACTAGAGAGAAAACGCTGAACAAGACTTTCCCGGTCAGTTGTCTCACAACAGAGGGATAAAGTAATTAAACAGGCGATTAACACATGGATTCTCTGAGGGCACATTTGAGGGACCCTGATCCAAACTTTGGGAAGAACAATGTGTTTAAGCTGAGGACTGTTGAATGAGTAGGAATCAGCCAGGAAGGGGAACGTTCCATGAGAGAAAGAAGGATCCTGAGCAGGGAGAACAGTATCAGATACCACGAACCCCAGATTGATTACTGGGATATATATCACCAATGAGATGATTAGCCAGATATCGATAATTAAACCATAAACAGTTGATTATATTCTGAGCAATATCTCTAATATCTTAAGCTGCATGAGTAATATTTTAATGCATTTCAATTAAAATATACATTTTAATGTAATGATATGCAAGGAACTGATTTCAAAACAATGGGGGTACTAAGTTGATAAACGGTGTCTTTGTATTTTTTAATCAAATTAACTGGATTTCAAACCTAACTGCTATTACTTTCCATGTAAAGAAGGGGAAGTTAACTAATCTGAACATCAGTTTCATGTTGTGCAACATAGAAATCACAACAGTATTTATCTCATAGGCTTGTGATGGTTAACTGAGATAATGTACTTACTATAATAATATACACATAGTTAATATTCCATGAATATTGGAGGCTGCTGCCTAATAACCTATAGTACAAAAAAAAGGAGCATGGATAGATTACACCAATAGATTCAGAAGATCAAAGTTCTAGACATAATTTTGCTAGAGTTTTGGCTGATCGACTGAACATCTTGAAGTCTCACTTTCTTATATGCAGAATGTGAATAAAAAGGGCTCATATCAAATAAGATAATGCATGAGTGAATTGAAGTGAAAATGCTTTAGAAGCTATAACAGGCCATACAGATGTTAGTAAGTAAAGGGACACTGGGACTATGCACATTCTTAGTCTAATAGTAGAAAGCAGGGGACTAATACGTTTACCCTGCTTTACACCACCCCAAACACAATGCCACTTCCAAGTAGAAGAGACACTTAACACACAGTGATGAAGCACCAGCTGGCATCAGCATCACCCAGAGTGAGAACTTACACTTGCAATGGTCAGCCAGGGCTGCAGAGTTAGCGGAGCCCCTGTTTAAACAGAATATCTCAGCTGGCCTTGGAGATTTTTGTGAAAAACTGGGGTATCTCTATAACTTACAAAGTGTAATATGGCATATGATTTACTCCCACTATTAAAATGTATTTCACATCATGAAAAGGAAATGTTTCATAAACTAATACTCAACACTATGCTTTTCCGCTCCAGGAATAACATAACAAGAAAGAAACATCACGTCTCTCTAAAAAATCTGCATTATTACAAATGAAACAATGCTGGATCCACTGCACTACAGCTCAGCCGAATTTTGACAAAGCCAATCTCCATCCATGTGGGGGGGCAATCATACTAAATGCATTAAATATCAAAAAATGTTTATATTCCTTCACAATTTCAAGTTACCAAACTATTTTCAAACCACAAGATGCCTTCAATTATATTACTAAGTGTTGACAGCTTTGCTGTAGGCACATCATAGTGACAGGCGGATTCAAACAGCAGTGATTTTTTTGTCTTATTTCATAGAATTTAAACAATGGAGACCAATAAAGACTTACAGATACAGTGATTCACTTTTATGCAGTCTTAACAGATTTAATTTAGGAGAACCATATGATTACCTTCATCTGCTTAAGCTTCTTTACTAAGAATAATATTGCTATTGCATGGAGCGGAGTTTGCCACAGTTCAGATTAGAGGCAGTTCCAGGCAGCGTAATATGTTTTTAACTATGGAGATGGCAGCTCTCATTTCAATTCAAGGCATGTAAATCTGTTTGAATAACAACGTTTATTATCACGTAAAGCCTCACAGTTATCTCGGCGGCTGGCTTTATATCCTGATAATGATGACTGGAACTGAACTATGCTTATTAAATGTGATAAGAAGTTTATTAGATTTTCAGCAAATGCCCAGATACCATCAGCATCATATAAACATTATTATTTAGTTCACAAAATAAAACTTTATGAATAATTGCATCACATTTTGTTGTGGACTATATTACTCTCTCTAACTCCTCAACTAAAGCTTAACTCAATCAGCACGGTTTTTCAGGAAAGGAAATTGAAGAAATAATACAGGACATGGTTAAACTGTAAATAGATCATTTTTTTCCTGTTGGCTCACTCTAATTTACTGCCCATGAATATGTGTTACTATTTGGTGCCTGCCTCGGCCAGTGGATTAAAACTACACATTGTGTGATGCAGGGTTGTAGGACTTAAGTGGGCAACTGGCTGGTCTTGGCAAAGACTGTGAGGACAACCACTTCTCAAGGACTTGAAAGGACAGTTACCTTGGATGTGTCTCCAGTCAGGTATTAAACACCCACATAATGAGCAGCCTTCCAGCTCTGTCTTATTCCTAATGACACTACTATGTACTTATGAGGTACTTTTATTCCTTGACCAAGTGTTTTCACTGCACTGCTAAGAAATGGGCAGAGGTTCTTATTCTTGTTCCTTATTGCCTTGAGGTTTGTAGATCTGAGAAGAGAAAAACATTCTTAATAAAGAACCTAATTCTTGGCCAAAAGTAGAGTCTGTTTGTCCTTGGGTGTGTATGCTGGCAATGGCAGTTTTTTTTTTTTTTTTTTAAAAATCATGGTCCAGTTTAAAATGCATTAATCATTTGTTCTAGTCTTTTTGCCAATAATACATGGCTAGTCTTAAAAATTAACTGGATAATTCATCAATATTGCAACCTATTTGTCACACCATTCCAAACTTTAAGAGAACTGCATTTATTAAGAATTGTCAGCCTGGAAGTATATTACTACAAATATTTAGTTGAAGGTATGAATGCAAATGCATTTATAAGAAATTATTTAATTTCCATAAGGAAAAAAAGTACTCTAAATTGCCCCAGTAAAACATGTTTTGCATATTAGTTTAGGAAATGTCTTGCACAAAGAGACTGGAATGTGGATGCTGATAATTCACATGTAAGAATCAGATAAGGTTATTCCCACAAATCAGATAACCTGGACAAAATGGCCACATACCTAGAAAGACGCAAACTAACAAAACTCACCCCAAAATAAATATACTCCTATGCCAGCTAAGTCCCAAAACCCAGAGGCAATAGCCTCTTCAAGAACATCAAGTAGATGTGTCCCCTTTGCTCATAAAGTTGACACCCCTTTTCAACATGAACAGGTTAGGGTGCTCACTGCCTAGACATCCCTGAAGATTGTGAAGTTATTAAAACAGAGGAAGGGGTAGCAACAGACAAGATGGAATTAACAAAGGATTATCAATACTGAATCTTTATATAATTTTCTTTTTCTTAATTGTTAGGGTATTAGAATAGTTAGAAGGAAGGAAATGAAATGGTGGAACTGTAACCCATAGCATTCTTTGAAGTTTGTTCTATAGCTACTTGTTAAATGGTAATTCGAAAAACATACCTTTTTGTATACATGGTATATTTCATAATAAGGAAATAACTGAAACTATGGTACTATAACTCATAATA
Organism: Choloepus didactylus; assembly: GCF_015220235.1. Taxonomy (NCBI): domain Eukaryota; kingdom Metazoa; phylum Chordata; class Mammalia; order Pilosa; family Megalonychidae; genus Choloepus; species Choloepus didactylus. Next base: position 15,047,685 of record NC_051330.1, on the reverse strand, counting down.
ACTTTGGAAATTTCCTATATATCTACTTGTTAAATCATACTTTGAAAGATATGATCTTTTTGTACATATGTTATATTTCATAATAAGGAAATAACTGAAACTATGGAACGGTAACCTATAATATTCTTTGAAATTTGCTCTCTAACTGCTTGTGAAATTGCACTTGGAAAGTTGTCACTTTTATGTATGTATGTTATATTCTACAATTTAAAAAATGGAAAAAAAGGAAGAATAAAAATATGAAGCTAAAAAAATTAAGCAACTTAGAAACAAACAGAAATAAATAAATAAATGTAAAATCTAAACAGACTTGTAATAGGTCTATCCAAGCAAATATATGAAATTAGAAAAAAAATAAATAAATTCCCTGGACTACATAGCTTCACTGGTGAATCCAACCAAACATTCAAAAAATAATTAATACCAATCCTCCATAAACTCTTCTAAAAGATAGATGAGACAGGAACATTTTGCAACTCATTCTAAAAGTACCACAAGAAAATTATAGGCTAATATTCCTTATTAACATAAATGCAAAAATCTTTAACAAAATAATAGCAAGTCTATCCAGCAATATAAGAAGGATTATATCCTATAATCAAGTGGGATTTTTCCCAGGGACATAAGAGTGGCTTCACATCCAAAAATCAAGTAATGCAATGCATCATATAAATAGAATAAAGGACAAGAATCACACGATCATCTGAAAAGATGCATAAAAAGCATCTGAAAAAGTCCAACACCTTTCCATGAGCAACAGAAATAAAAAATTCCCTAGTGGGGTTCAACAGTAGATTGGAGCTGGAAGAATAAAAATACAGGGAAATTTAAGACAAGGAAATTGAAATTAATCAGTCTGAGGAGCAGAAAGAAAGCAGAATGAGCAAAGGTGAACAGAGCCCAAGAGAACAGTGGGACACCTTCAAGCATATCAATATATATGCATTGTGGGGGTCCCATAAGGAGAAGAGAGAAAGGAGTAAAGAGAATAATCAGAGAAATAATCACAGAAAACTTCTCAAATTTAATGAAAGACGTGAACATACATATCCAAGAAGCTCCATGAACTCCAAAGAAGATAAACTCAAATAGACTAACACTGAGACATATGATAAACTGTCCAATGCCAAAGACAGAATTCTCAAAGCCACAAATGAGAAGTAACATGTCATTACAAGGGAGTCTCAGTAAGACTAAGAACCTATTTATCATCAGAAATTATGGAGGGAAGAAGGTGGTAGGATGACATATTTAAAGTATTCAATGGGAAAAAAAAGTCAACTGAATATTTTATACCTGGCAAAACTATCTTTCAAAAATGAAGAAGAGATTTAGACACTCCAAGGTAAACACAATCTGAGGGAGTTCATCACCGTTAGACCAGCCCTATAAGAGATGCTGAACAGAGTGATGGAGGTTGGGAGGAAATCATATTAGACAATGATTTGAAGCCACATGAAGAAATAAAGATCTCCAGTGAGGGTAACAACATGTATAAATGCAAATGCCTGTACTATTATATTTTTAGATTGTAACCCCACTTTTTCCTTCCTATGGGATGTAAAATGCAAATTAATAAAAAGTAATGATAAATCAGTAGTTTTGAACTTATAGTGATAAACACATAATTTGTGACAAAGGCTACATAAAAGTAGGAGGGAGCAGGGAGGGAAATAGTAACAAAGTTGTATGTGTACGCTATTGAAATTAAGTTGGCATCAAACCAAATGAGATTGTTGCAGAGTTAGGGATGTTAAATTTAAGCCCCATGGTAATCACAAAGAAAATACTGGAAAAATATGCAAAGAAAGAAATGAGGGATTCTAAAGGGTTCACCAAAAAAATGGGCAAAGAACTCAAATAGACATTTCTCCAAAGAAGACATACAAATGGAATATTACTCAGCCTTAAAAAGGAATGAGGCTCTAATACATGCTCCTACATGGATGACCCTTGAAGACATCACGTTGAGTGAAATAAGTCCGACACAAAGGGACAGATATTGTATGATTCCATTTATAAGAAATAGCTAGAATATGGAAAGTCACAGAGACAGAAAGTAGAATACAGGTTACCAAGGAGGTGGGTGGGTAGGGATAAGGTGGAGCTAATGCATAATCGGTACAGAGTTCCTGTTTGGGGAGACGGGAAAGTTCTGGTAATGGATGGTGGTGAAGTGAGTGGAACACTGTGAATGTGATTTATCCCACTGAATCGCATGCTTGGGAGTGGTGAGATGGTAAAGTTCATGTTGTATATACATTTCCACAATTCAAAAAGGAGAGCAAGAGAGAGTAAAGAGATGATAACAACTAAAGGCAATATATGATCCCCGACTGGATAAAAAAAAATGGAAGAAAAAATGCCTGAAAGGACATTACTGGGGCATATGTGAAAATTGGAGCACAGACTGTAAACTTTATATCAATGTTAAATTTCTTGAACTTGATAACTACAATTAAGGTGTTTACACAAGTCACTATCCTTGTTCTTACGAACGTGCATGGAGTATTATGTGCTCAAAGTACATGATTTATTCAACCTACTCTCAAATGTTTAGAAAATAGAAAGAGAAAAAAGGATTTAAAAAAAAAAGATGGAAGGAAGTAGGAAAGGAGGGAGGGAGGCAGGGAGGGAGCACAGATAGCTTGCTATGACAAACGTGGCAAAACTTCAAAATTTTATGGACCTGTGTATCTGGTGGGGGTGGGGATATGTCTGAGTTCTCTGCACAGGTTATTTCAAACAAAAAGTTTTTTAAAAAAGTTATATCTACACAACCATATCACTTAAATGTCTAAATATCTGATTAAAATACGCCAGGATATAATGAAGCTTTAAGAGCTATCATAGGATTGCAATGATACAGGACAATATTTATGATAAAATGCAAAGCCAAAAGGGAAGATTGTGACAGGGACTGACTTTTCTTTCAGAATGACAGAAATGTGTTTCTCCCTAGTCCTCAAGATTGAGAAACTATTAGACCCTAAGATTTTCTATGGACTTGATGAGCCATGTGAATTTAAAAAATTGGATAAGGTGATTTCAGTTGAATTTGGCAATTCGTCATACAGGTGGCCCCTGTTGTTTTATAGCTAAGTTCACAGTTGCTACTATAACACAAAATCCTTAATTAAGTGATCAAGTGACTTCACTTTTAATAGCCTCACTAGCTAACCCAGGACTTCTTGAATTATCATTCATAATCCATATCTTATGACAAATATCATCCCATTTTGTTAAAGATTTCTGTCATTTTTGCTATTTGCTTTTATATACGGCACATTACTGCTATGGAATGATAAACTTTTTAAAAATGTATGGTAGGGCTCCTGATCCAACTGCATTTTGTATATTCATATGTCATTAAAACAAATGTGCTATCATAATTAAGGAATACATTGCAATAAAAATAAAGTAAGAAAAGTAAATTTAATACTAATTACATCATGTTACTGCTTGGAACAAGTCAGAAATGAGGAGGAAAATGAAAGCAGTTAGATGGAATTAATAAAGCTTACTAATAGAGCTCATACTTCCCCATTCCATTGAAGAGGGCTTTTCAAACACTCAAGCTAATAGCTATTATCAAAATCACCAGACATATACATCACCATCAAGCTAAAATTATTAAAATGTAGAAAGTGTCAATATATCCAGGAACAGGGGCCATACTAAGTAACTGACCTACTAGAAATCCTCTGTAATGCTTATTAAACAATTTATTCGTTAATATGTACATTATAAGGAAAACTGAATGCACTTTTATCTCTCTGTAGACACTGATAATCTTCTGCTTTTAAAGAAGTATCCAGGTCAGACAGGCTAAGGATTCAGCTTGGTTTAAGATAGGGAACTAGGTATGTTTGAATCTTCTACCTACACCGAGTTGAGCGTTAAATTTTATTTTATTTTACTTTTTTAGGTAGAAAGTAAAGGGACATATGGTTTTTTCAAATTACCACTTCAAGTAATAAATTTTGTTTTGATGAAAGAAAATTGATGATGTGTGGTTATTATAAGCATCTAAGTAATAAAACCTTGGTTTAAGACATTATTTACAATTAAATTGCCATCTTTATTGCAAGGCTATTGAGTCTATTGCCATTCTACTAAAGTATGCGGTCATTATTATTCTGGTCTTACATTACTAGGTGGTAAATAAATATACATATATTGGTCACACTCCATATTTTTGAAAGGTACATTTTTAGAAGTTAAATGAACATGTACAAATAAAAAATAATCATCTCTGCTGTTTTATGTTTTAAAAAACCCATTTTTTTTTCTATTTTAAACTGATATACATATGCAAGTTGCACACAAAGGTAGCTCAGATACGCTAAAATCATTAGCCTTTCAAACATTTTTCTTGATCTTCCTTTCAACAAATAAACATATGATTGCTGATGAAGTGGAAAATTAGTCTTCCAGAGACACATTCTAAAGAAACCAAAAGATCAATGTGAAGTATAAACTGCATCACGTAGGGTCTAATTTATGGTGCATATTGCAGAAAAGTCCACTGTATTGCTAATATTTGTCTCATGCTTAGCTCCCAGAGCCAAAACTCCACCTGGGAGAGATGTGAACTGCTGCCCAGTGGCATTTCATGATTTGAACCAAAAGGTTTACGGCCCTGCCTTCCAGCTAATTCTGTTCCTTCTGATTCCAGCTGGACTGAAGCTCTTATCTCTTGACACCAGGCTTACAGGTAGGGCCTATCACTGTGGGACCAATTCCCGGGGAATTTCAACTCCATGACCCCAGTTGAGATGAAATCCTCACAGAGAGCCCCAGTAAACGGTTCATAACTTGTTCCTGTCACTTCCTCTAACGCCTTTGTGAAAGAGACTAACAAAGGTGAAAATACCTTCAAATCATTAGCTGTACTTCCTCTTCCCTGTTTCTAGCAGCATTTCCAGCTCCTTACGGAGAACAGTAAACCCAGAAGCAGCAGATCCTGAACTTTGTTCTCAAAAATCTATGAATCGATTTGCAGATATCTGTATACTATCGATAAAAGACAGATATTACTGGCAGTATACAGATACAAATTTCTTTTCTCTTTTAAGATTTTTCTGGTAAGTTTATCCTACCTTTCCCTGTGTACCTTTCTCTCTAAGAAAAACACTGTAGGAAGAATGGCACAGAGCAAATTATATAATTTAGCCTATTGTCTTGGATCAAACAGATTTTAACCTCAAAGATGACTTATATGAATGTAAAAGGACTTAGTTGTCAGTGTGTGGGTTAGTTGTGCTGTCCTGTAAACTCCTAATGCATATTTAAAATAACTGAAAATGAAGAGTACACAAATATATAATGATAATTATCAGGTGAGAAACATCTCAGGAATCATTTTTAAATCCTCCTCAATTCATACTGATTGTCATACATTAATATTTCCCACCAGAAATACTGATTTCTCTGAGAGCAGAGATGATGTCATAATCCCTTCTGTTTCTTCTGCACTTCTGCACCTCACCTAGTGAGTAAGTGGAAGGATGGATAAGTGAATACATTCAATGAACCAGGAACATTTTCTGCTGGGCTCTGTGCAGAATTGGTTGAAAGCCACCCCACCCTTGGGAATGCAATGTAGGGCAGCAAGGAGAGGAATAGGCCAGAGAAAGCCAAGTTCTGGTAATTCGGCACCTAAGCTCAAACAAGGCAGTAGGTTAAAATTAAAGGAAAACAGTCGTGAGGCATGCAACTAGGTGAATGAACCTTGAGAACATCATGTTGAGTGAAATAAGCCAGAAACAAAAGGACAAATAATGTATGGTCTCACTAATATAAACCAGCCATAATGAGCAGACTCCAAGAATTGAATTTGAGTGCACAGGTTATCAGGGGATAGAAAGTGGGCAGAGAATGGGCAATCAATAATTAAGGAGTACAAAAATTTCAAATTAGAATCATTGTCAAGGTTCCTAGATTGTAAGTTCTTACAGCAGTCATATCTATTCCTGAGATTTAACTGTTATTTCTAAATGCAAAGGAAAAAAAAAAGATTCAAGGAAAACAGACATTGAAAAGATATGGCAAAGGGTTGAAATCAGGAACCAAGCAGTAGCCCAATCCTATCTGTGAGGGGAATTACAGAAGAAGAAACTCAAGGAAGCAGTCTGAGAAGGAAGGGACAATGGAAACAAAGACAGCCAGAAGCTGAGGAAAACAAGGCCCACAACACTAACGTACTACACGTTTTTCTCAATAATAAGGGTATTTATTTTTTAAGGTGTTTTATCTCCTCTACTTGACCTGTAGCTGTTTGAGGAGCATAGGCCATAGCATATGAATCTTTATGGATGTCTCACAGCAACCAGTCTAAGATTTTGCCCAAGTAAATAAGCAAATATTTATTGAATGGATCATTACTTTCTATTCTATTCCCAGATATGCCTTTATATGTTCTGGGGGGCAGAAGCCAATCCAAGGGTGTGAGTAATCTTGAGTCCATGAGCAGATGAACTACTGATAGGTTGGGAGATGATAGCTCGGGGGCTCTAGGGACAGAAGGTGTCGTCACACTGCTAGAGAAAAACAGACTGATCAATAATGGACCTGCTTTCTTCTTTCTGACTAAAATTGGAAAGGCAAGGATTTGTAGAGAGAGTCCTGAGTGAGAGAGAAGTCCTCTTATTTGAAAGACTATCCAAATAAGGTTGATTTCATGTTACTGAATGATATATGTAAAACCTTGACATGGAAATACCTAAACTAACTCTCCTGGTACCACTGCTTTATTTTTACATGTATACGTTTATCTCATTTTTTACAACACAATTTGCCAACTTTTTAAAATATTTTGAAATGATATATGAAAATTTAGCAGAGTAATTTCCATATTTTAAATGTATTCAGAAGTATCCTATCCAAAAGAAATATTAGAAATATTACAAAGACTTCTATCTTGTATAAATCCTGATATATATAAAAATGTGGATGCAATTAATATTTACTGTGAATTTATGTACCAGGCATTGTTTTACACATTGGGGATATAGCAGCAATCAAAATCAAGTCTCTGCTGTCATGGAACTTTCATTCTAATGGAGAGTGAGGGTCTTGATGATGTCTGATGATGAATGTCTACTGATATCTGATAAAACAGAAATTAAGATATGCTAGGTAGGTAGGTATGTAGGTAAATAGATCATAGATAGATAAGACACTATGAAGAAAAATAAAGATGTCAATTGACTGTAGTGGCAGAGGAGGGATTAGCTTCTTTGATCAGATAAAGCCTCTTTGATAAAATGGCCTTAAGATTACTGCAAGTGAATTATGTCCATATATGAATTTAACTTTTCTAGAGTTAGGCATGGTCAAGAATATGTTTTAAAAGAAATAGGGTCCACGCCTCAAAGTTCACATTGTGGAGATAAATTTATCCTCATGGGATGGCCCGTTATACCTCTAGGACTTTTCCTAAGAATCAACAAGATGAGCAGATCTGGGAAATTTGGAGCCCTGGAGATAAGTGTAAGTTTGAAGCTGGCTAGCATGATCTCCTTAACCTTGAACTTGGTATGCAGAATATCATACATTTTGATAAGTTGTTTTAAAATATTTGTGTACTTATAAAAATGCAGTTAATAATGAAATGCTTTTAAAGTTTACAAGGAAATTGAATTATTTTATTATTATATTAAAAATGATTGAAATTTCAGCCCCTGCCATCTTATGAGCTACTGCTTTAATCTCCTACTGCCAAAGCAAATACCATGTGGTGGGTTGGCTTGAACATTGGGAATGTCTTGGCTCACGGCTTTGAGGCTGGGAGAACTTCAAAATCAAGGCATCATTAAGGCAATGTTTTCTCCCAGAAAACTGGGTGTTCTGGGGCTGTCTGCCTGCGATCCTTGGTCCTCAGCTTTTCTGTAACATGGGAATGCACATGGTGGTCTCTCCTGGCTTCTCCTTTTTCTTCTGGGTTCTACTGACTTCCAGCTTTAGGCCCCTCCTCTGTCTTTCTCTCTCTGTGTGGCCTTCCACATAAGGCCTTTGGGAAAAGGATTAAGACCCATCCTGAATCAGCTGGGCCACACCTTAACTGCAGTAACCTCATCAAAGCATCCTATTTATAAGAGTTACACCCACAGCAATGGATTGAATTTTTTTCTGGGGTCCATAACTCCAAACCAATACACTTAATTTAATGATTGTCCAAATTTTGGCTTCTGCTTATGAACTCATATTCCTGTGCAGTACTTCTAATGCCTACCTAAATACCCGCATTTACTCATTTTGCATTTATTTCCTAAGGCTCATAATTCAAAAGGTATATTGAAACAAACTAAATGTCTAGGGAAAATACTGGTGCAGAAACAGTTTGTTGGAAAGGACACAGGCCCCAGAATTGGGCAGATTTGGGTCTCAGTGCCACCTCATCCCCTGCCCATGCATTTCCATAAAGAGATTTATTATGAGGAACCAGTTCATGTGATTCTGTGGACCGGCAAGTCCCAATTCCAGAGGGCAGATCCCAGGCTGGAAATCCCTGTATCAGAGACATTGAAGTCTTGAGTTCGATTTCCTTAGGGGAAGCTGGTGGCTTAGAAATTCTAAGAGCAGATGTTGAAAAGTCTTGAGGCAGAACTTCTTTTGGTCCTGGAACCCTGAGTTCTTGCTGTTAAGGCCTTCAATTGATTGGATGAGGCCTGGCCACATGACTGAGAGTAATGATCTCCTATACTGATTGTAGAGACTAATCTCATCTATGAGATACCTCCACAGTAACAACTAGGCCAGGGTTTGACCAAACAGCAGGGAACCATAACCTAGCCATGTTGACACATAAAATTAACCATCACAAGGGGTGTGTGTGTGTGTGTGTGTGTGTGTGTGTGTAGTTTTAATCTGATCACACCAGGGGAAGAGCCATTCTTATAAACACACAAGGTCAGTGTTCTGCAAGTAAAACCTGACATTGGACCTGCTAGACTTCTGTGAGGAGCTGTAGAATGCAACGGGTGATGGATGCCCCACTCCCGGCTCGTAGCTCCAAGCATTTGTTCCTACTCCAGTAGGCCTGATGTGGGCACTGCTTGGTCATTTGCCCATTTGTGTGATACACTACAATACCTGTGTCTTTCTCTAACAATGCACTTATCTTATAATAATCTGTTTATATATTTTTTTCTGCTAGTTGTCTGTGAGCTCTTCAGGTTGCTCACTGAACTTAAATCAACAAAGTACAGCACAGGGTTTAGTCCACAAAGGCCCTTGACAAATATTCCCGAATAAATGAACATATTAAAAGACAGAGTTCTATCGAAATTCAGATTTTTAAAAATAATGGCATCTGATCATATCAGTAAGGGGTGTATCAGACTCCAAGCAATAACAAATCTTAGCTTAAACAAATAGGTGTTTGCTTCCCCATACAAAAGATGTCAAGAGGTAGGTGGCTGCTGGTGTTGATCTAGCTACTAAACAATGTCTTTCTGTCTTTCCTCTCCATCATTCTGAGAATATTGGCTTGTTGCCTCCTGGTCATAATATCACTTCCACAACTCTAGATATCTGCTCTTTATAAAGCAGAAACAAGGGAAGGAGCTAATGAGAGCCTCTATCTTTCCCTATTTTCACAATTCATAGCAGAGTTTTGTTGTGTCATTAACCAGAATTGCATTACCCTTCTAATTTTAAGTGAGGCTGGAAAAATTTATTATCTAGCTTTTAGCCTCTTTAGTAGGGGATCTCAAGTAAAGAGGGATGGGAATTTATATTGTGTGAGTGAACACATATTCCCTGCCAGCATGACTAATTTACAAAACCCTGGAGTCTAATGCCCTTGATGTATTCAAATAGATAACTGAAGGCACACAGAAGTCATACATTTTTTAATGTACTACATTTTTAAAAATACAACTTTATTGGGGTGAGGTGGGGTTGCTGGACAACTGTGGTAGGCAGAAAACATGCTTCCTACCCCCAGCAAAGACACACTCACTTCCTAATCCCCAGAACCTATGACTATTACCTTACCTGGTAAAGGAGTGAACATATCTTATATGGAAAAAGACATGGTTAAGTTAAAGATCTTGAGTGGAGCGTTTTTACCCGAATCATCTGGATAGGCACTAAATACAATCACATGCATCCATATAAGAGAAAGGCAGTGGAAAATTAGACCCAGAGACGCACAGAGGCAGAGACAGAGAATGGGCTGGGGCCGCTACAGAGCGAGGAACCAGTGGACTTGCTGGAAGCTAGAGGAGCCATGGAATGGATTCCCCTCAAGAGCTTCCTGAGGAGGCCAGCTCTCTGGTTTCAGACTTCTGGCCTCCAAAACTGTGAGAATAAATGTCTGTTATTGAAGTCACCAGGTTTACGGTAATCTCCCATGGTAGCCCCCGGAAACTAATAGTGCATATGCATCCTACTTTCATCTTGTTCTTCTGTTTCTTTTTCTTAAACTAGCTGATAAGGATATATATTTTCAGTACGACTCTCTACTTTAGTATAAATGAAATCTGAGTCTGCACTTCTTTTATATTCAGTCCTCAGTTTCCACTGAATCACTTCTGGCCATTGGCAGACATGCTTATCATTGTGGTGACAAGCTCTTTTTTGAACACCCTTTTTTGGTGACCTTGACCTCTTGAGGGCAGTTAATATTATCCTAAGACTTTTATCTGCATGCCTGGTTTTGATAAACTCGTAACTACTCTTAACTTATACTTTAATAAGACAAACTTTTTTTATTGAAAGTTAGCTTTTGACAGAAACACCTCTGGCGAAAAAGTCCTTTAAGATCTATGAAATCGTTAACATCCATGACTCCAAGCAATTTTAGTATTAAGAGTCCATTTCTAGTGCCTTAATTGTGATTGGAATATAACACTGTGTCTATGTGTGTGTAAAAACAAGGTGCAATTACGGTACAAAGAACTATTTTATGATAGTAAATTACTGGCACGATGCCTCCTCATTCCCCAAAATGTTATTGTTTATTTCCTACAAATAATACATTTTCCAATCTGATCATATTCCAATCACCCAAATTAGGAATTAACATTGACACATTGTCATTTACCCCTCAGGCCCACTTAAGTGTCCTTTATAGTAAAAGAAATTAGGTGAGAATCATGCATTTCCTGTAGTTGTCGTGTCTGTTTAGACATTTTAATCTGGAAAACTTCTCAGTCTTTTCTTGACTATCACAACATTGACACTTTTGAAGATTATAACCCAGGAACTTTGTCAAATATCTGTCAATATGAATTTGTCTAATGCTTCCTTATAATTCAGAAGATGCACCTGTGGCTGGAGCTTCACAGAAGTGATGCTGGGTTCCTCCCATTGCACATGTCAAGTGGCGTATGTTTTCAATTTCCCATCACTGACACGCACTTAGATCAATTCATAAAGGTGGCATCTGCCAAGCTCCTAATGTTGCCCATTTGCCATTTGTAAGTAGTGTTTTATGGTGAGATACTCTGAGACTATGTAAATTTCCCATTCCTCATCAAACTCTTAATTAATTCCTTATGGATTCATGGATTATTACCTTACCAATTATAATCCATATTAGCATTATTTTGATGATCAAAATTGTTTGGGTTTGGCTAGTTGGAGCCCTTACAAGCTGGTTCTTAAGTTCCTTTTTCACATGTCCCCACTGTTCTTTGAGTACTTCCTTGTCTTGTGCACAATAAGATGTTCCAGGCACAGCTTGACTTTTTTTGGTTTGTCCTGGAATCAGCATGTTCTTTAAGGACCCCTGGTACCTTTTAGTGGAGAATTGCAGTTAGAAACCAAGATTTGTGTGCCAGGTTTGCTATGGAGGTATTACTGTTTTAGGTCCTCTCAGCAGGTAGAGCTAGGGAATATACACATGTGTAAATGTATATCTGTATCTGTTTATCTACAGTGAAAGTCATTCATTCACAACCATGGGGCCACCAGCACCCCACTCATGGTGCCAAATTGTCAGCACTCAGCTTGCTGTGCCAAACTATCAGTCAGAAAGAGAAACACCTATTACCACCTCCAGGGGGGAGGATCTCACTGTGGCGGGGGGATAAGGGCATAACCAAGCCTGTCACCAGGAACAACAGTCTAGGGCCCTAACCACGGTTGGCAGGTGTTGGGTCACCAGCAAAAGCACAGTTCACGCAGGCACTGGACAGAACCACATTTGCTCACACTCAGGGCAAGGCTAGCCCCACCAGTGGGTGTCACCCCCACCCCCACCCCTGGCCAATGGGTCCTGATCTGTGGCCTTCAAAAGGAGAAGACCTGATCTATGCACACACTTCTTGGGTCACCGTGAAAGGACATGGCTCCCTCCATGCTAGGAACAGATACACAGTCAGGGGAGGGAGCTTGTTCCAGTGAATGTCCCCACGTGCTCAGGACAGCAGGGAAGGGATGCACCAGCAGTGCTGGCTGCTGGGCATGAGTGTTATCTCATCCAGTGACACATCTGGTCTTGAGAACATTAAGTATTTGTGGGTCACTAGGGGAAGGTGGAAGGCTGCACTCAGACTGTCCCCTACCACAACAACAATAACCAAAATTGTGATCCAATACCACTGGGTTTATTCCAGGTTTTTTGCCCTATTTATAATTCCTTTCTCTGATCAGGAGAAACCTAGCTGCCATTGTACTTCATACGTGTACTCATTTGATCAATCCCTCTGTCTGTAACAATCTCCAATCCCTTCCCACCCTCTTCCTCCCCCACACGGATGTCTTCCTCACCCACTGGGCTCTGATACTCCCCAATGGACCCCCCTCCGTGGGCTGCCCTCCTGGACCAGGAGGCCCTCTCATGGCTGCCCTCAGTGACTCTCTTGGGCTCTGAAAGCCCCAGAAGGGATGTTCTCCTCACTCCCATCTGAGGTGCTGTACCCCATTGCTGGGTGCCACCCTGAGCTGAGGAGCTCCCCATCTTGCTCAGCTTCTTGTCCCCCCTCAGCATCCCTTTTATGCTGTTTGAATGGAATTGTTCAGAAAGGAAAGGAAAGGAAAAGGGAAGGGGAAGGAAAGCAAAGGAGAAGGGAAAGAGGAATAGGAAAATGTGAAGTATAATATTCAGTACAACATTTGAATGACAATGAGGTGCCCAAACTTAAGTAAAAATCCAATTAAGCTCAATATTATTAATGCATATAACTCCACTGAAGGGACAAGTATACAATTAGAAGTTTTGGGCCTGGCTAGATTTGCATACAGGCAAGCAATAAAAACTAATGGCAATAAATGAATTCTCCTCTGTTCAGATAGATTTCTTTAAACATGGACTAGTATTCTTAAAATAAACATAAGGAAAGTAAAGCATTTATTACAAGAGTGAAATTTCTATATAAATATTTTCTTAGACTTCCCATGTTGAATTATAGAAATTAAATGCAAAATTTTTCAAAAAAAAAAAACATTAGAAAATGTACATCCCTTAAATGTCTTCTCTCTCTAAGAGATGCATCCTCCATCCAGCTGGTGAGTGGCAGATCTGCCAACCCCGAGCCCAAGTTTTGTAAGAAAGGAAGAACATTACTCAGTGTTGTTGAAGAACACAAGAGGTTGCGAAAAACAGACCTAGCTATATCTTACTGCAATCGTCACTGCTTCCCATAGTATTACAGCGTCTGCAAGTCCAAAGACTTGAGGAAATAAAACTTAAAGCAGCAAAGACAGAATTACTTCCATAATCTTCCCTTTTCCTGATTTATCAAGAACTATTGACAGTGTGGAGTCCAAAACCTGAGAGGGACAGTAAGTGACACAGGTATAAAAACCCAACTCCAGCTCGGTTCTCAGATCTTTCTACAGCACTGAAAGCCTTGACTTTGGAGATTGGACCCCAAACCCCCAAGTAAGAGCGACTCTAATGCATCACTGGCAAAGCAGGGGTGACGCTGAGTACCCCAATGGACAGGGAAAATAGCGTTAGACTGGAGACAGTCTTAGCCCAATTCTATCTTAATCAAAACAGAGTCTCAGAGGGATTCTCGATTTCTATTGAAGAAGATTTTCTTGGCAAAATTGACTTTCCTTTTAGCTCCTGCATGATTTATCTTTTGACTCTTACCTTGCACCAGAAAAAAACACAGGTAAATTTCAGTGCTATTTTTTTTTAAATGCTCTTCAAATTGAGCTGTATAGCATGCATTTCTACCTGCTTTAACTAAATTTCTAAATTTAAACAGCAGTGCAAACCTTGATTTGCACTGCACCTTGAAGATATAGAAACATTTCACTTACAGTACCATTTTTTATTACTAACTCCAATGATAATTTTTATTATTAACTCCAATAATAATGCAATAGGCTATTCAAGCACTGAAAGAACAAACTCACTAAAAATGAAGAAGGTTCCCAGACATGACTTTTCTAGTTACAGATGAACTGTAATCATATGTGGGCCAGATGAAGACTCAAACCACACATAGTTTCTTAGGATGGTGAACTTGCTCATAATGAGCAGATGATCTGTGCCGACATCTATAAAGTTAGGAGCAGACTGTCGAGTCAGAAATTTAAAGTCACACCAGGGAGTCACTTAGCAAAAAGGAGCCCAGAACTCAGGCTACTGTCTGATTTGAGTTTATCACATTAAAACTGAAAGGATATTCCTGGAGAATCATATCTGTCTTGTAGTACTTTCTCACACCTCTGTTGGTTGTCATTATGGAGATATGTGTTTAAACAGCATTACCTACACAGAAAATGACTTATTTGCACATTATCAGCCCCCTCAGCTATAATATTGGCAGTCTCTACATAAGCCAACAGCTCAAAATTTTGGTAAGTCAATTTTACACATTTCTATCAGGTTTACTTCCGTTTAATGAAAAGAAGAGAAAAATCTCCTGTCTCCTAAACATGTACCAAACTTTCCACTTGTCCACTGTACATTTTATTTTCTGGCTTGCCAGCATCTTAATTTGTGACACCAAAGAGCAAAGGATGATTAGTTTATGTAAGATTAGAGTAACATTTGGACATTTTCATGCAGAGAGCAGTAAAAAAGCATTTTAAATAGAACTAAGAGCTATTTTCTCTCTTCATTTCAATGATGAAACATTCAAGACAATCTTTCTTTTTCCATAACTAGCCAATTTCTAGATTCAGCAGGGTAGCAGCTTCCCTACAATTATAGTTTTAGTTGATAATAGGTAAATAGGCAGCTGTGTTCAGCCTCCTGGATTTAATATATTGTACAATCCATTATATTGTTAGACTGAAAAATACTTCAATGCAGCTTATCATCTCAACTCAACTAGAGTACACAGTTTTCTATTCCATAGCTGCATCTTCTTAGTAAATTCAGCAATATAAACAAAATTATAGCATCTTGGATTGGAAGAGACAGCCTACATCATTTAGCTAGTCACTCTCATATTTGATACAGAAGAATTTCTCTTACAACATCCCTTCCCCATTTCTGCAAAGAAGGCTGTGGGAATTTTGATTGCTTTGGGTAGAACTGACATTTTAACAAAAATTAGTCTTCTGAACCATGATACAGAACTTCCTTTGAATTAATTAGATCTTTGATTTCTTTTAGCTAAGCACAAGTCCTTGGCTAAACGTATTTGTAGATATTTTATACTTTTAGGTGTTATTTTAAATGGATTTTTAAAAATTTCCTCTTCAGATTGTTCAATGCTAGTGTATAGAAACACTACAGATTTTGCGTGTTGATCTTGTAGCCTGCCACTTGTTGAATACCATTAGCTCTTTTCAAGGTTTTCTATATATACAATCATGTCATCTGCAAGTAGAAAAAATCCCTGGGGATTGAAATACAAGCTTTTTTAGAAATTAATCAGGACAAAAGTGTTTGATGACTGCCTTATGGTTTTGAACGTCTAGTCTAGAAGTTGAAATGGCAAAGTGCGGCAACATGATGCCAGTTCTGTCAGTGTTCAATATTTACTGCTCACTCACCAGAGTTTTTATGAATAGGCACAGCTCTCAACTCAAATCCTTGGTTACCTGCAAGTCTGACCTTTCAATATGCATGAGTAACTGAAGGTTATTCAGATTATCTATATTCTACATAATCCAAAAGTATATTTCAGAGGTGGGGAGGGGAGTAGATTTAGAAGAGAAGGCAAGGGACAGGTTTTCATTTAAATAATTTCTCACAGCCCCATATCGGGTGTGGTTCTTGAGTGAGCCCAGAGATTCTTTGCTTTAAAAATACAAGGTTGAACCACATAATGAAACGAGATAGAACAGAAGAGCTTATCATTTGAAGAACAGCGTGGCCAAGGTAGCAACCTTGCACTGCTGAGCAGGAGAGGGACGTGCCTTTGCAAAAACTGCTGCTGTTACATTTCTGGGGTATTTTCAATCCATTACTTTTATTTCTGTTTTTCTCTGTTGCTAGAAACTAGGCTTTAGGAACAGTCGTGTGTGAAGGGATGGGCATAACCACAAAGAGGTGGGGGTCTACCCAACAAGCTAAGGGTCCTGGCCAAGTTTTCCATACAGAAATATTTCCCATTCTCTGCTCCCAGTTTTTCTCAAAGAAGATATTGGTCTTTGACCTTTATTTAAAAAAAAAAAAAACTCAATAGAATTTAAGTATAAAGAACAAAGTTTGTTTGGTAGATAGATAAGATAGATAATGGGATGATAAATGCATTTATAAATATATTAAATATGTTATATATATTTAATATATTGTATATTTATTATCTATGCATGCTTTTTTCTCTGTTAATTCAAAGGTTAATTGAAATGCCTTTGCTTGAGGACATCTATATTCAATTCGCTCCTAACTTGTGCCTGATTTTAAAACTCCCAACCCCTACTTCACAGAAGATTTTGCCATTGTGCTTTATGTTAGAAATATTTGCAAATGATTTCTCATGTCAGTGACAAACCAGAAGAGAAATAGCAGCATCCCTGTGTTACATAAGATAATTGCACAGCCCTTCAAAGCTCCTCCCCTGCAGGCTTTCCAGTTTGATTAGTGCTTCTTTCTTGAGACTGGCATCACTGGGCGCATTTTGAACCCACTGACTTAACTCGATATTACATCCAGATCATATTTTCATTTCCTATAATCATCCACATTTAATCTGAAATAAGTTTTAAAAACACTTTCCTTAGAAAAAAATAAACATTTCATGAAGCATCATGAACCTAACAACCAGACCAACAACAACAAAAGCCAGAATGTAATAGGAACTCAAATCAGATTATTAAAATATATATAATCGTAATGAATTCTAAAGACCCCTAACTACCACGTACATGCTATTATGAATTGTGGGTGCAAAGGGGGTTAAATGCAAGCCAAAGCGGCCAGGCTGAAAACTTCCCAGAGACGGAGGAAAGGGCCTGGAGTGTGTGTTTCTGCACTGCAGGAATTCTTTTTAACCAGGACACAGCTGAGAAGCCAATCTTCAGGTTATGACCCAGGGTGGGATTATTTATACATATTCCACCACCATATACATTCCACTGCAGTCCTCAGACAGAGAAAGTTGTCAAACTATGAGAATACACCAGTACAGGGAAAAGTCATGCTCGGGAAATAGATGTTTTTACATAGTTCTTCGGAAAATACAGCCTGTCAGCAGGAACAGATGATGGACCTGCGTTTTCTACCAGTGGTAATGAATGAGACCCCCAGGCAGTCCTGGGCTGGAGGATACGGACAAGAGCCACACAGGAGACCAGTTATAGCTTCTTGGAGCTGGGACCCTTATACTCAGGCTTATTTTTCAGGTTGTGTTCAAACAGAAGTCCACAAAGTGTTTGATGCTCCTCCTCTCAAAGGGTGGAGCCTAATTCCCCTGTATTTGAGTGCAGGCTGGACTCGGTGCTCAGTCCCAACTGAAGTGAGAATGGCGTCCATTTCTCTCTCTGTCTTGGATCACTCCCTGTGGGGAAAGCCACACTGCCGTGAAGGGAGGACGCTCCAGCCGCCCTGTGGAGAGGCGCAAGGCACATGCCGACACCACGGGAGGGAGCCATCGTGTCAGTGGACCGCCCCGCCCTGGTGAAGCCTTGAGATGTTTGCACCCCTGGGCGACAGCCAGACTGCAGCCGTATGAGGGACCCTGAGCAGGACACCCCAGCTCTGCCACTCCCAGATTCCTGATGCTCAGAAACGGTGCAAGATAATAAATGTTTGTTGTTTTAAGCTGCCAAGTTTAGGGGTAACCTTTACACAGCAAATACATTTCCCAAATTGTAAAATATGTATGGATTGCCTTCCTAAGAATGATTTCAATCCTCTTCAATGAATTCCTTCATTGCCTTTTTTATCCTTTTGAGAGGAGAACATTTACTGAGTTGCCTACAATGAACAAAGACACTTTCTCTCTTTTAATGCCCGCATGCATATTTTCTTCCTTTTAATCCACACAACGATCCTACCAGATATTTTTATCTTGCAGATGAAAATGAAGCACAGTGAGTTTAAGTAACTTGCCCAAGGTAGCACAGCCAGGAAGTGGAAGAGCTGGGATTCAAAACCAGGTTGGTCAATTTCCTAGACTGTTAAGATTTCCCAAGCTTAATTCCCTAACTAGTCCATCTACTGCCCCGATTCTGGTTTGTTTTGTTTTTTTCTTTTTTTACATTGACTTTTAAAAAATTCCCAGTTATAGAACAACTTCACATACTGATTTAGATAGCCAGTGTTTGTATTTGGGAGACTGATGACATCATTCAAGATTTGGGTGCTGAGAATGGACAGATGAGGTGAGCAGCCTGCAGGACGGGGCACTGCTGGCCCAGCTGCTTCCTCTCTGTGGCTGCCAACGTCCAAAAAGGGCTTGTACATAGACTGCATTTACCTTTGCTCATTGCCTTTTCAGCTGCTCATGAGTCAAATTGTGTCTCTGTCCTGCTGTTGTAGTTGTGGACTGGATACCACTTAAGGGCTGAAGTTTACATAATTCACCACACTTAAATCAATCATTGTTTTCCTTATCACATCCAATTAATATCACATGCCAATTATTTACCTATGAATCACTTACTAAACACTATGTAGAAACCTTCACATAAATCTCTATATTTTACTTAACAATATGCTGAAATCTGTTTGAAAGTGTATGGTTGATATTGGCTTAGCTTAGTAATTTTGAAGCTGTTGGGATAAGAAAAAAGAATATATTGTTTTTGGTAATGTGGGATCTACTGTGGGAGAAGGAAGAAATGAACATGGTATGAGGAAAGGTGATAAGAGGTTTCTATGATATTTGGGTTCAAATTTAATGGCTTCAAGTTGCTTAGGTTTGAGACTCATAAAACATTACATGGCGCGGCAAGACAAGACAACCACAGGCAATGTGCTCACCCAACAACTAGATTTCCTCTTTCTTTCTAAATACCCTCCCCTACTTAAACAAGCCAGGAATCCTTGGATAAATGGCAGACTCCATGTCTGGGTAAGGGAAAATATGCACTTCATACCAAAATACATGGACGCATTCAAAGTCTAGAAGGGACATATCAAAACTATGTAGGACATGGCACAGTTTTGCCCTGGCCACATTCTTTAAAGAATGCTAACTAGTGAATGTAAAAAGAATGGCAGAATTACACATATTTTTTTCTATTGCAAATGCAATAATTGATTCAAGCAAGACTATCAAAGAATCCTTCAAGAGGTTGTCGGAGAATAGCATATTCCCACAGATTACTCACTAATTATACAAGACAAAGGCTGCCTTTATAATGGAAATATTGAGACTTCAGTTAACCAGATAATGAAACTCAGCATTGCATACAATGGGATGATCTGACATTACACCAGGCTGATATGATATAATGGAAGTATACACCACCTATGCAATATTCTTGTCAAATACGTTTAATTTGAATATAATCATAAGAAATACAATCGTGAGGAAATAGTAGGAGAAATCCAGATTGCAGTATATTATAAAAGACAACCGTCTTTACATTCTTAAAAAAAAAAAAAAAAGCCTGTGCTACGAAAGACAAAATGGCTTCAAGTTGCTTAGCTTTGAGACTCATAAAACATTGCATGGCACAGCAAGACAAGACAACCAAATGCAATGTGTGATCCTTAGCCAGACCTGGATAAGGAAAACTAGCACAGCCATCAGGGACATCTGGGAGACAAATGTAGTTATGAATATATGCTGCATATTAAATAACATTAGATCAATGCTAAATTCCTTAGAAATCATAGTAATATCATGGTTATGTAAGGATGACTTTGTATTTAAGAGATACATACAGAATTACTAGAGAAGAAATATTATGATATATGCAACTTTCAAATAAATCAACAAAAAATATATTCATACATATGTGCATATATATGTGCACACACTCATATACATATGCACATTTATCTCATGTTTGTGTGTGGGTGTAGATATACAAGGAATGTGGGTACAGGTTTGTGAGAAAGGAAATGTGTTAAAACATAAAAGAATAGTGAATGGTCATGAAATATAGTGTTTATCGTACTATTTTTTCAAAATAAAAAGAGGGTGTGGTAGTTAATTTCATGTGTCAACTTGGCTAGGTTATAGTGTCCAGTTGTTTGATCAGTCAAGCACTGGCCTGATTACTGTGATGGTATTCATAAATAGATTAGCATTTATAGTTAGCTCACTGCATCTACAATCAACAAAGGAGACTGACCTCATCAACTCCTCATCCAATCAGTTAGAGTTCTTAAATCAGAACTGAGCATTTTGGCAGTCAGTAAAAAGAATTTTGGCCTCTTTTTCAGCCAGCTACCTTCTCCTGGAGAGCACAACTTCAAATTCATTGGTATTTCCAACTTGTGGCCTGGCCTATAGAATTCAGCCTTGCTAATCCCGATAGTCACATGATCCAATTCCTTTAATAAATGTACTCCTTGGTATCTATACATCTACAGTTATAAATAGTTCTTGTTGGATTTACCACGATTAATACAGCTGAGGAAAAATTTTTACCGGAGAGAGGGAAGGAAGAAAATCAACCTGAAATTTTTATTGATTGAGTTAAAATAAATCACTTTTTTTTTGGTGTGTCAAGCAACTGAGCAACCGAATTTTTCACATTTTAATAGGATGCCCTGGAGCTTTACAGTCTCACATTTATAACCTCAGTGGAATTCTACAACCAATCACTGAATCCAAAGTTTTTCCAAATATTTCTGGAAGCAAAAACTGTGTTCCAGAGCCAGAGAATCAAAAGAAACCATCAAAATATTGGTGGTCAAAACATTATCAGAGACCTATGAATCTAAACATTAAAAAAAAAAAAAAAAGCCAAATTTTTTATCTCAATTCAATATCCTCAATACTTTTAGATCCAAACGTATTGTGCTAACAATAAGCATGTTTCCATGTTCAACTATTTGACTAGAGTATGCGAAAACTTGAATATTTCATCCATTAAATAGCACTTAACATCCAAAATCCATTCACAAATTGAACTTTATGCTAAATATTATGGTGATACTTTTACAGACCAAATCCCTTCAAGGGGACAATCTCTTAGTCTAATTTTTTTGAGAGGAGTTACTATGAAACAGAGAAACTTTATAGGGTCTTCATGTCTATATAATTACTAGCCTTTTTTTCACCTAGAATATCTAGCTTTTTCATACCATTTACAAAGATTTTCATTCAAACTACATCTAAAAAGAGGTTAAAAAAATAGATTTTCAGTCATAAAGAACTAGGTTTACTTTGCCTTATTTGGCCTAACACAGGCCCATGGGAAGATCCTCTCAACACTGAAATATAAACCTTGCTTTAGATTTGTTTCCCTCTCAGCCTGAATTATAAGCACCTAAGCATGAGCATTAAGTCTTCAAACACACTTAAGATGATATTCTGTGTGTGTATATATAAATATGTATCTCTTAAAAGTGGCTAATTGATTTCATAATTTAATGGATTAAAATAAGTGGAAAATATTCCAATAGATTGAGAGTTAATATTACATGAATCCCACAGAATTTGTGGACAAATAATCTGACCTGTTCCTGTTTCTATGACTTAAGTCATCTGAATGTCTCTGCTGAGCAGAAACTGCACTTAGACACAACCTATTTGAAAGAATGCTTAAAGTTCATCAAGTGTGATTACATTCTGTTCAACACTGTAAAATGCAGTCAAGTGCAAACGATTATTGAGCAAATTATGAATGATTCATTCATGGCAGGTTTTTCATTAGAAGGTAATATCTCCTTTCCCGTAAAGTCAACATTATGATCCAATATTATTATTAATAAATTCCATTTATTAGAATTTATGTTATTAAACAAGATATGAAAAGAGAATCTTCTTAAGTGTCACACATCATTTAAATTAGCCTCCACCTAAAAATGAACACACACACACTGTGGTCCAAGGGGGAGGGGTGGGGTGTGATAGGATGTATAATATGATGTGAGAGAGTATGTTTACCTGTATGTGTGTGAGTGTGTGCACAGGTTTCATCAATAATCTTTGATACATGCCTGAAATTGAAGTATAAATACTTATCTCTTTTAATTTTTAAAAATACTTCAGGATTAGTAACAAATTAGATTTTTGGATATTTTCAAAGGGTTAGCTCAGGAAAGGCATTGGCAGAAGGAAAGCCAGGGGTTTTTATGAAGACATTTGTGCAAATCAGGGAAGTTGAGTAGCCAAAGGATCACACAAGCACAAAGGGAAAAACAGCTGGCAAGAGGCCCAGGAAAGTCACAACAGCTTCTAGAACTAGATGTAAGAGGAAGTTGGGAGCAGCTCACCTCCTTTCCAGCTTCACCTGTGGGTGAACTTGGAGTTCCAAAAAATCCTTTGGTATCCCGTTTTTCAATAACACTAGCTAAGTGGCTATATGAGAGTTATCTATTTAGTTTGGAGTTTGAAATACATATACTCTCACAGTTTCTTTTTCCACTGAATTAAGAGATGATGCTTTCACTTCCTGTATCTTTATAAAAAGCTGCCTCACAATTTATAGGGCCACTGGTCACTCTTGAGATATTAAAAGATATAAGTAGGAATTCAAAATTAAGAACCCCTCCCTTATAGATGAGTTTTGCCCTTCAGTAAATTTCATGAGTGACCTATTACCCATGAGCAGGGATTACAGAGCCATAATCCTTGAGAGAATAACTGCCAAAGATTTCAATTTACTTAATTTAACAGGGTTTTAATCAATTTCAAGGACTTAAATTGATTAACAAACTGCAGGACAATTAAGGTTCTGATAGTATATAATATAGTTTTATCCAATTGAATCCATAGACAAGTTTATGAGCAATCTATTGATCATAGCATGCAAAGTATTCCTGCTTGGGTGCCCCAAATTTCACATTTTTAGTGCCAGATGTGGGTTTCAATTGTTAATAAATTTCTGGAGTGAAACAACATGGTGCAGCATTTCAAGAATGGGAAGATCTCATGAATATATAGTAAGAAAAAGAAGGTGCTTGAGCCCTTAGCTCACTGGTTCTGCCTTTCAGATCCTCTTCAGTCTGATAAAATCTAATCTGATAAGTATCTACTGTGTCTGAAAGGAGGGGGAAGAGGGTGCTTATTAGTTCACGTATTTATTTACAAATGTAGATTAAGGATATACAGTGTGTCAGGCAACACGGATCACCAGGGATTCAGAGATGAACAAAGAGCCCCACACAAGATGCTCACAGTATAGCCAGGCAGAGATATGGAAAGACAAGACAGCAGTGCATTATAATTGAACTTGCGGAGATATGCCCACAGTGCTGCAGGAGTTTAGAGAGGTGTATAAACTTGCCAGTCAAGAAAATAAGGGAGTTTTAAGTAGTGTGATGTTGTTGAAATAGGAGCAAGGGTTAGAAAATGAAAGTTTGCATCATACTTCAAGGATCAAAGAATAACAAATAAAGGAGGTAGTATTTTGTGCTACATGTATTGAGAATGCATAGACAGATTTTAAGGAATGGAGTGACAGTATCCATTCTAAAGTTCCTAAGATAACTGTTTAGAAGGCAGAGTTTCAGCTCTGGGAAGTATGTTTCATCACAGAGTATAGGATAATTTTCCGAGTAACACAGAAAAATGTAAATCACTGGGAGCAAACACTGTAATTCACAATGACATAAAAACTATTTTATATCATGAACACAAAGCAGCCAAAAGAAAGGTATCTTAAACTGGAAAGGGAGAGAAACGGGGCTTAAAATATGTGATGAAGAATGATTTAAAAGCTCTTTAGGCTGCCGTGTAAATGGTTTGGCAGCAAGGAATTCTGGAAAAGTATGTCACTTCAAGGAAGTTAAATCCCTGATGAGCTGCCAGGCAATTTAATAGAAGCTGGGCATCGAGCAGACTTAGTCACTTCCTTAGGGATTGATGTACCACAGACCATCCATTTATAGTGAAGAAAAAGCTGAGCAGTACTGTGGGAAATGTCTAAGCATTTCCAATGGAAGTCCTTCCTCAACAGGTGGGGAAAGTTGGGGTGAAGCTGTGGACAATGTCCCTAAATAGATCACCCAGTACCTCCCATGGCCCTCCAGTGCAGCTCTTCAGATTGCGGCAGATCTTTCTGATGTCCCTCTGCATTGCACCTGGATCCATTCAATGTGGGGCTGCCTGACTAGAGACTCAGGAGGGAATGCCAACACAGGCTCCACCCTCTCTGTACCCAGGCGGACAGATAAGGCACTGGAGTAAAAGGAAATAATTAAGGACAACTAACCTCTATTTATGAAGCAGAAACATATAACTAGTCAATGCCCAGGTTCATTCCTTTGCAAAAATAATAAACATTCACTTTAGGATAGGATAACGCGTAAGGGTGATGAATCATACCATGTTTCACTTTGCTGTTGATAATGTTTTTTATATGTTTACAATTTTGGCTTCAAATGATGGCAATCAAGTGTTCTGTTAAAATGAATATTTTTACTTAAAATTATAAAAACTCATATGGCCACACTGAAAAGGAAAAAGCAACTCAGGTTAAAGCATACAGTGTTTCTTTCCGTTAAATGCTTCACCTTATTTTCAGTATAAATTATACACAAATGTATTTATTTCATTTTTCTAAATTAATAGCAGCTATAAATGACACTGTGGCTCAGCTCCTGAGAGTTGCCAAGTTAAGGCAGTACGACTTGGGGTTATGACCCTGAAATGGCAGATAATAAATCACTGAAAAACTGCAGCCTTAACATATGCCCTTTTAAAGCAAATAAAACCAACCTCAAATAAAAGGGAATTTAATTTTTATTTTCATTTATGAGGCAAAAAAAAAAGCACTGTGACATGCATAAGATTTTCTTAGTATCTTAGAGCTCCTATGGGGACCAACATGTTGCTTTTTTTTTTTTTTTAATTCAGTTTTATTGAAATATATTCACAAACCATACAGTCATCCATGGTATACAATCAGCTGTTCACAGTATGATCATATAGTTATGCGTTCATCACCACAATCTATTTCTGAACATTTTCCTTACATCAGAAAGAATCAGAATAAGAATAAAAAATAAAAGTGAGAACAGAATACCCAAACCATCCCCCCATCCCACCCTATTTGTCATTTAGTTTTTACTCCCATTTTTCTACTGATTTTTTTCAATTTTTTAACTTTGTTTATCAAAAAATTAAAAACAAACAGGCAAACAACAACCAAAAAAACCCCACAACATTTCAAACAAAGCAATGGATTAAGGAAAACAAATAACCTACAATAACTACTTTGCTTCCAATATGTTCCTACCATACCCCAAGAAAATTAATAAACCATGTCCAAACAGAGGAGTAAGAAAAACAAATAATCTAAAATAACTACATTGCTTCCAACATGTTCCTACCATACCCCAAGAAAATTAACAACCCCTAAGAAAACAAAGGAATAAGAGAAAAAAAAAACCTAAAATAACTCTATTGCTTCCAACATGATCTTACTATATCCAAGAAAGTTTACAAACCATAATCATTCCTGAGCATTCCCATAACATTGAGATTACCCTCCATAGTTTATCTGTTCTTATTAGATTATCATTCCCCCTCCACTAATTGGTATCTCTAGGTCCCCTACATTCTACAGTATAAAACATTGTACATTTTTCACAGAATTCACATTAGTGGTAACATACAATATCTCTCTTTTTGTGCCTGGCTTATTTTGCTCAGCATTATGTCTTTTTTTTTTTTTTTTTTTAATCTTCATTTTATTGAGATATATTCATATACCACGCAGTCATACAAAACAAATCGTACTTTCGATTGTTCACAGTACCATTACATAGTTGTACATTCATCACCCAAATCAATCCCTGAAACCTTCATTAGCACACACACAAGAATAACAAGAATAATAATTAGAGTGAAAAGGAGCAATTGAAGTAAAAAAGAACACTGGGTACCTTTGTCTGTTTGTTTCCTTCCCCTATTTTTCTACTCATCCATCCATAAACTAGACGAAGTGGAGTGTGGTCCTTATGGCTTTCCCAATCCCCTTGTCACTCCTCATAAGCTACATTTTTATACAACTGTCTTCGAGATTCATGGGTTCTGGATTGTAGTTTGATAGTTTCAGGTATCCACCACCAGCTACCCCAATTCTTTAGAACCTAAAAAGGGTTGTCTAAAGTATGCGTAAGAGTGCCCACCAGAGTGAACTCTCGGCCCCTTTTGGATTCTCTCTGCCACTGAAGCTTATTTCATTTCCTTTCACATCCCCCTTTTGGTCAAGAAGATGTTCTCCGTCCCACGATGCCAGGTCTACATTCCTCCCCGGGAGTCATATTCCACGTTGCCAGGGAGATTCACTCCCCTGGGTGTCTGATCCCACGTAGGGGGGAGGGCAGTGATTTCACCTTTCAAGTTGGCTTAGCTAGAGAGACAGGGCCACATCTGAGCAACAAAGAGGCATTCGGGAGGAGGCTCTTAGGCACAACCACAGGGAGGCCTAGCCTCTCCTTTGCAGCAACCGTCTTCCCAAGGGTAAAACCTGTGGTATAGGGCCCAACCCATCAAACCACCAGTCCCCTATGTCTGTGGTCATGTTAGCAACCATGGAGGTGGGGTAGGCGAATACCCCTGCATTCTCCACAGGCTCCTCAAGGGGGCACTACATCTTTTTTTTTTCCTTGTTTTTTATTTTTTTTTGTTTTTTTTTTAACTTTCCCTTCTTTTTTAAATCAACTGTATGAAAAAAAAGTTAAAAAGAAAACAAACATACAATGAAAGAACATTTCAAACAGACCATAACAAGGGAGTAAGAAAAAGACAACTAACCTAAGATAACTGCTTAACTTCCAACATGTTCCTACTTTACCCCAAGAAAGTTACCTAATATAGCAACATTTCTGTGAACTTGCTCCTACTATATCCATCAGAAATTAACAGACCATAGTCATTCCTGGGCATCCCCAGAACGTTAAATAGCTTACCTGTTCTTCTTGGATTATTGTTCCCCCTTCCTTAATTGCTCTCTATTGCTAGTTCCCCTACATTTTACATTATAAGCCATTTGTTTTTCATTTTTCAAAGTTCACATTAGTGGTAGCATATAATATTTCTCTTTTTGTGCCTGGCTTATTTCGCTTAGCATTATGTCCTCAAGGTTCATCCATGTTGTCATATGTTTCATGAGATCGTTCCTTCTTACTGCCGCGTAGTATTCCATCGTGTGTATATACCACATTTTATTTATCCACTCATCTGTTGAAGGACATTTGGGTTGTTTCCATCTTTTGGCAATTGTGAATAATGCTGCTATGAACATTGGTGTGCAGATATCTGTTCGTGTCACTGCTTTCCGATCTTCCGGGTATATACCGAGAAGTGCAATCGCTGGATCGAATGGTAACTCTATATCTAGTTTTCTAAGGAACTGCCAGACTGACTTCCAGAGTGGCTGAACCATTATACAGTCCCACCAACAGTGAATAAGAGTTCCAATTTCTCCACATCCCCTCCAGCATTTGTAGTTTCCTGTTTGTTTAATGGCAGCCATTCTAACCGGTGTTAGATGGTATCTCATTGTGGTCTTAATTTGCATCTCTCTAATAGCTAGTGAAGCTGAACATTTTTTCATGTGTTTCTTGGCCATTTGTATTTCCTCTTCAGAGAACTGTCTTTTCATATCTTTTGCCCATTTTATAATTGGGCCAACTGTACTATTGTCATTGAGTTGTAGGATTTCTTTATATATGCAAGATATCAGTCTTTTGTCAGATACATGGTTTCCAAAAATTTTTTCCCATTGAGTTGGCTGCCTCTTTACCTTTTTGAGAAATTCCTTTGAGGTGCAGAAACTTCTAAGCTTGAGGAGTTCCCATTTATCTATTTTCTCTTTTGTTGCTTGTGCTTTGGGTGTAAAGTCTAGGAAGTGGCCGCCTAATACAAGGTCTTGAAGATGTTTTCCTACATTATCTTCTAGGAGTTTTATGGTACTTTCTTTTATATTGAGATCTTTGGTCCATTTTGAGTTAATTTTTGTGTAGGGGGTGAGGTAGGGGTCCTCTTTCATTCTTTTGGATATGGATATCCAACTCTCCCAGCCCCATTTGTTGAAAAGACCATTATGACTCAATTCAGTGACTTTGGGGGCCTTATCAAAGATCAGTCAGCCATAGATCTGAGGGTCTGTCTCTGAATTCTCAATTCGATTCCATTGATCTATATGTCTATCTTTGTGCCAGTACCATGCTGTTTTGGCAACTGTGGCTTTATAATAAGCTTCAAAGTCAGGGAGTGTAAGTCCTCCGACTTCGTTTTTCTTTTTTAGAGTGTCTTTAGCAATTCGAGGCATCTTCCCTTTCCAAATAAATTTGATAACTAGCTTTTCCAAGTCTGCAAAGTAGGTTGCTGGAATTTTGATTGGGATTGCATTGAATCTGTAGATGAGTTTGGGTAGAATTGACATCTTAATGACATTTAGTCTTCCTATCCATGAACATGGAATATTTTTCCATCTTTTAAGGTCCCCTTCTATTTCTTTTAGTAGAGTTATGTAGTTTTCTTTGTATAGGTCTTTTACATCTTTGGTTAAGTTTATTCCTAGGTACTTGATTTTTTTAGTTGCTATTGAAAATGGTATCTTTTTCTTGAGTGTCTCTTCAGTTTGTTCATTTCTAGCATATAGAAACATTACTGACTTATGTGCATTAACCTTGTATCCCGCTACTTTGCTAAATTTGTTTATTAGCTCTAGTAGCTGTATCGTCGATTTCTCAGGGTTTTCTAGATATAAGATCATATCATCTGCAAACAATGACAGTTTTATTTCTTCTTTTCCAATTTGGATGCCTTTTATTTCTTTGTCTTGCCGGATTGCCCTGGCTAGCACTTCCAGCACAATGTTGAATAACAGTGGTGATAGCGGGCATCCTTGTCTTGCTCCTGATCTTAGAGGGAAGGCTTTCAGTCTCTCACCATTGAGTACTATGCTGGCTGTGGGTTTTTCATATATGCTCTTTATCATGTTGAGGAAGTTTCCTTCAATTCCTACCTTTTGAAGTGTTTTTATCAAAAACGGATGTTGGATTTTGTCAAATGCTTTTTCAGCATCTATTGAGATGATCAATTGATTTTTCCCTTTTGACTTGTTAATGTGTTGTAATACACTGATTGATTTTCTTATGTTGAACCATCCTTGCATGCCTGGAATAAACCCCACTTGGTCATGGTGTATGATTTTTTTAATGTGTCTTTGGATTCGATTTGCAAGTATTTTGTTAAGGATTTTTGCATCTATATTCATTAGGGAGATTGGCCGGTAGTTTTCCTTTTTTGTAACATCTTTGCCTGGTTTTGGTATTAGATTGATGTTAGCTTCATAAAATGAGTTACATAGTGTCCCATTTTCTTCAATGTTTTGAAAGAGTTTGAGTAAGATTGGTGTCAGTTCTTTCTGGAAAGTTTGGTAGAATTCCCCTGTGAAGCCATCTGGCCCTGGGCATTTATTTGTGGGAAGATTTTTGATGACTGATTGGATCTCTTTGCTTGTGATGGGTTGGTTGAGGTCTTCTATTTCTTCTCTGGTCAGTCTAGGTTGTTCATATGTTTCCAGGAAATTGTCCATTTCCTCTACATTATCCAGTTTGTTGCCATACAGTTGTTCATAGTATCCTCTTATAATTTTTTTAATTTCTTCAGGATCTGCAGTTATGTCACCTTTTTCATTCATTATTTTGTTTATATGGGTCTTCTCTCTTTTTGATTTTGTCAGTCTAGCTAGGGGCTTGTCAATCTTGTTGATCTTCTCAAAGAACCAACTTTTGGTGGTATTTATCCTCTCTATTGTTTTTTTGTTCTCTATGTCATTTATTTCTGTTTTAATCCTTGTTATTTCTTTTCTTCTACTTGGTTTAGGATTGGTTTCCTGTTCATTTTCTAGCTTCTTCAGTTGATCCATTAGTTCTTTGATTTTGGCTCTTTCTTCCTTTTTAATATATGCGTTTAGTGCTATAAATTTCCCCCTTAGCACTGCTTTTGCTGCATCCCATAGGTTTTGTTATGTTGTGTTCTCATTTTCATTCGTCTCTATATATTTAGCAATTTCTCTTGCTATTTCTTCTTTAACCCACTGATTGTTTAGGAGTGTGTTGTTTAACCTCCAGGTATTTGTGAATTTTCTAAGTCTCTGATGGTTATTGACTTCTAATTGTATTCCATTGTGGTCAGAGAATGTGCTTTGAATAATTTCAATCTTTTTAAATTTATTGAGGCTTGTTTTATGTCCCAGCATATGATCTATTCTGGAGAAAGTTCCGTGAGCACTAGAAAAGTATGTGTATCCTGGTGATTTGGGATGTAATGTCCTGTATATGTCTGTTAAATCTAATTCATTTATCAGATTGTTTAGGTTTTCAATTTCCTTATTGGTCTTCTGTCTGGTTGATCTATCTATAGGAGAGAGTGATGTGTTGAAGTCTCCCACAATTATTGTGGAAACATCAATTGCTTCCTTTAGTTTTGCCAGTGTTTCTCTCATGTATTTTGTGGCACCTTGGTTGGGTACATAGACATTTACGATTGTTATTTCTTCTTGCTGAATTGCCCCTTTTATTAGTACGTAGTGGCCTTCTTTGTCTCTCAAAACATCCCTGCATTTAAAGTCTATTTTATCTGAGATTAATATTGCTACACCTGCTTTCTTTTGGCTGTAGCTTGCATGAAATATTTTTTTCCATCCTTTCACTTTCAGTTTCTTTGTGTCCCTGTGTCTAAGATGAGTCTCTTGTATGCAACATATTGATGGATAATTTTTTTTCGATCCATTCTGCGAATCTATATCTTTTAATTGGGGAGTTTAATCCATTTACATTCAACGTTATAACCGTGAAGGCATTTCTTGAATCAGCCATCTTATCCTTTGGTTTACATTTGTCATATTTTTCCCCCTCTGTCTATTAATATCCTTTATTGTACCCATACCGAATCTCTTTAGTACTGAACCTTTCTCCAAGTCTCTCTGTCCTTTCTTTGTTTCTCTGTCTGTAGGGCCCCCTTGAGTATCTCCAGTAGGGCAGGTCTCTTGTTAGCAAATTCTCTCAGCATTTGTTTGTCTGTGAAAAATTTAAGCTCTCCCTCAAATTTGAAGGAGAGCTTTGCTGGATAAAGTATTCTTGGCTGGAAATTTTTCACACTCAGGATTTTAAATATATCGTGCCACTGCCTTCTTGCCTCCATGGTGGCTGCTGAGTAGTCACTACTTACTCTTATGCTGTTTCCTTTGTATGTGGTGAATTGCTTTTCTCTTGCTGCTTTCAGAACTTGTTCCTTGTCTTCTGTGTTTGATAGTGTGATCAGTATATGTCTGGGAGTGGGTTTATTTGGATTTATTCTATTTGGAGTTCGCTGAGCATTTATGATTTGTGTATTTATTTTGTTTAGAAGATTTGGGAAGTTTTCCCCAACAATTTCTTTGAATACTCTTCCTAGACCTTTACCCTTTTCTTCCCCTTCTGGGACACCAATGAGTCTTATATTTGGACGTTTCATATTATCTATCATATCCCTGAGGTCCATTTTGATTTTTTCAATTTTTTTCCCCATTCTTTCTTTTATGCTTTCATTTTCCATTCTGTCATCTTCGAGGTCACTGATTTGTTGTTCAACTTCCTCTAGTCTTGTACTACGAGTGTCCAGAATCTTTTTAATTTGGTCAACAGTTTCTTTAATTTCCATAAGATCATCCATTTTTTTATTTAGTGTTGCAATGTCTTCTTTATGCTCTTCTAGGGTCTTCTTGATTTCCTTTATCTCCCGTACTATGGTCTCATTGTTCATCTGTAGTTCTTTGAGTAGCTGCTCTAGGTGCTGTGTCTCTTCTGGTCTTTTGATTTGGGTGCTTGGGCTTGGGTTATCCATATCGTCTGTTTTTTTCATATGCTTTATAATTTTCTGTTGTTTTTGGCCTCGTGGCATTTGCTGAACTTGATAGGGTTCTTTTAGGATTTGTAGACCAATTGAAGTCCTTATCTCTAATTTATCAGATCTACAGCTTCGTGGAGTACACTTTCTCTAACTAACCAGCAGGTGGCGTCCACGAGCCACCTGTTCTCCACAAGCCAGTTCTCCCCTGCTTAGCCTTTTTGGTGAGTGGGGGAGTGAGTCTTGTGGGGTCCAATTGGTGTACCAAGCTTGCGTGTGTAGTTGGTGTTGCCTGCCCTGTATATGGGGCGTGTTTCTGGGCAGTCAGGGAGGGGGGGGTGGCTCTAACAATCAAATCTCCCTGGTGATCCTAGAGTTTTAAAGCTGCTGCAATAGTCTAATCCTTCAGTTCAGTCCTGCCACAGTTTGTCTCTGCCACTGACCCACAAGTCCTTGGTATTGGCGTATGGCTCCTGAGACTTTCAAGTGGGCCCCTCTTCCAGGCCGTGCACCCCGGGTCCTCTGTTGAGGGATGACTGTGCTATGTCACAGGTGAGTGCCGTCCCCCCAGGGCAGTTCTGGGCTGCTGGGCTGTGTAGGGAGGCTCCCAGTCTGCTCAAATGATGGCTGAATGGGGCTTTGTTAATTCACACTGCTCTACCTTCCCAACTCTGGGACAATCAGCTGAGGTTGCAGGGAAGGCTAATGTCCACGCCCAGTTTTGTGGTGTGTGCCTGTTATCTGAAGCACTTCCGTCACACTGGGTTGTCTGGGCTATGGGGCTGGCGATGGGCAGGAGTGTTTCCTGTCCACCAGGATGATGGCTGTGAGCGGACACCCCCCTTTTCTTAGGAAGTTGTGGTGTTTAGTGAATTTTCTCAGTTGTGGTGTTTAGTGAATTTTCTCAGCCACTGGATTATTGCGTTTTGTCTCAGAGCTCTCCTAGTTCTGCTCTTGACTTGACCTGCCCAAATAGCAAGTCTTTGAAGCTTTCTGTATTGGGCTTCTTAGAGTATTTGTTTTAGAAAAAGAAAAAAGGATTAAAAAAAAAAAAAACGGGCCCTCCTCAGAGATCTAATGGGTTATTGAAATGCTAAGAGACAAAGCAACCAGGGCCATTAAGGAAAGGTCCACAGGGCAGAGAGATCAGCTTTTCTTCGGGATTTGCATATGCGCCTCAGGGCCCTTCCCCTTTCTATGTTCACCAGAACTCCAAAAATCCTCCGCTTTTATTTTGGAGTTTTTCGGGTTGTTTTTTTCTATGCCTGTCTCCTCTCTGCTGGGCTGGCTGCTCTCAGATTCTCTGGTGTCTGGTCTCAGTCTATCTATGGTTGGAGTTTGAATCAGTAGAATGAGTTTCCGATAAGGGCTGCCACTGCAGTTCTCCCTTCTCCTTCCCGGAGCTGACAGCCCCTCCTCCCCCGGGACTGAGCCTGGCAGGGAGGGGCGCGGGTCCCCTGGCCGCAAAAACTTACAGATTTCGCTGATCTCAGCAGTTCCACGTTTTCATGAGTGTTGTATGAAGTATGCCCAAAGTCAGATAGCTCTTTGGTGTCCAGTCCACGCAGTTCTTCGCTTTCTACCTACTTTCCTGGAGGAGTAACTAAAACATACAGCTCACCAGTCTGCCATCTTGCCCCGCCTCTCCCCCAACATGTTGCTTTAACATCATGATGGAAGAAATTCCCTGTCCCAAGACGATGTCCTTATTATCATACTGCCAGGCTAAAGCATCATAGGGTTGCTTTTGTAATCATGGTAATAGATTAATTTCATTATAAGCACAGTTCATTCCATCACATTTGTGACCAAGAACACACACTCTCAATGTGGCTGCTTGTGATGGAGCATGCCTATTTTGGTTATGGAAAATACAGAGCAAAGCGAATCACACAGACATTACACTAGAAAATGAGGGTGAATGCCTGCTCTAGTAAAGATCATTTCAAAGAAAGCCCCTCTGACAAAGTTGCTGTGTGTGATGGTGGAACCAAATAAATAACACTCTTTTCTTCTTAGAATGCTTCCTTTGGAAGGAAAGGGTAGGCAGTGAGGACAGTCAAAGGCACAGAACAATGGGAACATCAACCGTGTAGAACAAGAACCCGGGATTACTCAGTGCTGCTCCATCTGAGGGCAGGATTCAAGACCAAAAACCTTCTGGCTCCAAAATCTGTGTCCTTTCTCCTTATTGCACTTACCTAAGATTCTATACAATAAATAACCCTACATTGTTACTTTCTAACAACTCTTT
This sequence comes from Choloepus didactylus, assembly GCF_015220235.1. NCBI lineage: Eukaryota > Metazoa > Chordata > Mammalia > Pilosa > Megalonychidae > Choloepus > Choloepus didactylus. The sequence continues at coordinate 15,013,152 of NC_051330.1, read as the reverse complement.
GTATAAGAGACTACTTTTATATTTAAAGAAAACTTGACTACAGACTATATTTGAATTATCGGCTAAACTGGATCACAACACTGAGCTTCTGGAGGATCTTTGGTTTCTGTGAGCTTTAAATCTACTCCATCCAACTCTTCAGCATTTTTTTTTTTTGATACTTAAATTTTATTCTTAAGTTGCCAGCTCCTTGGTCCAAACATAAGAGTAAACAAAAGTTTCAGTGTAATGAAGAAGGTCTAACATATGCACCAACTACTGGTTATAATGTTCTGTTTAAGATACAAATGCTTTAAATAACTAACAATTCTGATTAGAGAATTATTAGGTATAAGATCTATTTTGTTTATCAAATGTATTAATTGTAGCTACACTAGGATTCTTCCTTCCCAAGTGCTGAATTAGATGCACTGGGAGGAAGATGTGCAAGCAGAGTTCCAGCCCTGGATTACTTTCTGTTAGTTATGAGAAAACACACAGACAGATATTACCCCAATGCACAGCAAGTTGTGTTCAACAATCCTGAAATTGGTAGAAAGTACTATGGAATAAGTTGCCAACTTGTGCTGCTCCTTGAGACTGGGCAAGGGTGCCAGGTATGTGGCTGCTTTCTCTCAACTTCAAACTCACTTTTCTACGCCATGATCTTGATGCTGAAGATGCAATCCTGCACACTACATTTCCCAGAATCCTCTGTCAGCTGGCATGCGTTAGACTGAGTCAATAGGAGGCATGTATGGGAGTTTGGAACACAGGAGAAGAGGAATGGGGATTTCATAATTCCTATCTGCTTGTCATTTTTGTAAGCAATGTCACATCAGTGGAAGTTCCCCAGCAGTGGCACTTTGTCCCAGAGGCAGCTGTTGTTTCCATCCTCTGCCTTGTTTTGTCTCTCCCAGAACTAGTTTATCTTGTCTCTCTAAAGAGCCAGTAACAACCAGGTCTTCAAGAAAGGTAGTGGAGAAAGAAAGGCTGCTTTCACTGACAGAGACCCTCAGAGAAATTTGGACATCATGATTCAGCTTGGACTGAATCTGTCTAGATGATCCATGTCTCAGGCTCCAACGTCTTCCCAACCAATGCTCTAACTTTCACATAAAAGCCTTGAAGAGTCTGTGAATTTACTTGTAATTTTGTTACCTGCTATAAACTTGTAACATTTGGATCTGATTTTCAGCAAATCAGCCCTATAGCTGCAAAGATAAAAGGAAAACATCTTCTTTTAAGCCAACATAGAAGTTGCCTGGTTCTTCAAACTTATCTTGAGACTGTGATTTTCTTTCTCTAAGCTTCCCAGCATTTTTGGTAGCAGCTAGTCCATCCCATAGTTTTGGGGTAAGTGTAGCAAGAACTTGGGCATTTGTTTCATTAGGTACTTCTTCACAATCAACCATTGTACACGTTCCTCCAACATTTCCCCAATGGGTCCTTTACCATCTAAAAGGATGGTTGTGAACTGGGGAAGGGTAACTATCCACTCCTCTGGAGATTACTAGCTCTGAATTGAAATCAATTCCTGGTATCCAAATTGCCATTGTGATCACCAAAGTGGAAACTAATGGTAGGAAGATGATAAATGGATTTGGACCAAGTCTGTCTAGTTCCAGGAGGTTCAAAAACCCATCATTTGGTTAATCACCCAGTTCCTGAATACATAACTTGAATAAATACATTCTGCAACTGGCAGAATTTCCACATTGGCTCTCTGGCCTGTGGCATGAGGGATATTATACAATAAAAGGCAAAAGAAGCCCCTGAAATAATCCCTCTCTACAAGGCTCATAAAGAAAAGGCAATATGATATTGCTGGGGGGTGGGGACTGCAAAGATTAATGCCACTTTGAAAAGGCAAGTCTCATTGGTTTATCACAAACTCATTGGACTCACCTCTTTGACCTGTGCAGAAGGTAAACAGACTTTGGCAATGAGTATGAATTACCATAAACTTAATCAAATTGAGATTCTAATTGTAGCTGCTGTTCCAGATATGACATCTTTACTGGAACAAATGAACACAATCCCTGATATCCTGTTTAAAGCTTTTGATCTGACAACTTGTTTTATATCAATTTTCAAGGACTAAGGGGATATTTGTTTTTATCTAGTAGGGTCAACAGAACATCTTCACTTATTGCAGGGCTTTATCAACTCTCCTGCTCTCTGCCATATTTATCTCTGCAGAAATCTCAACCATCTGGATACCATACTGTTTATACTTTGCTGATGACATATGCTGATTAGACCAGGTAAGCAGGAAGAAGCAGATACCTTAAATCTCTTAATAAGATACATGCAAAATGGCAAAGGACTTGAATGGACATTTCTCTGATGAAGATACTCAAGTGGCCAATGAGCACATGGAAAGATGCTCAATATCATTAGCCATTAGGGCAATGCAAATCAAAATTACAAGGAGATACCATTTCACACAGCCACTAGAATGGTGGTTATTTAAAAAGCAGAAAGTAAGTGCTGGCTAAGATGTGGAGAAATAGGAACCCTCATACATTGTTGGCAGGAATGTGAAATGTTGTAGTCACCATGGAAAAGAGTGTGGCTCATCTCAGAAAATTAAGTACAGAATTATCATATGACCCGGCAACCCTACTTCTAGGTTTATACCCAAAAGAATTGAAAGCAGGGCTCAGATGGATATTTATACACCAATTAATCATAATAGTCAAAAGATGGAAGCAATCCAAGTACATAAACAAACAATGGAATATATACATTGCATATATTATATACAATGGGATATATACATACCTATGACATATCATAGACATATACATGCAATGGAATATACTATTCAGTCTTAAAAGGGAATGGGGTTCTGATGCATGCCACTACATGGATGAAAACTTGAAGATATCATGTTGAGTGAAAGAAAGAAGTCAGACAAAAAGAGACAGATGTGTATGATTCCAATTACATGAAATAGCTAGAACATGCAAACTCAGAGATAGAAAATAGAGTACAGGTTACCAGGGGTGGGGATGGGAGCATAATGGGGCCTCAATGCACAACAGGTGCAGGGTTTCTGTTTGGGGTGATGGGAAAGCACTGGATGATGGTGTAGGTAGCACAGGATTGTGAATGTGATTAATTCCACCAAATGGTATGCTTGGGAGTGGTTGTGATGGGAAAGTTTATGGTGTATATATGTTTCCACAATTAAAAAAAAATAAAAGAAAAAGAAAGATGTGCCAAATGGATGAAGATAAAATTCATGAAAATTCAGGAGTTATCATTTCAGTGACATTCCTGGGGTTGAGCGGTTTGCAGGATGTTAGAGTATACCTTCCAAGTCAAAAGCTAGTAGCTGGACTTGCAATGCCTGCCACTGAAAAAGAAGCACAATGCTTGATGGGGCTCTTTGGATTTTATTATATTGTACTGATTCAACTCATTTATCAAGACATCTGTAAAATGGCCAGTTTTGAGTTGAGCCTTGAGCAAGAGAAGACTGCAGCATGTCCAGGCCACAGCATAAGCTGCTTTGCCATGTGGACATTATGACCCAACAGATCTAATTATACTCCAAGTGTCTGTGATAAATAGAAATATAACTTCCTTTCTCCAAGGTTGACTTGGTTACCAACACTGCTGAGTGCCTAATCTGCCAACAGCAGAAAACAATGCTAAACATGCAACATGGCAAAATTCCCCCCAAAGGGGCCTCTTGGCAGCAGGCTCATTACTTTGCACCATTAGAATATGTGTGTGTGTGGGGGGTGCAAATTGTCCTCACTGGAAAAGACAGATATTCTGGATATGGAGTCACCTTTCCTGCACGCTACACTTCTAACACATCATCATGCATGGATTTATAGAGTATGTTATAGAGAATTCACTGTAAGGTGCTCCATACACATTGGTTCTGAATAATGAGCTCATTTCACTGCAAAGGATAAAAGGCAAAGGGCTTTCATCTGCTGACCTTTCTCATACTATTAAATATCCCATCACCCAGGAGCAGTTGGTCTGCTAGAAGGGTGAAAGGCCTCCTAAAGGCTTAGTGGGGGTGTGAACTGGTAACAACAGTCTGAAAGGTTGAGGCTCTAATTATGGGATCAGCATCTACTCCAAATCAGCAACCGATACCTGGTGCCATTTCTCTTATGTCCTGAACACAGGAGCAGGTATCAAGAAGTGGAATTGGGGTGACTGCTTTCACTATTACACCTAATAAGCCATTCATGTAATTTTTGCTTTCCATCTTCCCAACTTGGATTGGTTTAGATGTCTTAATACCCAAAGGGGTAAGGTTTCCACTAAGGGACACAAAAATAGTTTCTTTATTAAATGTTGAGACTCCTACCTGGCCATGTTGAATTCCTCAAATACTAAAAAAACAGGGGAAAAGGGGGAGGGTGGAAACTTGTTGTCTGAAGGACAGATTCAAATTACTAAGGGGAAATTTGGTTGCTGTTACATGATGGTGGCAAAGAGGAATGCGTCTGATATCTAGGAGATTCCAGTGGCACCTGAAGTATTTTCGTGTCCCATAGTAAAAGTTAATGCCAAAATATGCAACTCAATAAAGATTAGATCATTGAGTATTCAGATTCTTCAGTAATGAAGACTTGGGTAACTTTATAGGGCAAAGAATTCTTAAAAACAGATATGGCTGAGGGAAAAGGCAATACAGAATGAGTTATAGAAAAGGGATATTATAAAGAACAACTAAACCTCATTATGAGTTAGAGAAATGAGAACTCAGCAATTAGGCATATTTTCATCCTCTATTGTTTGTAAATGTATATGTGTATGCATATACACATGTATATGTATATATGAATATGTTTATGTATTTGTTATACTGTGCGTGTTTGTGCGCATATGACCAATGTGTTTTTCCTCCCTCCTTACTTTCCCTAATTATGTTAGATATTGTTTTTGTGTGTGATTAACTTTATAATTTATTCTTTGGAATATAGGATATTCTATTACACTTAAGAATGAATTAAAAGAGGAATTAACATCTGTTCGAAATGGGATAGCATGACTGTTGGAACTGATATTTCCCATTTTTCAGGAGAGACTCAGAGACTCTTTATATAAACAGTTATTCTGGCTAGATACACCCACAGTGTTTGCTGTTGTGGAAAGGGAGATCAAACAGATGTAAAAATGTGCACATGCATTCTGAGAAGACAAAAAGTTGTTCAATGTGGAATACTTAGCTATTGTCTCTCAACCCCAAATCCACCATCTCTATTCTCCAATGTGTGTGCTGGTACTTGATACAGGAAATTGCTCAGCCTCTTTTACCTGCTGGATTCTTGCTGGATCCTGTGGAAAGGAGGCACTAGAGAGAGACGGGAAGACAGGAGGAAGGGAGAAGGGACTTCCTTCTCCCGGTTTGTCTGATGTTGCTGTCAGCCTCAGGCAGCAGCTTTCTTCCAGCTGCAGCGCATCATCCATCACAACCGTCTCCCCCAGCAGCAGCGCTCTGTACCACTAGCAGCTGCTACTAGCTCCTTTTAAACCATGAAAACTAGCCTCATCAGGCCCTTTCAGAGTCCAGGATCCCAGCTGAGGGGTCCCAGCTATGAGCTTGTAGTTCTGCTAAACCTAACCTCTCTCTCTTTGTTCCTCTCGCACCAGGGATGGCAGCACCTTCTTACAGTTCTCAGACCTCCACTTCCTTAATGTTCTCCTTTTTGCATTTCCCTCTGGGAAATTCTCTCTGTAAAAGCCCTGTGCAATTTCTCTTTTCCTGACTGGAATCTGATGCAGCAGTGTTTAACTAAGTGGGGCTGGGAGTTCAAGACGGCATTTTAAGTACAAAGCAATGAGTCTAATCCAGGGATGAATGTGATGAACATTATGCAGGGAAAGTCAATCGAGTTGGTGGTCTGAATCTGAGGAATAAGCAAGAAGAAAGAGAAAGCAAAGATGACTCTAGGGTTTGAGGCTTGGTGAATAGAATTGAGGGTAGAGATTATGATGTAGTTGTGGCACATGTATTTGAGGCACTTTGGAGACATATAGGTACAAATATCACAGGCAAGTAGAGATTGACTTAGGTTCAAGAAAACACGATAGGATTAGAAACGAAGACCTGAGTCTTATCTGCAGATCAGTTCTATTTGACTCCAAGGGAGTAGATGAAACCACCAGACAGGAGACTTTAGAGAGGGGTTAAGAAATAATCTTGAAGAATATTCACATGTAGGAGATTGAGGAGGATGACAAGTCAGGGAGAGAAATAAATAAGGATAGTCAGGGAAGTATGAATAACCTATCCAAATGTCATGTAGGTCAAGGAAATAACAAAAAAGGGGAGCTAAAGAGGAGGAATGGCCAGCTATATCAAGGAGATCCACAGGAAACCTCAGCCAATGTTAAGCACAATTATTTTAGAAAGTGAGTAATTCTCCAAAATGCCATCTACCAACCTGCCAGCTGTACTGTGGGAAATGAGAAACATCATCATCAGACCTGATTTAATAAGAATGACACCAACAACTAGCAAACATAGAAACAAGAAAAATGCTGCCAACATCGTGTAGCACATCCTTAAATACAACCCATAAGGACTGTTTAACATGCATCATATTCAAGATTTGAGAGCTCTATGAATAACTGTCTATGAGTCTGTGGACTGTGGCTCACCTCAGAAGCAGAAAAATAACTCCAAACTCTCAAACAAGTAATACTTTTGATATTTTTTTTTACGTTCTTCATTGGAAGAGTATTTTGTTCTATTTGACTGGCAGCATGCAAATATTATCATCATGTCTTCCTGATTAGGGAATTAGATAATATGCTCACCACCACCACCCCCATCAAAAAGCAGCTTGTTTATTTTAAGGGATTCTCTGAGCTCACTGCTCCCCAGCTGGGCACAGCATGTACTGGGAACCCTCCATGTCACCTCGGTGGGACTTAGAGGGCACAGGAAACAATACAAACATGCTGATGCTCATAATGTTTGTTGTGATGCAATAGCGTGCTCTATCTCCGATCCAGGCATGCTATGCTTCATGAAACTATAGCAGGCTAACTTATGAGCTTGTCAGTTTAGTAAAACCCTAGAGTCAATAAAGGTTTTCTGTTGAGAGAAGGAAATGTAAAGAGACAGCAACTCTCTTTTGCCCATCTATTCGGTGTTTGCCTTCTTACTCTCGTCCTGAAACAGGAAGCAGGGTCAAGTGCATATCCTTGACTGTGCACGTGCCCCAGGATGTAGTCATTGGCATTTCATAATTCCTGAATAACTACCTGGAATTTCTTTAAGATGGGATGGTATTGATATTTGCTTTTTTTCCTTCTTTCTTTTTTTTTTTCTTAGGTTTGGTGGAACTATATTTAAAAATAGGATTACTGTATACCATATACACTAGAAAAGCAGTGTATTTCCCAAATTCAAAATGAAATCCCACTGTCGGGGATCTATTTCAATTTCCAGTCCCTCTGGTATCTCTCAGGGATATTTGCTTTTTAAAACCCTCTGAGATTTTTATTTCTCCTTCTTCCACACCTGCCTAAAATAGGCTCAATTAGTTTCGATCTATTTGAGAGCTCTACTCCACTTAATTTATCATTGTTTAGGAACAGATCAAACTATGTGATTCATATTACCAAGTTTCATTTTGGAATAGTAAAATTACACATTAACTGTGATACCATCAGATTTTCAAATAGTAGTTCATTGGCTTAGTGATTTTATAAAACGTGACAATCTAATTCCATTAATGCTTACTGGTAATATGAAGGGTTTTGGCCAATAGATAAAATGTATACTGGGAAGGTCCTTGACTTTTTCCTTCCTTCTATTTGTCACAAACAGCTCCATCCCAGTCTGCTCTTTCTTACCTTTATAATTGTTTAGCACACTGAGTCTATATACCCTTAATATGATGTTTTTTATCACAAGAGACAAGGAGGGATACAATGATGAGAAAGAACTATGGTTGCAATATGCTATTGGATGCTTTCCTAAAAATGTTTCAGGAATGGAATATCTGTCTGTCTAATAAATATTTTCTTGAGCCTTCTCACCATATACATTTTAAATATGCATTTTTAGCAAGGAAAAAATACATTTTTTTCATTATAAAAGCAAAATGACATTCAGCAAATGAAGGGTTAGAAATGTTACAATTACCATTGTTTGTCAGTAAGCTGCTATATAATGATGGCAGAGTATCAATGTTTTCCTTATTAAATCTCTGATAAATCAGGTTTCAGATTGTCCAATAACTTATAATAAAATGTTATTAAAGAACTGCCTTATTTATCCAGACCAAATCTGTGCAATTTCAGAATTAAGACCAAGAATACATTGTGATAATTTACTGTTCTACAACAGAATATATCCAACCATACAGACAGAATATCAATACCTCTAAAATTTTAAGAAAACAAAAGAGTTTCAAAGACATGACCTTAAAGATATGTCCTTGCTTCTTGCCTCCCACATTCTGACTCAATATATATATAAAAAAAAAAATTACTATATCCTCCTAGATGACAGCAACAATGTCATTTATTTTAGACATTTAACCAATGTCTATTGAGCTCTTATTAATTGCCTGGCACTGAGCTGGGCATTGCAGATACACTGATCAAAATAGACACAGCACCTATTCCAGTGGTGATTATAACCTATTAGAGTAAAATAATACATATAGACATGAAAATTAACAATCACTGAAGTCACTTTGAGATAGCGTGCCAGTTTCTATTGATTCTACATACTTAGGTAGTCTCATAACAATTTAGAATCTAGTACTTTCTTCTTATAAGGATTTTCTGACTGCATTTTTGAGAAGCTTTTATTTACCTATAAACTCTAATCTGTTTTTAATCCTGGTTCAGGCTAGCTACCAAATACTTTCTTTCTTTTGAGCTTTTGCATCTACTTTTAATCCAGGTTGAGTTGAATTTTGAGTTCCTCTGGATCAACCAAGAAGTATCTCTCTTCTGTACCCCAATGTCTGTTTGAACCAACAGAGTTCTCTCTCAGTCTAGCTCATCTCCCTGGTTTCTTCTAGAACTGGGGGCATTCCCTGATTTAATGATTTCTCAGTATTACATTTCAGACCACCCGTATTTCCTCATTGAATAGCAGTTCATGTTGATCTAGTGAGATACAGATTGCTTCGAATACATACTTTGCCCTAATATGTTTAACAACTGAAATTGAGACCAGCCATTATTTGTATCAGTGTTGGCAACATGCTCAATTATAAACTCTCAGTTATTTATCTTTTATCTCAATTATCCGTTTCCAAACCACCAAAATGGATACTTGTTCAAAGCTTGAATGATTTCAGGACATACATTGAAATAACTGTCAGATAGTATCAGTGCACTCTACAACAAAGTCGATTTTACAACGTTCATACTCAGTTTCTAAGGCAATCCATGCTGGCACTTTGACTGCCTAATTTAGTCAGGGCCAAAATGACTCCTCCTCTCACAATTTCACCACATAAAGCCTGATGCCCAAAACATATCAATTTACCAACTTATCTTTCATTTTTAAAATATGAGACATTTTCATCACTCTCTAGCAATTACTAAAGAAAGAAATGCAAATCAGGAGAAACTTAAAAACTGAAAGCTTCTAAAATTTGTTTGCATATCAATAATATACTATTTCTTCTCCTCACCATGCTGTCCCGGAAAAAGTGAGAAAAGTAAGCACCAAGGAACATGGTTTTACACCCTGAGATTAACCAGATTTGATCATAGAAAGAACAGTGGTGAAAGAACTGAGAGTAGTATACAGGGTAAGAAACACTAAAATACAATATTGTTAACTGAGAGTCATTTAGAAACCAACTGCTTTCAAACTTCACCTAGCATTATAATAATTGCACATTACTTTGAAAAACTTACTGCATTTTAAAAATATTTCACTCCCTGTACTCCACCTATAACAGAGTTCTTTCAGTTCCTCAGAAGCGCTGTGTTTTCTCATCTCCTCAGAGGGTTTCTTCTGCATGTGATATCAGATCTCCATCCCACCCCATCTTCTCCTGTTGGGACAGCTTTCTCATTGAATTGCTCCATCTTCAGTGAGCCTTCCAACTACCCAGAGTCCTTTGGGCTCCCCTGATCTGAGCTCTTGCAGCTCCTTCCGCTTCCCTCACCAGCTGTACTGGCTGTTGCTGAATAACTTCTAAGCTAGAGTGTAGGCCCCATAGGGTGAAGGAGGTCTCCTGTGTCACAACAGGACAGCCAGCACCTACCCAGTGTCTAGCATGTGGTAGGAAGTTCATGTGTGCTGAATTAGTGAATGAAAGTATGGAGTGGATGGTAATAACCCACCATGGTATATCCCTGAAGTGGCTCCTTTGTATGTTTTGCAAATGCTTGTGTTTTCAGGGAGTCATAAAGTTCAAAGATATACTATACTCAACCATAGATAATGCATCATGGCTATGAATTTTCATGATACAAGAACAATACTAGATCACAGTACTTGGCTAAAAGTGAGAGGATTTGGAAAAGAGAACAAACGTTGAAAACATCTGCAAGTAATAGGACCAGCCAACTATAGCAACTCACTCACATTTACCATGGGAGAGAATGCAATTCACAAAACATTAGTTTTACAGAAGTGCATATACCCCAAGTGACCTAATGGGGAAAGTTGCTTTGGGATTTAAAAGACAGTTGAAGACTTTCAAATAGGCTCAGGTTAACTTAAAAAGTAAATGGGGAGAGGAACCTAAGATGGTGACTAGGTGAGACAGAGAAAAAACACCTCCATGGAAAACACTAGATAAAAAACCAGCAAGGACCCAGAACACCACTTCCAAAGTAGCACCAGCTGGACAAGTTCTGCTAAAGCTACAGGGAACGTGCGTTTGGTGACACCAGGAGTCTGCATTCTGAAACGAGTGAGTGAGTAGGCTGATCCATCGGCCATGTGGGGGGAAATGGTGGGTTGGCGTTTTTTAAAAAATAAAAGAAGCCCGGGAACAGCTGCAGATAAGACGAGAGTGGTCTGGACTAAAGCCTCAGTGCCTGGTGTGGAGGACACCCCTTCCCACACCCACTGCTGATTGTATCGAGTCCAGGGAAACAAAGGGGAGACGCACGACTTGCAGCAGTCTCCCTAGGGGTGGGGCTATTCCTGCCCAGGTCGAACACACAGCACAGAGCCGAGCTGAGAAACCTAGCCTCACAGCCATCTCCCCAGCGGGCAGGGCTACTCCTGCCCAGGGCTGAACACACAGCACAGGGCCGAGCCGAGAAACCCAGCCTGACAGGGAGTCTTTCCCACAGCACCGCTCACAAGACACAATATCAGCCATGGACAATGGCCTTGAATACACCCACGGCTGACTGTCCCGGAGCTGGGAGAGTGGAGCTGTGTGGAAAGGGGGAAGTTAACGCATCCCATTCAACCATCTTTGAAGCGGACTGGGAACGCCCCTACACAGCCTGGCGGCCCAGGGCTTCCCTGGAGGCTGGTGCTCACTTGTGATGTGGCACGGCCCTCCCCCCCTCAACAGAGGTCCTGGAAAAGCACAGCAGGGAGGGGGGAACTGCTTGGAAATCCCAGGGAACCTACACCAATACCAAGGACTTTTGTGTCAGCAGCAGAGAACAGCCTTAAATCCCCAGGAACACCTGGGAGGTTTGATTGTTAAACCTGCCCTTCCTCCCTAACCGCTCACACGCCCCTCATTGAGGGCAGACAGCACCGACAACACACCCAAATTAAGTGCACCAATTGGACCCCAAAAGAATCAGATCCCTACATACCACAAAGTAGGGGAGAACTGACTTGAGGTGACTCACGGACGCCACCTGCCGGTTAGTTAAAGAAAGTGTATGTCACCAAGCTGCAATTCTAACAAATTAAAGATCAAGTAAAGCAAATGCCAAAAGGCCAAAAACAACGGAAAATCTTAAAGCATATGATAAAACCAGACGACATGGAGAACCCGAACCCAAACACTCAAATCAAAAGATCCGAAGACGCACAGTTCCTGACAGAATTATCAAAGAACTACAGACAGGCAATGACAGCATGGCACGGGATATAAAAGACTTGAAGAAGAGCATGGCATGGAATATAAAAGACATAAAAAAGACCCTAGAAGAGCATAAAGAAGATATTGCAAGAGTAAATAAAAAAAATAGAAGATCTTATGGAAATTAAAGTAACTGTAGGCCAAATTAAGAAGACTCTGGATACTCATAATACAAGATTAGAGGAAGTTGAACAACTCAGCCTCCTTGAGGAGCACAGAACAGAAAATAAAAGAACAAAAGAAAGAATGGGGAAAAAAATTGAAAAAATCAAAATGGATCTCAGGGATATGATAGATAAAATAAAACATCCAAATTTAAGACTCATTGGTGTCCCAGAAGGGGAAGAGAAGGGTAAAGGTCTAGAAAGAGGATTCAAAGAAATTGTTGGGGAAAACATCCCAAACCTCCTACACAATATAAATACACAAAGCATAAATGCCCAGCGAGCTCCAAATAGAATAAATTCAAACAAACCCACTCCAAGATATATTCTGATCAGACTCTCAAATACTGAAGAGCAGGAGCAATTTCTGAAAGCAGCGAGAGAAAAGCAATTCACCACATACAAAGGAAACAACATAAGACTAAGTAATGACTACTCAGCGGCCACCATGGAGGGGAGAAGGCAGTGGCATGACATATTTAAAATCCTGAGAAAGAAAAATTTCCAACCAAGAATACTTTATCCAGCAAAACTCTCCTTAAATTTGAGGGAGAGCTTAAATTTTTCACAGACAAACAAATGCTGAGAGAGTTTGCTAATAAAAGACCTGCCCTACTTCAGATACTAAAGCGAGCCCTACCGACAGAGAAACAAAGAAAGAAAGAGAGATATAGAGACTTTTAACAGACATATATAGAATATTACATCCCAGGTCACTGGGACACACATTCTTCACTAGTGATCACGGATCTTTCTCCAGTATGGACTGTACGTGGGGACATAAAAACAAGCCTCAATAAAATAAAACATAAAAAATGAATTTGTTCAAAGCACATTCTCTGACCACAATGGAATACAAACAGAAGTCAATAACCATCAGAGACTTGGAGAATTCACAAACACCTGAAAGATAAAAATAAGGGGGAGATGAAAACATTCCCGGACAATCAAAAGCTGAGGAACTTCATCACCAGTAGATCAGTCCTAAGTAGGCTGAAAGGAAGGGACACTAAACAATTGACTGAAACCACATGAAGAAATAAAGATTTCCAGTAAAGATCACATGGTAGATATAAAGACCAATACTACTGTATTGTTGATTTATAACTCCACTATTTACTTCGTACAGGATCTAAAATACATAAACTGTAATGATAAATAGGAGGTTTTGGACTCAATGTAAAATACATAATTCTTGACAAGAACTACATAAAGGTGGGGGAATGGAGGAGTACAGGAACACAGCTTATGTGTTCTATTGAAGTTAAGTTGGTTTCAAAGAAAAACAAGATTGTTATAGATTTAAGAGGTTAAATTTAAGCCCCATGGTAAACACAAAGAAAGTATCAAAGAATATGACTAAAGAGATGAAAAGTAGAGTAGGGGTTCCAAGAAGTGATGGAAGGGGCAATGGGGAGTTAAGAAATGAGAGTAGGGGTTTTGGTTTGGGGTGAAGGGAAACTTCTAGAAATGGATGGTCAGAAGGTGATAGCATTGCAACATTCTAAATGTGATTAATCCCACTAAGGGAATGCTAGGGACGGGTGGAATAGGAAGATTTAGGCTATATATATCTTTCCACAATTGAAAACAAAAAAAACAATAAGAGAGTCTAAATAGATGAAAATTAAATGCCAAGGATGATCCTGGAAGGGATCTGAGGTCAGAGGAGAGGAGGCTCAAAGGGACACAGATGGGACACAAGGAAAAAAAAAAAAAGGGAAATATAGAATGTGAGCTTTATATCAATGTTGAATTTCTTGAACTTCTTAGCCGTGTTTAATGAGTTTGCATAAAATAATGTTCTTGTTCCTGGGAAAGGTATATGTGAATTATATTGTTTGTTCAGAGACATGTGCAGCTTGCTCTCATGTTCAGAGGACAGAGCAATAGATGATGGGTGTTAGGGAGGGAGGGAGGGAGAGAGGGAGGGAAAGAGACAGTGGTGTGACAGGATCTTAAAGGTGATGGATCGGGGTACCGGGGGAGGGGGGTCGGGGTATGATGGAATTCTATGTAGGGGGTTTGTACTGTTTTTACAACTGTTACTGTAAGACTGGACTTATATCAAAATAAAATTTATTATTAATAAAAAAAAAGAATAGCTAGAAGGTAATACCTGAATTTGCTGAACTATAATCCATAGACTTGATTTTTAATGATGACTGTATAACTATACAGGTTTGATCATGGGACCGTGTGATTGTGAAAACCTTGTGACTGACACACCCTTCATCCAGTGTATGGCAGATGAGTAATAAAGACAAAAAACACATAAATAAAAAAAAAAAAAAGTAAATGGACGCTTTAAAATGCATATGCAACTAATGTTTAACTTCTGCAGAACCATCCAAAGAGTAACATTATGTAATGGTGGATCAAAAGTTTTTATTAGCTTAACATCATTGGTTCATTTAAGGTTTGGTAAAAGAGTTTAACTTTATTTACAATTGATAATATTTGTTGGACTCTGTAAACATATTGGGAATTATCAGGGAAGTCAAATGTCCATCGCTCCCTTTAACTAAGTAAAGATTCAAATCCAAAGAGATGCTTGCAGTGATAACGAAATGTCAAATTTGCTGAAGTATTATAAATTTATCATTTTGATATTGCTAACATATCTAATGCAGAAATGAGATAGCCAGAGGAAAGGAGAAAGATACATTAAATGAGTGCTCAAACTTTCTAGAGCTGTATATTACCTACTTATCACCAAGGGAAAATGATAAATAGATCAAGGATGCTGAATAAAAATAAACTCAGAATGTCTCTCAATACATTAGATTGAATTATGTACCCCAATTTATGCATATTTTAATCCTAGTTCACATTCCCTTGGGTGTGAACCCATTGTAAACAGGACTTCTTGAGGATGTTATTTTTAGCTAAGGTGAGGTCCAACTGAAGGAGGATGGGTCTTAGTCCAGAATACCGGAGGCCTTATAAAGAGAACACAGAAGTCACAGAAGCCAGAAAGGAGAGGACATCACCGTGTCACAGGATGAAGATACACAAGCCAAGGACCCCAAGGATTGCCGGCAGCCAGTTCCAGAATGCACAGACTCCGGGAGACAGCAAGTCTTGCTGATATCTTGATTTTAGACTTCTAGCTTCAAATAGCCAATAAATTCTTGTTGTTAAGCCAAAACCAGTTTGTGGTATCTGTGATAGCAGCTCAGGCAAACCTAAGACACTCAGTGTACCAAACAGAATATTAATATACCATTTCCATAGAGGTCAAAGCATTCTAATGCTATTTTATAAAATAAAGTTAAATATATTATTTTCAAATAACTAATGTTTTAACTGGTTTGATGACTTGTTCACAGAACTTAATAAAATTTATTCTAATTATGTTATAAATGTCACTTAAAATTGTATATGATGGACTCTGTTCAAATTATAAAGTAAAATGCATAAATGCAAAGTATTTTTATAATATTTAGGAATGAATAAACCCACCCCAATTACTATAACTAAGAATATAACATCTCTGAAAAACAAAGCTCAATTTTACTGGGCAGCCTCGACCCACACAAGATATTAACTCAGAAAGCTCACACTTTCCCAACTTCTCTTCCACTACACAGTCCCATAAATAACTCCACTGTCCAACAGAAGTTTTTAATCTTTAGAGGTAAAAATCTCCTTGAGAATCTGATGAAATCAAACTTATTCACAGGAAAAAAAGTTGTCCATACACATCCAGACATAATTACGCGAGGTCCAGGACTGACACTTAGTTGCACTGGCGAGGTCACACCAGACAGCTGTGGCCAGAGTCCACTTTGATGGACTGCGGTGTCCATTCTGATTGGGTGGTGCCCTGCCCAAAAATATGTTGAATAATATTCCTCCCTGGGAACATGGATTCTGATGGGAGAGTTGTGATGTAAAATAAATGGCACTGCACCATCTATAATGATTACATTATCAAACAAGGAAGCAGCAGGATACACACTGAATAGGGCATAGACTTTGGAACCAGGAAGGTCACTCTGAATCGTGGCTTTTCCATTTACTTGCTGTGTGATACAAGGACACTTACTTATCCTTCTAAACTTAAATTTTCTCATCTGAAAAATGGAGATAATGCCTTTGTCATATGACAGAGGTATTTAAAAGTGCCTGGTATAGAGTAGATTCTCACCAAATAAATGATGTTGATGATGCTGATGATGGTGACATAGATGATGATTAAAATGATATTCTCAAATGTTTATCAATTAAATGACTCCTTTAATGGCCTAAGACACTCTCTTTTTTTGTTCTTGGGTGCCTGAGTTCAAAATACCTTTCTTGAAAATTTTATTTCATTCATAATCATTTTTACTACAAAATCCCCACAACCATGACATACCTTGCCTTGAAAATTTTGGGCACCATTAGAAAAACTTTTATATAATCATTTATTGAGAATGTACTGGATGCTCGGCACTGGACACAAGGGACTTTAATGAACATTGTATTGTAACTCACCCTAAACCGCAGCCAAAGGACCAGCAGTCTCAGATGAGAAAGAGAAAGTTCTTACAAAGCAAATAGCACAACATCCTAAATATCAACCAAATAGCACAACATCTAAAATATCAACCAGAATGTAATGGAATGTAATAATAGCCCATTGAGTTTTAGTGGTATAAATGTTCATTCTTTCACATTGTTTCATAGCAACCTTTTCTAGGTTTCTGTAAAAATGCAGCAAATGATGAAAAGCAGAATTTATTATCTCAGTTTACATTAGTAGCTCATTTCCCTTAGGACTGCTAGAGATATGGAAGGGGTTTGGGATTGAATTAACAAACCTATTTGGGTAGCATATGAAATAAGACCCAAGAGTGAAATGATGAATCTTTTTCCGTGTCTGTAAATTTTACAATTCTTTGAGCTTCTTTCTTGGTACCTGGAAGGGAAAATGATTATTTTAATTTAAAAAAGCCAGTAGGTGCAAATCTATGCTGAGATTTGGAAATAAGCCTTAAATCTTTCCAAAGATATTTAATATATTTTAGATATTTTTAAATCTAATACTCTTAAAACAAAAGAATAATTCTAAAAAATATATTAATTCATCCTTTTGCTGATTCAACAAATGTTTAGGGAAAACCTATTATATTCAAGGCTCTGTATGGGGTTGCGGGGTGGGTAAGTATGATTAAGTCAAGATCTGTGACTTTCACGACTTTGGATCCTGGTCGAGGAGGGTGGAGTTCACACCAACACCTCTATTACGAATTAGTTACAGTGACATGCCGTGACGGCTCATAGGCTAAAACACTCCATACGGCTGGGCTTGTTTATCAAAGAGTTAGATTTGAAGTAAGGCTTAATATCCAAAAGAGTGGACACATAGGGAAGGAAAAAAGAACATCTTACGTGGCGGGAATCAAAAGAGAAGGTTTGAAAGTGATGGGTTCTACTGAGATGTGATTGTAAAGAAAACAGTGAGAAACAACACTGGAAAGGTAAGCGGCTGACAAGGGCTTATGTGCCAGGTCACGAAGGCTGGACTCGGTTCAGGATATACCCAGATCCAGTGGGAGATTTTGGACAAGGCAGCCCCTGAGGGCAGGGACTATGATTCATATACCTCAGTGCAGTGATGAGGTTCACGTGATAACTTGGCCAGGTTATGGTGTCCAGTGCTGGGTCAAGCAAGTACTGGCCTGACTGCTACTGCCAGGACACTCTGTGGACTTACATCATCAGTAAGTTGATTGCATCTACGGCTGATGACACCTACAACCAACTGAGTTGTCCTCAGCAATGAGAGAAGGCTCCTCCAATCAGCTGAAGGCTTTAAAAGGAGAAGCGATGGATTTCAGCAGTCTGAAGGGAGAATTTCCATGTCTACTTCAGTGAGACAGCTTCTCCTGAGGAATTCATCAAAAATCTCCATCAGAGTTCCCAGCTTACAGCCTGCCCTTCAGAATTTGGACTTCTCCATCCCCAACATCAAAAGAGAAAATTCTTATAAAGATTATATAATATTTACAGATATCTCCAGTTGGTTGTTTCCATAGAGAACCCTAACTAATACACTCAGCATCCTCAGTGCCTATATAATACCTGAATATGATAGAAGCTAAATAAAAATTTGGTTAACAAAGCAACAAGAGCTTCATCTCAAAACGTGAATAATGTAGATATAAGAGGCAGCAAGGCATTTTATAAAATCTCTAAATTTAGCATTTCTTCCTAATAATTTGTGTGCCCTTATCCTGGGCACACACATTATCCTGTTGGAGACTCAGTATTTCTATCAGAAGATGGATTAAGAAAATAACCATCTTATCTAAAGAGGGTATCTCTGAAGCACAATTGTAATCACCAATTAGGAAATATTTTACATTAGTAATGAGATTGTTAATAGCACTCAAGAGATCAGTGTGGCATCTCTCATTGGTTACAAGAGGGATAAGAGGAGTGACCGCCGTAAGTGCAGATGGGGCAGTGGGGACAGGTGTGAGAGGCAGTTCAATGTTAAAGTTATCAGGCTTGCATGTGGCAGGCAAGGGGTGGGGTCTGAAACCTACTCTCAGAGGGTTACGTGAAAAATTAAATATGCACATAGAAAACACTGATTAAAAATGCTTGATAAGTAAAAAGTCTCAAAAGAGAATTTGTTTTTTGTTATTTTAATTATTTTTCTTAATTTTCAAAATAAAGGTTTTTAGAAACTTAGAGAAGTTTCACATGAAGAAAAAAATATTTTAAACTTTAGATGAATGCCTACATAATAAATCATTGAAAATATTCTATTAAATATTTTACTTTATTAAATTTTATTAACTCTTTTATTAAAATTTTACCACTGGTCAAAGGCAGTGTAACTAAAGAGATGAGGATTCCAAGCCAAAATACATGGTTATTCTTAAAACTTATATAATTATTTTTATTACATTTTAAATTAATTTTAAGACAGAATAGCTTATTTAATATTTTCATCATAACTTTCTCTCCCCATGTGACTTTTAATTGCTCTGGTTTAAATTGTCCTATTTTCTTTCGTGAGTATTTTTAATTAGTCTAATTATATTGAAAATAATTAAAAATAAACTAGACCTACCCAGTTTCTTTCACTCATTTATTAAAGTGCTCATAATTTCTTATTCTTAAAAAAATTCAGTACAGACCTGAACCAAGTTTAGTAATATTAAAATCTGCTCTATGTATTTTATACACATGGTTAATAAATCCATACTAAATTGCTTTCCTATGTTAAAAAAAAACTAATGATATCATAAAATAATTAAACTTCTTGGTGCTCAAAATTCCTTATGTAAAGATATTTCAGCAAGAATATGATTTAGTAGTTGCCAAATATTATGAAATGGATAAACAAGACACTTGCTTCTAAGATCTTAAAATGTAAAGTAACAGTGATGCAACAATATTAAGAATGTCAGGAATCACAATGACAACAGAGAAAATAGCAGCTAACATTTTCTGCCGACATGTTGGAGCTGACACTGCACTGAGTACCAGACACTGTGTCCATCCAATCATCCATCCATCTATCCATCCATGCACCCATACACCCACCCCCCACCTATCTACCCATCTACCTAGCCACCCATCCACCCACCCACCCACCTATCTACCCATCCACTTATCCACCCATCCACCCACCTACCCATCCACCCATCTGCTAATCCATCCTTCCATCTATCATTTATTGAGCCACCCACTATGTGCCAGGCACAGTTCTGGGTGCTGGGAACATAGTGGTGAACACACCATCTTGGAGCCTAATCCCAGTGAGGGAGACAAAAAACAGAGGTAGGGAATGCATTATCTGATCATGCTAAGCACCATGGAGTAATGGGAGAGCATGTTACAAGAGGGCAGTCAAGGAAATTATAAAAAACAACAAAATTTGAGCTGAGACATGAATGCAATAAAGGAAGAAATCATGAATACATGGAGAGAAAGCATTCCAGGCAGAAAAAAACAAAAAGCATAAAGTCCCCACTTTGGGAGATTGGTTACAGTGCTCAAGAAACGGTCTAGAAGCCAATTTGGCTGGGGCACTGCGTGCAAGCAGGGGAGTTCTGGAAGACGTGTCTGGAGAGGGAGCCGCCGGTCAGCTCAGACAGAACACTGCAGGACACAATTAAGACTTTGAATTTTATTCTTAATGTGCTGGCAGGCACTAGATAGTTTAGATAGACTTGATGTGGATTAGAAGGATGACTGGCTGCTGCGCTGAGAATAAGCTGAAATTCTAGAGGCTCAAGAGTGGAAGGAAAAAGACCCATTAGGAAGTGACTGCACAGAGGCAGAGTGAGGGAGGATGGGGTATTTGACTAGGTGAAGATGGGAGAAGTGACTACATTCAAGTTCCAGCTTGATTTTCTCATGGATAAGATGAGGTCTAGATGAGAAAAATAGGAGTCAGACTCGACTCCAAGATATTTGGCCTTAACAACTCACAGAATAGTGGTTCTGGTGGGAAGAGCTGATTTAGTAGGGAATATTTAGAGCTCCCTTTTGGATATATAATATCTAAGATGCCTATTACATGTCATTCTGTCTATCCAGCGGTCAGCTGACTCTAGAGGAACAGAGTAGGGGGAGGCAGTTAGGGCTGGAGACGTCACGTTGGGAGTCATCGAGGTAGAGTGGAATATAAAGCCATGGATTGGATGACATTACTCAAGAAGGGAAAATGGAGAAAAGTTCCAAGACTGAGCCCTGATATGCAGTCCTGAGGTTGGAAAGATAAGGGGGGACTGGAAAGGGCAACAGGGACAGGGTGGCCAAGTGATGGGGGGGCAAGCAGAAGATTTTGTTGTCAGAGAAGTAATGAAAGAAAATGACCACTACCTTTGGGAATATGAAGGTGTTTGGAGTCTCTGAGGACACTGGTAGAAATGGAAGTCTGACTAGAATGGGAGACAAAGGAGTAGAGATGGCAAATCTAGATTATTTTTAGGAGTTTCTTTATAAAACAGAAGAGAAAAATTGAGTGGTACATGGTCAATGTGAAGAATCACAGAGGTTATTTATTAAATAGCATGTAATTTGGGAGATAGTATAGCAACGTTATGTGCTAATAGAAATAATCCAATAAATGTTACCCTACTAAATATTTACAAAAATTCTACCATTTGACACATAAGAAATGGATATATAAGGGAGGCAAGCTCACCCAAGATTGCATATGAGAAGTGCTGAGAAGAATTTCAGCTCTACTGAACTCTAAGAAGGAAGCTCAGTTCATTGGAAAACACACACAATAGAAATAAAACTATCTTCGCCTTATGTCTAAATAAGACAAGACTAGATTCAGGGTAGAAAGGAGTATCAATTTGGATTAAAGGCAAAATCTACAAATCCCTTATAAATTAATTAGCATAGATTTTGTTGTTGTTGTTGTTGTTTAAATTTATAAAAGGGAGAGAACTTCAAAAATTGGCCAAAGGCATAAAACATTTCAGAGACAGGGAGGTGGTGAGAAGTTTTAGAAGAGAGAATGAAGTGCATGGGCACAGAACACTTCAAGGACATGGAACTTATTTAATTAGAATGTCTCTGTTTATTAGGAATACAGGAGGCAGAAGAAAGTTGAAAAATCTTGGATGATCTAATTAAAGGCTTTGAAGCAAAGAGTGAGGATTTAGACCTGTCTCTCTTTAGAGTGAAAGCTATCTGAGATCAAAGCCATAGGTGAAAAGAAAGGTTGACAGCAGTGTGGAGAATTGATTGGGAAAAGTTTTTGATGGAGGCAGGGAATGCTGAAAGGAAAGAGAAGATGTCAGCTCATCCTCTGGATAGGTAATTACAATAATGACCCTATGCTAGTACTGTTAAGAACTAATGATTGGAGTACATTATTGCAACAGAGCTATTTTTAAATGAAAAAAAAAATATAGTCTAAACTTTAATCAAGACTGTACTGAAAGCATGACAACTCACTTATTCTGAGTTTTAATAAGAAATAGATATATGTTATTATGACAAAAAACCATCCTGATAGCTGGGTCAAAAACTGGGAACATTATGCATTGCTGATGGCATATCAGTAGCATCATATTTTGCCTAAGGACATTCTATTCTACTTCATAAAGTATACTATTGTTCAGGAACAACTAAAATTTGGAAACAATTTTACTTTTATTCCAAATTGGTAGAACTAACTGAAATACAAAAAAAAAAAAAAAAAAATCAATCCAGGACTCAAGAAATCAAACTACAGTGAATTAATCTTGGCTACCAAGGTACATTAAATTACATACCCAAACAAAGGCATGTTCTTAATTGTAATACATCCAGGTGTGAATTAATTTGCAAATGGGACCCTTTGAAGATATATTCTGGGTTAAAGTGTGGACTCATTTGTGAATAGGATTTTCTAAGATCTTTTTTAGGTGTGGCCCCTCTGAATCAGAGTAGCCCTTACTACATGTAACAGAGTCTTCATTAAAAGATGAAATTCAGACATAGGCAGAGAATTCAGAAGCTAGAAGGCAGCAGAAACTTGGAAATTAAAGGTGACAAAAATAATTTGTCACCTTGTGGAAGAGCAGCCACAAGGAGAGAGAGAGAGAGAGAGAGAGAGAGAGAGAGAGAGAGAGAGAGAGAGAGAGAGAGAGAAATTTCCATGCATCAGGAAGTGAAGATGCAAGCCACAATCCCCAAGTATAGCTGCAAGGCAGCACCAGAAAACGCTACAGATTTCATGCAGAAAACACGGTCTTGCCAACGACTTGGCTAGGGACTTCTGGAATCTAAAACCATGAGCCAATAAATGCTTGTTGTTAAAGCCAATCCAATATTTGGTATTTGTCATAGCTGCCCTGGCAAACTATGACAGTTATTAGGGGATAGGCAAAGGGTACATTCCCTTCGTGTATTAAAATGATGTATATTTATACGAACTGACTGAAAGAGACAACACAAATAGGAAAAAAATACCTTTTAATAATTCACTAATTATAATATGTATATATACACTCATAAACATGAAATATAGAAATTAAGTTATCCAGATACAGAATGAGGCCAAAGAATAGACAGCAGTTGCTTAATATGTGCAGAATGTTTAACTAGGGTGAACTTAAACATTTGGGGATGGACAGAGGTGATGGTAGCACGTTGTTGTGAGAATAATTACCAGTGTTGAGTGGTGTGTGAATGTGGTGGAAAGGGGAAGTTTAGAGTCATGTATGTCACTAGAAGGAAAGTTGGAGATTAAAACATGGAAATGTGTAACACAGTGAATCTTGTGGTGGACAATGTCAATGATTAACTGTACAAATATTTAAAAACATTAAAAAGTTATTTCATGAACTAGAACAAATGTATGGCATTATTAGAAGGAGTTAATAATAGAGGGATTTATGGGAAAAAATGTACCTATTCCAAACTATGTAGTATAGTTAACAGTAATATCTTATACTATTTCATTAATAGTAACAAATGTAAGTTTGGGGGAGGGGGATGGAGGCATGGGAGGATTTGGGTTTTCTTTTTTATCTTTATTTCTTTTCTGGAGTAATGAAAAAGTTCTAAAATTGATCTTGGGTTGTAGGCACAAGTATGTGATGAGACTGTGAGCCAGTGACTGTACACTTTGGATGGTTTATATGGTGTGTGTATATATCTCAATACAGCTGCATAAAAAGAAAAGAACTAGTCTCCTATGGAAAGTAATATAACCAATCCATTATCTTGAAAACTGGTAAATTAAGGGGAGGAATTAAACATTTAACTATATAATTTTCTTTTATTAACTGAGCCACAAGGTAAAAATAATGATAATAATAATTCATTGAGGCTCAAAAGGTTAATCATTACAGTTTGAGACTTTCCTTACCTAAATCTGCTAGAGGCTAAGAACATCTCTCTTTTCTCTCAACTCTCATCTTTATGCTGGTGGTTGTCTAGGCATCTGACTGCTGTATCTGGAGACAAGAGTATTTTCGCAACCAGGTTGGTTAGAGAAGTTGAAATGCTGAAACAAAGAGGTGGCATCAATGACCATTTCTTGTCACAAAGGAAAGGGACCCTGCAGAAGGAAACAAAACTCATACTGGAAGGTGGTGGCATAGAGAGCAGTGGAAGTTAGTTAGTCCTCCTGGAACGACTATTAAACAACCAGCAAAAACTAGTAAATAATCTGGAATAACTGCTGGGGGACAACCGTGACTGTCCACAAGTCATACACCAACCTGGATTGGGAGGAATCCCTGAGATTGCAACAGAAAATCTATAAGTAAAAAGTGCAGATCAAGCCAGGAGCCCCCTCCCACCACAGCAGCCCAAACTGGAAAACCTCACTGTGGCAGAAAGCAGCATTCCTGGAGCAAGTGAATATAGCTCAGTCCAGCCTGAACTGGGGTTTTAATTAACAAATGCGGACTGCTCAATACAAGCAGACAGAGGCTTCTGGTGATGGCTGACCTTGCAGAGCCAGAGGACCTCTCTGGGAGGGTGGGGGAGCCCAGAGAGCCAGGTGCTATCTCTGGCCAGTGGGTGAAACTGAGGCTGGCCATGGACTGGCCCTGAAGGGGGGCCTTCTGTCCCTTTTTTGTCTCAGTAGAGAAAGCCTCAGCCATTTTCAGTTCCCAGTGCTCTGACTCAGACAAGGGTGGAGATAGCAGAATCAGAGAGACTATTCAAATGCAAATAGTATCTCCGTAGGGGTGTGTCTTCCCTAAGAGGAAAGAGGTGGTGCCAAGCTCTACTACCCACCTTCCATTCAGAGACAGAGCCCAGAGCCTGGGGGGAAACAGCCACGGGCTACACCTCCTTACACCAGTCAGGAGTGACAGGCTGACAGGCGCCACCTGCTAGGCAGAAAAGCACAGTGGCTTGAGGCCTCACAGGGTACCAATCTTCTAAGACACACCCTCAAGGAAACCAGACACTGAATATTGTCTCCTTCTGAAACCTGAGCCTGTTCTGTTCTGGGAAAACCTGATTGGGGTAATCAAGGAAACCAGATGCCTAGACAACAGAAAGCTACAACCTATACTATGAAGAATGTAATTATGGTCAGTCAAAGGAACAAACGTACACTTCAACTGAGATACAGGAATTGAAACAACTAATGCTAAACCAATCCAAAAAGTTTAGGGAAGATATGACGAAAGACCTGAAGCATATAATGAAAACACTGAGCATACATAAGATAGAAATCAAAAGTCCAAAAAAACATCTGGCAGAATCTATGGAAATGAAAGGCACAACACAAGAGATGAAAGAAACAATGGAGACATAGAACAGCAGATCTCAAGAGGCAGAAGAAAACACTCAGGAACTGGAGAACAAGATACCTGAAAGCCTACACACAAAAGAGCAGACAGGGAAAAGAATAGAAAAATATGAGCAACATCTCAAGAAATTCAATGACAACATGAAAGGCTTGAATGTACATTTCATGAGTGTCCCAGAAGGAGAAGAGAAGGGAAAAGGGGCAGGAGCAATAATAAAGGAAATAACCAATGAAAATTTCCCATCTCTTATAAAAGACATAAAATTACAGATTCAAGAAGTGCAGAATACCCCAAACAGAATAGATCTGAATAAGCCTATGCCAAGACACTTAACAATCAGATTATCAAATGTCAAAGATGAAGAGAGAATCCTAAAAGCAGCAAGAGAAAACCGATCCATCACATATAAAGGAAGCTCAATAAAGACTACACGTGGATTTCTCAGTAGAAACCATGGAGGCAAGAAGGAAGTGGGGTAATATATTTAAGATACTGAAAGAGAAAAACCACCAACCAAGAATCCTATATCTGGCAAACCTATCCTTCCAATATGAGGGAGAGCTTAAAATATTCTCAAACAGACAATGACAGAGTTTATGAACAAGATACCTGCTCTACAGAAAATACTAAAGGGAGCACTACAGATAGATGGGTAAAGACAGGAGTGAGAGGTTTGGAAAAAAATTTTGGGTGATAGTAGGACAGCAATGTAAGTACACAGAACAAAGATGACTGTGAGTGTGGTTGAAAGAGGAAGGTTAGGAGCATGTGGGACACCAGAAGGAAAGAGGGAAGATAAAGACTGGGACTGTATAACTCAGTGAAATCTAGGGTGCTCAACAATTGTGATACAAGGCACAAATATGTTTTTACATGAGGTAGAACAAATGAATGTCAACACTGCAAGATGTTAGTAATAGGGTGGGATTGGGGGAAAATACAATCAATGCAAACTAGAGATGATAAGTAACAGAAATATTGTATTGTGCTTCCTTTAATGTAACAAAGGCAATATACCAAAGCTAAATGCATATAAGAGTGGGACATAAGGGAGGAGTACAGGACTCTTGGCATTGGTGATGTTGTCTGACTCTTTATTCTACTTAAGTTTAATGCTATCTTTCCTTTTGTTGCTTCCTAGCTGTCATGTTTTTTTTTTTCCTCTTTCTTTTTCCTTTTTCTTTTGTCTCTCTGCCTTCTTTGACTCTTCCTCCTTCTTTGTGGAAGAAATGGAGCTGTCCTTACATAGATAGTGGTGATGGTGGTCAATACATAAATACATAACTACACAGGGAACCACTGATTGTTTACTTAGAATGGAATGTATGGTGTGTGAACAAAACCATCTTTATAAAAATGGGTTGATAAAGACATCTTTAGGGCACCATATTGAGTGAAATAAGACAGACACATAAGGACAAATATTGCAGGGTCTCACTGATATGAACTAATTATAATACGTAAACTCATAGACATGAAATATAAGTTATCAGGATATGGAATGAGGCTAAAGAACGGGGAGTGGTTGCTTATTATGAGCAGAATGTTCAACTAGGCTGAACCTAAGTGTTTGGAAGTGGACAGAGGTGATGGCAGCACGTTGTGAGAATAACTAACAATGCTGAATGGTGTGTGAATGTGGTGGAAAGGGGGAGCTCAGAGTCACCTATGTCACCAGAAGGAAGGTTAGAGGTTAGAAGATGGGAATGTATAAAACAGTGAATCCTGTGGTGGACAATGTCCGTGATTAACTGTACAAATATTAGAAATCTCTTTTATGAAGTAGAACAAATGTATGACACTATAACTAGAAGTTAATAATAGAGGGGCATATAGGAAAAAATATATACCTATTGCCAACTATATACCTGAGACTACTACTACCCACCTTGAAGGATTAACTGCTATGGGAATTGTCTTTCCACCTTAAACAGCTAGAAAACAGGTGAAAAAACAACTGATTTCTGATTCTGACCCTCAGGCAGACAAGACTGTGATCCTATTGGGAAGGGGGCAAAAAATGTTTTGACCTATCTCACTGCCAGGAAGATTTGAGATTACAGAATGGAGAGAAGGAAACCAAACAAGGCCTGGAGATTTCAATGGGTTGAGGAGAGAGAAAATCAAAGTTGAGGGAGGGAACAGCAGCTAGAATTTGCAGTGCAGAATACCAAAAAGAAGCAAGGTGCATAGAGAGTGATCTCTGGAGATTTGCAGAGGCTACTTTGAGTCCATGGCCAAATGATCATCTATCCATGAGGTGTGGGGTGAACCCTTCCAAAGTTCACAGACAGACTGGAGAGACCTCATCATATCTGGTAAAGTCCTTAGAAGAGTATTACCTTAGCAATGAGGGTAAATTATTCCCAACATTGAGGCTATTCTGGAACCTGCTAGCAAAGCTTAAAAACAAACCTCAAAGGATCAGATTTATCCAAAGTAATTTAATTGTTTGCCTGTACAAAGATGAACATTTTTTAAGGGAATACCACAAAATCCAGTACATAACAGTATAAAATTTACAATACCTGGAATTCAATAAAAAACCATTCAAGGAATAAAGAAGCAGGAAAAGTATGAATCATAGCCAGTAAAACAAATACAATCTATGACAAGCCCATTTTAAATGTAAGGAAAAAGAATAGATAAAGACATTATGTAAACACCAATCAAAAGAGCACTAGAGTGACCATATTACTATCAGATAAGTTGATCTAAAAACAAACAAACACAAATTTTCACAGATAGGGATGTTTCATAGCCAAATTGGATCAAATCCATCGTGAGAATTTAACAGTCTTAAATATCATGTGTCTAACAACAGAGCTTCAAAATACATGAAGGAAGAACTGCTAGCAATGAAGAGAGAAACAGACAACCCATGATTACAGATGGCTCTCTCAATGTTTACCTACCACGAATTCAATGAAAAAAATAGATTTCTTTTAAATTAGCAAGGATATAGAAGACAACACAATCAACCACCCCATCCAACGATACCAAAATCACCTGCTGTTCAAGTGCACACAGAACATTCAACAAGATGAACCATATCATATGTCACAAAGTTTCAGTACCTTTCAAAGATTTAAAATGTTTCTTAACCACATAATTATCTCCATGCTATACTCTGAATACACAATGAAAGTCATAAGGATTTGAAAGGAAGAAGTAAAACTGTCTTTTTTGCAGAAAACATGATCTATGTAGAAAATAGAAGCAAATAGAACTTTTGAGTGAGTTTAGCAAGGTTATTTGATTCAAGGTCTACATTTGTGTTTCTATAAACTAGCAACAAATAATTAAAATAAAACAATAATACCATTAAAGATAGCATTGAAGATATGAAATACTTCAGATAAAGCAGTAAGATTTAAAAACAAAAAAACTACAAAACACTGCTGAGAGAAATTAAAATAAGATATTAATAAATGGAGAGAAATACCACGCTTAAGAATCAGAAGACTCAGTATTTTGAAGATACAAACTTTTCCCAAATTCATCTGTATCTTTAATTCAATCTAAATGAAACCTAAGGAAGCTTGTGTGTGTGTGTGTGTGTGTGTGTGTGTGTGTGTAAAATGGCATGCCAATTCTAGTATTTACATGGAAATGCAAAGGACAAAGAATGGTCAAAACAATTTTGAAAAAGAACAAAGTTGGATGGCCTACATTGTTTCATTTAATTACTTACTCTAATGCTACCATATTCAAGACTGTGCGATATTGGTATGAGGATAAGAAAATAGATCAATGGAATGGAATACAGAATTAGAATGGGATAAAGAATTAAACCCAAATGTATACTGTTAATTGATTTTGCCCATTCAGTGGAAAAAGAATAGTGTTTTCAATAAATGATTGAAAAAAAATCTGATATACAAAAACAAGGAAAAAGCAAACCAACTTATATCACATACAGGGATTATCTTGAAATATTTCATAGACCTAACTGTAAGAGCCAAACTATAAAACTTTCAGTTGAAAACTTGGGAAAAAGTTGGACTTGTGAACTTGGATCAGGTAAAAATTTCTTACATAGGACAGAAAAAACATGAACCATAAAAGTGTTAATAAATCAGAGTTTCATAAAAAGTTAAAAATTTAAAAACAATGTTTGAAAAACATTGTTAAGGAAAAAATATAAGAGAAGCCAGGGTTCAGGAAAATTTTTTTCAGAGCATCTGGCACTTAAATCTGTCTCAACTAAACTTAATATATCAACAGAGGTGATGGAGCTCAGTAAGAGAAGAGTCCATAATGCGGCTATGTTTCCCTAAGTCATCTTCCCTAAAAGAGCACCTTTTTCTAGTTTTCACAAAGGCCCCTTACGGTTAGCGGATGGCCCTGGATGCTGATGCATTTTTTCCTGGGGTTGAGAGCCCTCCACATACCTGCTTCCGAGAGCCCTTTCTTGCCCCACCTGACACTCACTCCCAGAGGGAAGCCTGTGAGCGCTGACGGGGGCGTGTTGTAGAAAAGCAGCCCCGCCTGGACCTGGCGCCACATCTCAGCTAACCCTTAGATGTTGGTCAGCCTTCTCCACTGAACTCTTCTGTGGCTCTGTGGTGACAGCTGCAGTGTCTCCCTGTGAATCATCTCATTAAAATGGAAGCAGTAATGCTGGAAAGAACAGCTTCAACCCTCCCATCTGGTCCCCAGGTATAGGAAGTGTGCGAACATAAACAACTTTCACAGTGAGAACTGCAAGGAAACCATCTCATCAGAGGAAAGCCAGAGTCGCATTCAGGCAAAGAGATTTAAGGAGGACAGATAAAGACAGGGTTGAGAATTTTCAGAAATTTGGAGGTAACTAAAGACGTAGAGAAAGAAGTGAAGGCTGAGAATGAGGGAAGAGATTATTGAAGTCTTTATTGTTTCCTTGGTGCCAGAGATGGGCCACAAGTTTCAAAAAAGAAGCTTAAAGCACAGAAACTCAATTTGACACAAAACTGAAAAACGTTATTTTATTCATATGTGTATGGTACCTTTTGTGGTCACCTTTTTTTTTTTTTCTTTTTTTTTTTTAAGCGATAACTACAATAAGACCCAGGATTCCTTTGCCATTGTTAATAGTGCTTATTTGGTATTTGTGCAAATAACCCTAATTATTCACCTCATCACTGCCTTAAATTCTTTGTGAAATGACATTGGATAAAGAAATAATCTTTTAAGGTAAAATATCTACAAAAATAAAAAAGCATTCAGTTGAACATAAGAGACCTGTGTAGGTAAACAGAGAATTATAAAATGTACTAAGAAGTGACACAAAGGGTCACATTCAGACACAGATAATAAACAATTATGAACAGTGGAAAATCCCCATGGCAGGATAAAGAGACCAACCATTTCAGCACGGTGGAACTAGACACCCTGCTTGGACTGTGGTGTCCAGTTTGCCTAAATTCAGCATTTGAAACCACAGATTGCACATCTGTCTTGGCTGTAGACGCACATTCAGAGAAGTGTTTAAGACCCCACCATGCGAATAATATGAAATATTCCTAGTTACTAATTTTGTTAAGTGACCCATCCCAAGTGGGTAAAATTTCTTCAGGCCTACAGGAAGTTGTTTTAAGCGTTATGAATCCACCAGAATTATGAATAAATGCTACTTAATAGAGACATATAAATATAGACCTGGTCATTATACTTTTGACACATTATTGTCACCAATGACTTCATTTATTAAAAGAGCCTTTACAAGCTTTTTTAAATTTTTTTTTTATCTTTGGAAGTGGTGTGTTTTTTGAAGGATTTTACATCACTAAGAAATCTGGTGAAAAAAATTCAACAGGATTAATGCTAGAATTTAAGTATGCTCCTGGAAAATGATTTTGAATATTCAATTTAGGATTTCATTACAATTAAGTTCTCACACTTCCAAATTCATCAACTTTTTTTCTATCTTGCCAGTTTAAATTAGAATCTCTACGGCTAAGAATGAAAACTTCCTTATAACTTTGTGTTTTTCATGATAATTTAGAAAAATAAAATTGAGAAAACACATTATGACAGGTAATCATTTGCAAACACAGCTCTTTCAATGCCTGCCATATTCAGCTTCATTTTATAGCATCTGTCTTGGCAATATAAATTGTGATTGGCTGCCAGGATGCAGGGTGCACAGCAGTGAAGGAAAATAATCATGACTACTGAAAAATAAAGAAGGAAGAGCGAGCATGTGTATGCGTGTGTGTGTGAGTGTGTGTATGTGAATCTAGTTCGGAGGAGAGAAGCTCTTGGATTTTCCAGCTTTCTTTTGAGAAGAACAGTGCTATGCTGGTTTCCTTGTCTTCTTTTACAGCAAAGCAATGTCAGGGAGGAAAGAGACAACTGTCACATCTGTGAGGAGAGCCAAACAACCTAAAACTAGTCCAAAAGGGTCTCCCTCACCAGTTTCACAAAAGGAAACAATTTAGTCCATCACACAGATGGATTACATGTGATATTTACTACTACAGAAAGTTGTGTTTCTTTTTTGATTCCTAAATCACTAGACAGGAATAATGTAAGACTATAAAGGATATTGTGACTGTTCAGGATCAAGCTAGTATATTCACATACTTCCCCATTTCTGCAAAATGTGAATTTTATTCATAATACAACTTCCAAAAAATTCATTCAAAATATATATGTTGTCAAAAATAATGAGTCTTATGTTTCTTTTTTTTAAATTAAATCTAGAGCAAGACCAAAATTGAAAACTTATAAAGCTTATAGCTGAACCTTCAAAATCAAATCAAATTCACTTAATGGTAGATCAAGTTAAATATTCTTGGAATCACTGAAATGTGCAAACTGTTATCCAAAGAAACACTCTAGTTCAACCTAATGCATTTACTTGCCTTACTGTTCAATTAATATTCAAATTAACTATTTGAAATTCAATATACTGTCTTTTATTGATGTATTTTAAAATGACATAACATGAAATAAAATGTATGATTTGGGGGCAATACTTATAAATTGTCTATGGCAATCTATGGTGATAGTGAAACTTTAAAAACATCCAGATGATTTAAAAATAGATACAATGAAGAACTATGCATTATATTTGGTGTAAATTTATATGTGTAGTGAACGGTGTAATGAATGGTGTAGTGAAGTAGGGAGAGCAAAGGAAGATCATTCACAGAGAAGTCAATGTACATAAAGAACAAGCATAAAGAATTTATTGCCCATCACTCCATTATAAGTAAGAAACCTCTATTACTAGAGGGTGATAAAGGACAGTAAAATCTAACTAGGATTATTTGCATGTTATCTAGTCTGAAAACTGCACACGCAAACAAGATGTTTATCAAATTCGTTCAAGAAATTTGACTGCTGGACTCATTTAACTGGTCAGTTTCACCAAGGATATACAAACACATGGCAACACATCTTAATACACAAATATAAGCTACTGCAATGGTTTTTTTTAAGATATATTTTTTATTTCTCAGTTTGAGACATTCAAATTTATATAACACTTTCTGTCTATGCGGGTGCAAGAAAACAGGTATTTTCATACATTTTTGAAGAGTGTAAAATGAGTACTACTTCCATGGAGGCAACTAGAAATATTTCTGAGTTAAAAATGCACACTTTCACAAAAGGATTTCTTTCTAAATATTTTTCTATAGACATACTTATATATGTGCAAAGCAATATTTTTAGAATATTTAACAGCAGAATATTTGCAATAGTAAAATACTGGAAAACCTAAATATTGTCACTGGGATAAATCATGACCTCTCTGTACAACTGCAAAAAAAGAATAAAACCACTGTAAATGTACTGGCATGGAATAATTACAAAAATACACTGTTAGATGAAAAATCAATATGCAGAATAGTATGTAGTGTATTCTACAATTTGCATTTTCAATAATATACTGCAATGATTTTAATTCAAAAGACTCAGACATACAATTACAAAATACCTGAAAAGCACCAAAGCAAGGAAAAAGAAAAAAAGGAGAGTAGCCAATTAAGAAATGGAGAAAAAGAAGACTAAAATACACAATCAGTAGGACTACATTAGTGGTTAAACACACAAGCACTGGTAAGGGGATCGGAGAAACCCTGATGCTAACCTTGGCCTGTGGTCACAGACATACAGCCTGGGGATCACAGACACAAACTCTGCTCAGACTGCCTGAATTTGCACCATTTCTGCAGGCCCTAGACATGGCCTTGGCCAAGTAAATTAACCCTTCCGTGCCTCAGTTTCCTCATCTAAAAACAGGGATGACAATAGCTCCTCTGTCTTAGACACGTTATAAGGACCAAATCAATTAGCATTTGTAAATGACTTAGAACCATGACGAGAACATAGTAAACAAGTAATGAACATACGTTCATTAAAGAAATTACTATTCTAACCCCTTGGCTTTTTCATTTATGCAATAAGGATATTAACACCAACCTTGAAAGGCAAGGCAGTTATGAGGACTATATGAGTTAATATACCTACAGCATTGCTCACAGTGATGAATACATGGTAAGCTTTCAATAAACATTAACAGTTACTATTGTGATTGTAGTGAAGAGCTAAAATCTAGTAAGTACCTACATTAGGTTTGAAACTGTTCTAAGCATTTTATATGTATGGGTTCATTTTATCTAACAATGATCTTAGAGGTAGATTTTATCATTATCCCCATTATACAGATAGGAAACTGGGAGCAGGTAAAAATACTCCAATTCTGAGAAAATGCACTACAATTGAATATAAAATTTAGTTATGAATCCACTGGATTTAGTTAAGCAATCATTCTGGATTTTTTTTCTCAATTAATTCCCAAATATGAGAATGAACTGGTCATGACAATTTGCTGTGTCAGCATTTAATATATGTCAATGGTTCTAGGGAATGTTCTTTCCTAGTTACTTGTGTAACATGCAAGAGTTACTGAGCTCTGTGGAGAGGCTGCTAGTTATTTAACCAGCATACATTCTCTACTTCCTCCTTAGTAAGTAATGGAATACTTGGGGTGATAAAATACCCACCTACAACTGTATATTGCCCAGCCTTCCTTGCAGCTAGAAGCAGTCATTGACCAACTTCATTCTGGTTAGTGGAATGTAAGCATCTCTGTAAAATTCATCTCTGTAAAATTCCTTGAATAAAAAGGTTAAAGACAGTTGATGCAAACATTTAGCCACCATTTCCTTTTCTTCTTTGTGCTTAGATTACACACTTGATGGTTGTTCCGGTTTGCTGATGCTGCCATTATGCAAAATACCAGAAATTGATTGGCTTTTATAAAGACGAGTTATTTGGTTACAAATTTACAGTTCTACCACCATAAAGTGTCCAAACTAAAGCATCAAAAAGAGGATACCCTTACTGAAGAACGGCCGATGGCGTTCAGAACACCTCTGTCAGCTGGGAAGGCACATGGCTGGCATCTGCTGGTCCCAGGTTGTGTTTCAGCTCCTCTCATAGCTCCTGTGCATCCTTAGCTTAGCATCTCCAAACGTCCTTCTTCCACAACTCCAAGCATCTCTGAGCATCTCTGTCGGCTCCCAAGTGTGTCTCCAAAAGTCTCTCTCAGCTGGTCTGAGCTCCTTCGGTGTGTGAGCTCTCTTGTAGGACTCCAGTGATTTAATTAAGACCCACCCAGAATGGGTGGGATCCACGTCTCCATGGAAATAATTTAATCAAAACTTTACACCCTAATCAACAGACTAATAAATCTGCCCCCACAAGATTGCAGAGATGCTTTTGGGGGACACAATATATCCAAACCAGCACAATGGCTGATGCTTCAGAAAATACCTTGAACCAAGTAGTGACCTTAAGAAAATAACCAGGCACTAAGCACAATGGAACAGAAAGATGGAGAGAACATAGTATCCTTGTGGGGGATAATGGGGATGCAATACCAACCTTGTAATGCCTATAGCAGACTTCTTTTACTTGAGAGAAAAATGCCCCTTTATCGTGCTTAAGTCATTGCAATTTTTTTGGTCACTTTTACTAGCAGCTGAATTTGAATCCTGAAACAAGCAGCCATATGAACCAGACATCAAGGACAAATGGGACTTCTTTGGCGATATTAGAAATGAAAATAATTACATGCACCAAAATATTATACATATTATGCAAGAAGTAGCAAAGGATATGATGTGATTACAGGAGAAAACTGTTCAGGTTTTCAGACCTGAAAATTGTTCAGGTCTAAGAATCTGTTTAGGTTTCTCAGAGGGGTTGAATCTTGGATTAGTCTTGAAAAATGAGTAGGTATTCAGTCTCACATGTAGGGCAAAGAGAGGGGCTGACTCCATTCTAGGAAAAGAGATCCCATGGACAAAACACTTCTGAATCAAACCAGTGTCAGTCACTAGGATAAAAAAGATATATAATGCAGTATAAAATGGGTAATATATTTGATGGACTAGGACATCAAAAATTATCTGGCTCATTTAAATATATATATATATTCTCCATTTAATGTGCTTAAAAATGGTTTAAATTTAAGAGGAGAAAGGAAGGAATGGCTTATGGAGATCTATCATAGTCTTTTTCTCAAAATATAGATATTTAATTCTCTATCTTGACCCTTTTACTTTCTACACTTTAGATGAGGTTAACAAAGTGCACTGAGAGAGAGCTCTAAGGGCAACCTTTAGAAAAGCATAAATCTTCCATAAATGAATATTCTCTTACCATGATAAAAACAACAAAATATGCAAGATGGATTTTAATATTCATGACTTACATATCTCAAAACATTGGGGAGATATCAAATGTAATAAGATAATAAGAAAGCACTTTATAAATGTATTCAACACACTTTGCAGCATTAATGAATTCTTAAAACATCCTTGTAAGAAAGAAAGGAGGCAGAAATCATCCATCAAAATTTACAGACAGAACCAAGGGCTGAAAGATGCTTTCAGAAGGTCTTCTGGTCAAGTCTTCGTTGTTACTGATGTATGAGCAATGGCTTCAGTAAACTGTCTTCACAGTAGGCTGTGGTGTCACATGTCTATCCACAAGTAAACCGTTTAAAATATACAATGGGTCCACCATGGCAGAATTTACAAAATAGTTTACACAGTTGATTTCAAGCATTATTGGCATTCCGACTGGATTTCTAAGAATGGGTAAAATTTCAATCTTGGAACGAGTGGAAAGTGAATGACCCACTTGTGCAGCCAACCCTCACCTTAAGCTTATACAAAGAAGGAACTTCCCTGTCACTGCAGCCTTCTGATGACCCAAAATACAGTGAAAGCCACAGTCTTCCTTCTAGATCTTATTTAAGCAACTCATTAATAATAATAGCAAACACTTGTTAGCACTTAATATGTGCCAAATATTTTTCTAAATCTTAACTCATTTAGTCAAACTTATTTACTCCTCACAGCAAACTTATTAGCTTTACTTTTCAGATGAGGAAACTGAGGCACAATTAGGGAACTTACCCAAGGACACAAATATAATAAGTGTGGAATCAGGATGCAAACTCAGACAGTACAGTTTCAGACTCCAGGCTCTCAGTATCTCCTGAGAAATAACTTAGACCACATATAGTTTCTCTTTTTCCTAGCACATGTGACCATGACCTCAAATATCTTCCTAGGGTTTGGTTCAAAAAGGACTTTCCTTCACCCCATGACGTGTTTGTCCTGTCTCCAACCCCCACAAACGAACTGAGGACAGTGATGCACACCTACATCTACTTTCGATGGAAGTTTTTCACTTGGAAAT
This sequence comes from Choloepus didactylus, assembly GCF_015220235.1. NCBI lineage: Eukaryota > Metazoa > Chordata > Mammalia > Pilosa > Megalonychidae > Choloepus > Choloepus didactylus. The sequence goes on along the minus strand of NC_051330.1, from coordinate 14,976,051 downwards.
GAAATTCCCAGTAATCTTTCTAAAAATAATTTGTGATATTTTGATCATACACTTATACAACTTGAATCTTATTTTCCTATTTATATAATTTTTCACCATTTCAGCCAATGAACCTTTATAGAACGCTTCATTATTTTCCATTTGGTGGATTTATCCCAGTGACTACAACGGACATAATCATTGCTTGCCACAGCTTGAAGTCTGTTGGGGTAAATGAATATGGTGGGAAATGAGGCTGTGCATGGTTAGGAACACAGGTGTCAGGGGATCTCCGGAAATGGCCTCTCCCTCCATCTCTCACTTCTCTTCCTCCTAGCTAACCCCAAAGGGCTTCCCAATCATGTGCCCAAATGGCTAACCTTTGTTGGATAAAAACACTAAATGAAGCTGACTTTGTTCACTCCAAAATCCTGATCACAAACTTCAAAAGGAAATCTTCCCTTGTTAAAGGCCAATAATAATATAACAACAACAACAATAACAATAAAGAGCATTCAGCACTGCTCAACTATTTAAAAATTTTTCTCCAGGAATGGTGCATTCTCATTCTCTGAGACAACTATTTCATGCCTTCTAGCATCCCCTCAACCTCCAACTTCCTCTCCACTCCAGTGGCTCATCTCACACTTCAGGAGAAAACAGGAACTACCAGGGTGAATATCTTCCTTTGCCCTTACTTCTGCTCATCTTTTCCTTTTGCATCAGTGTTTCTGATCTGTGCACTAGATTCCTTTATCTTCCTCCTCACCATGAACTTCTTTCCTTCCCCTATCCCTTTCTCCTGCATCATTAAGCTCTATCTCTACTGGATCATCACCAGCAGCATGTAAGCATGCTTTAATATCACACATCCTTACAACTACGAAAACTTGCCTCCAGCTGCTACCCCGTTTCTCTGGTCTTTTCACACCCATGTCCACATGGGTTTCTTCTTCCACCTTCTGTCCACTCCCCTCCATGGAAACTGTCCTTCAGGCTCTTGGTTTCCTCCTGTCCCACTGGCCATTCCTTTTCAGATACATTTCTTGTCTCCTCCTTCTTATCTTATGTCTAAATATTTAATTTATCAGAATTCCTCCAAGCCTTCTCTATCTAAATACTTCACTGCAGTCATCTCATGTAGATGCTAAAAATTCCCACACTTATTTCTCTAGTCCATACCTCTTCTCTAAATTTTGGGCTCATATATCTAACTATCTACTGTAATTTATACTTAGAATGAGCATGCTCAAAATAATGGAATTCTTGTTTCTTCCACCCCACCACATCCTAAACCTGTTCCTCCTCTAATGTTCTGCATCACAGTAGATGATGCCATCCTTCCCATATGTCCCCAATAAGACTCCCAGGGGTCATCCTTTACTGTACCCTTTCCCTTATCTCCATACCTCATCTCAGCAAGTCTTTGGAATCTTACTTGAATCCACCCACGTCTCTAACTCCTTTGCCATAATCCTGGTCCAAAAAATTATCACTTGCTTGAGCTACTGCAAACACCTCTTAATTGACCTCTTTTCTTTCCAACCCTTTACATCTCCATCCCCACAGGTTGATTTGCTGCTTCCCTGGCCTGTGCACAAGTGTCAGCTTAAAGTTGTCCCCTCAGAGAGGGCCGTCACCGGGCTCTCTATCAAAAAGACCCTACTATTTGCTATCTTCTTACCTTGTTAATTTTCTTCCTGGCACTTATCTTAATTTCTGTTTCTAATGCAATTTTATTGAGATAGACTCACATACCATATAATCCATCCAAAGTTTATAATCACTTACTCAGTATCATCATATAGTTGTGCATTCATTGCCACAATCAATTTTCAAACATTTTCATTACCACACCAAAAAAATAAGAAAAAGAAAAAAAATTAAAGTAAAAAGGAATACCCAAACCATCCCATACCCCTCATCCCCCTGTATTATTTGTATATTTTGTCATTATTTTCTTACTGATCTGCCCATACATTGGTTAAAAGGAGTGTTAGTCACCAGGTTTTCACTGTCACATGGTCACACAATAAAAGCTATTTATTTATACAATTATCATCAAGAATCAAGTCTTCTGGATTTCTGTTCAACAAATTCAGGTATTTTCTTCTAGCTACTCAAATACACTAGAAACTAAAAAGGAATATCTATATAATATGTAAGAATAACCTCCAGATTGACTTCTTGACTCTATTTGAGATCTCTTAGCCACTGAAGCTTTATTTTGTTACATTTCTTTTCCCCCTCTTGGTCAAGATAGCATTCTCAATCCCATGATGCCAGGGCCAGGCTCATCCCTGGGAGACCTGTCCCTTGTTGCCAGGGATACTTACACCCATATAGAGGGGAGGGTAGTGAGTTTATTTGAAGAGTTGGCTGACAGAAAGAGGCCACATCTGAGCAACAAAAGAGGTTCTCTGGGGGTGACTCTTAGGCATAATTATTAGTAGGCTTAGTTTCTCTTTTGCAGGCATAAGTTTCATAAAGGCAAACCCAAGATTGGTGGCTTAAATTATTAAATTGGGATTCCCTAATTTAATAATATCAGGAACATTAGGAATTCCCCAGGTGACGTCTCAATTTCTAAAGATTTAGTCTGTTTATTTTATAACTCCCTCACTCCCCCCTCCCAAGAGTTTAGAAGTTCCCAAGGGCCTAAAATTACTTCACTTTGCTTACTAGTGCCAAATACACACAGCAATTAATCAACAATATTTTGTTAAGTAAATCAATAGTCTTATGGCTTCTTGAAAAACAAAAAACAAACAAACAAACAAACAAAAACAGCAACCAACATAAGATTTGAAGGATTAGTAAGAGTTGTTGGTAAATACACATTCAGTCCAGGCCATGCTCTTGAGTTCTGGATACATATATACAATTGCCTTCTGCGCAGTCTTAGCAAACCACCCATAAGCATCTCAAACATACGTGTGAAGCTGAACTTGCCTTCTTCTTCCCTCAACATGCTCTCCCCTACCTTAGTGACTGGCACCATCACACACTCAGAACAGAGGCCCAGAGGATAGCCTGGACTACTCCCCAACCCTCGGTCTCCATGCCCAGTGTGTCACCAAGTCTTGCCAATTCTACCCCCACTGTGTAAAATTTTATACTCTGCTATTACTGATGCCTCCAGTCTTTTGTCTCATCACATCCCTTCATGAAACTTTTGCTTCAGTCAAGCTGCACCACTTGTTGTTTCCCATTCCCCATGCTTTGTGGTAGGCTGTTTCTTCTGCCTATTTTTTTTTTAAATATGCTTTTATGTTTATTCATCGTAGATAATTGTGGCTCATTCTTCAAAAGTAATTGTAGTGATTACCACTTTTTCAAAAACCTCCCCTCATTCTACACAGACTGAGTTAGGTGTCTTTTCTCTCTAGTTCCATAAATGATAGTCACACTTCTTTTATCACACTAGTGATTCAGCCACCCCAGTTGTCTTCAACTTGTCTTGAATTTCATGTAAACAGAGCCCAGGTCTCTAATTCATACCCTCTGAGGCTGGAACAGTGACCGATGCATAGCTGGTACTCAGTGTTAGTTGAGAGAAAGAATGGCCTGATTGCCTGGTGAGGATTACTTTATTAGACTAGGTAAGACTCTAGAGGATTATAAATGGAAATGGAGGAGGCAGTGCAGGTATGGAGAAATAAGCCTTCTCAAATAGATTAGCTGACTCAACCCTGAAGTCAATGAACAGCATACCATTATTTAATATAGATAATTTTTTAAAACAGCATTTGTTAAAAAAAAATAGTGTGTCAATCATGTACAAGAATAAACATGAGTATAATCTAGTTACTTTCCTCAGGAGACTATAATGTCATTGGAGAAACAAATGCATCAATAGTGATAACGAAATAAATGTTCAATCGAACAACAAGGAATGTACTCTGAGAATGCAGAGGATAGAGCTATTATTCTCTGAACATTCCAAGGATAATGCAAACACAATGACCCGATGTAGAACACATCATTTTCCCTCCTAAACCAATTCTACCTTCTCTTTCTGTATCTTTACTTATGGATTCTTTATTCACATTGCAACGTATCTTGCTCCTTTTCCAGTCTGCCTATGATAAATTTACTCTGAATAATGATGGCACTGATAATATTTGCTGTTTAAAGTAATTACGTTTTTAGAAACATGTTTCATTTTGGTTAGGTGTAATCTATGTAGGGTAAGATTCACCCTGTTTAGTGTACAGCTCTGTGAATTTTGTCAAACGAATGCAGCTGTGTAAACACCACCAGAATCAAGGAATGAAACAGCTCCATCACCCCCCAAACCCCCCACGTTCCTTCACAGCCGACCCGCACCTCCACCCCAGCCCCTGGTATCCGCTGACGTGTTTCCCACTCCTGTAATTCTGCCTTTCATATAATCTACGCCCTTTTGTATCTGGTTTCTACACACAGCAGAGTGCATCTGAGATCAATCCATGCTGCCGTGAATGTGAGTAGATAATTCCCTTTTATTACTGATTAGTATTCCATTGTATGGATGCGAGAGTTTCTTTATCCCTTCACCATGTGAAGGAACTTTGAATTGTTTTAGTTTTTGGCAATTACCAATGCTGCTAAAAACATCATGCAAAGCGTTTTGTGTGAACATGAGTTTTTCTTTCATTTGGGAAAATACCTGGGAGTAAGCTTGGTGGGTCATGTGGTAAGTGTAGGTCTAAATGATTACCATTTTACCTTCCCACTAGCAAGCTGCTCCACGTACCTGTACTTAGTACTGTCAGCAGTAGTTATTCATTGATTTTTGCGTTGCCTTTCTAATAGTTGTGGCATTTCATTTTAGTTTTCATTGCACTTCCTTAATGACTAATGGTGTTGAGCATCTTTTCATGTGCTTATTTGCTCTCTTTGTATCTTTAGTGAGGTATCTATTCAAATCTTTTGCTCATTTTTAAGTTGGTTCATTTGTTTTCTGATTACTGAGTTTTGAGAGTTTTCATATATTCTGGATAAAATTGCTTTATCAGATATGTGATTCATGAATGTTTTTTCCAGACTGTGGCTTATGTTTTCATGCTCTTAGTGTCTCTCAAAAAGCAAGAGGTAATTGATTTTGATCAACTTTAATTTATCACTTTTTTCTTTTAATGGATTGTGCTTTTGGTGTCATATTTAAGAAATCTTTGTCTAACCCAAGGTCAAATACATATCCTATGTTTTCTTTCAGAAGTTTTATAGTTTTAGGTATTCTATAATCCATTTTGAGTTAATTTTTATATATGGTGCAAAGTATGAATCAAAGTCTTTTATTTTTCCTTAACATGGATATCCAATTTTTTCAGCACCATTTTTTAAAACACTATATAAAATAATTAATTTTAATTCACATGAGAGTATACCAGTAACCTCTTAAAAATTCTCATTAGAAAGTGTTAAATGTACATTATAGAACATTTAGAAAGTACATGTAAACAAAGAGCAGAAAACAAAAATTATAACAGGCAGTGATAAAAATTGTTAATATTTCAGCTATGTATATGCCCAGTATTTTTTCTTAATACAACAGATAATGAACCAGAGAACCACACAGATTAAAGAACCTGCTTTGGATCACACAGTAAGGGATGGTAATGCTAAGATTCAGTCTCAGACAATCTGAGTTCAAGAGACTCATGCCCAATCACATCATATTGTTACTTCAAGATTGTAATGAACAATAATTAGTGAGTAGAAGAGCTCACTCAGAAACAGTACACAGATGAAAAAGATGAAAGGGTAAAATACAATGTGTGGAACACCTGTCCATCAGGTCACCTGAGTTAGAAAATTAATCATTTGCCTTCATCCATTAAAATGTTATCAATGACCAATTTCTGTTGATTTTACATCTTGAATGTTTTTTGTTACGTCTCTCCTTTCTATTAATTGACCACCGAGAACATTAACTTGCCTCAGTCTTGACACCCAGACTTGGGTTGCTATAGAAAATAAAGAATGCTCAGTTAAATTTAATTTCAGGATAAACCACAGATAACATTTTAGTATTATTATGACCTAATATAGTGCATGGGACATATTTACACTAAAAAACAACAAAACAAAAAAACTTGGTTTATCTGAAATACCAATTTAACTGAGTGCCTTGGGGTTTGTTTTTGTTCTTGTTTATTTGTTTGTTTTTTGTTAAATATGGCAACCCAACCCCAGCTCTACCTTCTAGGGCAACCAGAGTGGCTGTAAATGCATGAACAGATAAATAAATGGACCCATCCTGATTTCCAATTTGGGATAAAGGGAAATCATGGAAAACATTACAGAAAATAATGTATTTGAGCAAGTCCTTGAAGATGAGTAGGGTTTAATTTGGTAAACAGAGAAATAGCAAAGACAAAAGCAAATAAAGCAGGTTAAAAAAAAAAAAAAACTTGAAATTTTTTATGAATTTTTCTATTACTCCTAAATAATGGTCAGGCTAATATTTTTATATAGTTTTAATTTTAATGTATGTGTTCCCAGCATAAATGTCTTTGCTTATGTTTTCATTTTTATTAAGCAGGTAGCATAGACTGCTTAAATATATATGTATTAGTTTACAACTGACATCTCAAAAACAGCATTTAGTTCAGTATTAAGTACTTTTTGCCTCCCATAAAAGTCATATTAGCCTACATTCCAAAGGGCAAAGGTGAAAATATATAGTGATCCTGGGTTTTAGCTGTCTTGACTATATTCCTATTATTCGTGGCATTCAGCTTGGTAGATAAATATATCCAGTGGGGCAATAAACCCTGACTGGCCTTGCTGAAGGAACCACATTTGCTCCTTGTAGACTTAAGGCTACAATTATGTGAAACTATGAGGATAAACATAAAAGAACAAACATGTCAAGGGATAAAGAGCAGAGTACCAACTCATCATTTTTTGTTCTCAGTATTTAAGTAATCAGGCTTTTGCATATAACTCCCATTTGTTCTTAATCACTATAAGAGAGATCAGATTAAATTTCCAATGGGGACAAATCCCTACTGACTCTCCCTAGTGAAGGTATTCACTTCAATGAATTTATTAAGGAAATTGTACTTTCCTTCTGATGATGAGTAATAGAACCTTAAATTTACTTTTATAAATGCATACACACAAGCCAGTCCCCACTTTTTCTCACTTTGAATTTTGCTACTTTAAGCATTTGACTATCAAATGATATCAACAATTCATGCCAGTGTCTAAGAAAGACAGACAATGCTTCATTCAGAATAATGATACATGGAAAAAACAAAATGATTATTCAGGTAGTCTGCAGAAACTACATGTGAGGACCACCTCATTATTTTGTGCCAAGTCTAAAGTGCTTTAGGCTCCGTGCAGGGCCCATTGTGCCTGGGAGTATTTGCACATAGTGATTATCTCTATATAGTATATTTGTAGCCATCCAGCAATCACAAACTGAGGGTAGTAGACTATAGAGACAGACAAACTGGGCCAAGATGATGTCAATGAGCAATTTAATTCTTCAGCCCTGGAATCTATCTCTGAACTTTCTTCATGAGATGAATGAGGCTGCTGTTACTCAAAGCTGAAAACATTATATATATATACACCACATATATATATCAATCCTGAGTTTATATTTCTATGTACTTTGTGGTAACCTCTAGGTTTTCATCATGTGTATTTTATGGCAAGAAAACATCTTTCCCTTTGGTATATTATGTAATAAAATTGAAAATAAATATTCAGTTGATGTTCCATTTAAAAGTTTTTACAGTCACACAATAACCATATGATAGTGAAAACCTGATGACTGACACTCCCTTTAACCAGTGTATGGGCAGATGAGTAAGAAAATAATGACAAATATATATGTAGACAGATAGTTAGATAGATAGATAGATAGATAGATATATTGGGGGGGATAAGGAGTATGGGATGGTTTGGGTTTTCTTTTATATTTTTTAATTTTTTTTATTTTTTGTATATGTTTTCTTTATTTTGGAGTAACGAAAATGTTTGAAAATAAATTGTGACAATGAATGCACAACTACATGATGATACTGTGACCCACTGATTGCATACTTTGGATGGATTATATGGTGTGTGCGTATATCTCAATAAATTGCATTAAAAAAGGTTTTTAAAAAGACAGAGCATCATACCACTTCTGTGTTGGCTACTTCCAATACCTTTCTTTAGTTGATTTCATATTGATGTTGCCCCTTCAAAGAAACACATGGAGGCATTTACACAACGGCTACCACAGAGTTGGAATTATCAATGATATATGGCCAATGTGAGTATCATCTTAAAGCATATCCAAGAAAAGAAGCTCCTCTCACTATTCCAGATGCCAAACTAAATATGATTTCACTACATCTGGCAGATTCAGAATACACCACTATCTTTTATCTTGATAAATTAGAAAGTAAATTTTCACGAATGTATCATCTTCCCCATTTTAAGGGATAGTTAGTGTATGAAAGTAAGGGGAGGGTACTTCTTAACAAATTTTAAAGCCTTACTCAAGAGTGAGATTAGAGTCACCAGAGATCATTTGTGATCACCGCATATAAAGTCATGATAACTTAACACTCAGGGAGGCATTATTAAGTTAAAATTTTAGCTAGGAAATTTTCCATCAAGGTAACTGCATTGTAATTGTCCAAAGAAATGATTTATTAATAATGAGGTGAGATAACAGTCATGAGCTGTATAAAAGAGAATTCCAAAGTGACAAAATTAAACAATATTTGTTTCTGGCAACACCCACAGAAAAGAAAGCCACAGCTCAAAAGGATACTACAGACTGGAGGATCATACAATGACAAAGCACATCAGATGCATCAGGGGTATAATAGTTTCGATAACAGCACAATTAAGATGATCAAACTACTCTTGCAGATTCACTTTCCATAAAATAACCATGAGATAATAACAAGCTGTCCAAGAAAATGTACCTATAATTAGAGAATGTGTTGATCAGTAAACATAAATGTTCTTTAGATGTTACTTTTGGTTCTTATTATAATCTAATAAGTCAGTGTTTCAGTTTTTAAGCAAAGGCCTCTGATTAGTTTGTCCTGTGTAATCCAACTCCCTGAGAATGTCCCTTCTGAGTTCATTAATGAGTGAATTGCCAAGTGGAAAAGAAAAGACACTGTATCATAAGCACAACTCTAAGGCCCTTTCATCTTGTTAAGACCTGTGAATCAAGCCTTTTTTTCCACTTTCTCAACTAGGGTTCTTTATCTGAACCAAAGAACACAGAAAATTATTTGGATGAGTATTTTCTCTATTTTCTCAAGGATGGTACACATATTTGAAATGCAGAAGGAGACCAGGAATAAAGGAATAACACCCAGCCAAAGACCTAAAATAAAACTATAATATGAAATGCACTTTTGAGTCTGCCATGCTCCTTCCCTTTCTTACAAAGAACCAAAGAGCAGGGGCAGTGGAGAGCTGAGATGTACCAGGAGTCAAGAACTTAGAAAGTTCTGAGATTTAAGCCAAATTGTCATCAGTGAAGGGTTTCCTGCCAAGACAGAAACTGGCATCAGCTTTGAAAGACCCCAGGTCAAAATGTGTCAGCAAGTGTGCGGCTCACACATGCAGCTCGGGGACAGCACTTCCAGGACAGAAAGTTCCTGCTCATTCATTAGTACCTACCATACAGAGATCTCAGCACACATCAGGGTGGCACGAAATGACATATGAAGCTAGAATCCTATTTCTGGGTCTGACAGTTTCTGTGCCTTTAACTGAGTCTCTCTTTGAACCATTTCCCCTTTAGGGCGATTCATCTCTATTTTGCACTTTCAAGGTCCTGCCAGGTCACAAGCATTATTTGGATCTTATCCTACAGGACATTTGTGTCTTATCCTACAGGACTGTGTATTTTTCAAAGGTCAGTAAGAATCATGCTGGGATGGAAACCAGGAAGGTTACTTCCCTATGCAGTTAGGGGCAAAATAAGATCACGGGACCAGAAAATGAATGGAGTTAGTCTGGAGTAAGTAGGACTCCAAAATGCATAGGGTCAAGAGCTTAGGATATTTCAGGGCACAAACTAAGAAATACCACGATCCTTGTCTAGCACTGCTCAACCCGCGGCTTGTCTCATCACTGTGAGGCACCTGCAGCCACTGGTTTGTCCCTAAGGGTGGAAGGCCACTAGCCAAGAAAGGGCAGGGGGGTCTGCAGTTAAGAGACTAGCAGACGTCCTCTCGCCTCTTACTTCTTTCTCTGTGGGAATGCCCGCATGTTCCTTTCACATGCATTTTTAATAAACTTTCTACCTGCTTACTCTAAAAAAAAAGAAAAAAAAAAGAGTCTAGCAGGGGTAAGAATAGGGAATAGGGGAGCTGAGATTCTGCAGAATCACTGGGATAGAGTTTCAGAATAAACCAGCCCGCTATGAATTAGTGTTTTCTGTTGCAAAGCATGATGCATCATAAATACTCTGCTTTTATGGATTTTACCCTAGGCATCTTAATCCTCAAAATATAACATTTGGATAGACTGCCAATTTTTGACATGTTGATTCCTCAGTTCAGGAAAATCCAACAGGAATTTAGTGAATGCATTTCTTGATATTTCCAATACATGGTTATCATTGTGTCCTTCTAAGAAAATAAATATGTCAGCAAATACAGAAAACAGATGGATATTTTAAAAACTACCTGATGCATGACGACAGTGTAGAGGACCCATCACAGCTATAACTCAAGTGTGGGTAAACCTGTAATAAACACATTTATCCTTAAGAGACACTGTCAAAATGTTTGTAACACGATTTCAAAATATTCGAGTTCAGGGGGCTTTTCTATTTTTGCTTTTTCTTATTTTTTTGCTCTTGATTTATAAGCTTCTCAAGAGCTTGAGAGCATAAACTATTTCCTAAGGGCAAAATCTTCATCTGCTCCCCGGCTCAAGGCTTCGTTACTGCAGGATTGCTCCCAAGCACTGTGAGCCTGGCAGTCCTCATTTCAGGGGAAAAGAACATCAAAACTTCTACCTTGAAAAAGATACACTCCAGAAAAATGCAGCACAGGGTGGTTTTTGCAACAGATCCTGCACGAGGAATAAATAAATCCAGCACAGTGATATTTGGATTTTACCTTTACAAAGGCTCATTAACATCTAAATCATTCAAATGATGAACATTTGAATGATTTAGAGCTAATCATGAATTAGAGCTGGGCCTGGCAGGCTTTTTCATGTAAAATACTCTTGCTTGGGAACTAGGAAGAGAAGAAATGTTCACCCAAGTCTGGTTCTCTCATGTTTGATGCAAACTGGAAATTGGGAAATATTTATCTGTTTTAAGGAAACTGTCTTGCTTTTTCATACTCCCCACACACCCAATCATATGGAGTGACTCAAGCAATTACTGAACCTAATTCATGGTAGATAAATACTATAAAAATTATGCAAGTATCACCTGAGACTGTTGGCTGAATAACATAACAGAGTTTCTAATAACAGTAAAAGAGAAATGCCCAAAGCTTAGGAAAGGGACTAATGAAGAGCTACATGAAGGAATAAAGAGAGCAGGGGGAGTCCTAACATTGGAATAGGGAAAATGGAAGGAAAACAGAGAATGTCCATAATATTCAAGAACGTTAGAACTGAATTCAGTTCTGATTCAGCAGATGACCTGAAATTCCTGCTTTCTCCTCACTGATCTTCTGGAGAGGCATCACGTGGCATTCACACCCAGAGCTAATTCTGAGGTTATTTTGGCTGCACGGACAGGGACAATCCCGCCCAGAGTTTGTCTCAAGGCTTGGCCCCGCCAGCAGGCAAGCAGGTGCAGCAGCATTTCAGTCTTCCATTCCCAAGGGCACCTTCTTAGAAAATGAAATTTCATGCTCAGTCAAACTTTAGAAACATATGATTTAAACATATGCCAGTCTCTTTCTACATATTTGCAGCTTCTCAATTCTCCCCCTCCCAAGCCCTTTCTTAAAATAGTTACTGGTTAAAGATATAAAGTTCAGTTGAAAAATAATCTTTTCCTTTTTTTAATCTGGTCTCTCGAAATCTTTCAGGAGAAAAAGTGGGCATCCCCAAGAACACTGAATTAATGACAGCTTATAAACTATGATATTTTAATGACTGAGGCTGTTTTCAGAATTACAAAGGCATGCTCCTTCTGGAAACATGTAGTCTTCCAAAAAAAAATCACCATGGGCCCTAACCAATGAATAAATGCTGGTTCATGTCTTGCCAGCTCCACTTTAAGAAAGAAAGAAAGAAAAAAAAGAGCATGAAAAAGTTATGAAGATAAAAATATATCTTGAAACAACTTAATTTGTTAACTTTGAAAGCAATTTTTATCTACATAGAGTAAGAATTTATTTCTATAAGGTGATAAGTGTATGAGAAATACTAAATACTATCTATAGTTAGAGCCCCTGGTGATTAATTTGCATCAATGATTTTACTAAAATACAAATACATGTTCTTCAAAGGAACACCATTAAGCAAAAATTAGCTTATATTATAATGTTTGAGGAAACCTTAGTTAAATGTATCAAGAATCCACTATGACTGAGGGACTTTGTGTATTAATATGGGCCTGCCAGGAGCTCCTACAGACAAGGGTCACTTTTCACCAAGTCATAACCAGTGGGTGCTTATACGGTGGGATTGGAGGGGTGCCAAGAAAGACCCTCTATCCAAACTGCACCTACTGATGCGTGCAGATGAAACAAGGCATGGTCTTTCACAACGCAAAGACCCTTTGCAAGAGCTTTTTGATTAAGTAAGGTGTTATGTCATTGGCTCACACATTTTCCCGACCTTCCACCACCTGTGTCTCTTCAAGTCTCCAAATTCTCCTCAAATTGCCTCCAAATTTTCCCCATTCTCTTAGGCCCAGTTGAACATCTACATTCTCCATGCACCCTCTGTCCTACAACAATCTCTCCACATCCACTCAGCTGCATCATAATTTAGCATTGAATCTGTTCCCCTATCGTTTCTATACATGTAAGGTCCCATCTCTTCAATTCAGCTCATTGAAATCAAGTGAAAACTGAATTCAGTGATTGTGTAATCGGGCACCATGGTTTACAGTTCCTTCATATGCATACATACGGCGGAATGCAATATGTATTTTGTGATAAGGAGGTGACTCTCTTGAATTCCTCTTGGGAAGAATGGTTTTGATGCCTGTAGGGAATGAGGCAAAGGAGCCCTGAGGGAAGAACCAGGCGATGCCAAGGACACATTTGACCAAATTCACGAGACTGTCTAGGACAGTGCGCCTTTAAACTGCAGTCGCAACTCAGTGGATTATTACTTCTACAAAAGGACAGCAACCTGCATTTAAAATGAAATAAACTAGATTAGGAAATACTGGATTGCATATTGCATAGAAAAATAAATATATTGCATAGAAAAGAATAAACCAATTGCTGAAATCTTTGCTTCAGCTACATGTATGTGTGCTCATTTCTTACTCTGGGACAAGGTCAGAGATATTTGAAAAACACTGGTTGAATTTTTCTCAAAATGTGTTTCACAGAATTAGTTGTGGATTAGAATAGGGATTAGGTGTGATCTGCAGAAATGGGCTCCATGGTTGGCAACTTTTGAGAAACAGGAGATCAAACAAAATTAAACACATTTGTAATGCCTAACTTACCAGAACTTTGAAAATGTTCATATGGTTATAAATGTCCAAGATAGGAAGATAGAATAAAGGAAATTCTAATTTTATTTGACCAGGGCAGGGCATGTTGAGGGACTTGTATTCTGCTAATCAAACTCTGGAAAATACTGGTCACAGATCAAAGCTATTGAAGACATATCTGTCTTCTCTGTATATCCCCCTCTACCTTCTACCCGCCCTGCACAACATGCCCCAATCTGCCCTATCAAGGAAGTAATCCTAATAGAATGGGCTGAGTGAGCTGCTAAAAAGATGAGAACATCTGGAAGAAAAATAAGAAAATGCTTGAAAATATTCAGCGTCATCTTTATAAGGAATGGAAACTTCATCTCAATTCAATCAAAGGTCCTGAATATAGGTTTATAAAGGAACCATTTATGAAGTTTTACAAATGTTATCAGGTTAAGAAAATACTGCACCTGCTTGATTCTAATGTCACTAGAGCAAATGGAGCCAAAAGAATGAAATAAGGTGAGTTGCGCTTCAAGAAGAGGGCATTTACCTAGCTTAATTAATTTTTCCTTTATTTGTATATCCCCTCACTACTATTGAAATTGTTATATAAAATATAAGAAGGAAATAGTTATTTCCTCATCAGAATCAGTGGAAGTAATAAAAAGTAATCAAAGCCATGTATTTTATTATCATTGCAAACTCCTGGGCTCTCTCTGAATAGGTCACAGTGATTTCTGTTTTTTTATCTTTATAGAAACTTGAAATATGTACTTTTTTCTTTCTTTGAGAGATAATCTCTTTTATGAGTATACAGGATTAAAACATTTCAAAAAATAATACACCAGAATGAAGGACACTAATTCAACTCCCCATTTCTGATGATGCAAGTCACCTTCGAAATCCTTTCTGAATTTTTCAGCAAATCAATGAAACAACCTATGTAGTTTTTCCAACAGAAAAACAACTAAATCAAGGGCAAATTAATCCTAATTCTGCTAATCCAAATTTATTGTATCAAAATTCCTATCTACTCTCTTTAGAGAATTTGGGATTGTAGTTAAATTCTCTTTTTTAGCAGCACTACTTGACTGTCAGGAGTATAGACAGAAGTAAAACTGAATTTCAACTTGAAAAGCACCACAAGGAATATCATAGTTTTATGGATGAAACCTCAGGATGTTCATGGTGAAGTCTATCAAGCAGGAAAGAACAGAACTTCTCCAGGGAGAGAAAGCATTCACTGTAAATTCAATTCTTGGGAAAACTTTCCTTCATCTGATTCTAAGGAGCAATTCTCAAAGCCCATAGCATGAACCATGGTTTTTTTGTTTTGTTTTGTTTTGTTTTGTTTTGTTAAGTCCTTAGACTGACTAAGTGCTTAGTTAGCTTGTAATAAAAGAAAAAAAATAGCCAAAAGAAACACAGACATGAGAAGGAACTAGAACCAATAGGTATAAGTGAAAATAAAAATGGCTTTCAATAGGTATGTAGAATGTATACAGCCTACAGAATTCAAGAGACTCAAAGAAGTCAGGACTCTTCATTGATCCTTTGAAACTGTTTGATTTCTGTCAGATTAAAAATAGAATGGGGATGAGGGTAAGAAAGACTAAACTAAATCACAAATATGTGTTACCATTTAGATCAGATTTTTCCTTGGATAAGCTAAATATTTTTAATATTTACATCATTAATATGTTACATGTTTTTGCTGTGCCATCAAACTCAAAACATCTAATATAGCAACATTGATTGGCAACTATGATAAAAGGGCAACATTTAATTGAATTAAATCTAATTCTCCAAAAATGGTTTTTTTCAGATGGGCAGAGAATTTTCTCTCCTTCTCCCTTTGCCTGCAGGTGGCACAGAGCTGGACATAATAAAGGCTCAGTCTGTAGAGTCTCCAGATCACATGGTCCTATTGGGAATTTTGATTTTGCCTAACTCTCCCTCTGTTCTTACGCGCTTAGGTTGTCTCTTGCATTTCCCAGTCATGAATAACATGTTATGAACATCTGTCTGCACTAAACCTGGATGCCATGTCTAATGATTTCCTCATGGTAGAACTGAAGAGATTAAACCATTGGGTTAACAGGCAAGAACATGATTAAGCCTCTTGATATCTTTTAATCTGGTTGACTTGAAAACCCTGCTGGTGAGCCCCATCTGTGCAGCATTTCTCCCCTCTTCCCCCTCTCCCCACCCTGTCCTCAGATCACCTCCCTACTCCCCTCTCTAGTCTATTCCCCCCCCCCAAACTATAGCCAAACCCAGTTTCTTACCCTTGTGAGGAATGCAGATTACAGACGTCAGGTTTGAGTGGTCTCAAACTATTTCATCAACAGCTTATATTTTATAATGTCAATTTCTTAACTTAATATCTGATTTAAAATTAAAGGCTTCTAAGCTATTTTTCTTCAACTTTCCTACTAAAAGTCTATTTATTTTAATCAGTTATCAGAAGTCAACTCACAGAAAAGAATATAATTATCAGGGTACAATAAATTTTCCCAATAATTTACATTTAGCTGATTAAACTCAGGTAATATAATACAAGGTTACATTAAATATCAAAATGTAAAAAAAAGAAAAAAAGGAATAATGTTAGGAGGGTTTTCTATCTGAATGATGGATGTGTTCAATCACAGGGTCTAAAATAATTTCAGTTTTCTGTCTCAACGGTTGTTCTCTTCTTCCTCCACATAAAATATCACATGCTAAGCATCTTCCTCCCATCACAGTGGTTCTGAAAATGAAATTATGCTGCTCATAATTTTCTTTCCTACTTGAAATAGAATACCTCTCTTATATGATGGAAAAGGTCAAGATTTTAACAGTACAAAGTCACCATGATTGTATAAAAGCAGAAAGAACACAAAAATCCCTGTTCTATTTATTACAACTTATTTAACTATAAATGAATCATTAAGCATTTAATGATTATTTTGGTCACATTCAGCACATTTCTGGGTATTGTGAGAAGAAAATAGCATCTGCATTGGAGAAGCTTACCACCGAGTTGAGAAAGAGATGTGTTCTTCTGGAAACAATTAAAAAATGGTTTAAAACCATACGAGGTAATACTGGCATTCATACCTGCTGAACTCTAGCTCTGAGTTTCAGTTCAGTATTATCTCATACAGCAACTGTTAACAAAGCTGAAAAAGCAATCAGACTTCAATTAGAGATGAATGAAGCAGATCTGGTTAGGACTAAGGCAAATCAGGCCAAAGGGAAGAGATGTTTATTTGGTACAGCACACTAGCTAATTTAACTCCTACAGTCAGTTTATTCAAACACCAAAATTATATGGAACTTTGAATAAAATGTGAGATCTGGTAGATTTGTACAGGTTAGTGTGAAATCCTGATACATCCCAAAGTAATTTGGGCACAGAATAAAAGTATATTTGCAGCCCCCTGCCCTGACCTGAGAAACTGGGGAAAAATGCTGAAATGTTGGACGTCCCCACCTGGGTTATTACTGATTTTCCACACACATTGAGCACTAACAATATAGTAGTCTGAGCCCTAGATCTTAAGGTTTGTCCTAATGAAGCTTGTTACGCAAAGGAGCGCTAAGCCTACTTATAATTGTGCCTAAGAGTCTCCCCCAGAGAACTTCTTTGTTGCTCAGATGTGGCCTCTCTCTCTCTCTAAGCCAACTCAGCAGTTGAACTCACTGCCCTCCCCACTAAATGGTAACATGACTCTACATGGGATGTAAATCTCCCTGGCAACGCATGACATGACTCCCAGGGATGAGCCTGGACCTGGTATAGTGGGACTAAGATAATCTTCTTGACAGAAAGGGGGCAGCAAAATAAAACAAAATAAAGTTTCAGTGGCTGAGAGATTTCAAATAGAGTCGAGAGGTCACTCTGGAGGGCATTCTTATGCACTATATAGAATCCTTTTTCAGTTTTTAGTGTGTTAGAATAGCTAGAAGGAAACACCTGAAACTGCTGAACTGCAACCCAGTAGCCTTGATTCTTGAATATGATTGCATAACTATATAGCTTACATGGTGACTGTGTGATTGTGAAAACCTTGTGGCTCACACTCCCTTTATCTAGCATATGGACAGATGAGTAGAAAACTGGGAACAAATCTAAATGAAAAATAAGGTGGGATGGAGGGGATGGAATGCTTTGGGTGTTCTTTTTTACTTTTATTTTTACTCTTTTTTTTTCCTTTTTGGAGTAAAGAAAAGTTCCAAAATTGGGGTGATGAATGCATAATTATATGATGGTACTGTGAACAGCTGATTGTACACTGTGGATGATTGTATGGTGTGTGAATATATCTCAATAAAAATGAATTTAAAAAAACATATGAGATTGTATGAGTGGGTAAAATTTCAAATTCCTTCAAGCTATTCCCCTCATGTGCATTAACTAGCTGTGGATGTCAAGTACAACCCCAAATCATGGTTAAAGTATGTAATTCCAGTGGAGACAGCACTTAAATAGTATGCAACTATTTTATAAATGGTAACATGTTTACTCCTTATGGTCCATCTAAGCAGAATATTTTTAAATGTCTTCTTCAGGCACCACTTCTTCCAGACATTGCCCACAAAATTTAACACCACTACCCTACACTCCCTTCCCCTTTTCTGACTCTTGGCTTCCTTGATGCCCATCTGACCATTTTTCTTCTGCCTATTTCCTACACCCTTTTTCCTCCTCTCACTCACAAGGAACACAATTTCTGGTCCCTGCTCCTATCACAGGACTACTGAAGTTTTCAAACCAGTCTCATATTCAGAGTTTATTTTGTCTCCTTCCATCTCCAGTCAATTATACCCCTACAGCAAATGTACTCATGCATTCATATCACCGCCCTGTTCAAAAGTGGCCAGTGGCTTTCCTCCAATTACCTAATTGAGGACAGCCTCCATGCTGCATTCAAGGCCATGCACAGCAGCCCTAATCCACCTACCTCTGAGTTTTTTCCTCCTCCTACACTCCACACTCACTCTTTGAGCCCATCTAGAGGAGGCTCTTTGTGTAAAAAGTGTGATTTGTTGCCTCTCTGCCTTTGTCTGCATATTTCAATACATTAAATTCTATTCATCTTCTTAAAGTCCATCATTAAGACTCCTTTCTAAAGGAGATAAATTGGACTTACTCCAAAGTAGAAAATTCTGTAAAATCAAAGGCATTATCAAGGAAATGAAAAGGAAACCTACACAATTGGAGAAAATGTTTTCAAACCATGTATCTGTTAAGTGTTTAACATCCAGAACATACATAGAACTCCCACAATACAAACTATCAACTACAATTCACAATGACAAAATGACAGCCCAATTAAAAAATGGGGAAAAGACATGAATAAACAATTCACCAAGAAGACATACAAATGACCAATAAGGAACATCATTAGGGAAATACAAATCAAAACTGCAATGAGATACCACTTCATATTCACTAGGATGATTATCACCAAAAATAAATAAATAAATAAATATAAAAACAGACAATAACAAGCGTTAGCGAGGGTGTAGGGAAACTGAACCCCTGGTACACTGCTGGTGAGAATGTAAAATGATGCAGCCACTATAGAATAGTTGGGTGGTTCTTCAAAAAGTTATGCATAGAATTACCATATTACCCGACAACCAACGCCTAGGTATGTACCTCCAAATAATTGAAAACAAGGACTTAAACAGATGCCTTTACACTAATGTTCATAGCAGTATTATTCACATTAGTGAAAACATGGAAATCACCCAAACCTCCATCCACAGGTGAATGTATAAACAAAATGTGGTATATCCATAAATGGAATGTTATTCAGCTATGAAAAGGAATGAAGGTTTCTTACATGCTACATCATGGATAGACCTTGAAAATATTACGCTGAGTGAAACAAGCCAGATACAGAATGACTAATATTATATGAATATTCTGATATGGAATATCTAGACTAAGCTAATTTATAGACACAGAAAGTAGATGAAAAGAGTGAAAGAAGGGGAGAATGAGGAGTTATTGCTTAGTGGATCCAAAGTTTCTTTCTGGGATGAAGAAAGCATTTGAACATAAATACTGGTAATGGTTGTACATTGTGAATGTAATTAATGCCACTGAATTGTATCCTTGTAAGCGGTTAAAATGGAAACTTTTATGATATGTATTTTTTACCACAATAATTTTTCTGAAACTCCTTTCTCTATTTTGATACTCATTTGTGAACACTCTATCTGAAATGCAATATTATTTAATATTTATCTAATGGCACTGGCTATATATTGTTTATCTGACCTTTATTTGTTCCAATTTTCCCCATCACTAAATTTTTCACTCCCTGACGTCTGGTATTTGGTCCTGTTTTCCATCCTTTTCCTTCAGAATACTCAGCACGGTACTTTGCACATAGTAGGGGCAAGGTTAATGTTTAATGAATTGACTTTTTAATCAAGTTTATATGTTCTCCCCAGGGAATATGGTCCTTTGATTCAAATTAGGGACCTACTTTTTAACCACTGGCTACAAAATGGGAGATTCAGAATGGTTTAATGACCATACAAATAAAGTCAGCCCTTCCATGGGTTGAATGGATGCTGTGAGGAGAGGGAAGGCTACAGTCCTAGCATTCAGGAACCGATGGGACAGGAATGGTTCTAGGATCCATTACGGCTTGCATTTTCTTCTTTTTCACATGATACTACTTTGCAATTGAACATATCAACATAATAAATGTTCCACAAGTGTCAGGAAGGTGCACATTCAGGGGTTAGATTCTTGAAAAGAAAATCATGACAGTCATTTAGCATCACCTCTGCCAATGGCTAGAATTGTTGCTGTCTGCAGTTTTCTGTGATTATTTGAGCTTTTATGGGCTTACTAACAAGACCCACAAGAGACAAGGGTAAGATGAATTGGATTTTCTACATTAACTTATTACTGTGAAAAGGACTTCTCCAGGAAACTAGCCTTAATTATTCTAGAACAATATACTGCAATAGATATCTGGTCCTGATGCCCCTAAAAATTCCCAAATAAGGACATTTCTTAATCATTTGTTCATATGAATAGGGTTTCCAGGTAAAATGTAGGATGCCCAGTTAAAAATGAATTTCAGATAAACAGTAACAAAAAAATTTTGTATGAGTATGTCCCAAATAATGCATTATATTAAAACACTATATGAAATTTATCAGGGCATCCTGTACTCTTATTTGCCAAATGTGGCAACTCTAAATATGAGTCTATCCAGACCTTCTATTAAAACTGTTACTTATAAATTTGGTTGTTCAATGCATGTTACATAAGGATGACAGCTATGACTATACAAAATATTCATATCATTTATTTCTTAGTTTTTTAATAGTCACAGCAGGTTCTACAGATTATGATACGTAGCTAAAGGGAAATGGACTTTTAGGGGTGCTGGATACGGGAGATTTTTTCAGGGACTCCAGGGCTGTCACTCTCCTGTGCCCCAGTGGACATTCTTGGCTAAATTCAACAATCAGCAGCACCCAAAATTTGAAAAGATTTTCTTTTAAAATGTACACAGATGATCAATATTTGTACTAATCATAAGAATGATACAGAGGTGCTGAGCCAGGGTTAAGCTTTCCAAACTGAGAAGACAGTACAATGAAAAGCAGTGAATCCTCCGTCCATAGACTCCCCTGGGAGTCTGGGAAGCAAGAGAAACTACACTGAGCTATGACTCACCCACGTCTTGTGTGGCCACTTCACATCCAATAACACTTTGTATTTTGGGCTAGTTAAATTACTAAATTAATATGATGTTAAAGTGTGTGTTATAGTTCCCAAAGGCCGGGCACGGCTAGTTCCTGTGGGCCCCACAGAGGGACCCCTGGAGATCTGGGTGACAGCACAATCCCTGGAAAGTGTGAAGACATCAGACCAGGAGACTTGCCGTCCAACAGTAACACATGTCCCATGGAGGCAGCGTGTGCCACAGAGATCTGCAACGAATGCAGGCGACCTTAGCTTCTCAGAGGTCATCCAGGATCATCAGGCAGGAAAGAATTCATTTTCAAAATTCACTAACTCAACAGATGTGACTGAAACATAGATTTGAATATATGACCTCCATAAGACATTTCTACAATGTATACAAACATAAAACTTGTAAACATACACAAAACAAACAAGTACACAAACAATTCTCCCTAAATTTTTACCAACATTGCATCAAAGAAACATACCTCCTACAACCACTGTTTCTCGGAGAGAGTACTCATCTTCTCTAATCTATCCTTTCATAGAGTGAACACCTCCTTAAAAATATCTCAAAGTGGGGGCAAGATGGCGGCATAGAGAGGAGTGGAAGCTAAGTAGTCCCCCTGGAACAACTACAAAAAACCAGAAACAACTAGTAAATAATCCAGAATAACTGCGGGGGGACAAACGAGACCATCCACTCATCATACACCAACCTGAATGGGGAGGAATGCCCGAGAACACAGCATAAAATCTGTAAGTAAAACCTACGGATCCAAGTCGGGAGACCCCCTCCCCCATAGCCCAAGCTGCAAAGCCTCATGGTGCCAGAGAGAAGCTGTCTCCCAGCAAGCGAATATAGCTCAGCTGAGCTCCAACTGGGGTTTTAAGTAGCGAGTGTGAACTGCTCACTACAGCTATGCATCCCCAAAAAACAGACAGAGGCTTTGGGTGACGACTGACCTTGGAGAGCCAGAGGGTCACCTTGGACTGGGTCTGAAGGGGACTATCTGTTTCTTTTCCAGCTCAGTGGAGAAAGCCCCAGTCATATTCAGTTTCCAGGGCTGTGACTTGGGGAAGGGTGGAGACACCACAAGCAGAGAGCGAGACCATTGAAATGCTAATGACCTCTACCTGGGGGGTCTGTCTTCTCTAGGAGGAAAGGGGTGGGGCCCTTTCCATTCAGAACCAGACCCCAGAGCCTGGGGGAACACGGCCATACCTCCTCACACCAGTCAAGAATTATAGGCTAACAGGCTTCACCTGCTGGGCAGAAAAGCACAGTGACCTGAGGCATCACAGGGTGGAGCAATTTTCTAAGACACACCTGCAGGGAAACCAGATACTGAATATTTCTTCCCTCTGGGACCTGAGCCTGTTCTGGTCTGGGAAAACCTGATTTGGATAACCAAGAAAACCATGCCTAGACAACAGAAAATTACAACCTACACTAAGAAAAACAAAGTTATGGCCCAAAGGAACAAACATACACTTCAACTGAGATACAGGAATTTAAACAACTAATGCTAAATCAAATCAGAAAGTTTAGAGAAGATATTGCAAAAGAGATAGAGGCTGTAAAGGAAACACTGGGCATATATATGGCAGAAATCAAAAGTTCAAAAAAACAACTAGCAGAATCTATGGAAATGAAAGGCACAACACAAGAGATGAAAGACACAATGGAAACATACAACAGCAGATCTCAAGAGGCAGAAGAAAACACTCAGGAACTGGAGAACAAAACACCTGAAAGCCTACACGCAAAGGAGCAGATGGAGAAAAGAATGAAAAAATATGAGCAACGTCTCCGGGAACTCAAGGATGAAACAAAGTACAATAATGTACGTATCATTGGTGTCCCAGAAGGAAAAGAGAAGGGAAAGGGGGCAGAAGCAATAATAGAGGAAATAACTAATGAAAATTTCTCATGTCTTATGAAAGACATAAAATTACAGATCCAAGAAGCGCACCGTACTCCAAACAGAAGAGATATGAACAGGCCTATGCCAAGACACTTAATAATCAGATTATCAAATGTCAAAGACAAAGAGAGAATCCTGAAAGCAGCAAGAGAAAAGCAATCCATTACATACAAAGGAAGCTTAATAAGACTATGTGCAGATTTCTCAGCAGAAACCATGGAGGCAAGAAGGAAGTGGTGTGATATATTTAAGATACTGAAAGAGAAAAACCGCTAACCAAGAATCCTATATCCAGCAAAGCTGTCCTTCAAATATGAGGAAGAGCTCAAAATATTTTCTGACAAACAGAGAATGAGAGACTTTGTGAACAAGACACCTGCCCTACAGGAAATACTAAAGGGAGCACTACAGGGTGATAGAAGACAGGAGTGCATGGTTTGGAACACAATTTTGGGAGACGGTAGCACAGCAATGTAAGTACACTGAACAAAGGTAACTATGAATACGGTTGAGAGAGGAAGGTGGGGAGCATGTGAGACACCACAAGAAAGGAGGAAAGATAAAGACTGGGACTGTGTAACTTGGTGAAATTTAGAGTATTCAATAATTGTGATAAAATATACAAATATGTTCTTTTGCAAGGGAGAACAAGCAAATGTCAACCTTGCAAGGTGTTAAAAATGGGGAGGCATTGGGGGAGGGATGCAATCAGCATAAACTAGAGACTGTAACTAATAGAATCATTGTATTATGCTTCCTTTAATGTAACAAAGGTGATATACCAAGGTAAATGCAGGTAAGAGGGGGTATAGGGGAGGCATGTTAGACACTTGACATTGGTGGTATTGTCTGATTCTTTATTCTACTTTGATTTAAGGTTATTTTTCCTTTTGCTGCTTCCTAGCTGTCATTTTTTTTCCTCTTTCCTTTGCCTCTCTATCTTCTTTGACTCTCCCTCCTGCCTTGTGGAAGAAATGTAGATGCTCTTATATAGATAGTGGTGAAGGTGGTGAACACATAAATGTATGACCATGCAGAGAACCATCGATTATTTACTTGGGATGGAATGTATGGTGAGTGAACAAAACCATATTAAAAAAAAAATGGGTTGATGACAAAACCTCGAGGGCAATATACTGAGTGAAATAAGCCAGACACATAAGGACAATTATTGCAGGGTCTCACTGACAGGAACTAATTATAATATGTAAACTCATAGACATGAAATATAAGGTACCAAGATACAGGACGAGGCTTAAGAATGGGGAGTGGTTGCTTAGTATGAGCAGAATGTTCAATTAGGATGAACTTAAATGTTTGGAAATGAACAGGGGTGTTGGTAGCAAGATGTGAGAATGAATAACAGCGCCGAATGGTGTGTGAATGAGGTGGAAAGGGGAAGCTCAGAGTCATATATGTCACCAGAAGGAAAGTTGGAGGTCAAAAGATGGGAATGTATAAAACTGAATCCTATGGTGGGCAATGTCCATGATCAACTGTACAAACACTAGAAATCGCTTCCATGAACCAGAACAAATGTATGACAATACAATTAGAAGTTAACAATAGAGGGGCATATAGGGAAGAACTATATACCTATTGCAAACTATATACTACAGTTAGTAGTATTTCAACATTTTTTCATAAACAGTAACAAATGTACTATATCAATACTACGAGTCAACAATTGAGGGGGGTTGGTTAGGGATAGGGGAGGATTAGAGTTTTCTTTTCTTTTTTTCTTTTTTCATCTTTCACTTTATTTCTTGTCTGGAGTAATGAAAAGTTTCTAAAAATTGAACAAAAATTAAGTGTGATGGATGCACAGCTGTATGAGGGTACCCAGGGGCAAGTGATTGTACACTTTGGATCTTTGGATAATTGTATGGTATCTGAACAATCTCAATAAAAATGGAAAAAAGAAATCTCAAAGTGCCCTGCAAGTCTGGACTTTGAAGACAATTATGTCACTGCCTCTAATTTCCTGTGTATATTATTTTAGTTTCTGTACAGACGAGACTATCAATTATATGACTGTGTTAAGGAAAGGAATCATAGGACATTTGCCTGTTAAATTGCATCTATTTTAAGGAAAGGAACATGGTAAACACATTTTCTTTATAAAGAATTTTGTTCATTTTTATTTCTCATTAATCAAATGCACTGTGTAGCCTGACACAAAGCCCTGTTATATTTTCCTAATAACTATAGCTTCAAATCTATATAGCATGATGCTTCATTGTAGCCAAAATGACATTCTTAAAATCCATAAATACTAAAAGGTAAAAGAGAAAAATATATATAATATATATTATGGTTTCTAGCCAGAAAAGACTAGAAACAGAAAAGAAATAAAGAGGTCATACTTTCTACCAATGAGTGATGAAAAGCACGCAGGAAAGTCCAACTAACTATATGGGTACATCCAGAAAATCATTCTTTTAAATGATAGGTTTTAGTAGAACAATTATCTAGAAAAAGTTCGCCACACATCTCACTACCATGGACAGCTCCATAAAGCCGCCTGATGCCTTCATAAAGCAGAGGTCAGTCCCAATGGTGGGGAAAAAATCAGAACAGTTGTTGAACAGTTGTTGCCATCTCTGGGGTGGGGGGTATAGAGTGGAAAGTCAGGGATTGACTAGGAAAGAGCATGAGGGAACTCTCTGGGAGGGATGGTGTGTCCTAGTTTGCTAATGCTGCAGAACGCAAAACACCAGAGATGGATAGGCTTTTATAAAACGGGGGTTTATTTCACTACACAGTTACAGTCTTAAGGCCACAAAGCGTCCAAGGTAACACCTCAGCAATCGGGTACCTTCACCAGAGGATGGCCAGTGGCGTCTGGGAAACCTCTGCTAGCTAGGAAGGCAGCTGGCGTCTGCTCCAAAGCTCCGGCCTCAAAATGACTTTCTCCCAGGACGTTCCTCTCTAGCAAGCTTGCTCCTCTTCAAAACATCACTCCCAGCTGCACTCAGTGAGTTCCCTCTCTCTGAGTCAGCTCATTTATATAGCTCCACTGATCAAGGCCCACCCCGAATGGGTGGGGCCACACCTCCATGGGAACATCTCATTGAAATCATCACCCACAGCTGGGTGGGGCACACTCCAAGCAAATCCAACCAGCACCAAAACGTCTGCCCCACACAAGACTACAAAGATAATGGCATTTGAGGTACACAATACACTCAAACCGGCACATGGTGATCCTCTGTATCTAGATTGGGTTTTGGGCAATATAGCAGTATGTCTATGCCAAACTTACAGCATTTCACTGCGTATAAAATATGCATCAAACACACGCACACAAAGAACTGAAAACAAGTATTAAACTCTAGGTAATGACTTGCATACTGAAGTATCCAGAAGTAAAGGGAACTTCTGTCTCTGACAGTTTAAAATGTATCAAAAACAAGACAGATTAGTTGTCAGAGATGGATAGATGGATATTTAAGTAGCAAAAATATAGTAATATGTTAACTGCATAATCTAGGTAGTATATATGAACAGTCACCATACAATTCCTGAAAATCTTCTAAATATCTTAAAATTTTCAAAATAAAATGTTGGAAAAAAGAATCCAAAAGTCCAGAAACCAGTGATGTGTGCTACTGAGACCAAGTTTTCAGTCTTTGGTAAACTTCTTTTACCTCAGTAAAAAAAAAAAAAAAAAAAAAGATACTTGTTCTCCCCCTTCTTCTTTCTTCCCTCACACAACTTCCCCTTAATTTCTTCTGTTTCTTGGCCAATCTCATTCCTTTCTCCAAAGGCAAAAGCAGCATGACTTTTCTGAAGTGGATGAAGAGGCACACTAAACTTCACATCAGCTATGCCAACAATTTCCTGTTTTTCTAAGTTCCAGAAAGCCTAGTCTTCCTATTTACTTTAGCTACAAATACTAATCTTTAAAGTTAGTCCTGCTTCACTGTATCAAAATAAGACAGAAAGTTACTAAGGATAGAAATTTCCATTCTGAACAGAGACATCTGGTCACTTTAACAAAGGCACCCATAGAACAAACTTTCAGGTTGACTTGCATTTGATTCATGAAAACCATCAAACAGGTAAGAACTTTTTATCTTCCAGCCTCCTTGGAGCATTTTAATAACTGAAAAAACTAAATTAAAAAGTAAATTAACAATCAGTTCATAACAGCTTTACATTATTGCCATCTGCATCAGTGAATTTCTACAACTGTTCTTCTTAGAGATCAATTAACGTGGTCTTTCCTAGATCACTAATTTGCTCTCTTAATGTACTCCTACTGGAACAGGAACTTCATCAACATTAGTAATGTGATGCATTTTCTGCTTTAACCAAGCAGCCTAGAATTCATAGGAAAGTCATCTTTCATCAGATCCATACACAAAACAGCTGTGTGTGAGCAGGTGGGGGCAGAGATTAGAGGTACAAGTGCGCTCTCCCTTCAACAGGTCAGTGTTTTATACGGTTACAGCCAATAGAATTGTCTGCTATTTCTGGAGCCATACACGTTTCATTTTGTTTGCTGCCCATGTCAGTTTAGATGACCAAGTAAATAAAGCCTTAGGATTTAGGGCATGGGACGGGACTGGGATTACCTCCACATGGCAAAACAACACTAAGTAGTACTTAAAATAGGCAAAGGGCAGGATTTTAGTTGCATTGATAGCAATTCAAATCTAAATCTTCAGAAAATAAAAGTTCTGTGCTTCAAAAGCTTAAATGATTGCAGTTAAAAGAGACCATATTTTAGAATTGATACTAATGACAAATCTGGTGCAAAGAGAAAGAAAGCAAGAGAGAAGGTACTTACAAATCAAACCTCTAGAACAGGAATATAGAAACCCAGTAAATCTATCACATAATTACTCATTTTTAAAACAGAGAATTATGACAACATACAGATTAGATATGAATTAAGAAAAATAAACTGAAAGAACAACACTTAATGCAATAACTCCAAAGAAATGTATATATATTATGGAAAAGAGTAGAAAAAGACTGTGCATAAATATGAACAAGAAAAACGATAAAACATGAACAAGAAAAAGATCATTGCAGCTTTCTAAGCATGGAAATTTAGACCAAGTTTGAAGGGAGAGGCTCACAGTGTGAATGGCTAAATATAACCTAGAAAAGTTCCATCTTGCAGTATGCTTCTTGCAAGAGACTTCAGAATCTAACAACAACAACAAGTTTTGAAGAATATAAAATGGAAGAAGCCAGCAAGTAGGACACTATGATGACTGTGAGAAGGAAGAGTGGCTGAGTTCTCTCCTCAGCATTTACAGAAGGAAATTAATCATTTCCAAACATGAACGCTAAAATGGACAGGTTGGAAAAGCTTCTTCACAGGTCGTCAATACCAAGTCTCCTTAGCTAGACCGAGGGCCACGCTAAATGCACATCTATCAACAGGGGCAGAATGGCAACTATCCAAGAGAGTCGAGAAAATGTGGGGAAAAACTGGGGTGTTACTGACCTCGATACACAGTCCTCTCAATACAAATAGCCACTGGATGAAAGAATGGTCTGGTACAAATATTAATCTTGTTTATTAAAAGGTTCTATAGAATGAGCAGGGAATGCACCACAGTGCATCAGCTTCAATGGAGTTTCAAACATCTGATGATGTATAAACAGCTGGGGCAAAAGTGGCATGGTTTTGCAAAGAAAAGCAAAACCCTGTAATGAGAAATAAGGTCCTTCATGGGCTCTTTATTAATAGCATTCATGCATCCACTCAGCAAATGTGTACTGAGTACCTTATATTGCTGGCAGTGTCACGATACAAGGGATACAGCAGAGAACAGAAGACCAAGTGATCTCATGGACCTTATATTCTAATAGGAGGAAACAGATTATTTGATAAATCAATAGGATAACCTTAGTTGGTGGTGAGTGATATAAAATTATGAAATACAAAAATGTGTTAGGAATTGACTGGAAGAGCTACTTTAAAATAGGCTTCTCTGAGAAAGTAACATTTAAATCGCTAACAGAATGACAAGAAGGTATTACCCAGCCTTTCAAAGCTCTGAAGAAAAGCCCTCCAGGAAGAAGCAGCAAGTGCACAGACACCAGAGGAGAGAACAAATTTGCAAGCTGGAGGAACAGAAAGAGGCCAGAAGTGGTTGGAACATAGTGAGCAAAGGAAGAATCGGTGTAAGAGTAACTCATTCAATATATGTTCTTAACACATAGTAAGGGACACAGTGTTTTGGGTACTAGGGATATACAAGCAAACAATACAGACAAAATCCATTCCTACATGACCATAAAACCTACAATTGAGTCTCTGGTGAGATCAGAGAAGACAGAGTTAGATCATGTAAGCTGAAACCTTTGGGTTTGAATATTTAGCTAAGTGACTGTGACTAACATTGTTTCTGCCCATGCTACATCCCCTTAGCACACCTGATTCTATCACAGCAGTCATGGACAAATGTAAGCATGCTCTGAAAGTGAGAAGGTCTGCATGGCATCACTAAAAGAAGCTCATCTCGGAGCCAAAAGTCCCACTTTCCTAAAGGCCAGGCCCAGGGTTTAATTAAAAAGGTTGCATATTACACAGGAACCGTTCCACTCTGGAGGACTTGGTGATTTGTCCTACCAGAACTGTTCACACTTCAGGTATGGTTTGCATTTCTGGCCATCAATAGCTCTGCCACACCACTATTCAAGAGCTGACACAGTGCCAGATTGGCCAAAATGGGATCACATATGTCCTTGCATTGAATAAAGGAACCCATGTTATGATAAAGGAAGTTGAATAATGGGTAGTAGGATCAAAGAGTCTCCTGATTTGATTCCTTACTTGTCACCAGAAAATAGCCATCCTAATAGAACACTGGAATTGTCTATTTGATGCTTAGCTAAGGGCCAGCTTGGTGTACGGATGCTGTATATTCACTGAACCAATGACTGATACATGATGCTCTGTGCCCAACCGCTAGAATACAAGGGGATGGGAAAAAAGGGCCAAGTGGAATTGTCCCCTATAACCATCACTCTTAGTAATTGATTTGCAGAATTTGTGCTTCTCATCCTCTAAACTCTTGGCACTGCTAATTAAAGACACTGGTTCCTGAGGCAGGACCAAGGGAACCAGGGGATAGGGTGAGGGCTCCACTGAACCTGAAGCTACACCCACTTCAGAGTGCTGCCTGATGTTGGATAAGCAGGAGGAGAAAGGAGTCACCACATGGAAGGAACTGTCAACCTGATTATCATGAAAACTAGAGTTGCTACTACATAATGGTGTCAGTAAAGTGTATATCTGGAACTTGGGGATTCACTGGGGCACCTAGTAATGATTCCATGCATGATGACAATGAATAGGCAACTGAAGTTACCATAGTTGACTAGTGTTTAGACACTCAGGGATATAGACCTGAGCAATCCACTAAGCAAAGAACCTACCAGCTGATGTGTTGCCTGAGGGTGAGGGAAATCTAAATGGTGGTGAAGAATGAAGATGGTGAATGCTAAATACAGCCTCTGGACCAGCTACAACAATAGAGTCTGTTACTAGTTCTACCACCTCTCCTACCTGAAATTCCTTTTTTTTTTTCTTTTTAAGGGATTGCAGCAGGCCACTCCCATGAAAACAATCAGTGAGAAAATGAAGTTAATGTGAGCCCAAGAGGCTCTGCATAGCATAAGGGGTGGACTGTAGCAGATGCTATTTGTGTTCCATGCCACATTCCCACAGCCCAATTTATTTCTATGGAGCTGCAGTGGAAAACCCCTTGAACACAACTAGCATTCCACCTCTTGAGACCTCAGGGAGTCTCAGGGCTTTCTTGCTTTAGGGCTTTCTCTGAAGACACAGCCTAGAGGTAAGCATGGTCCTAAACTACAGGAAACCAGTCCTTAACCAACAGGGGATGGATATGAATAGATAAATGTTCCAGCTTCCCATCCTTTGGAGGCACAACTCTATGATGCATTCTCCACAATCCCTCAGATTCCCAGTGAAATTGTGGTCCAATTAGCCACCACACCACAAACTCAACACCAAACTCTTCATTGGCTTCCCTTCTTCCCTATCTCATTTTCCCAACTCCTCACCCTACTTCCTGGGATCACCTCCCAAATAAACCACCTGCACCTAAGACTGTATATCAGCTTCTACAATGGAGAAACCCAAAATAGATACCCAAAATAGATAGTAACATAGAGAATAGCATGTGTACATTAAACTACATCAGAAATGAGTAGTCAAGCTGATGAGATTGTCTACAATAACATATTAGGAAATCAGATAAAATATGTACAGATAAGTTTTAACAATGCCAAATGCAAAGTACCGAATCTTCAGAATTTTTTAAACTGAATACAAAAATGAATGTTCTGAAATATCTGTTGTGATGGGGTAAGAGATCTTGGGGTACCTCTAGAGTGTTCTCTGAGGAAACAGTCCCCAATGAACTTCTTTGGCGAAAGCAGTCAACAAAACTGTAAGAAATCATCAAGAGTTCTGTGGACATTCAATTTAAAATATTAACTCATCCTTAAATGACAACTTGGAATTTTGGCATCTGTAAAACTATTGTCAGATGTTATGCAAATGGACACTGAAGCCAGAATGCTGGAATTCAAATCTGAGACTGACACAGTCTTTCTGTTTGACCTTGGGCAATCATTCTGTGGCTAGGTTTTTTTGTTTTTTTTTTTTAGCTGTAAAAGAAGGATATTGCAAGACTACCTATATCATAGTAAATACTATATAAGAGTTTTTTATTGCTTGGCAAACACCAAAAAAGATCTAAAAGAAGTAGTGATTAACTAGAAAATATAGCTAAAGGAAAACTAAGAGATTTGGCAATTTGCCATAAAAGGAATGTATGAATTAGGTAAATAAATTAATTTCCATAAAATTATCACCATCTTGGCTAAAGTGACTTTGGACTCATCAGTTTGGAAATGCAAAGTAAAGAGGACTTTTATTTTTCCTTTCAAACCTTGAGTAAATTCAGGACAAAAAAGATGAAATACTTCACTTGGTAGTGAGAAATGTATGGAACCCATTACTTCTAAGGTATGCAGGATACAACCAGTGTTTGCACAAAATTTGAGAAAGGAATTCATGGATTACTGCTAAATGCATGAGATTTCCACAACCTTGAGGTTAGCAACAGGGTCTTACAGGCTGCAGGGAACCCACCCTTGATGAGGAAATCACCATATTCCTCATTGATCTGGCCATGATCTTTCTAGGAATATTCACATGAGATGCAGAATGTATTTAAAGTACAAATGTTAATAACAGTTTCTCATTTTAGGTAGAAGGACCATTAAATAAAAATGTATTCTTTTGTTAATTCAATTGACATTATTGAGGTGTTAAAAATGAAAGGGCATCTTTGAAGACATGATTGCTTGAAGTTTGTGAACAATCTGCTCTTACTCTTAATGAAATGCAAAGGGCACTATAGGGACGGAAATAAAATTATAATATCAATCAGATAAAATATTTTCAATGGGATGAACAGAATAAAGTTTTATATCCTTACAAAACAAATTGCTTTCTCTTTTTATCTCTGAGAAATCATGTGTTATGACTTAGAAGATGGCTATATAAACAATTAGAATTTTCTAGTAGCATCTGATAATACTTTTTCATAAGTACAAGACTTAAAGAATAATCAGGTACAGTTAAAATTGGGTATTACTATCAAGATCTATGACAGAATATTGCTTTCCTTTTCAAGTTTTTCTGCCTGATGTCCCTTCACTAGTAATTACAAGAACTAAAAATTGGAGTTCACATTGGCTACCTGAGAATTTACTTGATATCTTCATTGAATTATGCATAGAACTTGTCCATGTTTTAAAATTCCAAGGGGAATTATGACATTTGCAACCCACTCATTTCATCAATCATTCTAAATTCCTTTGCAAAAAAAAAAAAAAAAGATCCAAGCAGCATTTGAGAAGAAAAATAGCAAAAGTATGTCACTAATAGTAGTATTTTAGAGATGCGGGAAACTAGCAAGTAAGAGTAACATTATCACTTCATCTTTCTAGATTTTACGATATCACTGTTCATGTCATCATAGATGATATAAATCTTAGGTACAACATGTTGGACACTGAAAAGTAGTAGAAGCAACTGTTGTTTGTGACGAGAATCTGCAATGCAGTGGAAACTAGAAGCAAGTGTACTCACCTGTGTAGGAAAGAACTAGAAAAGACCAGCAAAAAGGTATCTGTACTCCTGTGGGCACGATATCAAAAAAGGAACCTAACCAAATTTAAATTACAAAGCGTATTCATACCCATTATTCAACCATGCATTTCTATTTTCTTGGAGGATTGTTTTCTGGCATCTGGATTTCTAAATTCCCTATCCGACTGTGATACTGAAAAGCAAAATGAAGATTCAGGACACCCAAGCATTATTCAAATGCACGGAGCTCTGCTGCTGAGCTCAGGAGCGCCTTCCCTGAGATGAGTGTTACATGGACAATGCAGTTCCTTGATACACGGATCGAGGCAGAAAATCTACTTGTACTATTCCCTGGTTTGGATTTAAGGTTTTATTTATCTCTTTTTTTTTTTTTTTTGAGGATGTTGGTTGTTTTGCTATGTATTTTTTTTTTTGCTGTTTTAGACTTGTTCTTTGAGACATTTGGGAAATACTCAGTTCAAGGTTTCCCTAATAAACTTGGACAAAAGAAAAGAAGCATCTTTCCGTAAAATCCCAGCTGCTGCCAAGTGATTCCCTCCCTGGAACTGACTCTGGATGGGGAGTCTGGGGAAGAGCTGAGGGGCGAGGGGTCACTGACTCATCTCCCCTTGGATATCAGATCCTAAATATTTTATTTTTCATGAAACTGTTTCTCTAACTGATGAGTTGTAGGAGCTGCTTTGGCTGGTGCTTTAGATTTGGCAAGAAGACACTTTAGAGAGTCAGAAGTAACGTTGTATGAATTTTGGCCTTTAGTCTTCATAAAGATTCCTTCCCAAAGACTTCCTATTTCCCAAAATAATAATACACATGCCTAACCCCCTCCCGTAAAATAATAACACTAAACAAGTAAACAGGAATATCTGTTTTCATTTGGTTAATCTGACAATCCAGAATTTTGTAAAACTTCATTTACCCATAAACTATGGTAAATATATTTGAATTTCTATATAAAATAAACTCTGGCTTCCGAGTCAGAAAGCTAGGACCAAGGCCCAATTGGCCTTTTTTGTTGTTGTTGTTTAGCTGAAAGACTTTGAGTATATCACGAAACATTTCTGTGCCTCAGTTTCTTCATCATGTCATGAAAGGATCAGACTATTTCTCAGTTTTCATTTTGTTTCAAGATTTTATAATTATGAAACATTAGGAAAGTCAGCAATAAATTTTAGTTTTATCAACTAGCTCAGGATACTGGGACTTTATAAAGTAATATCAAAAACATTTTAAGGTTTTGGGAAAATGGCACATATTATTTTTAAATTTATCTTCTCTTTGCATAAAAGAAATCACAAGCCTTCTGAAATACCCAGGCACAAACTGTAAATGTAAAAAGATTTTCTAACTTTCTTCTGTTCCATTCCATCAGGAAGATGATACAGTTGACATCATGATCACACTAGATACACAGTGACACTCCCAGGTACATACCCCAAAGAACTGAAAACAGGGATATAAACACATAATTGTACTCTAATCTTCATAGAAACATTATTCATAACAGCTAAAAGGTGGAAACAACTCACGTGTCCATCAACAGATAAATGGGCAAACAAAATGTTGTATATACTTACAACGGGATATTATTTGGCCATAAAATAAATGAAGTTCTGATACATGCTATAACATGGATGAAGCTCAAAAACATTATGAAACAAGGTGGACACGAAGGACAGATATTATATGATTACACATACATGAAGTTTTGAGACAATATCTACAAAATGTAGATTCAGGTTACTAAGGGCCAGAGGCAGGTGGGAGGGGATTATTGATTAATGGGTATGGAGTTTCTGTTTCAGGTGATGAAAATGCTTTCGTAATAGTGTCGATGGTGGCAAAACAACATAACTGTAATTTATGCCACTGAATTGTACACTTAAAAATAGTGACGATGGCAAATTTTTGTTATATTTATATTACCACAATTTAAAAAAAAAAAAAATGCAGTGATATACCAGAGTAGGGGTTGGATTGACAGTTTGAATTTTAAATCTTCTCTGTAGACTAAATTTGTTCATAGACATTAGGCTTCAACAACATGTACCAGTTTCAGTGACTCAGTTGTTGCATCTGATTTTATTTTCAAAAATATGGAAGTTCTGTGAAATTTCTACTATTACTTTTAATCTTCTGTTTTACATCAGGTAAAAGGTTTTGGCAGCTCCACCACTGTTACAAGATTCCCTTGTATCTAGGAGAATATGGTATAAAAAAAATAGCAACAAAAAAAGTTAGGGATGACATTCTGATACTAGAGCACAGTTAAAAGTGATGGGGGGAAAGGCAACTATCCAACAGAATGTCTTCGAGAAGGAAAATGATTTGATCGCATGACTGCCTACCTCATTACAAAGTGAAATTCACCACTATACATTTTCCTGGGAGCCTTCATCTTTTGCTGTGCAGGAGAGCAACTCCCTGGGTTTCACATAACAACTGTTACCAAGAATCTATCAAATATTTTGTCCCCACCTTTACCTGTCTCACTCTCTGTCTCCATGTCCTTCCAAGGCAATTGCAAAAGAGGGATGGAGGATTCTGTTTCCTTTCTCTTTCATTAGTTATTTATTTATATCTGCTCTGGGAAAGAAAATTGTGGTAAATGTGAGGGCATTCACCCATCAATGTTTTAAGATCCCACATATAAATGGTGCTGCTACAAAAAAAGCATCTTCCCATAGGCACTAATTAAAAAGCAATATGTTGACTTGAGGACTGTTTTTCTTCCATTTCTTTTCTCTTCACTAGACATGTTTCTTTTCACTTTAAATTGAACATTACCACTCTCTGTCTGAAGGAAAAAAAAAAAGTATATACATATAAATATAGTAAAGGAAGGCAGGGTATAATATTAACTAGCAATTTGGAAAGACATTGTTTTTCCCCAATAAAATCTGCTGCATTCTTAGAAAATGTTAACTGTATAGCAAGTTCCATGTCCCTGAAATATTAGATAATACATATTTGCAAGGACAGTTGACTGGAACCTATGACAAATTAGCCTGGCCTCTATCACCATGGTCATTTAAAAATACTTTTAGATGCTGACCATGATTTATATTGGAAAGAATTTTACTGATTTTAGTTCAGGGCTACAAAGAAGGAACAACTGAATGGTACACCTGGGCTGTAGGGTGTTTTAAAATGTAAGAACCCTGAATGATAATCATGTGTCTAATTTAAATAAAATTTAGCACAAGGTTCATTTTCAATATGTTTAATAGGAAAGGTGAGAAAAACAATCACAATAAGAATGTCCATAAGAAAATAACATTAATTAATTCATTCAATTAATACATTACTGAATCTCTAACATGAAAGATTCTGCACTAGATACAGGATGACTCAAAGTTGTATTCAGTTTGGTTCTCGCACGAGTTGAACACTGTCATGACCACTGCACATGTAGATAGGAAGGGTGAACGGGTGCCACCCCCCCTTGCAGGCATGGGGCTGGCAAATACACAGGCAGATGCAATGCACTGTGACTGAAATATTTCCGAAGATTACAATACAATAGCCCTGTATGCCAAAGATGAGTGAGAGAGAAAAAACTAAGGGGCACAGGGAAGCTGGGAGGAGGAGAATGGAAGAAACAGAGAAAAACTAGGCTAAGATTATCAACCACAAAGCAATTTTCATAGCAAAACCCCATGGCAGACAGTAGTCCATTGGGAAAAATCTCACTACTAATCTAAACTAAACCAGTGGTTCTTGACTAGAGGCAACGATATTTTAGAAGGTTTAAGAATGTGAGTAGAGAGGTTAGAGAAGGCCTGAGTGATTGAATCCCTGTTTTCCTTACTATTTAGCTGATGGAATGACCCTGAGAAAATTACTTAACCTCTCTGTGCTTCAGATTTCTCAGCTGAAAAACAGAATATAATTGTACCTGTAGAAAGGTCTGAAGTATTAAGTGATAGATTAACATATGCAATGGTGAGAAAAGTGTCTTGTGTTTAGCAAGAGATCAACACCTTTTAGCTTTTGTTCCACCCCTCCTCACACATTATAACAGGGTATCTGTAATGCGTATTTGTGTGTGTGCGCACATGCGCGTGTCATTTTCATCCTTGAAGTCTCAGTTTAAACATCACCTCGGAGTCAGATCAGCCTTCCAGAACACCCACCTGAGCTGAAGTCGGGCCTCCCGTCATGCTCTATCCAAGCTCCTCATTTCCCTCATTACCATAAATTTATAATACTTTGAAATTTCCATTGCACAGTGTTTAGTCATTTTACCTATTCGTGGAGCTGCTTGTTTTATATGTGTCTTCCTCAAAATATAAGCCCTAGAAAGAAATGGACTTCCCTAAATTTTGGGACTGAAACATAAAAGATGGTCAATAAAATATGTGTTAAAACTATGATGATGATGATGATGATGATGATGATGATAGTCTGCTGCTACCTAGCTCTGTGTGCTAGTCACTGTTCTAAGCATTTAAAAAACAAATGTTCTCTTAATTCTCACAGTATCTCTAGGGGGCCTACCTCATAGACGGCTACTGTTATTGTTCCCATTTTACATGTGATGACCTTGAAGCTCAGAGAGGTAAGAAAACTTGCTCCAGCTCACAGGGTAAGTAGCATAACTGAGTGCTGAACCCGGCAGTCTGGTTCCAGGTATGTGTTCTCCCAGCCAGTGAACTATCTGCATCTAAATGATCAAGCAACAGCTATGAACAAGGTGCTGTCAGGGGGGTCTGCCACTAGGCCAAATTGGACAGCTCGTCACCCAGAGATGGGAGATGTGGCGACATCAGGAGAAAAAGAGAAACGTCCCGCACTTCATGATTTTTCTGGAACCTCAGTGACTGAAACTAACCTTATCTGTCAGTGAAAATAACCTTTGTGTGTTTTGTCACACATATTATGTATGGCCAGTTAATTATCTTTCTGAATCTTTCCTCATGTCTGTTCTAGTTTGCTAATGCTGCTGGAATGCAAAATACCAGAAATAAATTGGCTTTTATAAAGGGGATTTATTAGGTTAGAAATTTACTGTTCTAAGTCCACAAAAGTGTCCAAACTAAGGCATCAACAAGAGGATACCTTCACTGAAGGATGGCCAATGGCATCCAGAAAACTTGTTAGCTGGGAAGGCACGTGGCTAGTGTCTGCTGATCCCAGGGTGTGTCCCAGCTCCCTTCTCAGCTCCTGTGCATTCTTGGTTCTTTCTCCCAGGACATTTCTCTCCAAGCACTTGGGGGTCCTGTCTTAGCATATCCTGGGGCAAACTCAGGCTTCACCTCTTAACTAAACATCCTTCTGCCTGCATCTCCAACCATGTCTAAACATCAATGTTAGCAAGCATCTGGGCCCATGTGGCTCTTTTTAAAGGACTCCAGTAAACTAATCAAAACCCACACTGAATGGGTGGGGCCATACTTCTGTGGAAATAATCCAATCAGAGTTATCACCTACAGTTGGGTGAGTCACATCTCCATGGAAACAACCTAATCCAAATATCCCACAAGATCGGACTAAAACATGGCTTTTGGAGGGGCGTAATATACTCAAACCGGCACAGTGTGCTTTCATCCAATACAGCCAGGTGGGTCAAAAGCTCAGACTGGAAACCGACTGCATTTGAATCAAGGCTCTTACTACCAGTCTTATTCTAGAGAAGTTATTTTCTCTTTCTACCTCAGTTTTCCTTGTTTATATTTTAATGGGATAATGAAGTGCTCACCTCATGGATTAATGAGTTAATACAGAGAAGGATGCCTGAGACAAATGCAGCCTTCATAATTATCCATCTAAGTTCCCTGGTACTCTGGACTATTATATGTTAGTCGTGTACTTTTCTTCCCAAAAGGAACAGGTTCTTCATCTTGGAAATTAATTTATATTTATACTTGTTCCAGTTTGCTATTGCTGCCATTATGCAAAATACCATAAATGGGCTGGATTTTATAAAGGGGGTTTATTTGGTTGCACAGTTAGAGTCTGAAGGCCATAAAATATCCAAGGTAACACATCAACATGTGTATACCTTACCAAAGGAAGGCCAATGGCATTCAGAAAACCTCTGTTAGCTGGGATGGCATGTGGCTGGCATCTGCTGATCCTGGGTTGTGTTCCAGCTCCTCTCTCAGCTCCTGTGCGTTCTTCAAAATGTTGCTCCTGGGGTGTTTTGTCCTCTCTTAGCTTCTGTGGAACAAACACTGGGCTATCATCTCCAAACTGTCAGCAAAAGTCTTCTTTCAATGGCTGTCTCCAAAATGTCTCTCTCAGCTGCTCTGAGGTCCTTATGTTTGTGAGCTCTTTTATAGGACTCCAGTAATTAAATCAAGCTCCACCCTGAATGGCAGTGTCCATACATCCATAAAAACAATTTAATCAAATGTTTTGCCCATGGTTGATTGAGTCACATCTCCATGAAACACTCAAAGGATTCAAACCTAATCAATACTAATATGTCTGTCCCCACAAGACTGTATTAAAGAACATGACATTTTGGGGGACACAATACATCCAAACTGGCATGATACTTAAAAGTAAAAATACTGGAGGAGCAAAAAATAAAGAGTGGGGGAGGCACCAGTGGAAAGGTGGGTGTTCAAGGATGTGTCTTTGAGAAATTTAACCTCAGAGGCACTGAATGCAGTCAGACGGATGGCTGAGACAGAGCCTTGAGGATTGCTGTGCCAGTTTGAATGTATTATGTCCCCCCAAACACCATCATCTTTGATGTAATCTTGTGTGGGAAGACCTATCAGTGTTAATTAGACAGTAATTCTTTGAGTGTGTCCATGGAGATGTGCCCCACCCAACTGTGGGTGATGACTCTGATTGGATAATTTCCGTGGAGGTGTTGGCCTATCCATTCAGGATGGGTCTAAATTAGATTACCAGAGCACTATATAAGATCAGACAGAAGGAGCAAGCTGCTACAGCCAAGAGGAACACCTTGAAGAATGCACTGGAACTGAGAGAGGAGCTTCAGCTTATAAAGATATTTTGGAGATAGCCTTTGAAAGCAGACTTTTGCTCTGGAGAAGCTGAGAGAGGACAAACACCCCAAGAGCAACTAAGAGTGACATTTTTGAGGAACTGAAGCCTAGAGTGGAATGCCTGGAGGAAAGCCATTTTGAAACCACAACTTTGGAGCAGACACCAGACACTTGCCTTCCCAGCTAACAGAGGTTTTCTGGACACCATTGGCCATTCTCCAGTGAAGGTACCTAATTGCTGATGCATTACCTTGGACACTTTATGGCCTTAAGACTGTAACTGTGTAACCAAATAAACCCCCTTTTATAAAAGCCAATCCATTTCTGGTGTTTTGCATTCCAGCAGCATTAGCAAACTAGAACAATTGCTGAGTGCAAAGCTGAGATCCCCAGCCAGTTGCCAACTCTGAAGAGTAAGAAAGGGGTCTCCATGGGGACCCCAAGCTCAGCCACTCCAGGACCTAAGCAGCAGAACTGGAGAAACACCCTGGGAGTGAGACAAGGGTCCTGGGCAGTGTGGACACCCTGGTCTGTTGAATGGGTTGACGACTGGATGGAGGGTCACACCAGACCCTTTTACATGACTGGCACTTGCCAATCTGCTTTTCTTTTCTCTCCCATTAACCAAAGAAGAAGATACTGAACATCCTTGTGCATTGTGCTTTTGAGGCTCTCTTCATTGCTAATTCCCTGTAGCTTCCAGGGTCTTGCAAAAACTCACCTCTTTCATCCTGTGCACTGGCCTTCCCATAAGCATTTCCTCCCCAATTTAAAACTCCCCAGTCCTGCACCCCTATCAAAGGACACTCTACATCTCCACTGACATCTAAGTTTAGACTATGACACCTACTAGAAGAGCTAAGACAGAGTTTCACACTGTGGTTAATGTTGGATTGCTGGATAACTTGCTGTTCTTTAGTAACTAATGTTTTGAAGTGACAACTCCATCAAGATTAATAAGGCTTTCCCTGACAGTGACCTTGGATGTCAGCGGGAAGCTACATTTGCGATGGGTCCGTGACATTTTGAAGTCACTATTTTGCTGCATTTTTTTAACAAAAAAGACAATTTGATGACATTGTTTTGACATGGCCTGGGGGAAAGACTAGCCTGCAAATGTTGTTTTATTATTACTAAGTATTTATGAATTATACTTTCATCTTCTCCCACATCATCATCCTTGTACTAATCAAAAGGGAAAGAATGAGGAAGGGGTGAGAAACTCTCTGCAGACAAACTGCTTGAGTTCAGATTCTGGCTTTGTCATTTTCTGGCTGTGTCCTTGGGCAAGTTAGTTTCCCCATCTGTTAAATGGGAATAACATATTACCTTATAGGGTTGCTATAAAGGAAAAATGAGATAATGGGAGTAAAGGACTTGGCATGGAATAAATGGTTAGTAACTGTTAGCTATTCTTATCACATTAGCTAATTGTTCTCAGTCTATGAGATGGAGGCACTGTACTGAGCAGTTAGAAGTAAAACATGTCTAGAGTTTTGTGCATAAGCTTAGAGCACCAACCTAAATCCTGCTCTACGCATTATCCGTATAATTTAACAGATATGTTAGAGGGGAAGAGGGCAGAGAGAAATAAAATATAATGGACAAAAGAATTAGATCCACTTTCTAGGCACATTTTGCATGAAGTTTAAAGCTGAAGTTAATGAAATGATATGATTGAAAACAGACTTGGAAAGGTGATGGGCTGCCCGATGTAATGACTTCCTTCGAAGGACTGGACACACACAGAAAATCTGTATCTTCATATTTCCTGATGTAAAGTGCTGCTTTGCAGTTTTTCCCTTCCCATCAGCATACAGAAAATAAATAGTGTTTACCCACAAACATTAAATAAGAGTCAGCTGAAACACAAGTCCCTCACCTCCCCTCACCCCCACACACAAACCGAGGGGCCCCTTACCTTGGTTCTGAGTGTGCACAAGGATAGGAATTTGTTTTTAACATGTAATCAGTGTTCTATCTCACCTCCTGCACTTCTCTCTATCCAGAAACCTTCACTCTGAGGTTAAAATACAGTTCTTCAGTAACACAAAACACATATTTCGAAGGCACCAAACTCCCTGGGTCAGCACACTTGCTGCCAGCATTTACGCAGAACACTTTCAATTCTGGCTCCATGCCAGACTTCTAATCAATTCTCTATCCTTGTTCAAGGCATGGTTCTTATTTTTCACCTCTAGTCAGGTATTCATTCCCTTTTTCTTTGCCCTTGTTCATTTCACACACAGCTAGTCCCATTCATATGAAACACATCCTTATTCAATGTGTTGTGTTCCACAAATGAATCTTCCAACCGGAAAGTCATTGTGTCCTTCTAACTTCAGAAAGACTAACTGCAGGCACTTGAAGCTGAGCTAGATGGTGTATCATTTGTCTGGTATTTTGAACCATATCAGATACAGAACTAAACTGGGATATAGCTGGAGAAGCACTGAGAGTTTCTAAGAAAGCTCAGAAATCATGTGACTTCTTGAGGTGTATTTCTCCACACTGTGTTGCTATAATCTCCCTACTGAAGAGACAAGAGAAACCTCACAGGAAGCTGATTTCAAACTCAATTATTCTCTAGCCTAAGAGTGTATTAACTGGAGTTATACTTGCAAGCACCAGAAACCAACTATGACTATCTACTGTGCCTTATGGAAAATGACTCTGATACAACGGTGGCCTCCAAACACACCACCAGATAAGCTGCTCTGTATGACAGTTTGAAGCTGTTACGTACCCCAGGAAAGATCAGGATCCTTTAATCCATTCCTGTGAGCGTAGACCTATTGCGGGTGGGATCTTTTGACTAAGTTATTTCAGTTGAGATGTGACCCACCTCAGTCAAAGTGGGTCTTAATCCTCTTACTGGAGTCCTTTATAAGAGGATAAAGGACAAACAGAAAACAAAAATAAACACACAGAGAA
The DNA here is from genome assembly GCF_015220235.1 of Choloepus didactylus. Taxonomy (NCBI): domain Eukaryota; kingdom Metazoa; phylum Chordata; class Mammalia; order Pilosa; family Megalonychidae; genus Choloepus; species Choloepus didactylus. The sequence goes on along the minus strand of NC_051330.1, from coordinate 14,932,760 downwards.
GCTAAGACACCCGAGAAGCTGAGAGAGGAAGCCACTGAAGCCAGACGTGAAAGGAATGAAATCCAGGAGGAGCAGGACCAGCAGACATTGCCACATGCCTTCCCATGTGACAGAGGTGTCCTGGACCATCAGAAGACTTTCTTTGGGGAGAACGTATTGTCCTGTTGATGCTTGGATTTGGACATTTTTCATGGTCTCTGGACTGTAAATTTGTAAGCTAATAAATCCCCATTGTAAAAGCCAGCCCATCTCTGGTATATTGCATTCCAGCCAGCTTTACCAAACCAAAACACCCTGTAAGTCACAGAACAGAAAGACTCAGAGCAGATTAAGATGATTGGATCACATGGTTTATTAAACAGGTTTTATAATAGACTTTGAGAAACAAGGGGGAAGAAAAGGGATACACACTTAGTATAAGATGCAAACAGGATGGAAAGATCACACTGAATCTTAGAGTATACAGTGTACACATGTCCTCTCTCAGCTGCATCCTCCTATCTCACTGATGGTGTAGTTACAAGAACCAGATTTGGAATTTCAACAAGGGTTCCACGAAAGAAGGTGTCCCGGGCCAATGACACATACTTGCTCTACTGGAGAAACACAAGGACAAGGTACATCTGGCCACAGCTTTAGCTTGTTAATTAACTTCATGAAAATCCATGGATTTTATTTGTGTTTACTGGGCAAGCAAATATGGGCTCAGAATGAACATCACCAATGGGTAACCAAATTTAGATCTCGTGATTATCAAGGGCTAATGCATATTTAGAATATCTAGTCCCTCATATATAGTCTCAAATATATTTAGTAAAATATATTTAGATTTACTGGGTGCTAAATCCTGGGATCTCCTGCTTCCTCCATCCCTTTCTGTTTATGTTTAACACACGTATGTTCCACTTGCTAACTACTTATTGTATATTTAACACATTCCACATACCTATATATAACAGTTTTTGCCAATTAGTTACTTAAAACATCTGAAAAGGTTTTGCCTGTGTTTTACAAACTGCAAAATTATATATGATAGAATTGAACATCCTGAAAAGGCATGCATATTACTTGAAGTATAAAGGAAAGGCACTGGAAGGATGTTGAGAACAGAATCTCTTAGAAGCTGGAGGACAGAGCACAACAGTAGAACAGGCAATGAGAACAAAGCAAAGCAAAACTCTGGTCTCTCTAACAACACCACTGCAAAGGCTGTAACTGTCAGCTGTCCCCATGCTGCTGTGAAACTCCCTCAAAATTCAAAATCTCAGGGTAAGTTTCAAACAATAGAGTCCCAGTTTCATGCCTCCTCCTGGATGCACCAAGATTGGGAAGAGAAGAATCTGACCCATTGGATTATTCCACAATAGGGGACGGCCAGGCATCTCAAGGCTACATAAAACAGAGTGTCCCTAAAAAGAAGTTTGGATGCCAGACAAATGATAAATGTCCAAAACAAGAAGTATTTACCATTATTCCTGTTTAATATTTCATAGATACCCATGATTTTTATAACTGTCAAAATGTGGATGATTTGAAATTTATCTAAATTTATGGCAGCCAACTGAATTATCTGTTAAGCTTCTGAAAATTAAGTATCCATATAGAAGTCCCAATTTCCTACACACACACACACACACACACATAAATATCTGTTATTCTTTCAGTTTCTAATCCTAGTAAATGACATAACTATTTACTCAGTCACTCATACAAAATAAATAATTGAACAAATGATAAAAAAAAAATACATATCTCTGGAGCCATCCTTTTATCCTCTCTTTCTTGCATATCCCACATCAAATCCTTCAGCAAATCCTGATTACTCTACCTCCATATCCCATATCCCGTATCCAATTTCCTTCACCATATCTAATATTACACTCCCGTCACTCTCTCTCCCTGTATCCTGCTCAGTGTTTCCTCAAACTACTTGTTACTTGTATTTTTATTTTTTATTTTTTATATTCTCCACATAATAATTTAAAAACCATGAGGAAATGCATTTTCAATAGAATGGAATTTCCTCAATTTTATAAAGGGTACTTACTAAAAAACCCTACAGCCAGCATCATACTTAATAGTAAAAGACTAAAAGCTTCCCATCTAATATTCAGGACCCAGAGAAGGCTTTCCATGCCCTATTTACTTCTATTTTGACTGGAGACTCTATTTAAGACAGACAAACAAACAAACAAACAAACAAGTATTCAGACTGAAAGAGAGCAGTAAAACTATCTCCATTTGCAGAGAACATGATGTTGTATATAGAAAATCCTAAGTAATCCAGTAGAAATTTATTATAACTGATTAACAAGGTCAGCATGGTTGTAGGATACAAATTCAATATGCAAACATTAATTTTATTTCTACACATTATCAATGAAAAATCCAAAAATGGAATTAAGAAAACAATTTCCTTTAGTATAGCATCAAAAAAAATTCATAGGGATCAATAAAACAAAACAAGATTTGTACAATCAAGGCTGAGTGACACTGTAGAAAGTAGTTGAAGACCAGCCAAATAAATGGAACAATATTCCATTTTCATGGATTGGAAAACCTAATATAGTTAAGACAGTAATTTTTTTTTTCCAAATTAAACTACAGATTCAATGCAATCCCTACCAAATACCAACTTGCTGTATTGGAAAATCTAATATAGTTAAGACAGTAATTTTTTTTTTCCAAATTAAACTACAGATTCAATGCAATCCCTACCAAATACCAACTTGCTGTTATACTGAAATTGACTAGGTGATCGTAAAGTTTATATGGAAATGCAAGGGAATCCAATTAGCCAAAACAATCTTAAAAACACAAGAACAAAGTCGGAGGTCTCACACTTCCTGATTTCAATACTTACACAAAGCTACCAAAATCAAGACTGTGGTATTAGTATAAGAATAGACATATAGATCAAATAAACCACATCAACAGATTGTCGACAAGGATGACAAGACAATTCAGTGGGGCAAGAACAGTCTTTTCAACAAATGGTGCTGGGTCAGCTGGATAGCCACATACAAAAGAATGAAGTTAGACCCCTACCTCACACCATATTCAAAATTAATTTAAAAAGGATAAAACAATACAACTCTCAGAGGAAAACATTGGAGTAATCTTTATGAATGTGGATTAGCAAATGGTTTCTTAGATATATTACCCAAAGCACAAGTTATAAAAGAAGCAATTGATAAACTGAACTTCATGAATTTTTTTTAATGTGCTTCAAAGGACGTGATCTACAAAGTGAACAGATAACCCAAAGAACGGGAAAGATATTTGCAAGCTATATATCTACGAAGAAACTTAAATTCATAATGTACAAATAACTCTTACAACTCAACAGCAAAAAGACAAAACCCTATTAAAGAATGGGCAAATGAGTTGAACAGATATTTCTTCAAAGAATATATACAAATGGCCAATAAACACATGAAGAGATGCTCAATATTATTAGTTATCAGGGAAATGGAATTCAAAACCACAAGACAACTTCACACCCACTAGGGTAGTGTTCTAGTTTGCTAATGCTGCCGGAATGCAAAACACCAGAAATGGATTGGCTTTTATAAAGGGGTTTATTTGGTTACAAAGTTACAGTCTTAAGGCCATAAAGTCTTCAAGGTAAGTCATCAACAATGTGGTACCTTCACTGGAGGATGGCCAATGGCGTCCGGAAGACCTCTGTTGGCTGCGAAGGCACGTGGCTGGCGTCTCCTCCAAAGTTCTGGTTTCAAAATGGCTTTCTCCCAGGACGTTCCTCTCTAGGCTTCAGCTTCTCTCCAAAATGTCACTCTCAGTTGCTCTTGGGGCGTTTGTCCTCTCTTAGCTTCTCCGGAGCAAAAGTCTGCTTTCAAAGGCCATCTCCAAAATGTCTCTATAAGCTGAAGCTCCTCTCTCAGCTTCTGTGCATTCTTCAAAGTGTCTCTCTTGGCTGGAGCAAGCTTGTTCTTTCTGTCTGAGCTTATATAGTGCTCCAGTAAACTAATCAAGGCCCACACTGAATGGGCGGGGCCACACCTCCATGGAAATTATCCAGAGTCACCACCCACAGTTGGGTGGGGCACATTTCCATGGAAACAACCTAATCCAAATGTTCCAACTTAATCCCCACTAATATGTCTGCCTCCACAAGACTGCATAAAAGAACATGGCTTTTTCTGGGGGACATAATATATACAAAGTGATACAGATAATTATAATCAAAAAGACAATAACAATTGTTGCAATGGTTATGGAGAAATCAGAACTCTCACACATTGCTGGTGGGAATGTAAAATCATGTAGCCCCTTTGGAAAATTGGCAGTTCCTAAAAAGATCACATAGAGCTACTTTACTAACCCAATGGCTAAAGGCATATACACAAGATAATTGAAAACACGTGTCCACACAAAAACTTATATGCAAGTGTTCATAACAGCATTATTTATAATACCCCAAAAGTGGCCAAAACAACACAAAAATCCATCAGCTGATGAATGGATAAACAGAATGTGGTCTATCCATACAATGGAATTTTTATTCAGCCATAAAAAAAGGAATGAAGTACTGACACATGCTACAATGTGGATGAACCTTGAAACCACTGTGCTAGCTAAAAGACGCCAGACACACAATGCCACATATTATATGATTCCATTTATACAAAATGTCCAGAATAGACAAGCACATAGAAATGGAACATAAATTAATGGTTGCCAGGAACTGGGGAGAAGAGGTAATAGGGAGTGACTGCTAGTGGATAAAAGATGTTTTGAGGATGATGAGCATGTCCTAAAATTGCTTGTAGTGAGGTCTTCATATCTTTGTGAATATACTAAAGACCACTGAATTGTATAATTTAAAAAGGTGAATTTTATGGTGTATGAATTATACCTTGATATTTGTAAAAGGTTAAAAATTACCCATCAGATCATATAAGAAAAACAAATAGGAGCTAACATGACTTTTTGTTCTTAAAATATTAAGTTTTACGAGGAACAAAAGATAAATATCAGGGGATAAAGACTTTTTTTACTCAAATGTTTTTAATGATCCAAAACAAAAGAAAACAAATGGTCTTCTTTAAAGAATGTGCAAGGTACGAGGTATGGATACCTTTTTTAAAGGATAGTTTTTAAGTAATTTATATTAAAAAATGTTTAAATAAAAGTTGAGTGGTAACTTGGAGGAGAAAGGAAACATCCCCGAGATGTCCAAGTAATACTTTCCATTCTAAGGAGAAGAGAGTATCTAGGATGTGGGAAGCATCATTGTCTCATGCAAGAGCTTTCCTCTCTATGGGGTTCAACTAAAAGTTCAATATTCAATGGAGATTCTCTTAATACTTTAATTAATGTGTTGTTTATACTTGAGAATTCATCAGTTAAATTTCCAAAACAGAAATCCTTAATCTTTATCTCTGTGGTTTCCTTCTTTCCTGTCAATAATGCCAAATATTTTCTTGGACTCCAGGTCACAAACTTTATGATTACCATTCATATTGTTTACAATATGATTTTTAAAGCTATCCAATACAAAATGGGCAGAGAACATGAATATGTAGTTTTACAAAGGAGCAAATGTTCAATAAATAGATAAAATGAAAATTAAATTGGAAGGATATTTCATTTTCACTCACCAGACTGGGAACACAAATAATGAGATACTTTTCTGGGAAACAGAGGACTCACATCTACTGGCAGAAGAAATGTGAACTGCGACAGTCATTTTGTGAAACACTATCTTCCAACAGATATTACAACTAAAAATACACATACCGCAATCCAGAAATCCCACTCTGTGGAATCAACCCCACAAAACTACCAGAACTTAAGGATATAAGTAGAAGGATATATGTTAATATAAATGCGCACACAAACACACACACACACACACAGACACACACACAAAACGTAGAAATGAAGAGAAAACCATCCACAGATCAATAGAGAAATGTTTACTAAAGGCTGTTACGTCAGGGCATGGAATATCATACAGCCATAAAAAAATAAAATAAATTAGAGCTATAAAAATTACCTTTGGAAGAATTGTTATAAAATGTTAAATGAGAAAAACAAATGCAGAAAACAATCTGTATCCATATGTATATGTGTGAATGTATCCCAGAGATCTAGGAAAGGATGATCACTAAAATGTTAGTGGCAGCTATATTGATAGTTTCTGCCAAATGCTTTTTTATATTGTTCAATGTTCTATAGTGAGAATGTATTATTTAAATAATGAAAATTAATAAAGCTGCTTTCATGGGTATAATGATACCTTATTTTTCTAATTTAAAAATACGCCTTCAAAATAATTTAGTACTTCCACCAGCTGTTATTCAAAGACAAAAACATTATAGATTTTAGAAAAAGTATTTGATGTCCAACATTTAGAAGGAGTTTGATATAACTAAGCAAAATTAAAAGTGAGGCACGTGTTTTTTGTACTGTTATATGACTCCAGGAATACAACAAAGCAGACACAAGTTTGACTGTACATTTAATAAAGAAAACAAATTAAAGACAGTGCTGTGCACTGGGACATTTGAAACTCAGTGGCAACTGCCAAATTAAAACATAAATAAAATGCCATAGGTCAAGCTCTGTGGTGCTCAACTCCATCAGGCCGGCTCCTCAGACCCAAAGTCATCGCCAACGTCCGCCCGATGCTGTGGGCGATCTTCATTCCCCTCTGAATGTGACTGGGCCTCGTGAGCGAGAACGCAGGGTGGCTCGCATGCCAATCTCTGAAACGCCATCACCCACCAGGAAAAATGCCATTCCGATTCTATTTGCAGAACCTATTTTCCCCTCTAGGCTAAGGAGGTGTTCATAATGAACACAGGCAGGCTCAAAGTCCCTTTACCAAGATTAAAATGTTTCTGAGATGCCACTAGGCAAGGCTTCTAGAAATAGAGCTGCCACATTGTATAGTCTCCTGGGAAGGAACACGTAACCCAATTCTCCCTGTGGGCCATCCATAAAATGTTGGTTGTGAATTCTGAAACCCACTGCCGGTGGAATTTCATAAAGCAACTCTATTTCTCATGAACCAACATTAGCAGAAGGGTCTCTCCTGGCATAGTTAATTCTGGGGGAAAGATTATAACCCTTTAAAATAAAATTGCGCTTGCGTGCTTGGGTCCATGTTCTCAGCAATCTTGGCCCTGATCCTGAGGAAACCAGAATCTGTGACAGGCCAGGAGATTTCCGGCCAGCCACCATCTTTGGCTGAATTTGCTGTGTGCTGGGCAGGCACAGTCACATTACTTCCCTTAAAGCTGGAGTTAGCAATCTCCCTTATGTCCTTACTAATGACCTACTTATTTATAGACTAAATTTGACCGTTTATAACTGTCATGTTCTGACAATTGCCTGTGAATACTGCTATGTGTTCAAAAGGACCTACATAAGTCTTCAATAATCGGGGTATATGAGATAAGAAATGGATGATCTTTTTTTTTTTTTTTTTTTTTTTACATTTCCTATTAGAAATCTACACATATGACTGGCAAGACATCTTTGGAACCTATTGAAATGGTTTTATTCATCTTTAGACTTTAAGCCAACCTAGGCCACACCCACCCAGGGAGACCCCTCATGATCTGTGCTGTACTGGGGGGAACTCCTGTTCACCCCGTAGCTTTGGACACTGCAGTGAAGACAGGTGGGTGTCCTGATCCAGGAGCATGGCCAGTAGCCACTGCATTTCCTGTGACCCTTCCCAGTTTGCTCCCCTCCCAGCCAACTGCTACAGCCCCAGCAGGCTCCATGCAGCACCATCCCTATCACCACATTGTAAAAGTTCTACTTGCCAGGCAAAACTAACCCTTGGAGATAGAAGTCAGAAGGGTGGTGATTTTAGGGGGTGTGAGTAATCGAACAGCAGCAGGCATGAGGGAGCTTTCTGGAGTGCCAGGAAGTGTCTAAAACTTTACCCAGAAGGAGGCTATACAGGTGTGTAAAAATTCATCAAGCTGTACACTGAAGATTTATGTCCCTTACTGTATATAAACAACAACCAAGAAAACTATCACCTGCCAAAGTCAATCACTATTTACCCACTTAGCTTATCTCCAGGGTTGCCACTTAGCCAACTTACTATGTCTGTGTGTGTGTGTGTGTGTGTGTGTGTGTGCGTGTGTGTGGGCACGCGCAAAGGAAAGAGTTCTCTCTCTTTCACCGAGCTTTTGTACACTGCAAACAATGTCAAAGTAGCAAACATTACAGCTTAAACTAATGGGACTGAGACATTTGGATTTATTTTTTTGTTCCCTACTTCCTTTTACAGGCAGGATAATTTCAGTAAACGGGCAGTGTTTTTTTGTCTTATTATTGCTGTGTGTGTCTGTGTGTGTGTGTTTAGCAAAGCCTCTTTCCTAGAAATGTATATTGGCTGCCACAGCAGGAAGCCTTTGTGATAGATGTGAAATTCATTGCAAAGGCATATTTGGAGTGGTATTTTTTTATTGTGATTCTCTGCGAATTTGGAGCTCTACTGAGAAAATGACAAGGAGAAAAGGACTGTTACTATGTTCAGCACATTCTTCCCAAATAAATATGTTCACTACCATATTTCAAGTGGAGATTTTGAAGGTACTATAAACATACAGTCACTTACAGTAAGAACATTATTTAAATTGCACCAGATAGAATGATCAGCCTAAAGTCAACTTCGAGAAAAGAGTTGGTCCCAAATATTTTTTCTTCTTTTTTTATCTTTTCCCTTTGGGTCAGGGGGGGTCTTTTGAATTTCTTGCAATTAATTAGTATTCAAGACTTCAAGCAGGAGATCTAACTCAATGACTACATTAGTAGCCTTATAAATTTTAAAGTTAGCTTTATGCAGTAAATAAGCAAGTGTATTATGCAACAAGGGACACCAGACTGTCTTGCCCCCTTTGTACTTCAATGAGTCAATACATTAATTCATTGAACATATATTAACTTAGTCCACTGGAGCTGCACAATGGTTTCTACCAAAGCAGATAAGGCAAAGACCAGAGAGAAAATCAGATCACAGGTAAAATGAAAGAAAATTATTCAGGTTTATACTGTGTAGGCATCATTCTCAGAGGAACATTCAAGTTCAAACAAACAAATCCCTTTGACCATCTGGAGGCTCATTCCTTTGTTTATTTACACTCTGAGTCAAGAAAGAACGTAAAATGGCCTACAACAATAGAAATAAGCAAAGATATCTGTTTGCGTTGGGGAACTAGCATAAGGAAAAGAGGATGGAAAAAATCTGTTAAGAGCTAGTGATGATGTTCCTATCACAGGATGAAATTGCAAAGCTTTATGTGCTTGCTAGAAGGAGGCCACACACGGGCTTCCGAGCTTTCAGACAAAGTGCAAAGTGGAATTAGCTGCTTAATCACACAAAGCATTTGCCTATTTTATTGCTATTTCTGATAATGAAACCTAAAAGAATAATTCTCTTGGAAATCCTAATAAGCCGATGCTATGCAATATGTTTAGAAATGTCCCCAGGAACACCACGAGGTGAGTCCAGTATTTAGGTAATGGTAACAACATCTCTGAATCACTGACTGACTCTAACTTAGATACAGGTTTTCACAAACAGTGGGTTTTAAATGTTGTTGTTATTGTTGTTTTAATTAAATGGGGCAAAGGAAGAAAATAAAGAAGGGAAGGAAGGAAGAAACGGAGGGAGGGACGGAGGGAGGGAGGGAGGAGGGAAGGGTAGAAGGAGGGAGGGAGGGAGAAAGGAGGGAGGGAGGGAGAGAGTCAAACTTAGATCAGTGTTAGTGTGCAGTGAATGAATGAACCACTGAATCCAATTCCGTGCATGTGAGATACAAAATAACAACAACAACAATAATAATAAAGGGAGAAATGGGAGGGGAGAGGAAAAGATTTACTGATCAAACATTTAATATCAGGCCCTGAGCACACTGGTTTCTGTACATTTTGTGATTTACGCCAGCATTTCAGCAGCCTCCAAGTATCCCTGCCCAAGATGGATGTGCATAAAAACACTGAATTTTAGAGGTAAGAGAGACCCTAAAATAATGTAGCCAAGAGACTTCATTTTAAGAGCAAGAAAGGCTCAAAAAGGCTAAAGATTTTGTCAAGGGTCACACATCTACTGGGAGGCAATTCATTATGTTGATTTCAACAGAAAATAAATTCTAAGTTCAGGAACTACCCAGACATCTGAGAGCTATTAAACCCAGAATAGGCCTAAAATGAATATCAATGGTGAATTCCTGGCTTATCTTCTCTTGTTTTCCCAAAAATCTCATAAGTAGTATATGCAGAAAGAAAGGAATTACATGCAAAATGGGTTATTTTGAAACACCTACTCTGTTTGCACCCTTGGCAGCAGGGGTTGCAGTTGTTATTTGCTCTACTCATGGTTTACCAGAAATCCATTTGGTTGTAGTGAATTCACTAACCTGAGTTATTAAACAGAGATGTTGCTTTGAGTTCAAACACTGCATTCAAGGTCAGGATTTCATCTGTATTTACAGTAAGAATGTTAACAAATGTTATGAGAAGTGTTATATTCAGAGATATCATCCAATATAAATATACAGAACTGAAATTCTATTTTACGTGTAGCAGAGACCTCATCTTGAGGATAAGCTGTGCCTGCCCTAGATTCACATATGTCAGAGCTCATCTGGGGGACGGATGGGGTTGATTAAGCAGGAGTTCACTTGCATGAGAGACTGAAGAGTTGCCTGTGAAAGACCTCACTACAAATGAGGATGGAATCAGGCACCCATGCATCACCCTCAAAAATAACATCTCAGTTTTGAAGATGGGATGGAGAGTTACTACCCCTCAGCAAGTTGCCATGGGCTCAACTTTTTACCCTAGTAAGAATCTGCAAGGAACACCAAAGGAATTTCTTTTTCTCACTAAATCACAATATTCAAAGCTTGTAAGAGTGCATCTTGGGACAAATGACAGAGAATGTGCCAGAGCTGAATATCCAGCTGTTTACTTTTCATCTACACCTGGATGTCCAGAAGACAGCTCAAACTTAAAATGCTCAAAACTACGCCCAATGATCATTTACCCAAGCCTACTTATTTCTCAGTGTTCCTTCCATGTCTCAATGAATGACAACATTCATCTAACTCCATGAACCACCTCTGACACCTTCCTCTTCTCCCCCATTCTCTGCAGTCCCTGTCTCTCTTAGTTTCTTTAACATTCTATGCCTTTCTTGCTCAGGGCTTTGGCTTGTGATGTTTCCTCTCTCCTGAAAACTCTGTCAAACTCCCTTCCCCAGAAAGACTTTGGCCATTTTTTCAACTCCATCAGGCCACACCTGAATAGATAGTATCACTGGCAGCTGCACACTCCCTTGGGCAACCAAAGGGCCAAGGCAAAGCCTCTGCTGCAGCTCCACATGGCCACTTTGTGCCTGCTCAGGCTCTGAGTCAATGGCTAATTAAATCAGCAAGTTACAGTGGGTGTGTACATGAGCTGTCTTCTCTTAATTCTTCCAGATCTACTCTGTTTACATCCACACTGCCTGGCCCCGAGAAGTCGCCACAGGAGCTGGCCCATGTTATGGCTCCATGAGATTTCTGAGGTTGCCCCCTTTTCTCTTGACCTGTGAGGTGTAAACGTTCCAGCATCCTCCAAAGACAGCCGAGGGGGGAAGCTGGTCTTTGGAGCATTCACGCTACTTTGCTGTTACTACTTTCATGGTGTAACTGGTCTCCCAACTCTCTTGGAAGCATTTAAGAGCAGAAGCATTAATGCAGTGTTAGTGCTTTGATCACAGTGAGTCATACTGATTATTTATTCCTTAATGATGACTTCAATAATTGTCATTCAAAATGTATTTGTTTACATCTTAAATTTAATGTACCATTGAGTAATTAATGAATCATTTCAAACAGTCAAGTAAACTAAGGTCCTGTGAAAACTACTTCTCACCTACTTCCAAAGCACATCACTATTGGGCCATTTCTGCCAATATTCACAACATAGCTGGCAGGTTTCAATTGGCACTTTTCTCCTGATACGAAGAAATGATGATAAAATAGAATTTCCATAAATGCATGAGTATTGGGGTAATGCACATTTGCACTTCATTGACAAAATAGTATTTTCTACAGCTACGTGGTCTCAAGCAGATTGGATTTCCTTCCCAGCATCCTGCACTGCATTTGGCTTTTAAATGTTGTGCAGGCACAGAGTGTTCTCACATTGAGAGTTCCTACAATGAACGCAGCCACTGACCAAATGGAGAAAACATACGGAGATGAAGCAGTAAAAATATTCTAAGAAGAAAGATAGGGCTTTGAGGGGTCTTCTGTCACAGAACCAGGTCTACAGCCAAAATGACCCAAGAAGTAGTTCCTGTGGACATACAACCTACATAGGCCACAGGGAGCTGCTCTCAGGTGTAACCATTACACTTTCCCCTTTCTTTTCTCTCTTCTCTCTTCTTAGACAAATACAGTTACTTAAAAAGGAAAAAAAAATCAGATATGTCTATCTCACTGATTCAACCAGAATTCTCTAATCTAGTGCTGTACAATGAAATTTTCTGTGATGACAGGAATGTTCTATACTCATATGGTACAATGCAGTAATCACGAGGCAGGGGTGCCTACTGGGCACTTAAAATGCCTTATCAGATAGTGCAGCTTTATGCCAGTTCTTACTAATTAAGGCAGACATCCCAGATCTTGAACTTTATTTGTCATTTCAATCAATCAACCACTCAACAAACTTTTATTGATTTCATAATAGGAGAGATCACAAGAACGTGATGTCTAGTGAGGTAATAAACACTTACATAGTCATGTCTTTCTCTAGATCACTCTTCTAGAATTTTCCTCTTTGAACTTATCTCTCCCTCCTCTAATCTTCCTTCCATCCAGATCCCCCACTGAATTTAAAGATGAATATTTCAAATGTGCTTTAAAACTTCATAAAGAATAGAACAGAATGGACAATATTGAGAAGTACTTCTCTATAGATTTTTGAGAAACTTAAACCAATTTTTTCTACTTTGGAAAAGTACCAATTTTTGTCTACTAAATGAGTCATTTATTTCAAAACTCTTATATAAAAGTGTAATTCAAAAAAAAAAAAAAATGATGCTTCTGTCCACTTTGGTTTCCTGTGCTGACCAATCTTAATAGAGCCTCATTTAAGAAGGCAAATTGACATTGTTATAAAATTTGTACTGGACTGTGCTATTCTGAACACATGAATTGACACTTTCCTAGATTTGTGATATCATTTAGTATATATTTTACCTAAATTAGATACCACAGCCATTTTCCAATGTTATGGATTTTTTTGCTAAGTGCATCAGAATTTAACAAGTTCAATACAATACACAGCTATTTGTAAACAAATACTCACTAAATTTCAAGCTGCAGGTAAATTTGCAATTTTTTTCCCAGCAAATTATAGACAAGACTCAAACACAAAGCGTAATATTTGTACCAACTCACTTTCCTGCTCTTCTCCCTTGAAAAGCATAGTTTCCCAAATAAAAGAAACAGAATTTCATTGTTGAACATATCATACCAAATTAAAAATAGCATAATCTTAATCATTATTAAAAGTCATGCATATTGCCTAAGAAAACACTAGGAAGGACAAGATTCCAAGTGTTTCCAGGGTAAAAATCCAGTGTTCTTTATGCCCTTCATTTACAAGAGATTTGAAAATCTTTTTCTCTCTGGGAACAATGAGTGAGTAACAGCTGAGTCTAAATGCCAGCAGTTGTGTAGCGTCAGGGGTCCACATTTCAGTTCATTTTCAGCTCTTATTATCTTGATTCCATGAGATGGAATTTAATAGATGGCTGGAGGATCTACAACATGACATTTAGGGAAGAATGTGTCAGTGGCATCCGTGGCCTCAACAAAGATGGAGCCTCCAAAATATAAATCAAAGAAAATATAAGAACATTTTAGAAAAAGAGGATGACAGTCATCCTACATACTTAAAATATTTCAAATGCCTTAGGGAATCTATAAAGCAAGTAGTCTTAAAAATAAATGGTGTAACAACTAAATATATTTAGCTCTCTGCTAAGAGAGGAAGCAATGAGGCAGAATGAGAAAACCTTTAGATTTTTTTTTCAAAATAAATGGGCTCATGTTAGAGCCCACTTCTTTCTATTTGTCTGATAATTCACCTATTCTCTACAAACTTTGTGGAGTTTTGCTCAGTGTAAATTAGCTACACTGTTCAGAGATCCTGGTGGTCTAGGGAAGTGGTTGCTATATCAATCAGGACCATGTGCACAAACTGAACTGTTAAAACTTCTACAGTTTTAGCTTATTTACTGAAGATTTCAACTGGAATATCAAATGCAATAGATTTTATAAACCAGAAGAGATGCTGATTCCAGATGTGAATTACACATCTCAACACCAGTGATAACAATTTTTGAAATCCTTTGCCAACATCATGTGTGTAAAGGTTGATTTGTTAGTATTGGGTGGTGCTACTTTGTGAAGATGTTTCTTCATGGAAAATTGTATTCTGAGTCTTAATATCATGACACAGAGGGATAGACCTCTTTCCCACAACTCGAGAGGGAAGAGCTTCAATGGAATGACTCAGAGAGCTTGATATGGGTCTCCTACAGTTAGGGAGAGACAGGGAATCGGGGTCTGAGACTCACGTGGTAAATCTACCATGCCAATTCCTTTGCTGGAACAGTTTTATTGGGCTCAGCCTGTGATCCCAGAGTTTGTTGAAATAAAGGATGTATGCATGTTTCCCACTGCATCAATGATAAAGAGAAGCACTCAAACCATTTGACATTTTGCCCAGGAAGACTTTCTGGAAGGTGGAGGGGACTCCAACAGGGAAAATCTGGGTAAGAAGCCAGGAGCTGAAGGAATCACACCAGCACATCTCTGGAAGTGTAGTTGAATTTTCCAAGGTGGCCTCTGAACAATCTACACCAGAACAATGATAAAAATGTCTGTTTTCCACACTTGCAACTCCTGACAGTTCAAGTATATCTTGTTATGGTATCAATCAAGTTATAATATTCCCAATACTTTTTTCTTAGCTCTCTCATCTTGCTTCAAAACTGAGCCATCAGAAATGGAGGAATGGAAAATGGGAGAGCAGAAGTAGAAGCTCAAGAAGAGGAAACAAGAATGCCCTCTCTCCCACCACCCTTCCAGCCTAACCCCAGGCCCTAGCAGGAATACAGGGGAAGGTCTTCGTTTGTTTGTTTGTTCATGAGACTGGACACTATTATTAATTGAATTGAAACCGTATTTGAAACTTAAAATTAATAAGTTCCATTTGGTTCTGGTAGAAACTCCACATGTCCACAAGGATATGGTAATTCTTTTAGAGAAAGACCCAAAAGAAACATCTATAAAAAGAAACAGAGCCACGTAGCCACAAATCAGATATAGTTTGATGGGTTGTTCAGTTTTAAGTCATAAAAGGCTAATCTGCTAGTCCTGAAACTTCCTGGAGATGCCTTTCTATAATCAAGCATCAAGTCAAAAGTGGCTCCACAAGCCTCAACAGGAAAACCCTGGTGATGAGCTCAGTTCTTGACACGGTAGCCACTGCACTTGCTTCTTCTGAATTGCCCTTTCTATACACACGTCTTGATTTGCCAATTTTAGTATCAATTCTATTCTATGAAGTGCCTGTGTATATTCCACTTATTATCTTTCTACAATTCAGGCTTCTTCTCAAGAATATCCTGGAACAACCCTAACCTGTTCACACAAGCCCTCATCAAGTTCAAACACTAATCTGCTGGTCCTTCCTGAAAGCAACCCCTAGTCTAACTTGACTTACCTTTAGTGACTACCAAAGCTGTTCATAGAAAAAGTGAATTTCTTGGAGGCAAAGCAATACTGTCACCCTTTCTCACATTTGAAAGTCATAAGTTTAGAAGAGAAAGGAAGACTTAGGAAGTGGATCATTGTAGGTGGCTTAAACATAACAGCTTCCAAATGGAGGAGTCCTTTTTATATTCAAAAGACAGAACTACAAGTTATGGGTGGAAATGATTTCAGGTCACATAATGTTCTACTAATTGGAGTTCTCTAACAGTGGAAACCACTAACTTGCAAAGCAATAATTCCTCCATTACTGAAGGAGCTCCAGCAGAAGACAAAAGACCAAACGCTGAGCAATTCTCATATCAGGAGGGAATTTAGATGGGATGACTACAAAGTCCATTCCTTATTCTAAGTGTGTGTATAGATCAAAGCCATTCATTCCACTCATCATTCACTCTTCGAAACATGTCTCAAACATGTCTCAAATACCCACTGTGCATCAGGTATGATGCTAAGCACAAAGACGACAAGGTGAGCTCCCGGCCTCGAAGCTCTGAGTCTAGGAGAGGAGTCAACTACGGGTTTACCCAAATAACAGAGCCTCTGAGTTTGCTGGCCCCACTCCATTGATTTTGAGGTCTTATATATTTCAGTGATCCTATATCTGTTTATGCAAAGTTTAAATCTTAGCTTTAAAGAAACGTTATACAATTTACCGGTTGTATTACGTTTGTTTACACTGAACTTCTACCTAAACTATTTTTTTTTCCAAAGAACAATAATATTTTTATCGTGTTCCATCTTTTAGATAACACTTTTTTTTTTTTTTTTTTTCTTTACAGAAGCCTTAAGCGCAAAGAATACTGAGAAACTTCAGGCAACTTAGCTGGTCTAGGGAGAAAAGTAATAGTTTGAAACAAGAAGCCCCCTGATTCCTATTCAAACCAGACGCACAGAAGTAGCTGCCCACTTTCTATTGTGGTTTGTCCTGCTCTGCATTACATTTTCATTTCAAATAGTGTGTAAGAAAACAAAAGTCAATATCTAGCTCTTAAAATACTCAATTTCATCAGTTCAATGTGAGAATTAATAACACAATCTTTGGAAGCATACAAAGTATATACAAAGTATATACACATACATTATTTCATTTTAGGCTTATTCTATGCATTAAACTTAGCATTCCAATACCAAAATCATTATTTTGCTTCTTAAATCTGTTTGTGCTGCTCCCCAGTACCCACCCACCCATGTTCCTGTATCTTAAATGATAATACGAACATCTCAACCCAGTTAGAAGCTGACTCCTGCCTCCCCTTATTGATTGTGTTTCAAATTCTGCTTCTTTCCTCTTCTAAACACTTTCCCTTCCACTGAATTTTTCCAAACAGACACATGATCTTTATGAAACGATAATTGATTGCTAATGACCCGAGTAGTGTACTCAGTGTGTGTGTGTGTGTTAGTGGTGGATGAGGTGTGGGGGTGGGGTGCAGTAGAGATGAGTCATATCAGAACCACTGGAGAAGCTTTTTCAAAACGTATTTTTTTTTCCAGGAAGCTCTCTTCTCCACTTCTAAGCTTTCATTTTCAAATGTTTCCAACTTAGCAGTAATAGTCACCTGCTTCCTCCTCATTTGCCCAAATGCAGTGTCACCCTGTGTTCTAAAATCATTGACATACAGAATAAGTTCCACATTCTTTTGTCTGATATTCATCCGAGACTGACCACAATTTACCCTTTTAGACTTAGTAAGCCTTATATAAAACCAACATGCACACTCTGTGTTTCAACTGTTCTAGGCTATTCAGAAGTACTAAATATTATCCTAGAACAATGGTTCTCAAAATTATTGGGATCAGGACTGCTTTACACAGGACTGTGGTCTTGTGTTGTAAGAAAATCACATTTGGTAAAAATTTATGTGTGGTGACTATGAATAGATATAACCCACATAAACAAAAATTTTTGGGATTCTTTAATAATGGGAAAGTGTAAAGCAGTCTTAAACTAACTTTAAATAAGGATATCCTCTCCAGCAAGAAAGTGAAATTGCGTGGTTTCTCATTTGATTTTAGCGCATAATGGGGAGGAGGGGAGTTCATTTGTCCACGGCTGATGCTGCCAGTTTTAAACTATGGCCATAACCTGATCGTGTTTATTGTAGCTCATTTCCTGGACTGTAGTTCAGTGGATACTTACTAGGATGGCTTCCTAAATTAATATGAAATTCCCTATGCACAACCGAAGATTTAAAGGTCTAAAAAAAACTTCGGTGGCATCTGACACTGCAGGGAAATGCAGTTCTTTGATGCTGGTTGGGAGAACCCTCAGTTCAATCACACTGAAAACCGACTGTAGGTTATCATTGTCCTCAGACATGTCAGTGGCATTTGCAAGGGTCACACTTTTGACTCTGGCTTCGTTAGAACCAGACCTTCTAAAAACGAGCTCAGCTAAAAAGTCACTTTTTTTTTGACTGATGTATATTTATTATTACCTTGTTAAGTATTTTAGATCTTTTCAGGAAACACCTGTTTATGAGGATGTGTAGGTTTTCTTGTTTAGTACATTTGTGTGAAAACGATTACAAGATGGGGGAGGGGACACGGACGGTGGGATATGTCACCACTGGCACATGTGTGGCCCACAACTGCAGCTCCAAGAGAAAACAGGCTCTGCTCTTCCACTAGATTACGCACTGTCTTGCTTAATTCTATCCTAGGGTTTTCAGTGCAGGCTCTCCCCATCCCCACTTTGTATGAGTGCTAGCTAATATACTTGTTCTTCACAAAGCATTAACAAAGGATCTACTATTTAGTAAGATGGGGCTACTAAAAGCTTTTACTCTGTCCCCAATGAGGTTTTGAAGTCATTAACTTCTTGAGCATAAGCATACGTAAATTAACCCACTGCCCTCAAGATCTATTTATTATTTCCACAATTCTTGTTGAAGCTTCTATGTGGTCAAGTGAATAATGCATCAATTTCATTCTTTAGAGAAACACGGAGCTATGCTACATCTACGTGTGGTAACAACCACTGAAACAATAGTGGCTCTACACACAGAAAAGCAAATTCAAGGCTCGCCATGTCCTTAGAAAAGTCATGATGACACAAATAGGGTAGATGACAGTACACTCAGTAATGAAACTGGTGAGTTTGCAAATATGGCCTAAAATAATTATGCATTTACAAGTAGGACAGTGCATTAGTCATTGGCCACCCAATGTTCTCACTCATAGAACTCTAATTTTGATTGGAAAGCAACGCCCGATCTTTGAGGATAAATTAGCATAATGCTAAGCTAATCATGGCTATGCAATTCCCCTTTGGCAAATGCTTGCTTTCCATATGACTCACTGATGAATGAGATGTGAGGAGAAGCTCAAAAGGAAGCTTCTTTTCTTTTCTTCTCTTTTCTTTTCTAGTCTCTTCCTTTTTTCCCTCCCTCCCTCCCTTCCTTCCTTCCTTCCTGTCTTTCTGTCTTTCTTTCTGTCTTTTTTTTTTAATAAAAGAGACAGGCACTGCTGCTTCCACCCTTGCCCAGCCTTACAGGCAGCTGCGATGTCACCATGTCCGTGCTGGGCCCTGAAGGACGGTGGACAGTAAAGAGTGTAAATGCCCAGCCGGTGCCTAAGACAAGACAACATATGGGTCACACCCCCGTTAGTGAGCGCTCCATCCCTGCCAGTGGACAGCTAGCGAACCAATCCACAAAGCAACCCAAATTCTTGGTGTGATACATGCAACTGCAGCTTAAAACATAATAATAAAATATATGGAAAATTTTCTTTAGAAAATCTTACCTGGCTCTATATGCTTCATAAATATATTTAGGTAGTGATTTTGTCAAAACATGTTATGTTGTTCAAGTCAATATTTATCCTAAAATTATTTTAATGTTATCAACCACAACAATGAATGCAATTCTAGGTAGTCAACCAGTATCCAATTAAATAAATTAATGACCACATGGTCTAATTCCCACTCCATTTCTGACTGAAAGACTTTGCAAAACCATTACCATTTTTTACACAAAAAGTAAGTATAAGTGAAATTACGTACCTTTTTGGCACAATGATATACATGCATGAAAATTAGAAAAAGCACTATTCAAATATCATAAGGATTAAATGAGACACTTAAGGGCTGAGCTCTGAGCCTGGTTTATGGTAGATAGTCAATAAATGATTGTTCTTTATAAAAATAGTATCCATTCCACATAATTTACATACAATAAAATGACATGCTTAAGAAGTAATGCAATAGAGTTAACACACTTTAATGTATACATATACTTTGAGACTAATGTGACTGAAACTTCCTGCGCACAGCTTTGGGTCTCTCACACGAGCAGCGGGGGCAGCAGCACATCTGTGCACCTCGGCCCATGTGATGAGACAGTGCAGAGCCCAGCAGGGTCCAGGGGCTGCCTCCCGGGCGCCCACGTGTCCTGGGCTTCTGGGTGCTGGTGACCCACCGGGCGTTCTAAAGTCACACTCTAGGAATTTGCATCTGTTTTTATTTTCTCTATCTTTCTTATTTTTTGAAGAGTTGTAAGCCAACTCATTACTTTAAAAATGCCAGTTCCTCTTACAGAGGAGCCTCCAAATAAAGAAGAAGGAAAAAAAAAAAAAAAAAAAAAAAAAAAAAAAAAAGCTACCACCGGAGGCGGGGCAAGATGGCAGACTGGTGAGCTGTATGTTTTAGTTACTCCTCCAGGAAAGTAGGTAAAAAGCCAGGAACTGCGTGGACTGGACACCACAGAGCAATCTGTCTTTGGGCATACTTCATACAACACTCATGAAAACGTGGAACTGCTGAGATCAGCGAAATCTGTAAGTTTTTGCGGCCAGGGGACCCGCGCCCCTCCCTGCCAGGCTCAGTCCCGGGGGAGGAGGGGCTGTCAGCTCCAGGAAGGAGAAGGGAGAATTGCAGTGGCTGCTCTTACCGGAAACTCATTCTACTGATTCAAACTCCAACCATAGATAGACTGAGGCCAGACACCAGAGACTCTGAGAGCAGCCAGCCCAGCAGAGAGGAGACAGGCATAGAAAAAAAACAACACGAAAAACTCCAAAATAAAAGCAGAGGATTTTTGGAGTTCTGGTGAACACAGAAAGGGGAAGGGCGGAGATCAGGCCTTGAGGCGCATTTGCAAATCCCGAAGCAAGGCTGATCTCTCTGCCCTGGGCACCTTTCCTTAATGGCCCTGGTTGCTTTGTCTATTAGCATTTCAATAACCCATTAGATCTCTGAGGAGGGCCGTTTATTTTTTTTTTTTTTTTTTTTTTTTTTTTTTAAATCCTTTTTGCTTTTTCTAAAACAATTACTCTAAGAAGCTCAATACAGAAAGCTTCAAAGAATTGAAATTTGGGCACGTCAAGTCAAGAGCAGAACTAAGAGAGCTCTGAGACAAAAGGCAATAATCCAGTGGCTGAGAAAATTCACTAAACAACACAACTTCCCAAGAAAAGGGGGGTGTCCGCTCACAGCCACCATCCTGGTGGACAGGAAACACTCCTGCCCATCGCCAGCCCCATAGCCCAGAGCTGCCCCAGACAACCCAGTGTGACGGAAGTGCTTCAAATAACAGGCACACACCACAAAACTGGGCGTGGACATTAGCCTACCCTGCAACCTCAGCTGAATGTCCCAGAGCTGGGAAGGGGGAGCAGTGTGAATTAACAGAGCCCCATTCAGCCATCATTTGAGCAGACTGGGAGCCTCCCAACACAGCCCAGCAGCCCAGAACTGCCCTGGGGGGACGGCACTCACCTGCGACATAGCACAGTCATCCCTCAACAGAGGACCCGGGGTGCACAGCCTGGAAGAGGGGCCCACTTGCAAGTCTCAGGAGCCATACGCCAATACCAAAGACTTGTGGGTCAGTGGCAGAGACAAACTGTGGCAGGACTGAACTGAAGGATTAGACTATTGCAGTAGCTTTAAAACTCTAGGATCATCAGGGAGATTTGATTGTTAGGGCCACCCCCCCTCCCCGACTGCCCAGAAACACGCCCCACATACAGGGCAGGCAACACCAACTACACACGCAAGCTTGGGACACCAATTGGGCCCCACAAGACTCACTCCCCCACTCACCAAAAAGGCTAAGCAGGGGAGATCTGGCTTGTGGAGAACAGGTGGCTCGTGGACGCCACCTGCTGGTTAGTTAGAGAAAGTGTACTCCACGAAGCTGTAGATCTGATAAATTAGAGATAAGGACTTCAACTGGTCTACAAACCCTAAAAGAACCCTATCAAGGTCAGCAAATGCCACGAGGCCAAAAACAACAGAAAATTATAAAGCATATGAAAAAACCAGACGATATGGATAACCCAAGCCCAAGCACCCAAATCAAAAGACCAGAAGAGACACACCTAGAGCAGCTACTCAAAGAACTAAAGATGAACAATGAGACCCTAGTACGGGATATGAAGGAAATCAAGAAGACCCTAGAAGAGCATAAAGAAGACATTGCAAGACTAAATAAAAAAATGGATGATCTTATGGAAATTAAAGAAACTGTTGACCAAATTAAAAAGATTCTGGACACTCATAGTACAAGACTAGAGGAAGTTGAACAACGAATCAGTGACCTGGAAGATGACAGAATGGAAAATGAAAACATAAAAGAAAGAATGGGGAAAAAAATTGAAAAACTCGAAATGGACCTCAGGGATATGATAGATAATATGAAACGTCCGAATATAAGACTCATTGGTGTCCCAGAAGGGGAAGAAAAGGGTAAAGGTCTAGGAAGAGTATTCAAAGAAATTGTTGGGGAAAACTTCCCAAATCTTCTAAACAACATAAATACACAAATCATAAATGCTCAGCGAACTCCAAATAGAATAAATCCAAAAAAACCCACTCCGAGACATATACTGATCACACTGTCAAACATAGAAGAGAAGGAGCAAGTTCTGAAAGCAGCAAGAGAAAAGCAATTCACCACATACAAAGGAAACAGCATAAGACTAAGTAGTGACTACTCAGCAGCCACCATGGAGGCGAGAAGGCAGTGGCACGATATATTTAAAATTCTGAGTGAGAGGAATTTCCAGCCAAGAATACTTTATCCAGCAAAGCTCTCCTTCAAATTTGAGGGAGAGCTTAAATTTTTCACAGACAAAGAAATGCTGAGAGAATTTGCTAACAAGAGACCTGCCCTACTGGAGATACTAAAGGGAGCCCTACAGACAGACAAACAAAGACAGGACAGAGAGACTTGGAGAAAGGTTCAGTACTAAAGAGATTCGCTATGGGTACAATAAAGGATATTAATAGAGAGAGGGAAAAATATGGCAAACATAATCCAAAGGATAAGATGGCCGATTCAAGAAATGCCTTCACGGTTTTAACATTGAATGTAAATGGATTAAACTCCCCAATTAAAAGATATAGATTCGCAGAATGGATCAAAAAAAATGAACCATCAATATGTTGCATACAAGAGACTCATCTTAGACACAGGGACACAAAGAAACTGAAAGTGAAAGGATGGAAAAAAATATTTCATGCAAGCTACAGCCAAAAGAAAGCAGGTGTAGCAATATTAATCTCAGATAAAATAGACTTCAAATGCAGGGATGTTTTGAGAGACAAAGAAGGCCACTACATACTAATAAAAGGGGCAATTCAGCAAGAAGAAATAACAATCGTAAATGTCTATGCACCCAATCAAGGTGCCACAAAATACATGAGAGAAACATTGGCAAAACTAAAGGAAGCAATTGATGTTTCCACAATAATTGTGGGAGACTTCAACACATCACTCTCTCCTATAGATAGATCAACCAGACAGAAGACCAATAAGGAAATTGAAAACCTAAACAATCTGATAAATGAATTAGATTTAACAGACATCTACAGGACATTACATCCCAAATCAACAGGATACACATACTTTTCTAGTGCTCACGGAACTTTCTCCAGAATAGATCATATGCTGGGACATAAAACAAGCCTCAATAAATTTAAAAAGATTGAAATTATTCAAAGCACATTCTCTGACCACAATGGAATACAATTAGAAGTCAATAACCATCAGAGACTTAGAAAATTCACAAATACCTGGAGGTTAAACAACACACTCCTAAACAATCAGTGGGTTAAAGAAGAAATAGCAAGAGAAATTGCTAAATATATAGAGACGAATGAAAATGAGAACACAACATACCAAAACCTATGGGATGCAGCAAAAGCAGTGCTAAGGGGGAAATTTATAGCACTAAACGCATATATTAAAAAGGAAGAAAGAGCCAAAATCAAAGAACTAATGGATCAACTGAAGAAGCTAGAAAATGAACAGCAAACCAATCCTAAACCAAGTACAAGAAAAGAAATAACAAGGATTAAAGCAGAAATAAATGACATAGAGAACAAAAAAACAATAGAAAGGATAAATATCACCAAAAGTTGGTTCTTTGAGAAGATCAACAAGATTGACAAGCCCCTAGCTAGACTGACAAAATCAAAAGAGAGAAGACCCATATAAACAAAATAATGAATGAAAAAGGTGACATAACTGCAGATCCTGAAGAAATTAAAAAAATTATAAGAGGATATTATGAACAACTGTATGGCAACAAACTGGATAATGTAGAAGAAATGGACAATTTCCTGGAAACATATGAACAACCTAGACTGACCAGAGAAGAAATAGAAGACCTCAACCAACCCATCACAAGCAAAGAGATCCAATCAGTCATCAAAAATCTTCCCACAAATAAATGCCCAGGGCCAGATGGCTTCACAGGGGAATTCTACCAAACTTTCCAGAAAGAACTGACACCAATCTTACTCAAACTCTTTCAAAACATTGAAAAAAATGGAACACTACCTAACTCATTTTATGAAGCTAACATCAATCTAATACCAAAACCAGGCAAAGATGCTACAAAAAAGGAAAACTACCGGCCAATCTCCCTAATGAATATAGATGCAAAAATCCTCAACAAAATACTTGCAAATCGAATCCAAAGACACATTAAAAAAATCATACACCATGACCAAGTGGGGTTCATTCCAGGCATGCAAGGATGGTTCAACATAAGAAAAACAATCAATGTATTACAACACATTAAAAACTCGAAAGGGAAAAATCAATTGATCATCTCAATAGATGCTGAAAAAGCATTTGACAAAATCCAACATCCGTTTTTGATAAAAACACTTCAAAAGGTAGGAATTGAAGGAAACTTCCTCAACATGATAAAGAGCATATATGAAAAACCCACAGCCAGCATAGTACTCAATGGTGAGAGACTGAAAGCCTTCCCTCTAAGATCAGGAACAAGACAAGGATACCCGCTGTCACCACTGTTATTCAACATTGTGCTGGAAGTGCTAGCCAGGGCAATCCGGCAAGACAAAGAAATAAAAGGCATCCAAATTGGAAAAGAAGAAGTAAAACTGTCATTGTTTGCAGATGATATGATCTTATATCTAGAAAACCCTGAGAAATCAACGATACACCTACTAGAGCTAATAAACAAATTTAGCAAAGTAGCGGGATACAAGATTAATGCACATAAGTCAGTAATGTTTCTATATGCTAGAAATGAACAAACTGAAGAGACACTCAAGAAAAAGATACCATTTTCAATAGCAACTAAAAAATCAAGTACCTAGGAATCAACTTAACCAAAGATGTAAAAGACCTATACAAAGAAAACTACATAACTCTACTAAAAGAAATAGAAGGGGACCTTAAAAGATGGAAAAATATTCCATGTTCATGGATAGGAAGGCTAAATGTCATTAAGATGTCAATTCTACCCAAACTCATCTACAGATTCAATGCAATCCCAATCAAAATTCCAACAACCTACTTTGCAGACTTGGAAAAGCTAGTTATCAAATTTATTTGGAAAGGGAAGATGCCTCGAATTGCTAAAGACACTCTAAAAAAGAAAAACGAAGTGGGAGGACTTACACTCCCTGACTTTGAAGCTTATTATAAAGCCACAGTTGCCAAAACAGCATGGTACTGGCACAAAGATAGACATATAGATCAATGGAATCGAATTGAGAATTCAGAGATAGACCCTCAGATCTATGGCCGACTGATCTTTGATAAGGCCCCCAAAGTCACCGAACTGAGCCATAATGGTCTTTTCAACAAATGGGGCTGGGAGAGTTGGATATCCATATCCAAAAGAATGAAAGAGGACCCCTACCTCACCCCCTACACAAAAATTAACTCAAAATGGACCAAAGATCTCAATATAAAAGAAAGTACCATTAAACTCCTAGAAGATAATGTAGGAAAACATCTTCAAGACCTTGTATTAGGAGGCCACTTCCTAGACTTTACACCCAAAGCACAAGCAACAAAAGAGAAAATAGATAAATGGGAACTCCTCAAGCTTAGAAGTTTCTGCACCTCAAAGGAATTTCTCAAAAAGGTAAAGAGGCAGCCAACTCAATGGGAAAAAATTTTTGGAAACCATGTATCTGACAAAAGACTGATATCTTGCATATACAAAGAAATCCTACAACTCAATGACAATAGTACAGACAGCCCAATTATAAAATGGGCAAAAGATATGAAAAGACAGTTCTCTGAAGAGGAAATACAAATGGCCAAGAAACACATGAAAAAATGTTCAGCTTCACTAGCTATTAGAGAGATGCAAATTAAGACCACAATGAGATACCATCTAACACCGGTTAGAATGGCTGCCATTAAACAAACAGGAAACTACAAATGCTGGAGGGGATGTGGAGAAATTGGAACTCTTATTCATTGTTGGTGGGACTGTATAATGGTTCAGCCACTCTGGAAGTCAGTCTGGCAGTTCCTTAGAAAACTAGAGATAGAGCTACCATTCGATCCAGCGATTGCACTTCTCGGGATATACCCGGAAGATCGGAAAGCAGTGACACGAACAGATATCTGCACGCCAATGTTCATAGCAGCATTATTCACAATTGCCAAGAGATGGAAACAACCCAAATGTCCATCAACAGATGAGTGGATAAATAAAATGTGGTATATACACACGATGGAATACTATGCGGCAGTAAGAAGGAACGATCTGGTGAAACATATGACAACATGGATGAACCTTGAAGACATAATGCTGAGCGAAATAAGCCAGGCACAAAAAGAGAAATATTATATGCTACCACTAATGTGAACTTTGAAAAATGTAAAACAAATGGTTTATAATGTAGAATGTAGGGGAACTAGCAGTAGAGAGCAATTAAGGAAGGGGGAACAATAATCCAAGAAGAACAGATAAGCTATTTAATGTTCTGGGGATGCCCAGAAATGACTATGGTCTGTTAATTTCCGATGGATGTAGTAGGAACAAGTTCACTGAAATGTTGCTATAGTATGTAACTTTCTTGGGGTAAAGTAGGAACATGTTGGAAGTTAAGCAGTTATCTTAGGTTAGTTGTCTTGTTCTTACTCCCTTGCTATGGTCTCTTTGAAATGTTCTTTTATTGTATGTTTGTTTTCTTTTTAACTTTTTTTTTCATACAGTTGATTTGAAAAAAGAAGGGAAAGTTAAAAAAAGAAAAAAGACAAACAAGGAAAAAAAAAAAAAAAAAAAAACGATGTAGTGCCCCCTTGAGGAGCCTGTGGAGAATGATGCAGGGGTATTCGCCTACCCCACCTCCATGGTTGCTAACATGACCACAGACATAGGGGACTGGTGGTTTGATGGGTTGAGCCCTCTACCATAAGTTTTACCCTTGGGAAGACGGTTGCTGCAAAGGAGAGGCTAGGCCTCCCTGTATTTGTGCCTAAGAGTCTCCTCCTGAATGCCTCTTTGTTGCTCAGATGTGGCCCTCTCTCTCTGGCTAAGCCAACTTGAAAGGTGAAATCACTGCCCTCCCCCCTACGTGGGATCAGACACCCAGGGAAGTGAATCTCCCTGACAACGTGGAATATGACTCCCGGGGAGGAATGTAGACCCGGCATCGTGGGATGGAGAACATCTTCTTGACCAAAAGGGGGATGTGAAAGGAAATGAAATAAGCTTCAGTGGCAGAGAGATTCCAAAACGAGCCGAGAGATCACTCTGGTGGGCACTCTTACGCACACTTTAGACAACCTTTTTTAGGTTATAAAGAATTGGGGTAGCTGGTGGTGGATACCTGAAACTATTAAACTACAACCCAGAACCCATGAATCTCGAAGACAGTTGTATAAAAATGTAGCTTATGAGGGGTGACAGTGGGATTGGGAATGCCATAAGGACCAAACTCCACTTTGTCTAGTTTATGGGTCGATGTGTAGAAAAGTAGGGGAAGCAAACAAACAGACAAAGGTACCTAGTGTTCTTTTTTACTTCAATTGCTCTTTTTCACTCTAATTATTATTCTTGTTATTTTTGTGTGTGTGCTAATGAAGGTGTCAGGGATTGATTTAGGTGATGAATGTACAACTATATAATGGTACTGTAAACAATCGAAAGTACAATTTGTTTTGTATGACTGCGTGGTATGTGAATATATCTCAATAAAATGATGATTAAAAAATAAAAAAAAAAAAAAAAAAAAAAAAAAAAGCTACCACCGCTAGAGTCCAAATGCAAATTACTAGCTGGAGTGAAGAGTGAACAAATGACCAACACTGACCACCATGTCTGCAAGCTTCAAGTTATTGAAATGACACCTACTAATTACATATGGACAAAGAAAATTTTTACTTTTGAAGCAGTAAGCATATGATGAAGGCTCGGAATGCAAGAAGTTCTATAACAGGTAAGGAAAGTAGTGTAGTGACAGTTGTCTAAAGTCATCTGCAGCTCCAATGGATAAACATTAGGCAATTTCATAAACATTTATTTCTATATAATGTTTTATTTTTTCACTTTTTGCTTAAAAACAATGAAGTACTCATATCAATGTAATAGAGCAAAAATTGAACAGTTTTTTTTTCAATCCACAAAAATATTGTATTTCTTATGAGAAGTTTCCTTTGATTTACTTATTTATGAGTATCAGCAGCTCACTAGATGCACAAATCATCCTATCTTGGAAATAAGGCACAACTGTGGCTCAAATATCTGCTGGGTGATTTCCCTCACAAGATGAGCTTA
Source organism: Choloepus didactylus (assembly GCF_015220235.1). NCBI lineage: Eukaryota > Metazoa > Chordata > Mammalia > Pilosa > Megalonychidae > Choloepus > Choloepus didactylus. Next base: position 14,903,925 of record NC_051330.1, on the reverse strand, counting down.
GCATCCCCCTCCCTCTGGTGTCCACAGGGATTTCTAGAAAGCTCCACATGAGTGTATTGCAGGATTGTACCCTGGAGTCTGTCCATGCCAGCCGCTGTGTTTCTCAGTCCCGCCCTTCCTCGTGTGACCCAGCTCCCGCTTGTCAAGCAGCTTGACACTATCCTCAGCACCAAAAATGACACAGATGTCCAGGCAAAGGAGAAGGTATTGCCCCTGAATGGGTTGCCAGACAAAATGCAGAAAGTATTTATCAATTTGAATTTCAGATTAAAAATGAAAAAAAAATTGGTATAAGTATGTTCCATACGGTATTTGGGACATACTTATATAAATATAGGTGTATATATATATATATATATATATATATATATATATTTATATATATATATATTTATATTTCATTTTTTTCCCTGAAATTCAAATTCAGCTGAACATGCTGTGTGTTTACTTGCTGAACCCGGCAGCCCTGTCCGAGTCTTCCTGGTGCCAGGGCAATGCCGGGCTCCCATCTCTCCCCACCTCCAGGTGGGCACGGTGCTGGCAGGAGACCAGGTCCTCACAGGCCCCGAGGAGAAGCCTCTCTGCCGCTCTCTGCTCCCCCCACCCCTGAGTCGGGGACTCAGGCCAAGTCCAAGGAGCCTGGGGGGGAGCAGACGCCTGCTGTCCCCGCCGTCCCCTTCTTCACTCTACCACGTCTCTCCTCACACCAGAACTTCAGCTAAACACTGGGGGAAACTTGGAAAGCCACTGGAACCAGTCCCAAGCTTTCCTCAGACTACTATCTGCAAACAAGTAAAGTTACCATGTTCTATGCATGTGTGTTCTGTGTTGAAGTTGGTTCTCCTGAAAATCACTTTCCGAAAGCCAACTCACCAAATGGCCAATTTACCTAATGTGATAATTTATTCAAAATTTGATTATTTGTAAAATGCATTGTTGTCTGATGTTGAAGATCCCCTCCTTGTGCCCCAGACTCCCCTCTATGTACTAGATTGTGCTTTATTCTGAGTTTTCTGTCTTTTCCTAGGAGAAGGGCCCCTCTGTTTGCCCCCAATTGTGGCAGAAGGGCCTGGGGCATAAACAAGTTGAACGTCCCTAAAATGTTCTTAGGAAGAAAATTTTCAGTTAAAACTTGAGATATCTTTGAAAGCCATTAAAATAATCCAATTAAATATAAGATGTAGATTTTATAACTGGTTAAAAGAAACATGTTTGATGAATTATTAAGTCTTAAGTAGAGAAACTGGTAGAAACAATTTAAAAATTGTGGAGAAAGAGAAAATAAGTAAAATAAAAATTAGAAAGAAATCAACATAAGGTGAAATTTCCTATATGGAATGTGGAAACATTGATTGTATTTATAAGAATATAGGTATGAAATATATTCAAGAAGGAAACATTCATAAGATGAATTCATTTGGGACCCTTAGCTTATAACAAATGGAACATTTCTTAAAATTCTGCCAAGAAAATATTTCACTGAATATTTTGAAGCTAACTGACTGGAAGATTATAATCACAAAAGTTAGCATATTCCAAAAGAATGTTCCAGAAAAATATGAGTCCATATGATATTTTTGGTAAATTAATATATTTGGTACAATCAGCCAAATAATCAATCAGAAAATTAATCTGTAGCCATTGGAAGTGATTGGTGATAGTGAAGAATATTTCTAGGTTTGAACCCTGGCATGGATGATCCAAAATCACTACAAAGTTTTGAGAAAATTACACTAGTAATTTTCACTATTCACTTAAATTCCTACACTTTAAAATCACTTAGACCATCCGACATGGATATCCTGGAGTGGTTTGTATAAAGCTGATTGAAGCAGACCACTTTACATTTAGAATTTGTATACAGAGTACAGTACATTTGCAAACTGTCAAGAATAATGCTTGAATATAAAATAAAGCATTAAAACTTACTCTTTATGGTAATCATCTGAGGTGTTTTTCTTTGTTTGCTCCTTTTAACCTGAGATCTGCTCTTTTCCAGGTATCGGTTTTGGTAAAAGGGAAAAAGAGGAAAACATTTTAACTTTTGATCAGTTTACCCGTGATTGGCTACTTCAGCTGTGTGTGGGCATCACTGGTATGTGTGTGAGAGGATTGCGGCCGATGGAGAGGACAGAAGAGACAACATCATAAAGAGGGTGGATTTCAGAATGGAGATGGAGGGAGATGAAGCCACAAGAAGTCTCGTGGCAGGAACGATGGCAGGATAAGGGGCAGATTCGAATGTGGGGGGCGTCCCAGTGCTGGCCAAGGAGAGACCGTGCTGGGTCCTGCTTGTTGTCTCCATCCTTGCACTTTTAAGGGAGACAAATCCACTCACACAGCAGATTGTTTGTAGCCATAATATTATAGCACAAATAAAAACAGAATGCAGGCACAGGTTACACCCTCATCCGTGGGGCATCCAAAACGTGTGTTAAAGAAAAACAAAAATATTTAAATAGCATAAAATAACTTGTAATGACTTTTCCGTGATATTCCAAAAACTCAGAAATGCCTAATGGCCAAATCTAAAGCAGGTAAAAAGGAGAAAAAAAATGCATACTTGAGCAAAAACACACTATGTGACAGCTAGTAAGTAAACTTACTTTATTACATAAATGTGAGAGTAAGTTTCGATAATAAGAAAAGTTAGTAGACCCCTGACTAACAATTAATCTGTAACAAATATTAAGTTTAGGAATGATTATACATTTAGACTATATGTCTTAATAAATTTCCTCACATAAATTGTCCCTAATCAATAAACCAATTTTAAATAAAATTCATCATGCCAGGCATTTTACATCTTATTCTATTTATTGCACCATTTCTCATCAGAAACCTTTTAGCTTTAATGCAATTCCATGGCAGAGTATCTCATTAGAGTGGCAAAGATAAAGTTCTTTTTGAGATAAAGTAATTATAGTGATTGTAGGGATAGAAAAAAAAAAAAAATCATCCAAACTTCTTGGCTGCAGCAATCTCTTGGCTTCTGATTCATTTTAAGACCAATAAACTGAGTGCAAACTGAAAGGTATTAGCGGTGGGTAACTCTGGTTACCGAAAGTTGAGGCTGTAAAGATTAACAATTTGTAACCCTAGTCAGAACTAGAACATCCTAGAGTTTTCAATGTCAGTTGTGCAGTTGCTTTAATGTTTTTGTTTTGTTTGTTTGGTTTTGCACAAAACTCTCTCCCTGGAGGAATTAACTACAAGAACAGCTAACATTCTCTGAATGTTACGTGTGCCAGGCATTGTGCTAAGTGCTTTAATGGGATATGTCATTGAATCCTCCCAATAACCTTAATGCAATTCTCACATTCATGTTACATTAAGAAAACTCAGACAGAAAGAAGTGAAGCAACTTGCCAGAAGTCACACAGCCAGTCAGTGGCAGAGCCAGAATTCAGAACCAGAGTGTCTGAGGAGAAGCCATTCTCCCCTAGCTCTTTGTTTGCAGAAGTTTCGAAATCTCGACATCCCAGACAAACCAAAGGCTCTATGCTATCCTGTCTCACTTCTAAGTCCTTTCCATCTTCTAATTATTATTAGACTAGATAAACTCTTTTATAAATATCTTACTACCTTTTAAGCCTATTTCTCTGCCAAGAAAAAAAAAAATGTTTTTTCATCTAACAGAAGCTCTATTTTCTCCAAGGGGCACAGCTCTTCTGTAATGTCAGCAATGACTGGAGCAACGAGACAGGGAGGGTCAGTACAGCTCACCCGACCCAGGAGAGAACACCAGTTGGCAGGACTTAGTTTTAAGAAGGACACACGGGGCTGAGCAGGAGGAGGGGTCTTAGACAGAGCCCCAGGAGAGGCCCCCCACCAGCAGCCTCGGATTCTAACTTCACTCACCAGTACAATAAAAAATTTTTAACAAATCATATACTCCCTGGTAGCATTTCTATTTCTACAAATCAGTGATAGGGAAATAATAGAGTTTGAGCTAAGAGCCATGCCTGACTTTACATATAGATCTTGCTTCCTTACCAGAAGGCTCCCTCTCATTTCTTCATGTCACACACATAATTTAACAGCAGGACAGACCATGGAAAGGACGGCCCAACTGACACTGTAACCTTGAGTCTGGCAGGATACAAGGGGAAGGCAGGGGAACAAGCATCTTTAAAACTCTCAGTGTCATTTCTTTTGTCCAATGTGAATTCCTGCTTTAATTTCTAGTTATTTCTAAAAACATGATCCTACATATCTTTGAAAACCTAACTTTTCCTGCACACCTTTCAGAATAAAAGAAAAGGAAGGACATGACCTAATCATCTATCATTTTCCACCATAAGGAGGGAAACAGATATGCAGGTTATTTTAAATTATCCGTTTTATTGTTCAAGAACACAATCAGAAACATGCAGCACACACAAAGCATCCTGCCTTCTGAGTTCAAACACATCTCATTTCTGCATGAGGCAAAATGAACAATCTTTGAGAAAGTGATTGAAAATGGAATGCCTGCCAAGTTTTTTTCCAATCAGCCATTGTTCAATATTTTCCAGTAAGCATTCATAGTTCTGTAAGACATGTGGTCTAGTCAAAATCCTGATCAAGGTCATCATGAAATAAAGAAGGACACTCGGATTCAGAGACAAGAAAACCTGGTGTCTGCATTGATTCTCAACTACCCCTGTGGGTCAGGTCTAAACATTCAGACGTCAGTTTCCCCGTCCTTGACACTCTGACATGTCTGTCCCACATTCCCTTCCAACTGATTATGAATATCATATTAAATGTGAAATGAAGTTTAAACTCAGAGCATCATATATGAGAGGCAGGTTATTAGAACAGCATGCAATATTTAAATACTGTTGACAAAATTTTGGAATTATGAATAAATCCCCAACAAAAAAATATTACTCATGAAATGTATGGAGCTCATTGCAGATTTCTGCAAACAATGAAAAATAATTTTTTTCAAAAAACAGCCCAGGTAACTAAGCAGGTTCCCATATTTCCCCTTAATTATAAAAAGTTCCTTGCAGACATTCAGGTAAATCACACACTGCTCCACTACAAATAGTCATTCACACAAGATTAAGATCTTTTCTTTTTTCTGAACAGAGAAAAAATGTGCAAGTTATTGCTCTTTATAAAGTTTTGGAAATGAAGCCTAAGAGCTGCCTGTATTTTACATAGAAATCATTTCTTCTTGGCTTACTTCCGAGCCTGCTCCATCACTGCCAGGCCCTGTCTTGTAGACTGAACAGCAGTGTGGACTGCTCAACTGCTCCACAGAGATGTTATTTTTTAAGTACTGCTGAGTGTACTTATTTTTTCTGTCATTAATAAAAATTAAATTGCCTGATCTTCTCACCTGCTATTAGCCAGTTATGCTACATCTGATGGGGGTACTAAATAAAAATCAAGTTTAAAAAATTATCTCTACATCAACTTTGATTCCATTTTCCCTAAATCTTTAGGCATATTTTTTTCCAAGAGTATTTTTGAATGACACTTTAAGTACAAGGGAGGTAGTTAGACAATGGACAGTGATCATCTGATTTGTAAAGCAAGCACTATATCCTGGGAAAAGCCCGGGCTTTGGAGAATTACAGAGATTTTTCACTCCTGGCTCCAACATCTGTTAACTGTGGGACGCCGGACCCATTACATAAACTCACAGAGTCTCTTTGCTAAAAACGTTGGTTAATAATATCTACTTTGCCATTCTGTCATACGAATCAGGGAGAAATACCGGCAGGTACCAGAATATACATGTAAAGAAGGAATTCAATACATTGTAAAGAAAAAAAAATCATGACTATTATGACTAATATGATTCTAAAATGCCAGATAAATGTTTAATGTTTGTGGATCTATTGAGACAATGAGTGAAAGTCAACAACAGATTCATTCACTCACCGTTATTAGCTGTGTGTCCTAAAATGTGCAAGGCATCACGTGAGGTGTTGAAATTAAACCAGGGACCCAAACTGACAAGTTAAAGTTACCTGATCTTATGAGATTTATGGATTATAGAATATAATCTGGAATATAATACAATCTGGAATATAGACAAGTAGATTGACAACTGCAGAGAATGTAGAAGAAAGTTGGTATCTGTAATAATGAAGTTGAAGTTTTGGTCTGTTGGGAGAAGGGTCGGATATATAGAACAAACACAAGGATGGAACAATAAAAATTTGAATTTAAGATACCAAAAATGGGGCCATTGTGGGAACTGACAAAGTCCGGGGACACCATGAGAGAGGGCACCTGAGATGGGGCTCGGGGAGACGCTGGGTCTGTGAAGCACCTGGTCAAGCTGAGCCGGGGGCATTGCCACATTGCAGAGCTGCACTTCGCGATGGAAATAGTGGCAGCCTTGTGGCGACTACACAGGGGAAAGGGTGGTTTAACTTCTCTGAAAGGAGGTGGCTGACGCCTGGATTGATCTCATAGGGTGGTATATGCATCTAGGTGAGAAATGATGATGTGATGGTGATGATCACAAAAATGATAATGATGGTAATAAACAGCTTGGCATTTCTAAGTGTTAATGTCCCAGGTACTGTTTTAAACACCTTCATAGATTAACTCAAATACTCTTCATAGCAACTTCACAATGTAAGAAATAGATATATTATCCCATTTTACCTGTTTCAAAGTTGACTAAGGTAGTAAGTAATGAAGTCAGGGTTAGGGCAGCCTGGCTCCCATTAGGCTACCTCTCAATGATACCTTACTTTTATTGAGTGCTTACTTCATGCTAAGCCCCGCTAAACACCTAATATTAATGTAGTATTTTATTCCTACATCACTCTACTTTGGTTGGTTACATTTAGATAGATACTGCAAGTTGCTGCTGTTGTTTTGCTTGTTTTCTATTTTATCTTCCACTGGGCATATTTTTAAGTGAGAAATTTCACATAAAATTCCAAATGTAGGGTTTCTCTTAATGGAAAAAGGAAGAAAAAGAAAAAGCTCTGGCCACATTGAGCCTCCAATTCACCAACTTGCCAACAAGGGGCAGGAGCTGAGAAGCAGCGGCTGCTCCTCTCCATGGGCCGTGGCCTCTCCCATCCCCAGTCCTCACCGCTCCCTGCTCCTCACATGGGACCTGTTGTTTTATCCCTGCCTGGCCACTGTGGACCTTCACTGTAACCACAATGATGATGTGTGACGTGGGAGCCTGTAGGCTTTAAATGTTTATATCAAACACACTGGGTTCAAATACATCATTTTCAAGTCCACCATTTATAAGCTCTCGTTTTCTTGGGTAAATTTCTTAATTTCTTGATGCCTCATCTTTCTCAAACTTAAAACAGCAATTCTAATGGTACTTATCTGAGGAGTGTTGTCATGAAATAATTAAATGGGATCATGCAAAAGAATTTGGTTTGGAGTTGAATAACAATTTATTGTAGTTTTTTTAACACCACCAGAAAGTTAGTGTAAATAAGGCACATCCACCATGAAGTATCTGATCAGAAGAACTGAAGAAGCTGCTTTTTCCATTGGAAAAGGCTAGTGGCAGAGGAGAGAAGTGGGTGGAAGAAAAACTTCTGTGGGACTCTTGGACAGCATGTCTGCCAGATGGAACCACTGCTCAATGACATCCCAAAAAGGGTCCAACCCAGTTGTTCAGGACAAATCTTGGCATCTTTCGTTGATTTGTCTCTGAAAGTAGACTTCCCTATATAGCTGAAATGCTGTGTCATAGCCAAAACATTAAATGACATTTTCAATATCAATAATTCCACTATTTTCCCCAATCTCAAGGCATGAATCCTTGATTTTGTCTTTGCTCGGTGTATCCGTAAAGCTCTTGTGTTCTACAGGCCCCCTCCCAAATCCAGGCCCACAGCACCTCACCTGGGAACCAGGTGAATCATTTCTAAATTAGCCAATTTGCCTTCCATCACCAACTTCAATCCCAGTGACAAACTGTTACAGCACTAATAGTGCTAAAACATCATTTTGCATATCACTGTTTTTAAAGATGTTCACCTTGGCTCCCGACATCTGCAAAATAAAATCTAAATGTTCTAGCCCAGCTCTGTGGTTCCTCCCTGGTGAGGGGAGTATTTCTCCTTGTATCAGGCACTGACTCCCCCGAAGTACCACATCCCCACTGCCTCCCTGGCTGTGCTCCCAGCTCTGCCCCGGCCGGGACGCCCTCCTCACGCCCACTCACACACTCGCCCTCGTGGGATCTGGACAAACCCTACCCAACCATCACGTAGAAACCATAAACAGATTGTCTCTGTTTCATATCAAGGGTCGGCAAACTTCTTCTCTGAAGGGACAGAGAGTAACTATTCTAGGGTTTGCCATCAGTCTGTGTCTCACTACTCAGCTCTGCCCTTCGAGCCCAAATGCTGTCATAGACAACACTTGGTGTGGCTCTGACCTGATAAAACTCTATGAATGATGGAATTTAAAATTCATATAAAAATTCATATAATTTATGTGGCTCATGCCGTATTATTCCTCTTTTCATTTTTTTTTTTCAAATCAATCAGGTAACATTCTTAGGTCACAGATCATAAAAAAACAGGAAGCAGGAAGCAGGCCACCACACTTGGCCTGTGGGGCTGTGGTTGGCTGACCCATGTTTTATATGCACGTTGTTTGTGGTCCACAGTTTTCACTTTTTTACTGAAGTACAACTTACATTTAGCAACCCTAAAAATACCAACCTTAAGTGACCAGTCCAGTGGATTTAAAAATAGGTATACAACCATGTAACTCCCACACAGATCATTCCCAGTATCCCAGAAGGCTCTTCATGGCCTCCTCTAATAAACACTCCCATCAAAAACAACCATTTTTTGTTATAAAAGCAGCCTCTATAATTCTTTTCGATACACTTAGATTAAAGAGATGGGGGAATGATCCTGTACTACCTAAACATTTATGGAGTAGAAAAATATAAAGAAGGCAAAGCTGTTTATATATATGTATGAAACTTCAGATATCCTTGATTCTTATCATCACATAGAAGGGTATTTTTGACCAATGCTGTGTGATAAATGATTAGAAACAGCAAAAGGCAACTCCAGAGAGACGCATCCATCTTTCTCGGCAGTCTCTGGCTGCGTTCCCTTACCTGGGCCAAGGTGAGTGTTGCTTGCTTGCAGGTGCTACATCGTACCCTGAGTTTTCCTGGCTGAACTCCTTGACAGGGGCCTTTGCAATACACATAAAAGCTGTTGTAGGTTGGTCTACCTGCTGGGAAAAAGAGCAGAGGACGCACCTAATTAATGCTGAATCCAAATTCAGACAAGAAACTCTTTAAAGATTGTGGTACAGGCAAATTTTGAAACTAACTCTTCAAGTACATTTTGAAACAGTGGGATAAATATTCCAGTGAGTATCCAACAATTTAATTTAGAAAATCTAGTGTTGTGCTCAAAAGACAGAATCATTTCTTCTTCTTGCCAACAGCCCTGTGACTTACTCAGCAAAGTAAGCCATGTGCTGCCAAGATAAGCTGGCCGAGTGTATTTGTAACAGAGGGGAATTAAATGAACTCTCTGCTGCTGAAGCTCTAAAAGAAGACAGGAAATTTAGAGACTATTGGCCATTTAAAGACCATTGCTCCTGAATTCTCCTTTTTTGCTTCTGTACACAGTTTGGAAGACTCCAGATTTTTCCTCTTAAGATCTCATTTATTGGGACAAACCAGAATTGTGTTATAAGTGATTCGATCACAGAAAGCTAAGTTCCCAGCTAAAACAGGCCTATTCATGGAGTAAAACAAGATCCTTGAGAAACACAGCAGAGCCAGTGACCATGTGTAGAAATAGGGGTTCCGTGGTTCATCAGCTTTCTCTCTAACTAGACAAATGCCATTCAAAGAATACTATTGCAAGGGTAAAACTGGGACCAGAAAATTGAATAATTAAACATCTCTGATCTTTGATCTCAAATGACACAATATGGGGATAGTATTGATCTATAAAATTAGGAAAAAAAATTCCTAAATGGTTTCACACTTCCATGTATGCCTAGAACTAACTTTATTTGGAAGCACTTACCAATAAAACAAACCCCTTTCTAAATTTCTAAAATTATTGAATAGCTGTTTTAATTCTTACCTCTCACTTTTGCTGAATGGGGATAACACAAAAGGTCAGGCATAAAAGTTTGTTTAAATTTTTACTGTTATACTCAGAAGCTTCTAGAAATAACAAATATTAAATGTTTTGATCACTATGAGTGAAAATCTTCAGCTTTTCAAATGCATATGGTCTGCTGAAAACAGTATAAAATAATGAAAAAATAAAAAGAATTTTTTTTGGTTGACATTATTTAGGCATAGGCTATGGACAAAGACTGGCATGGAATTAAGTGAAACTTACTATTTATGCAGATTTTGGCCTTCATCTGTATCCTGTTGTGATACCAAATGCTATAACTCTGCACCCCTCCAGCCTTCCCAGCACCAACACTCCCCCTCAAGCAACCCAACTCCATATCATGTTGTTCTACCATAATTGGTCTGAAAAAGTTTGTGGGTTCTTTTTTTTTTAATTATTAAATTTTAATGAAAATCACTCTATTACAACCACCCAGCAAAATCTCTCCCATCACCTCTCCCCCCATAACTTCTAATCTGCTTCCTTTCTCTGGGAATTTGCTATATCTAGAGTGATAAAATACAGCATATTTCCTTATGTGTCTTGGTTACTTCATGCAGTACAATGTTTTCAAGGTTCATTCATGTTGCAGCACAAAAAGAGACTGTAAATCTTAAGCAATTTCACCTGTTTTACCACTGTATAAAGAGAGCCGCCCCGTACACAGATTTAATCATCATAATCATCATTTATTTAGCCATATTTACTAATATAAATATATTGTTATTAGCAAATACAATAATTACATAAAATACATTCTTAAGGTTTTATGTATAACATAAATGCAATAGAATGAACCTGTATTAACGTTATAGAAATATTTATATCATAACAATGGACAGAATATCAGAAGATCACAAGAACTGTAACAATTTTAATGTGTACTAAGAGGAGCTTGGTGAAGGAGGTAGGCATCATTACTGTTAAAACCTTTATCAGCAAATCCAATTTCACAGTTTTTATAACCTACTGCAAAGGTTAAACAATAAAAATGAAGGAGAAGAAAAAGGAAGGGGTAAAGGGAAAGCTTTCCAACGGAAGTCAGAGTTGCAAAGATACTTGCATTGTTGAAAGAGCAAACCAGTAAGAGTTTTACAATTTTAAGAGAAGCATTTCAGAAGTTGCAGGAAACTCAGTGACTCTCCTCTCTCCCTTAGGGCAGCAGCAATGTTTGCAATATCGTTAGCACTAATGACTTATCAAGATAGACTCTGAGGGCTGGGAAATCCTTCCACTCCCACGTGTCGTGACCTCCACTGAAGTCCTTGAGAAGCGGTTCAGAAAATACTGCACGCCAATGTACGTGCCCCAGAAGTGTGCAAGATGACACGCAGTCTATCACATGCTGCTTCCAGAGCCAGCCACAAGTTGGGGGTTAATGGCCCGTCTAAGGAAGACCAAGGTCAGGCCTGTCCCGGCCACAGCAATTTCAAGCTCTTGGCTCCACTCAATCAAGCAGCCTGGGCTTCAGCGAGGTCTCAAGAGTCTTTGAGGCAAAGATCCCATTTTCTGGATGACAGCCCTGACTATGTGGCTACATAACAACTATTTATAAGGTTGGCAAGCTTTCCGTCATGCTGAGGTCTGGAGTTCACTGGGCAGGACTAAGAAGATAGCAACACCCTGATGTGCTTCTGGGCAACGTCCCCATTCGTCTCACTGAGGTCCGAGGTCTGGACTGTTGAATATGGAGTCGTCACACCCAAGGGAATGGCAGGCCGATTCCTGAATGACTTGGGAAATGTTTTCTGGGTAAACAGCCACATGAATCACCCCCTTTCACTTTTCATTTTTAATCTTAAAATCTTTTTTCTCTGCTAATTGACTCCTCATATGGCAACCCCCTCACTGCTCAAAATAATCAAAACAGTTTGTATTTATAAATTTCCTGCTTTTTAATCTAATAGGTTTTCCAACCTAGAGAAATATTTCAAAAATCATATAAATGGTACCCATGACTGTATTCACCGGTTGTAAACATTGTGCCACATTTGAGCGTACTCTCTCTCCATATGCACAGATAGTATACGTACAGATAGCCACACACACACACACACACACACACACACACACATATATAGGTTGAATCATTTGTAATTAAGTTGCAGATATCAAACAACTGCACCCCTAAACCCTTCAACATGAATATCCTATAAATAAGGACTTTTTCATATAAAACCATGCAGCTTTTTCAGTGGTTTGGTAATTTCATTCATGCTATCCATAGACGAATTAAGTACATTTTAAGTGTGCTTTACAGAACACAACAGCAGTTTGCAAGCTGTTAGAAGGCGCCAGACCAAAATAATGCGGTTCCTTTGGCACCATGTTAGGTGACACTAAGCTAAGCCATGTTCATCTGGAGCTCTGGCTGCAGAACTTACAGGGTTTCCGTGGTTCTGGGACAGAGCTGGTATGGAACATGACACCCCCAAACTTCATCTACCACATAACCCTTTGCTTTATGGACCATTTCGTGAAATAATATTTTTCAGAAAAAAATTTTGGAAAAAAAAAATGTAGAGAAAGGTTTCAACCTACCCTGTAAGGACTGATCTATCCTTAGTCAAACTGGTAAAATCTATAAACCCAGCTTCATATCACCTAGCCCAGAACAACCCACTGACAGTTAAGTTCTGCCCACCACCCCAAACCTCACAACCTTATTTAGCTGTTTAATCATGTGCCAGGAGGGTTGGTTTATGAATGTAATGACCATACAAAGTAAAGCTTATTCATGTCATTCAGAAGCTCACTGTTTCCCAGATGGTTGCATGTTGAGGCCGTTCTGCAGCGTGAGCCCCTGTGTCCGCTGAAAGAATCCACAGGGCGTCTGTGATTCCTTGGTATTAAAATTTTAGTCATCTTTAACTTGTCACTCCTTTTACCAGGTTAGTATAATCCTCAGTCAAGTCTGTTCTTTTCTCTTATTCTCTTTTCTTGGGCCAAAAAATTCCCCCCAAAGCATTAATAGCTATCAAGCAAGTAAATATCAAGATAGAATATCTTGTAATATCTTTACTTGATAAAATATCAAGTACAGCCACTATTTGAAAAAGAACATATATTATTTGCTGGGGATTTTTCTCCAAGAAATCTGCATAGTCTGCACAGTTTCCATTTTTCTTTTACGTGTTTTACATAATGAGCTTATGGTCTGAAGACAGTTTTCTTTGTTTTTTTAATAATACAGATGGACTCTTAAGTAAAGTCATTCTAATTCTGATGAAAATGTTTCATTGACCTCAGATGTTTCCATCATTGATTGTCACAGAGAATCAAGAGTTTAACTGCTTTGATAATTTGTTTTCTAATGGGGAAGGAGGGAGATTTAACATTTTTATACCTAGAAGAACAATTTTTTTAAGTATTAATATTTTATAAAACAGCAAAACAGCAGGGACATGAGTGATTTAAATGGTATTTGCCTCCCATAAACATATTAGAGTGCTGTCCAACATAACTTTCTGTGGCAGTGGAAATGTTCTACACATGCTCCCTCCAATATGGTGTCACTAACTACATGTAGCTATTGAGCATTCAAAACAGGATTATAATGACTGAGGAACTGCATTTTTTTTCCCTTTACTTTCAAGTAGTTTAAATTTAAATAGCCGCACGTGGGTAACAGCTACTGAACTGGACAATGCAGAAGTAAAGTATACACAGCACTTACATATCCGGCCCCCTTTCTCCCTCCTGTCACAATAAAAAGTATAATATCCCAACAGAAAAACAATGCTGGCTGGAGAGAAGGGGCAAGAGGAAGGTTTAAAACTTGAAGCACAGCAAGGCAGGCTGGAGACGGGTGAGATGCTTTGGTACTTTGTAGTGTTAGCGGCAGAGCAGGGCTGTCTCCCATTTCTTCCTCCAACCTGCACCTGTTTCCCACACCAAGAGGGACAACTCTAGATCTGCACCTCAACAGCTGTTGATCGCCCCCCACCACGTCCCCACTGCATCACCACCTTGAAATCTGACCCACTTGTTCCAAGGTCCCATTTGACTGACACTCTCTTTAAAAATTCATCCCTTGGCTTCCCCATAAGGTAAGATATATCCATGAAAAATTAAATCCAAGAGTAGGAAAATACCCAGTTTTGTCTTGTCACATCAAAACAGTCAACTCGCCTGAACACCACAGAAGCCTGACATAAAGCATCCCTCATAGCCTTCATCTAACTCCTTCCACTTCAACCAGCCTTGCATTCTGCTTCTCAACCAATTGTTGGTATTTTCAGCTCCTGCTCTCTTGTCTCCTTCCTGACTGTGGCCTTGTCCTTGTCTCTTGAATACCAAGGATACCCTATTGCTGTCTACCCCAGTAGCTCCACTTATCGGCTCCATCCTGTCCTATTTCCTCAGCTCACCCCTTCCTCTAGTCACTTTGGGGAGTAGCCTCTGTCCTGTTTGACCCCTGTGAATCCTGCAGGGAAGCAACCCATGGCCATAACTTCTTTTAGGTTTATCCCGAACCTGTGACAGAGACTTGGGCAGAGACAGCTTTAGGAGCAGGGAGAATTTTCTTCCAACGTTGCAGGAATTCTAACTGTTGTATTTCTGGGTGGTGAGCATTCAGCCTATACTTGACCACATTTGCTGGAATGTATAGCTCATGAGACAAGTGTAAAATAAGATAGGACAAATGAACAAAATTGGGATTATCTCCAATTGGCACTATCTCCAAAGGCCAGGAGGCTCATCTTTATATACTGTATACAGGGAGAACAAATTTTCCCAGAGTGACTTGCACTCTTCATTACTTCTAGTCTAAACAGAGCCTACAGAAATAGTCAAAAGCAATGTCCATATGAAATCCATTTAATGTGTCCCTGAATCATCTCTTCTGAAAGATACCTCACTTTGGGGCTTTAGAAATACGAGGATCACATCCACTCTAACCTGATTAAATTACTGAACAAAAAATATTTTGCTGAATTGGGCAAGAGCCTTCGATATTTCACTAGAAATCTCCTTCTAGGTAGCCATTAGTTAGAACTGTGTGGGAAAGGTCATTCCCAAATACTGATTAACTTGACCATCCTAACATCCTACTCACCTCACAGCCCTGTGAGGTGACTGTTGTCCTGTCAGTCATATGATGGTATCGCTCTTTCTAAGCGGATACCCACTTGCCTTCTTTTCTGAAAGCTCGTGCCACCTCCCATGTACTCCACTGGCCCTTAGCACCTTCTGTCTCATATTCATTATATACTTATCCCATCTATTTTATTATACAACTTCCCTGTATGTAAAACTGCACCCTATTTTATGTGCTCCAAATAGCTGGAGCAGTTCTTCATACTTAATAAATATTCATTAAATATTTTGGGGGTCAATAAATATTCCCATATTTTAAATGATGGGAAAGTTGTAGCAGGTATAGTGAGGTGAAGGCAAAAATTAATATAAGATAGAATGCAGACATGTTTAACAAATATTTAGAACCTCATTCCACCAGCCAAATTTTCTGGAGTAACTTCACACATTCTTCCAAATGTTAGAGTGGTATATTTGAAACCAATAACACTGATATTATCTTAACATCAAAAAAAAAAAAAAAAAGGCAAATTATAATGGATTAAAGCAAAGCCAAAGAAAAAGAAAGAAAATAATTTTAAAAATTTTATGTGGGACTTGGTATAACTGAATTTTAAGGGGATAGAAATTGAAATCTGAAAAATTTACCAAGTAGAAATACTCTAAGAAGCACAGTTATTAAATGTAAAGACTTCAAAAAAATTTGAGCAATGTCCAAAATTCAAATTTAGATGGAAAAAAATCATTGCTGCTTTGGATGACTATGTTTGATTTCCTCAGAATAAAATCTATATAGCCCAACACATGTCCATTTTGGCTTAAAAAGGCAGGACCTCTTTGGAGAGATAATATCTAGGTCAAACTAAGCTTTACCTTGTGACCTTCTGCAAATGACTTGAACTCTCAGTGTTTATTTTTTCATGTGCAAAATGGAGATAATAATAGTACCTTACCTAGTCAAAGCACTTAGCACAGTGCCTGATATACAATGAATGCTCAGTACAAGTTAGATAATACTATTTGCTGCCAGAAAATTCAGAACTCAATTTACTCTGAGGTACTCTGCTAGCTAGAACCATTTACGCCTCCTGTTTTCCTCAGGTGGCCACTTCCCTGTTTTTATAAATGTTGATTCTTACAGGGTCTTATTATCTCACACCTAACTTGAAAATTTTAGGAATAGCTGAGGCACGATTCTTAAATAATTCATTTTAAAAAAGTGCCTTAAGATAGAACTGCCAAAATCAAGATGGCAGGACTGTGAGGAAATTGTTTTCTAGGAAACAGGAGACATTCAAATCCTGGTAAAAGGGGCAATCTCTAGGTTCACACATGCATGCCCAAGACAAGATACATGGGCAGAAAGGATCAGGGAGGCCCCTAAACTTTGGCCTCCAGCTAGTTTCCAAACTCACTGACAGCACTCCCACAGGTCAGTGTGCAAAAACTGGGTAAGGTGGTTTCTTTTTTCCTTACTTTTTTTTATTATTGTTGTTAGTTTCTGGCATTCATGGAAACTTCTGTCTTAACACTAGCTGGATACAAGCTTAAGGAACAGATGCCTCAGAGTATAAATTCCAGCAATAATACATCAAAATATCAAAATGCCCATATTTCAATGAAAGATCACAAAGCATACAAAGAAACAGGGAACAAAGAAGTCTCAGATATCATCACTGAGAAGGACCAGACCTGGGACAGTCAAGACAAAGACTTTTAAAAACTCCCAAGTAGAAATGGTCCTAACTATGTTCAAAGAGCTAAAGGAAAACATGGACAAAGAACTAAAGGAACTCAGGAAAATGAGAGATGAGCACAAAGAATATTGATAGAGAGATGGAAATTATGAAAAGGAACCAGAGTTAAAGATCACAGTATATGATATTAAAAATTCCCTAGAAAGGTTTCAATAGCAGATTGGAACTGGCAGAAAAAGGATCAGTGAATTTGAAGATAAGGCCACTGAAATCATTCAGTCTGAGGAGTAGAAGGAACAAAGAATGAAGAGAAGTTAACAGAGCCTGAGGAACTTGTGGGACGCCATCCGGCTTACCAATATATGCAATATAGGGATTCCAGAAACAGAAAAAAGAAAGAAAGAAGCAGAGAGAATATTTAAAGAAATAATGACTGAAAACTTCACAAATTTAACCAAGGATATGAATGTAAACATCCAATATGCTCAACAGGATAAACTCAAGTAGATCCATACCACAAAATATTATAATCAAGCTGTTAAATGACAAAGATAAAGAGAGAATTCTAAAAGCCACAAGAGAGAAGCAATGTGTCACCTACAAGGGAGTCTCCATAAAATTAAGTGTCAATCTCTCATCAGAAACCATGGAGTCAAGGTGGGATGACATATCTAAAGTTCTGAAAGCAAATAACTGTCAACCAAGGAAGTCTGCATTCCAACACATCTGTCTTTCAGAAGTGAGGGAAAGATTAAGACAATCCCAGGTAAACAAAAGCTGAGGGAGTTTGTCCTCAGTTGACCAGCCCTACAAGAGTGCTAAAAATAATTTTACAGGTTGAAAGGAAAGGATAATCAATGATAGAATTGAAATGGTGGAACTGTAACCCATAGCATCTTTTGAAATTTATTCTGTAGCTACTGCAAAATTGTAA
The DNA here is from genome assembly GCF_015220235.1 of Choloepus didactylus. NCBI lineage: Eukaryota > Metazoa > Chordata > Mammalia > Pilosa > Megalonychidae > Choloepus > Choloepus didactylus. Next base: position 14,886,151 of record NC_051330.1, on the reverse strand, counting down.
TTTGAAAGTTACCGTCTTTTTGTATTTATGTTATATTTCACAATAAGGAAATAACTGAAATTGTGGTACTGCAACTCATAACATTTTTGGAACTGTCCTATATAATTACTTGTTAAATCATACTTTGAAAGATATTACCTTTCTGTATATATGTTATATTTCAGAATAAGGAAATAACTGAAACTGTGGAACTGTAGCTCATAATATTCTTTGAAGTTTGCTCTCTAACTACTTGTTGAATTGCACTTGGAAAGCTATCACTTCTATTCATATATGTTATATTCCACAATGAAAAAAGATTATATGATTAAAAAACAACAACAATAGATCAAACCAAAGTGGAGAAATGAGAGCTCTGGTAAAGAAACAACTGGGGTAAATACAAATGCCAACACTATTGTATTTTTGGTTTATAACTGCACTTTTCACTTCCTATGGAATCTAAAAGGCAAATGCATAAAATATCTGATAATTCAATGGTTTTGGACACATAATGTACAAACATTTAATGTGTGACAATTCCACATTGAGGTAAGAGGATCAAGGGGTATAGAAATATGGTTTCTTTATGTTATTGAAATTAAATCACTATCAAACACAATTATTACAGATTCAGGATGTTAAATTTAACCCTCATGGTAACTACAAAGAAAAAATATTGGAGAATTTGCAAGGTCATAGAAATGGAGACTAGAGAACAGGTTTTCAGGGATGGGGTGGGGCAGGAGGAATGGGGAGTTAGTGCAAAATGAGGGTCGTGTTTCTGCCTGGGGAGATGGGAAAACCTTAGTAATGGAAGGTGACAAGGGCACTGCAACACTGTGGATGTGATCAGTCTCTGAAAGGTGAGCTTGGCAGTGGCTGACATGGGAGAAGTTTATATTGTATATATGTTTCCACAATTAATTTTTTTTTCAAACCCAATCAAATCCTTACAATTAAATTTTCATAGTATCATAGTGTACAAACTATTCAAGTTATTAAATTGAATTGAAATTTATTTGAATCACATATCTTTTCATGAACCACTTCATTATTATGCAAGAGTTACAGGAGAATTATAGAAAAATTAGGAATGGAAATAGTAAACCATTTTATTTAGATCAAGTCTAGTGGATACAATTTTCAAGCTGGCTAAGGCACTAGAAAAATAAAAACACTTCCAAAATAAAAACACTGTTTTGTATTGAGTGGTTATAAAATGGCCCTGAAGAAGATTCAAAATGGATTCCAAAATTTCATTTTAATTCCAGATTTGCTTAAATAAGTGCTTTGTCTTCCTTGAAAGATAGGCTGGTGGTCTTTATTTTATAAATAAATAAAGGAAAGTTCAATGAGGTGGAGTGGCAGAACAGAGATTTGATTATGTGTTTTTCTTGTTACAAAGCACACTCTTTCCCCTCTACCACATGATAATAACCTTGACTTGGATGGTGGTTTTTACTAAATACTGTAGGGGAATGATCCTACAGCTGTTAACAAGTGGCATTTTAACAATGCTTGGCAATTATGGAGCATGGCCAGCGACCACTAAACAGCTCCAGCACCAGCCTTACACACCCCTATTTCCTTCATCCGATCAATGCTAAAGGTTTCATGGAAATTTCCATTAATGTTTTATAGCACTGGCATTCAGCAAGAATGTGCAGATACAGCAATTACCAATGAGGAAAATGAAATTTCATTTTTAAGCGTTAGCTCTTATCCTAAAATTGTATGTTACACCAAGAAATGGGGATCCACGGCATAAGCTTGGGATAAATGGATTTTCTTATTTATTTTTATAGCTACGGTACTTTTCTAGCCATTTAAAAAATAATTTTGAAATCTTCCTTTTCTAAATGCTCTAAATACTGGAAAAAACTATTAAGCAAATGAACACTCAGAGGAAGGACATCGATTAGAGAACATCACAAGCGAGGTGTGGCCCTCCAAACTCCCACGGTCCTCATTTTACTTAATATACAACAGCCGGTACAATTAGTTTGATATACACATTTTATTTAAGTATAGTATTTCTAATCTTAATAGTGGCAAGAAGTAATCCTCTTAAAGATTCTGCTGTTTAAGTGTCTTATTTTGCCTGGACCAAATGATAAGAAAAGAACATATAATGTTAATAAACCTGATCTTTCCCAGTAATGATTTAAAAAAAAAAAAACCTTTGGAAGTAACTGTGATTCACCAAATCTTTACTACCTCTTAAAATATGGGAAGAATTATTTTTCTTTGGGCACAAGGTGATTAGTTAAAAATGAACTATGATGTCATCATGCTGGGAGGGATAAAATTACTATCTTCTCTTAAGCAGAGTTAATGATATTGTGGATTTCACATGCTTCTAAAAGTACAAATTGGAGTCACTCTGGCTGAAACACCTTTCACAGGTACTGTATGGCCATGGAAGCCACTCCACCTCATGAGCTGCCCACTCCAAGACCTCTCAGGAGCCGTCTACACCCCAGTTGTGCATCACGGCCCAGTTTGAGCACCCTCCTCTCCTGTTCTAAATACCCACCACTTGGAGATCCCTGCAACCTTCAGAAATTGCTTCATATGTTTAAATTATATCTCTCCAAAGACTTTAAGCTCCCTAACAAGAGGGTTTATTTTATTTGGTGGTCTCGATTCTATTCCCCGCTCCCAGCCTCAACCTAGAAGAACGTCGTTCACGGTAGATACTAACACCCATTGATTGATCAAATAATGGAGGAACAGGGTCAATCAAGCAAAGTCACTTTAACTCAATGTTGTAAAAGTACAGGAGGGTCACGTGGACTGTGCTGCAGTTTACCTTCTGGCATCGCCTCCACCTAGAGAAAAAAGAGAAGCTGATCTTTAAGATGCTGCAGTCACAGGCCAGCAACATTCCTCACCACCTATACAGGAGGAAAACTAAATTTTGAGTTGTGATGTGAGAAACTTAGAATAGAAAAAGAATTATTTATTAGCAACAGGGGGAAAATGAAGAAACAAATTTTCAATACCTTGGACAATTTACTTAAATCTTATCTATCTAAAGAACTGAGTTGGTTGAGGAAAGCAGAGAATAGTGGAAGGAAGGGAGTGGTGGTCATAAGGAAACAAGAATATTTAGAAACCTATCAAGAATCCATCCACCAATAACATTAGCAACAAACATTAATGGAAATCTCACTGAGTGCTTGACACTCTAGTAATATGTGAGAAAATCGTAAAACATAATCAAAACAATTCTCACCTCAACAGCTTTAAAATCCAAGACTAACACCAATGTCAATTCATATAAATCTTTAAGGGTATTTCACAAAAGCATACTCAACAGAGAAGCCTCCTAGTACTCTTAGAATAATGGAAAATAAATCTAAAGAATAGGAATAGGAATACATATTTTTAATAAGGAGACTTTGACTTTGAAACTTCCTTAAGTCTCCATTTCTGGGGTGATCTAATGTCACATTCCCATGATCTGCGTTGCATCCTGGTGCATCCCTCACCACGTGGAATCCCTGGGGCCAGCGTGGCCACATTGCGGGAACTTAGGAGGACCCAGGGGAGGCCTTTCCCCAGATTCTAAAGGATTTGCTCAGTGGTGTTAGGCAGTGAATCTAAAAACCCAGGGAATTAGAATCTTCTAGTATCTCTAATTAGAGCTTGCTTCATGTCTTAGGTATCACAACACACATCCATTACACTGAAAAAGTCTTAGAAAGACCTTCAAAAGGTGACAGGTGAAACAAAACAAAAAGACACATTAATTAGGGGAAAGGAAGTTTCAAGGTGGAGATAATCCAAACATCCAAGGTTCTGTGACTTCCAACTCTATGCACACGAGTCAGCTCCATTATCTGGAACTTTTCAACCGTGGTTATCCTAGGTGTTATCTGGCCTGATTAGAAGCATCATGGTTCCCCTAGAGAACCAATCTGGAACCCTCAGGGACACTTTCTGCTTCCTCTCAGCAGCCCCACCCCACCCCTCACTGACTCTCCTTCCTGCCACCTCAGAAGTGGCTCTCACATCCTTTCACGGTCCCTGTCCTGGCTCAGGCCCCATCTCCCACCCTCCCTGGGTCTCCAGAGTCTCCCAGGAACTCTCCTTGATTTTAATTTCCTCTCTTCCCCAGCAAGGAAACTTCCAAGTGCTACTGGAATTATCTTCTAAAAACAGACTGTACCACCTACTTAAAAAAAAAAAAAAGTACTGGCTATTGCTTGCCCACAGCAGCGTTTTAAAAGCATTCACCAAAGGATGAGCACATACGACACCCACCCCCCACCACCTGCATCCCCGGGTCAAAGTCCAAAGGAGTGCCAGGCAACAGACTTTCTTTTTAATCAGAGAATTTGTAGGTTTACAGAAAAATCATGCATAAAATTCAGAGTTCCCATATACCACCCTATTATTAACAACATGCAAAAATGTGGCACATATACTACAATCCACAAAAGAATATTTTTATAATTCTATTAGTAACTATAATCCATGGTTTACATTAGGAGCCACTGTGTTCTAGTCTTATGTTGTTTTAAATTTTTATTCTATTAATATATACACAATCTAAACTCCTCCCCCCCTTTAAAACCATTCAGATATATAATTTAGGGTGGAAATTACATTCACAATGGGGTGTTACCATCATCACCGTCCATTACCAAAACTTTTCCATCAACCCAAATAGAAACTCTGTGTAATTTAAGTCTTAAATCTCCATTCCCCAAACCCAACCCAGCCTCCGATAACCTACACTGTGGTTTCTGACTCTACGACTTTGCTTATTCTAGTTATTTCAAATCCATATGATGAACAATATTTGTTCTTTTGTGCCTGACTTAATTTCACTCAAAATGATGTCTTCAAGGTTCATCCATGTTGTTACAAGTATCAGAACTGAATAATATTTAGGCTGAATAATATTCCATTGTATGTATATACTACATTTTTTATTTATCCATTCATTGGTTCATGGACCCTTGGGCAAAATACTTTTATTAAACTATTTGTTCTATCTTTTTAAAAGACGCATGTACATTTCACATCCCACTGAAAAATAGTTATCCATCATTTTCCTAGAGAAATATTTTCAATTACTCACCATTATAAAAAATGACATTCCTAAAATACGTAATGTTATTCAGAAGCTAAAAATAATTACAAAAATCACCTTTCATAGCTGAAATTCTTTATCATGGTCCTTCCTGATTTCCTCCCAGCCAACCTCTCCAGACTGAAAGACGACTGCCAGCTCATGCTCATTCATCCTATACAGTAATGAAATTAGACCAGGAATTTCCACGGCATGCATCTTCCTGCCTCCACACTTGGCTTTAGCCTGGGACCAAACTGCTCCATCACAAAGCCCCACTTGCCAATCCAGGTCTGGATCAAATGCCAAGCACTACTTCCTTGAGAATTCTCCCGTCCTGCTCTCCATCCCCGCAGGCAGAGCTGATGGCCCCTCCTGGACAACCCCTCACTGTTGGTTCATTTGGTTTATGACTGTAGTGACTGAATACGCTTGTTTCCTCGCAGTCATAGTTTTCCGAGGAAGAGGACCCTGCCTGTTTCATCTTTCTATCCCAGAACTTGGCCAGCAATTAGGAAATCAACAGGATCTCGCCTACTTACTGGTACATAGGAGGAATTCAATAGATACGCTTTCAACGAGCAAAATAGTATTTGCTGAATTCTTAATATTATCCTCAAATTTTCAGCCTTGGGGCTCTTTTATTTCTCACAGCGTGTCCACTTCTGGACCACCTCGTCCACACTGGCACAGGCTCCTCCCACTACACGTTTTAACAGCTGTTAACTTCATGATCATTATTTTGTTCCATCCAAAAGCCCTCAAATTGCATCTGCAAAATTATAGCCACAAATTATATAAAAAATCTCCATTTGCTAAATTAACCCTGTATATTAGAAATACCTAAGCAAAATTAAGTAGGAAGAACTTGCTGTAACATCTTTATCCTAGTATGAAAAATGAAATTTCGGACCCGCCCTGATCAAGACAGCAGAGTATGATGTCCCAGAACTTGTCCCCCCACAGAAGCTCTGAACAATCACCAAGAACTGGCAAAATCATTTTTCTCTATAAATAGTTAAAGGAGTACACTGATAGTGTGCTGAATCAAGAAAAAGGCAACTTATAAATGGTAGGATCTCCTGGACCCCTGGCTGTCCCCTCTCTAGTCCCTCACCAGTTTGGCACAGAGCTGGCCCATGCCCCAGTGTAGGTCTCCGGTACCAGTTCCAGAGGGAATAGACTAACCCTATGTGCGTACTGGGAGCAGGTCTGTCTATGCCAGACTGTCTGGTGACAACGTGAAGGACTGAACCACGACACTCATCACAGGCTTGTTAATGCAGAACTCGCCCTGCATGTAGACGGTAGCTCACAGAGCTCTCCTAAAGAACGCGGTAGGACAATAGCCAAATCACAGCTGCTTGAGGCAGAGGTTTGCTGGCTGTGGGACTTAAAGTGCAAAGAAACACTGTCTCCTAGGGAAGGGGGGACTTTCAGATCCACATAAATGGGGAATTCTCAGGCCATGCCCATGTGCCCAGGAAAAGATGCATGTACAGAAAGGACCAGGCAGGACCCTACACTTTGGCCTCAAGCTATTCTCTAAACTCACTGTATGGTTAGGCTCTGAAGGAGAGCACTCACACAGGCAACTCTGCAGAGACTTAAAAGATGTTTTCTTCTTTTCCTTCTTTCCCTTTTTTTTTTTTTTTTTTTTGATTAGCTCTGAGCATTAAAGGTAATCTCTGTCATAACACTAGCTGGATATGACAGACACCTCAGAACCTAAACTCCAGTGGCAATGTATTAATACACCAAAATGTCCAAGTTTCAACAAAAGAAGAGAAAGAAACAGGATGCAATGGGCCATGCAAAGGAGCAGAATAAAAAATTAGAAACCATCAATGCAGAGGAACAGACCAGGGACATACCAGGAAAAACTTCTTAAAAATGGTCCTAAATACATTAAAAGAGCTAAAGAAAAACACAAAGAACTAAAGGATTTTAGGAAAATCATAGATGAACACAAAGAGAATATTAATAAAGAGATAGAAATAATGTAAAAGAAAAATACAGAGCTGAAGACCACAGTAACAGAAATTAACAATTTCCTAGAAGAGTTCGACAGCATACTGGAGCTGGAAGAAGAAAGAATCAGGGAACTCGAAAATAAGACAATTGATATCATGCAGTCTGAGGAATGAAAAAGAATGGAGAGAAGAGAACAGAGCCTGAGGAACCTGTGGGACACTAAGGAGCATATCAGTACACACATTGAGGGAGTCCCAGAAGGAGAAGAAAGAGAGATAGGGACAGAGAGAATATTTGATGACATAATGGCTGAAAACTTCACAAATTTAACAAAAGACATGAATGCACATATACAAGACACTCAATGAACTCCAAACAGGATAAATCCAAGTAGATCCATATCACACCAAGTTGTATTCAAAATGTAGAATAAAAAAAGATAAAGAGAGAATTCTGAACATTATGAGTAATCCCACTGAATGGCATATTCGGGAGTGGTTGAGATGGGAAAGTTTATGCTATATATATGTTTGCACAATTTTAAAAGAAGAAAGAGCAATTTAAGAGACCATGACAATTAAATACAATATGTGATCCTGGACAAGATCTAATAATGTAGGAGAAAAGGCTCAAAAGGACCTTATTGGGATATATGAAAAAATTATAGTATAGACTGTAGGTTTTATAACAATGTTAAATTTCTTGAACTTGATAACTGCACTTAAGGTGGTTACATAAGTGAATATCCCTGTTCTTAGGAAATGTACATGAAGAACTGAGTGTTCAAGGAGCATGATGTATACAACCTACTCTTAAATGTTCATAACATAGAAAAATAGAGAGACAGAACAATAGATTGCTGGAGAGATGGATGGAATGTAAGTAAAGGTGTCAAGAAGGTTAAAATTTGTGGATTGAATATCTGGGGGGTGGCATTGGGGGTATGTGGGAATTCTCTGTGTGGAGTTTGTATTATTTTCACAACTTTCATGTTTATTTAAATTTTTTCAAAATAAAATTTTTAAAGAAAAAAACTACAAATAAAAACTGAAATTTCATCAAGAATTGTAAAATATAGAACTTTTTTTAATATCAGCACCAGTTTCGCACACAATACTGGTCAAACCACTCCTTGAGACTGCCTAAATGATTCTCTGAGGTCAACAGTTTTGTTTGTTTTTTTTTTTTTTTTGTAATAATATTAGGAAATCATTTATTTTCTCTGCCTTTTGAAATGTGGGTGATTATAAAATACTACCTGTCATATTATGCATGGTCACCATGTGGAACAGGTAGTATCAACTGTCAGTGTATCTCACAGCAGATGTGTGGTTTATTATCCTTGTAAACTTCCTTCTCCTCTCTCCTCTTCTCCTCTTCTCTTCTCCTCTGAAGTAAAGCAATTTCCTAACAGGTCGTCTTGCCTTCAGACTCTCCAGAACCTCAAATTGCTTTCAGATTAATTTTCCTAAAGCAAATCTTTCATCATACCACTCTGCTAAAGGTCTTCAGTGCTCCTTGAATAAAATTAAAACACCTTTGCTTAATCAACATCCTTCATTGTTTGCGTGCAAGTCACTCTTCTCTTCTTGCCTCCCAATTCTCCTTGTCATTTACAAGTTAAACTGAGCCCTCACATTATACACCATTTCTTATCTATGTCCAAAAAGAAAAAATGTGATCGTAAGTGATTTCAATATAATGATGGCAAAAGTCATCCAAGCATTATCTAGGGCAATCCAGTACAATAGAACTTTCTGAAATGTTGGCAATGCTCTCTCCTTGCTCTTCAAGCCTCTGAGCACTTAAGATGTGGCCCAAATGAGGAACCGATCATTAGTTTTACTTACCGTTATTCAGTTTTAACTTAAATAATCGCTGGTGGCCAGTGGCTACCCAGATTGGGAAACATAGGTCAATGTATTCATCGTTTAATATTGATTAAAGTTCCCAGACTTAGTGATTTATCGCCAGTTGGATATATGCATTTGTTAAACTGCTGATAGATCAATGAGATAGATGGTAGATAGATAGATAGATAATAGTTAAGTATAGTAGATGAGAGATAACTACTTAGATATAGATAGATGACAGACAGATATAGATATAGATAGATGATTATAGATGATAAGTATAGTAGATGATAGGTAGACAGATGATAGATAAATAGATATAGATAGTTATAGAATAGATAGATCGATCTCTAATTTCTCAAGTGCTCTCAGAACTGGTCATATTATCTAATTGAATCCCTCATTAATTAATGAATTAAATAAAAATCTTTTACATGCATTCATTTTACATTTGCCTGATTGTCATGATTTTACCTTATGTAAATGATCCTAATACTTCCCTTTCTTTAAGGAGAGAGAAGATTGCAAAGGGCCTAACATGGTTATGTTCTCAAAAAGCACATAATTATTCACCTTTCTTCCTTCCATTTGACCATTAGCAGCATCGTCTGAAACGATCATTAGTCTGTATTGTCATGCTCTAACCCCACTCAACTTTCTGTGCCATGATATCCCATAGATATTTTTCACCTATCAATTGGGCTTTAGATTTTTTTGAGGGTGGGGACTGCATTTTATTGCATTCTCTGTAATGTCAATGAATAAATATTGGTCAGTGTGTGCAGGAAGTCAAGCAACTAGGCTTGAAACTAACATTGCAATACAAGAAAGTCTTTTGGCTTACAAAAGACAAAATCAAAACAGGCCGACCTTAAAACAGCTTAATCTCTGCGACAATATCATAAGGAATGTTATTCAAAGCCCATTAAAATGACATGCGGGTTGATAATTATTTTTACAGTGTCAGGATTCAAAAACTAAATATTTCTCAGCTTCTGTTATTTGGCAATGCTAAGTGAATGCTGTCAAAAGATTAAATATAAATTGGTGATAAATCTTCATTTAACCGCACTATGTAGGGGAAGTTTACAATACAACAGCCATGTTTGTGTTAGCATCAGAAATACGAAAGGTCTTCTTTTAATGCTGTTAAGGCTGTTGGAATCATTGTTTATTCTGCATAGTAGACTTCGGATTTGAGGATGGTGCTTTGATGGTTATCACTGAATATATGGGCAAGACTGAAAAAAAAAAATTAAGGGCAATGAACTAGCCCTTCCACACCCAAGTAGAGTGAGCTTTTCTTAATAGCAGCAGTTTCCATTTGCAGCTTAGACTGTTTATTGCCTAAAAGGCGACATTTACTTTTCTAACCAGATTTGTCAAGCAGACTGAAAAATCTGACTTCAGAACAAAGTCATTCTTAAATCCAGTTTGGCTGATATTATCAGGCAAGGACCAGTCCTTTCTTCACCCGTCCATACCATTTCCTGGTGAAAATGGTATCTAGTTATGATCCTACACAAATGGTTTCTCTGAAGCTCCAGGATCACACTTTAGCTTTACAGTCACACTGCCAAGCAGCTATGGATGTTTGATGAATATTCATTTATTACTGAATTATGAAACCATGTAGCATTATGAAATTTTGTCACCAAAGTACACAATTGATATATTGCAAAAAATAAATATTTCAGTACATATACATACACCATAGTATACATATATAAATGTATACTTACAAAATACTCATAAAGAATCTTCCTTTAAAAAGGGTAATGATTTATATCAAGATAAAAGTGAAAAACTACAAAAAAAGTTAAAAATTAAAAAAATAACGACTTACTTTCCATAAACATTGTATAGATACCCTTTAAAATATCTTACTATAGATGTTTTCCAAAAGTCTTTCAGACAATGTAACCATTAGAGACATTTTTTCCTTCATCTTATTTAATTTCTATGTTGCTACAGGAGGGATTTAAGTAAGATTTTTGTTGTTGGTGGTGATGGTTTGTTTTCCTTGGATTATCTAAGCATTTTTTTTTAAATGTGTATTATGTTTATAATAATAAAAAATAAGCTTGTAGAATAGACTCACCTTTTAAAATTATAAAGAATAAAATCCTACAAAATAAATTATACATATACAAATAAATTACATATATGTATGTGTATATGTATGTGAGTAGATATATATGTATGCATATGTGTGTGTGTGTGTGTGTGTGTGTGTATAATTACGTCACTTTAGCCTTTTAAAGAAGAAAGGCCAAGAATGTAGCAGAGCAAGAATGAAAAGTAATGAACAGAAAGATCTAAAGAGGCAGAAAAGGGAGCAGAGAAGCAGCTATGGAGGAAAGGAAAGACAAAGAGAACTGCTTGGGAGAAAAAACTAAAATATGAATAGTCCAGAACCATGGTCGGGGGAAAGAAAGATTCATAGAGAGAGAATATGCAGTTTCATAAAATAACATACGCCATTCTTGTGACATCCTGGAATATCACTTTAAATATCCATGCTATATTTTCACTACTATAAAATAAATTGGGCTCTTATCTCTTGATATTTCTTCCATGTGGCACATCAACCAAGACCCAGACATTAGTTGCCTTCCACTTTTTCACTTGTGCATCTACTTGCAGCCTTTATTTCCACCTCCTCTTTCTACAGCCTTTGGGGGTGGGGTGAGATGGGGGTAAAACCAACACGTCTATACAAATCCCTGTTCTTACTCTACTTGCTCTCTTCTCTCAGAAGTTAGCTTAAGAAAAATATAGTCATTGCATGAACATGTCCAGGACAGAAAAGAAGAGCCAGGAACATGGGATGGGAGCAATGCACAAGGACTTGTGAAATTTGAGCATATTTCCTTTGAAAAAGAAACTGACGATTTCCCTTACAGCTGAAAGGTAAACAGCACTGAAAGACCACAATTCTCTGGGATTAGTTCAAATCTGCTCTCTGAGACACAGAAGAAAACACAGTATTCCACCCGGGGAGTCATTAGGTCAACAGCCACTGCTCTCCAGACTAAGGACCAAAGTCTATAAACTGTAGAGTGTCCCCCTCCCCAGCCCTCCAGTAGAGCAGCGTGATCTGAGGTGCTTTCCCAGGAGGCAGAGCAGACCCCTGCCCCTCCTAAAGGATCCCCTGGAGGAAGGCCCCTGGGCAGCAGGGGCTGCGGCTTGTTTGGGGAGCCCAAAGGTGGGGCTGGCCATGTGCAGCCATTCCACAAGGTGAGCACAAGGAGGGAGTGAATTGTCTAAGCTGGGCATGAAGAGCTACTGAGAACTGCTTGTCATCCTCCTGCTGAAAGGGGCTCCAAGCACTGGAGTCACTGAAATCCGGAAACTGTTGTGATCCATTTCTCAGGTTTTAGAAGCACAGTTTTGTTCTGTGGTCCAGGGCATATTGCAGAGGTGTTTGGAAGAGTCTAGAGCCCTGGCAGGAACTACAGCAAGGGCAGGGGGACAGGCTCAACCTCTTCTGGACAGCCTCCTGTTGGGGAAGTCAAGGACACACTCAGAGATGGTCTCCCAGCCCTTGCCTATACCCGTGCTTTTCTCCTCTTGCTTGTTTCTCTGCTGGAATTCATGTTCCCCTTCTTGCTTGTTCATGTGTAGGTCTTCGTTACATTTCCATTTGTGCTCCTTGGCATGCAAGTATTTGGTTCGTTTCTATTTTGCAAGAGACCACATGCAGCTGGGGGAGACATTAAATCTTAACCAGTCCCAGCTGCTTGCCAGGGCACAGATTGCTTATTGGCAGAGCCCCTCCCCCTGGTGTGTACAGAAGCTCAGCACTCAGGCAGTGCAGGTGTCCCTCATCTCTGACGTGAAGAAAGGCATGTGGAGCTGACCAGAAGTTGGCCTCCCTGGAGGACCAGCCATAATTGTCTTTCATCTCAGACACAGAGAGGTGTGTGGACCTGCCATCCACAGACCCAGACCCAAGCAGCCTCCCCAGGAGACTGGTCAAGGTGGGATCTTTTCCTCTGTGTGTGTGTGTGTGTGTGTGCGTGTGTGTGTTTGGTTTTTTTTTTTTTTTTGGAGGGGGACCTTTGGGGGGGGGTACTTTGGGCCACACAAGCAATGAAGCAGGCATTGGCTGGGAATCTCTGTAGTGCCTGAGCCAGTGTTCCCATGATGCACAGTCTAGCAACTCACTCCACACCTCCTATAAATGCACAACTTACACGTTGGTGCCTGGAAATGCAGTTGATCCTCATTATCCACAGATTCTGTGCTGGCAATTCACCTGCTTGCTCAAATGTATTTGCAATCCCCAAATCAAGAAGGTATGGTCATTGTGGACATGCACAGAGCAATGAAAACTTTGAATCGCCTGACTTGCTTGTTCCCAACTGAGGTCAAACCAGGTAATGCTCTGCCCTCTGGTTCCAGGGCTCATACTGCAAACAGGTGCCCTTTGCAGGGTATATTTAGTGCCAGGGGTTTTGCATCTTTGTGCCTTTTGTTGGTGATGTCACTGTTTATAATGATCCACCAAGCATAATGCTGAAGTACTACCTAGTGTTCCTAAGTGCAAGAAGGCTGCATGCAACCTGCCTTATGGGGAAAACATGTGAGTTAGACAAGCTGCATTCAGGCATGAGCTATAGCACTATTGGCCTTAAGTTAAATGTTAGTGAATCAACAGTATATATTCAATTATCTGTCTTTAAACAGAAACACACAAAAAGCAAGGTTATATATTGATCGGGTGATGAAAATGCTGTGACCAGAGGCTTACAGCAAATAACCTGTATTTCCCCTAGAAACAGTGGTTTGATAGTCACTAATTCAATTTTTGTGGAGACTCTGTAGAACATTACTACCGCAGATTACAAGGGTTGACTGAATTTAGTCAGTTTGTTAGTTAGTTGATATTTTTTAAGCTTACCAGGTAATTCTGAAGCACAGCAAAGTATGAAAACCATTCATTAAAAGATTAGAGTCAGATGTCCATTAAGTGGACAGAAAACAGGAGTTGTACGAGCTGAAGGGTCCCCACTGATATAGTGATGGGGACTTTTAAAATGAGGCTCCCTGGGGGCCTGGTGCAGTAAGTGGGTTTTATGATGCTCGGGAATCACCACTCTTGCTCTTCCATGGGAGTGAATTAAAGAACATTCATCTTCTTATCTCCCGTCTCTCTTGCTGCTGCCAACCATATGCCTCTTTAGACAGATAACTCTCTTCTAAAAGCAGCCAAAGGCTCAGCTTGTCTTCAGTGGAACTTTCCCACAAAATCTACTAAAACATAGTTGTCTCAGAGATCTGTAAAATATTTCTTTAGCAACTTCTTAGGCAACTACCACACTATTTAGAAAAATAATAAAAACTGACAATCTATTCACTTTTTATTTCTTCAGTTTCCTCCACTATTCATTACTGGTTTTATTTCATTTTTAAATTGAACTGCATATTGCAAAATCTGACCAGATGGATCTTTGCTTAGATACCATGTCTTGCTTCACTGGGGATGATTTTTATCCAGAATGAATAGGAAATGACAACAACAAATACAAAATGTATTCAAGGTTTAAAACAAAGCTGAAACACTCATGTGACATAATTCTACTGTCTTCAGTGGCATGGAGAATAAAAGGCATACATTAAAAATATAATATCATTTTGACTACAGTTCACAAATGGAGATCTACAATCAAACCACTTTTATTCAGATTCATTACTATTTCTTTGATTTGATTCTTTGGTCAGTTAGAAGATACATTTCAGAAATCCATAATACTTGTATGTGGGGTGTGATATGAAAACTGAAATAAATGTCATGGATCTGAAAGAAATATATACTGCAATGGCTGCTGTTATATAATTGTTTCTTTCTGCCTTAAAATTAATTTTAAACATTTTGTGTTCTAAGTTTTAGGACTTTAAGATCTTGTCTTATAATAAAGCTATGGAGACTAGAAGAGCTATACATTCTTTACCGTATTTTACTTAATAATTTATAACAACCACCTCCATGGCCACAAGCTGTCATTTATTGAGCCCTCCCACTGGGCCTGCTTGATATCAGAATCTTTTCCAAACCCTGATAAGTTTTGTTTCTGTTTGTTTGTTTTGTTTGGAGGGAAATTGAGTTTTAGAAATGTATTTTCCCAAAATCAGATGAATTTATAAGCATTGTTTGTGGGATTTAAACCAGCTCAATTTGACTCCAAAGCCCTTCTTCTTTGTGCCATTATATACTCCAGCTTTTTGAGATTAGGTATAATGTTTGAAAGACAGTCTCTCTAAGAAATTTTAAAGTTGGGGGAAGAGAGAGTTGCAATTAATATAATTTTGGTTCCAGGAATAACTGGATTCAAATTTCAGTTTGGCTATTTATAGCTGTATGATTTGGGGCAAGTATTCAAACTTTCTGAGCCCCAGTTGCTTTGTAAGATGCAGATAACAATGTAAGTCCCATATGCTTACTGAGAGCAATAAATGAAATAAAATACCTAATGTCTGGCATATATTTCCAAATCTCTTCAGTGAGAAGAGTTGGGCATGAGCCCAACATGGCCAGAGCCCATGGGGGAAAAATCTCTCCATAAAGGCAAGAGAGTAGCTAAATCGATCAAGGTTACAAAGTCAAGATTCAAGTGTAAGGCAGAGGAGAGAGTCCAACCCAGAGAAGAGTCCAGATAGGTTCAGAAGGGCCATAGTAGCACAGGCAAGGGGAAGAGCAGACAGCCCTCAGGGGAGAACAATCAAAGAAGCTACATTCATCAAGTGCCTCAAGAATGTTCAAATACATGAGCCACAGTAAGGGCTTGCATTGAAAAGGCCAGAAACGGGGCACGCACAGGTTGTAACAAATTTCTTCCTTTCTGATGTTCTCACAAGTATTGGGGACTACCGATTTGGATAGCTGAGCCCTTGATCTTGGGGCTTGCCCTTATGAAGTTTGTTACTGCAAAGGAGAGGCTAAGCCTACTTAAAATTGTGCCTAAGAGTCACCCCAGAGATCCTCTTTTGTTTCTCAGATGTGACCTCTCTCTCTCTAAGCCCACTCAGCAGGTAAACTCACTGCCCTCCCCCCTCTGTGGGACAGGACTCCGGGGGGTATAAATCTCCCTGGCAACACAGGACATGACTCATGGGGATGAGCTTGGCCCTGGAATCGTGGGATTGAGAAAGCCTTCTTGGAGAAATAGGGGGAAGAGAAATGAAACAAAATAAAGGTTCAGTGGCTGAGAGATTTCAAACAGAGTCCAGAGGTCATTCTGGAGATTATTCTTATGAATTATATAGATACCCGTTTTTAGTTTTTCATGTATTGGAATAGCTAGAAGGAAATACCTGAAGCTGATGAACTGCAACCCAGTAGCCTTGATTCTTGAAGACAATTGTATAACTACATTGCTTACACTGTGTGACCATGTGATTGTGAAAACCTTACGGCTCCCACTCCCTTTATCCAATGTATGGACAGATGAGTAGAAAAGTGAGGATAAAAAGTTAATGAACTATTGGGAGGCATGGGGGTATGGGATGTTTTGTGTACTCTTTTTGACTTTAATTTTTATTCTTATTTTTGTGTGTGGTAATGAAAATGTTCAAAAATTGTGGTGATGAATGCACAACTATATAACAGTACGGTGAACAATTGATTGTACACTGTGGATGATCGTATGGTTTGTAAATATATCTCAAAAAAATTGAATTAAAAAAATTTCTTCCTTTCACCCTTCACTTGAAGTGGTATTTATTGTGAATACATCTATAAAGAGCACTTCTTCCTAAATTATCCTGAATTGTTTTGGTTGGCTATTTCAACCTCTTTTTCATGTTTATTTTCAAGGAGTTAGATAAGTAACCTAACAAATCTGATGCCTCATTTAGAAAATCTTCCCTCATTATGTCAGAACACATTGGTGTGAAAGATTTGTTATTGTCGGCCTAGTTTCTTTTTTAAGAATTGAATATAAAAATAATGCCTTTTCTGCCTATGTTCCTTCACAGAATGTTTATTCATTACATGCGTAAGTATTATTTTCTCCTCCTCTTTGCTCTCCTAACCCCCAGTTCCCAGTAAGTATCTTGCATTCACTGGTAGCTGGAGACATTGAATTGGCAGCAAAACAAAATAAGATCTCTTCTAATGTGATCGTTTATCATTTTGCCTCTGTGTGTTTCTTTGCCAATAACTTGGCTGATGAATGAAATTTCTTGAACTATAATGAATAATAAAACATGTCTGAAGTCTGCCTTCTCATGTGGACTGCTATCTTAAACCAAAGCCATTGAAATTTTCAAATAAGCAAGACTTAGCCAGTAGTTCACAGATTTCAATCAAATCTGGAGCAGCAATGAAAATTCCCAACGTGGCCCATGTCCCAGGGTATCATTTGTGTGGTGTTACAGTGACACGGCCAGAGCTTAACACAACTGCTCCAAAATGTTCAGATGTCTTAGTCTCACAAACCATAATCTGATATAGAATTATGCCAGCCTGCCATTACTTCATTACTAAAAATAACATGATTGAGAAACACATGCAGCTTAGAGTATAATATTAAAGGGACACACGAGGAATACAGCACATTTATGCACTGTCATTGACATGTATATTCAAGTGATATCCAATAGGTTCTGAAAGAGATATTAACAAATGCAAATTAAGGGAAATAATTACAGAATGACAAGTCTTTGCCTTATCATGTTAAGATCTATGTTTGACGTTGACTTATTGCCTAAAAGGAAAGCATTTTCAAAGGAGTCAAAAGAACCTTAGGGTACAGAAAATTCAGATACTGACTCAGTCACACATAGCCTTGTCTAACATGACAGTTAACAGTTTCTAATATGGGATACGTGCTTGAGGATAAGATATTGAAGATAAGAATATATTTTATGGGGTGGATTGCAGTCAAATGGCCTTTGGATTGAATCCCAACTTTTTATAAAGTTTTGTAACCTTGGGCACTGGGGAGGTAGAATTTTTCCTGAGGTTCTGGCACCCTGGTATACATACCCAGCACAATCCTCGCTCTTGAGTGCGAGTGGAACCTGTGAAAATGATCAGATGTTACTCCCATGATTAGCTGACTGTACATGGCAAAACTGAAGGGATTCTGCAGTTGTAATTAATGTGCCAAATCACTTGATTTTGAGTTAATCAATAGAGAGAGCATTCGGGTGGGCCTGACCTAATCAGATGGGTCCTGGTAAAAGCAGGTCCACCATTCAATGAAAGAAGACATGAAGGAGAGAGATGACCTTGCTGGTTTTGAAGAAAAAATTGTTATATTGTGAGCATTCCCAGGAGAGTTCACGTGGCAGGGAAATGCAGAGGTGTCTAGGAGATAAAATCAGCCCAGGCTAACAGCCTACAAAAAGTGAGGTCCTTAGTCACACAAATTGCAAGGAACTAAATTCTGCCAACAACCACGTGAGCTTGCGAGAGGACCCCAAACTCCAGAAAGGAACCCAGTGCGGTCAACACCTTGGTTGCAACCTTGGAGACCCTGCCCAGACCAGGGGAAATGGCTTAAGCCACATTTGTGATGATCTGTTACACAGCAACAGAAAATCACTTAGTATTACTTAGGGTTACTTGAACCTCACTAAACATTAGTTTTCAGCCTCAACTTCCTCACCTCAAAGAGGAGAGACTGACTTCAAAGAGGTGTAAAAATTTTAAAAAGGGAAAAAACTATATATACTAATTTATATTTGTATATACAAAATAAGATAATAGATACATATATATAGGTACATAGAGAGAACAAGACAGAGAAGGAGGGAGGGAGGGAGAGAGAGAGAGGAAGAGAGAGAGAGGGAGACAGAGAAAGAGAGAGACACTAATCTCCAGGGGAATCTTCGTAGAGGAGCTGGAGCGAAGGCATGAAGAGGTCAGAAAAGTAAAATCAGGAAGCACTGGGTGGGGGGTGGGGTAAGCGAGACCTTGAGGAGAAAGGGTCAGAGCTCACCCTAAGAATGAGAGCATCTGAAAGAGGGAGAGACTGAGAGAGGCAGAAGGAGAACAAAGCAGCGCTGCATCCTCCACCAGGGGAGACACAGGACCCAGAAAGAGGGGAGAGGGGAAGCCCCCCTCAAAGCCGGGCTGCCCTCCACTCAGGGCTCCTGGCCACAGACCCCTGCCTCGCGCAATAGACAGCATCAGGACATTAGGACGGGGCCCCACACGCCAATGACCACAGCTGTCATCAGGAGCAAGGTCACGAGTCAAGGCCCCACAAGGTGCACAATCAATTGTCCACAGCACCATCACATAGTTGCACACTCATCACCCCAATCTATTTTTTGAACATTTTGGTTTTCTTTCCTCTTAATGCAATGATCACTGCATATCTTCTCTTGGTTTTTATTACCTGGAATAACTTGGTGTATATATATATATTTTTTTTCTAACCCTTCCTATATCCATTAGAACCTAGTTCCTGAAAATCATGGTTTTTCAAAACCCAAAACATATCCAATTATAGTTTTAATGTAAGAGAGTCTGTAAATGATCAATAAAATTTAAAACCCAGAAACGTTTTGGTTTTATTTTAAAAATATCCCAAGTATGTGAGTCCCAAATTATGAAATTATTGACTATAGACTTCTAAGTGTTATTTTCACTTTGACTTCACCTCCACCTTAAAACATAAAGGACTGACATCTGATTTTATGTTAATTTATCCTACTCTCTTCTCCTCGCTGTTTAACACGGAAAGCATGGTGGGGGAGTGGGGCACACTGGACTTCTACCACCCTTATCACCCAAAATAAAAAGTGGAGTTAGCTCCTTAGCCAAATATTGTAGGAGCGTTATCACAATCTCTGCTGCCCATACAGAAAACCCTAAAAGGCTGAGACTGTGCCTCTATACAGAAATTTGTGGCAGGGATACAACTCCTGCATCGAGTCCAGCAATGTGGGACATGAAGTAATACTTTAAAAACAAGAAGTTCTAGTCAAGCAAACCAAATACTTAGTAAGCTAACTGATTTAAAATGTCTTGCTGTAAGGGATATTTTCCCAAATCTTATTGTGAATATACACAGTCCAACATTTTAGTGTGGACAGAACTCTCCAGATTAATGTTGTGGAAATCTCACTACAGATATTTTTAAGAAGTTGAGTCTAAAGCAAAATTTCAGTGCACAAGGGACTGAACCATATAATCAAATACACATCTTTTGTCTTTATTTCTACTTAAGACGATATAAGTGGACCTATTCCAACTGAAATGCAAAAACAACAAAATTACTAAGTTCAGATAAAACTATTCTTAAAACGCATCATAAAAGAAGTAGAATTGATTCTACTAAATACATTCTATTATGAATAGAAATCTAGAGCACTACATTTAAGATATAAAGCATAAATGGGTTCCCAATATTACAACCTCTTAGAAATTGTAGAAAAAAGAACACAACCAACTTTTAAAAAAGACAAAACATTTAAGGAAACTAAGGAGAGGTTGAATAGCTTGTATGAAATTTCCCAGCTCGTTTCTGACAAATGGGTCCACAAAGCATAACAGAAAAACAATAAGAACTGAAGGACTTTTTAGGTCGTGTAGGCTAGAGCTTTATCCATAGCCTTTCACACATACAGATTGGGGCTAGAGACTGTTCTCTGCCCCTTCATAAACGAAAGATTGGTAATGAGGCCATGGAAGAGATTCTTCTGTGTATGAGTGTGGATTTTCATTTAAAATGTTCACACTTAAAGTTATGATTCATTAAAATAGAGAACAAGACATTCAGGAGGAAAAGTTTTTAATCCTTTGATCTCTCACTTTGTTGAAAGGTAGCTAAATTGCTCGAAATTGATGTGTGATAAACATGGAAACTGACTGAGTTTATAAATATCTTCAAAGAACTATTCAAAGCTGATGAAAATTTTTAAATGAGGGGAAAATATGAAAATTAGCACAAGTTCAATGCCTAGGAGAGACTAATCTTGAGCTTTACAGAACAGTTTACACACATCATTTCCAGTTCTTTTTTGAAAGCAAACTCCAATCATACATTGTTATTGTCCAAAATCCTTCCAGTTTTATAGGGTCAGGTGTAGTCACTAAGAATAGAACTTCCAGTAACTTGAGCCACACAGCAGGATCCTGTTTAAACCACCAATTGCTATTATTTTTCAATCTTCTAAGCTGGATCCTTTGTAGACCTCTCTATATTGGAACACACCAAGGTCCAGTCCATGGACCTTTATCTATTTCCAGCACTGAGCTCCAGATTTATACAGCAAATTGCTTCTTCAATTACTCTGCATTCATTGGCATCTCAACATGAATTATCTTCAAATTAAGATTCCGGATTGTTTCTCAACAAAACCTGTTCCACTGAAAACCAGTTTTCTCCATCTCAATAAAGAACACCCAGATATTCAAGACAAATATCAATTAGTCATTCTTAATTCCTCTATTTCCATCATATTCCACATCCAATCCACCAATAGCTACTGTGGGTTCTATCTTCAAAGTCTATCCAGAACCGGACCCCTTTGCACTAGCCCCAAAGTTATGCAACCCACATCCAAACCACCACCATCTCTTACCTGGACCCTCGTGACTGGTTCTACTGCTTTCATTTCTGCCTGCCAAACTATTTCTCCATTAGAAGCCAGTGTGGAGTTTTAAACACAGAAATTGGATCACCTTACTCCTCCACTCAATATCCTAGGAGGGCTTCCCATCGAAATTCCTTACAAGCACCTTCATCCCACATAATCCTTCCCAAAGCTCATCACCCCACAGCCCAATCTCCCCACATTAACCTTCTTTCTAGGCCTCCCATACACCAAACTCAACACCTCCATAAGTCCTTGCTCTTGCCGCTCCCTCTTCCTCTTGGCCCTTCCCCTCAGCAGTGCATGGCCTGCTCCCTCAGCCCACTCAGGGCTTTGCTCACAGAGACCACCCTTTCTGCATTAGCTCATCTTCATGCAAACCACTACCACCTCACTCTCTCTCCTCTCAGTCTGCTTCACTTTTCTTTTTGGCACTCATCAATGACCCGTTACATAATAAATTAATTAGTAACTGGATTACTGGCTGTCTTCCTCTATGCAAGGCCAGCTCCATGTAGGTGGGAATTCTGTCTGCCACGTTCATCATTATGTCCTCAGCACCTTGCACCACGCAGGCACCCAGCCGGCACTCAATGGATAGTCCTTTATTGAAGGAAACATAAATGAATGTGTACACTTTTCAGAGACTGTGTTACCAAGCGATCCTTACACTCTATTATTGTAAGGTAAAGTGAAGTACAAGTTTTAACCAGGTAGGTGTTATATCTACATATATGTGTATATATGTAGGTCTTACTTAAGCAATGAATAATTATATTATTGGCATACTTGGGGTCACTGAGTGCATGACATAATTGTAGGCCTGTCTGTTGTGCACAGGCATAAAGTAGCTCTAACAAAAGCAAACATTCACAGAGCAAGATGTGCCCAGAAGCATTTGGTACACATCAGCTCCCTGGCTAGAAATATCTGCCTAAACAAGTGGGATGAAGGAAAATTCTGTCATTTGCCTGATCTGCAGAGGATGGCTGATCAGTTTTAACACCCTTTGGGCTCTGCAAGAATCTTAGCAGGTGAAAGGAAGGCATGCGGGACTTCTGGAAGCAAGCTGGGCTTGGCGTTGGCATCCAGGGAAAGAACCAAGAGGAAGGCATTTGGCTGATAACCAATCTCCTAAATTGCTCCACTTACATTTAGGGATTGTTATGATGACTATTTTAATAATGCTCATAAAAGACTGTTAGTCTGAAAAACATAACCCACAAGGACCGATCCAGTGATCTCAATTTTAGTTGGATCATGTTTTAATACAGAACAGAGTGTATAGCTTGAAGATAGGGATTTACACCACTGACAACAGAGGAAGGTCACAGAAATCTGGTAACAGCCTGTAGAGAATCACATTCTTGGCATCATGCTAGTGAAGTGCAGTCCACAAGAAACACTTCCTGTTAGTTCACTGCTCCTATCTTGCACCCGGTAAACTAATTCACAGTAAATAAGAAGGTTTCCATAGTTCTCTGAAGCAGTACTTTATAAAAATTCTATGCATGCCCACCTGAAAATAACATAAAATCTCTATTTTAGCTTTCTGGTTTTCTTTCCATACCACAAACAATATTTGAAAATAAAATAGTAGATTCAGACATCTGCCTTCACAATGTGATGTAAATCCACATATTGGCCATTCCCGTACTATAATAATGCTGTAGTTGATGGGATAATTCCATAGACAGTTTATCAGCTTTCTCAGTTAACAAGGGAAAATTCACTCCTTTCTGAAGAAATCAGACAAATGTGTATCCCCTCTCTCTTTTAGCTTCCAGAGAAGATATGTAATAAGGATCCAGAGATACAAACACTACTCCTTCCTATCCCAGGTCATACAGATTTTCTTATTAGCCATAAATTTCCACTGAAATATTAGCCTGTCTCATTGTTTATGGAGAAAAATTCACTGTCCCAGTAATCTGAAGAGTATTTGTGCTATGAATGGATTTCAAAGAGTGGCAAGTATGGCTATGCCTTCGTAGACAATACGCTTTTTAGATGGGGAAGAAATTCTTGAGAAAACCTTTGTCTTGTTACATGTTTTCCCTCACTCCCCAAAGTCTCTGCAGCTGGGAAACTATTCTAATGTTTGCCCATTACTGCAAGATGGAAGTACAGTATAGGAGCGAATTCTGGAAAGACAGAACAGACCATAGCAGATGCCTTCTGCATCTATATCCTAGAACAATCGAAAACCCCTATTTTAGATTGTTTGGGAAAATAACAGCCCTGCCCATAGCATGGTCATAGGAGAATTATTCTTGGGTGACAATTCCATTCAATCAATCAATTAATATTAAACATGCCAAAGTTTTTGTATTGCGAAATTAGGGTATTACGTGTTCATTCATAAATGAGAAAACCTACTTTAATCACATTAACCATTGTCCCAAATGATTAAATACATCCCAGAGACAGAAAAAAAAAATTAACATGACAATCTCTTCGAGAGAAGATAGGAGGAGAGAAAAAGGAACCCCTTTGCACAAACTGCCTAAGGTAGTTTGTGTCTAGGATTAGGCTGCTGTGTCTGTGGTAAAATTGTCTTGTCTCCTGTCACAGAGCTCCATGGAAAGGGGTGTCTGTCTCGTGACTGTTTCACACCCCTCTACCTCCCAAGCCAGTTATATCCATGGCCCTTGGAAAGTCCTTTTCTCACAGGGTCTCAGAAAGAGCTGTAACTTTCACAGAAAAGGAGAGAGGCTTCACCTCTGGATTAAGAGAAATGAGGGGTGGGGGTGGGTGGGTGAGGGGCTACTTATAGATACAGGTGGCCCAACAACCTCTCCATCTTTGCAGGCTGATTTTCTGACCTTGACTCATATCAGTATTGCTGAAATGTAATTTTTAGGGGCTGTGCATTTATCCCCTTCATAGCCCCCACCCCCAGGCCTGCTTTGGGTCCTTCCAGCAGGTTCTGCTCCCCTGGGGACGGAGAGGATGACAACCTGAGGCGGCCTCTCCTGGTCGCTCTGCCAGGGCGAGGGGGGTGGTCCCGCCCCATCCTCCCCACTACATATGGCCGAGCTTATTGAGGAGCGAGTCAGGGGTCAGACAGAAGTGACCCTTTCCCTTAGGACTGGTGGATTAATTGCCTTCCCTGTCACTCTCCTGCACGCGGGCACATAATGGAGCAGTATTCTGGTACGGAATCATCAACTGGCCTCGAGGGTGAGACTAAACCAGGCACAAAAGCGCCATCCTATTAGCAAAGGGCTTTGCTTTGTGCAATTTCCTCTTCTCTCTGCTGTGACTTTACTCGAGGTCCCCGGAGCCTGGGGCCTTTGACAAGCTTCTCGGTGATCCAGGGCTGCCTTAATCAAGTAAGGAAAAAACCACCAAGACCTAGTAGCATTTATGGGTTACAGGATCTTTTCAATGTCAATATCTGCACAAAATGTGGTAAACTGAATTCTTTGGTGGATGTTAATCAATTCAGACTGGAGAATTTATGATGCAGCTTATTAACAGAGAGATCAATATCAGAGCTTAGATTTTAAAACTTATGCTTTGGTCCAAAGAGAGACATGGTAAAAAACTGAGTAAAAGGGAAAATACGTATCAACACAAAAACATGCTTTATTTCTTCCATGTAAATATCACCATGAGCAATTATGAACAACTAAAATTTCCCTACAAAATACTGACACACCATTAAATAATTTAGTGCCACAGGGAAACTTCTAACAGAAAGCCTTTGCTGGTGTACTATGATCATCCTTATATACTGAAAGTTGTATAAATACAGTGAAAAAAAAGTATAGCTGATTTTTGTTTCAATATTCACTCTCTAACAAAAGGGTTTTTTAAAAATCTTTAATATATTATGTGAAAATTGTTATTTACTGACAATGGATATTATGTGAATGTGATATTTAAGAAAAACATAACTTTATTTTTAAGGCAAAGTTTGTGCAATTATTTCTTCTAATAAAAACTTTCAGTAATACATTTGACCGATGGTACATCAAAATAAAAACTGATGCAGTAATTCCATTCAAGAAACTTATTCTAAGGATATAATTAATCAAGGGCACAAATAAGTAGCTTGCAAGGGTGTTTGCTGAAGCAATATTAGAAAAGCAAAAAACCTGGATAAAAACTAAAGGCCATCTAAGGCCAAAACTAATGCAACCAATACAAAGAATTATGTTACATCCATATGGGAAATGGAATACCATGTGACCCTTAAAAAACAAAACACAACAAAACACTCTCCACTCCAGGTTAAAGATGGTCAACTTAAAGACTTGAATACAAGATTTTTTCCACTTTTTTTTGGCAGCCATTTTATTGTATATATTCATTTCCTTATACCTTCAGTAAGTATTTATTTATTAAACACTACTGCCAAATATGTTGTACATGATGAATAAAACAGCCACAGGCTTATAGGTGCTAAGGAATTGACTGTAAAAGTAAATATAAAGTTTGAAAAAACAACTGGCAGAATCTATGGAAATAAAAGGCACAACACAAGAGACAAAAGACACAATGGAAACATAAAACAGATCTCAAGAGGCAGAAGAAAACACTCAGGAACTAGAGCATAAAACACCTGAAAGTCTACACACAAAAGAACAGACAGGGAAAAGGACGGAATATAAGAGCAATGTCTCCAGGAACTTAAGGATGAAACAAAATACAAGAATGTATGTATCACTGGTGTTCCAGGAGAAAAGAAGGGAAAAGGGGCAGAAGCAATAATAGAGGAAATAATTAATTAAAATTTCCCATCTCTTATGAAAGACATAAAATTACAGATCCAAGAAGCACAGTGTACTCCAAACAGAATAGATCTGAATAGGCCTACGCCAAGACACTTAATAATCAGATTATCAAACGTCAAAGACAAAGAATCCTGAAAGCAGCAAGAGAAAAGTGATCCATCACATACAAAGGAAGCTTAAAAACACTATGTGCAGATCTTCTCAGAGGCAAGAAGGAAGTGGTGTGATATATTTAAGATACGGAAAGAGAAAAACTGCCAACCAAGAATCCTATATCCAGCAAAACTGTCCTTCAAATATGAGGGAGATTTCAAAATATTCTCTGACAAACAGACAATGAGAGAGTTTGTGAACAAGATACCTGCTCTATAGGAAACACTAAAGGGAGCACTACAGACTGATAGGAGAAGACAGAAGTGGGAGGTTTGAAACACAATTTTGGGTGATGGTAGCACAGCAATGTTAAGTACATTGAACAAAGATAATTATGAATATGATTGAAAGAGGAAGAGTCAAAGAAGATGGAAAAGCAAAAGAAAAAGAAAAAAGGCTAGGAAGCAGCTAAAGGAAAGATAACCTTAAATCAAAGTAGAATAAAGAGTCAGACACACCACCAATGCCAAGGGTCTCACACCCCTCCCCTATGTCCCCCTCTTATTTGCATTTACCTTGGTATATTGCCTTTGTTACATTAAAGGACACATAATACAATGATTCTGTTAATTATAGTCTCTAGTTTAAGTTGATTGTATTTTGGGAGCATGTGGGACACCAGAAGAAAAGAGGAAAGATAATGACTGGGGCTGTGTAACTCAGTGAAACCTAGAGTGTTCAACAATTGTGATAAAATGTACAAATATGTTTTTTTCATGAGGGAGAATAAATTAATGTCAACCTTGCAAGGTGTTAAAAATAGGGAGGCACTGGGGAAAAATACAATCAACTTAAACTAGAAACTAGTATGAGCAGAATTGTCATCTAGGATGAATTTAAATGTTTGGAAATGAACAGAGGTGATGGTAGCACATTGTGAGAATAACTAACAGTGCTGAATGGTGTGTGAATTAGGTGGAAAGGGGAAGCTCAGAGTCATGTATTTCACCAGAAGGAAAGTTGGAGGTCAAAAGATGGGAATGTATAAAACTGAATCTTGTGGTGGGCAATATCCATGATTAACTGTACAAATATTAGAAATCTCTTTCATGAACCAGAACAAATGTATGACACTACAAATAGAAGTTCATAATAGAGGAGCATAGAAGGAGAAAATATATACCTATTGCAAACCATATACTGCAGTTAGTAGTAGTTCAACATTCTTTCATAAACAGTAACAAATGTACTATACCAATACTACGAGTCAACAATGGAGGGTTGGTCATTAGGGATATGAGAGGATTTGAGTTTTCTTTTCTTTTTTTTTTTTTTTCCTCTTGTTTGTCTTTATTTCTTGTCTGGAGTAATGAAAATATTCTAAAAATTGAACAGAAATTAATTGTGGTGATGGATGTACAGCTGTATGAGGGTACCGGGGGCAACTGATTATACACTTTGGATCTTTGGATAATTATATAGTATGTGAACAATCTCAATAAAATTAAAAATAAATAAATAAATTAATAAACACATAAATAAGATAAGATCTATGGAAGCAAAGAAAAAGAATCAACCAGAGATGATAATATCAGCCCTAATTTACGTCAGAGGTGGGGAGAGTAGAAAATGTATTGTAAGGTATGATAGGAATGCTGATGAGTTAGCTACCAGCACCTATGAGTTAGTAGGTGAGAATGCTTTGGAGTCAGAGGGAGAATGGACTTGGACTGACAGGGGCCCCAGCCTGGGCTGGGTCATGTGAGTGAGGACAGGGTGGTGGGAGAAGGAACCAGAAACAAGAGCAGACAGGTCACAGGGGCCTCCTGGGCCAGGTTCAGGATTTTGAAGTTTATCCCAAGTGCAATCAAAAGGCATTGGAAAGCTGTACTAGAGGAGAAATGGTATGAGTTATACTATATATACATATATTTCTAAAAGTGATTCAAGAATCACTAACTAGTTATATGAGCCACAGGAAAGACTTCATGTTATTTGAACAACTGTTGTGTTGGATTATTAACAGAATTTCAAATAAGCTGTGAGGACATAAATGAGTTATCACAGTCCATCTAGAGCTCAGTTTTCTCATCTGTAGAATCAGCAAGTGGTGGAAGCGATATTTAATGTTCCTTCTAGTTCTAAGCATAACTTAGCATCGTGGAAACATTACACAGGGATTCTGTTGCTGCAGGTATATCTATCTTTATAAGTTTTAAGTGAAAAAAAGAGAACTTTTCAAAATGGAATGAAAGGATTTGTGGGTTATTTTTGTGATGCATGAGAAAATAGCTGAATCACAGGCTTAGGGGATGCTTGCTACTTGGCAGTTTTAAAATATAAAGTATCAAAACTTACTGCCAAATATTACGCTTTTGGATGTTTTTTAAAAGTCCTACCATGAATTGTGGGAAAATGGCAGAGTAGAAAGTGCCAGAAAAATACCCTCCAAGAGAACAACCATTAAACAGGCAGGAACTGTTTGAATCAACTATTTTGAAGCTCTGGAGCACAGTACACTGTGCAGCCTCCGGGGAAGAGCAGGAGGGGAGGCTGGTAAGTTATGGCAAATAACAGTGAATTGCTCTCTCTGTGCAACAGTTACCATCACCCATCCCTTTGTGGCAGGCAGCAGGTGGGATCTGATACCTGGCATAGATTTCTGGCACGAGAAAGAGACATAAAAATGTAGTTCCTCAAGATCCGGGGAAGGGGGAGCACAGTCTGATCACTGGTCTCTGATTCTGCTTAGCTACTCTGGATTGCTGGGCCCAGCTCTGAGGGCAGCCATTGTTTCAACCCGCCCCTGACAAAGGTGGTGGAGGAGACATAAAGACGTACACGTCCTCGAGCTGCAGAGGAAAGGTGAAGGGCTGCATTTGGTGGGCAGGGACAGAGTCAAGAAGGTGCAACTTTGGGGAGCCATGGAAGAAGCTCCTGGTGCCCTTCCTAGTCCCTCCCTCATCCCCTCCCCAGGACAGTTTGGAGGGGGCTGTGCTCCCTGTGTGGGTCCCTGGCCTTGTTCTGGCTGGAAAAGAAAGACTTGGGGAGCTCCTCTCCAGCACAGCACCCCTCCCAGAATTTGACCTTCAAGCAAAAGCAGCTTGAAGCAAAGAAAGCTGTGCAAAAACAATAGAGGTGGGTGGCCTGGGGCAAAGACATGTTTGCTGTAAGCTCTAAGGTGAAAGAACCCAAAGAGGGAGAAGGTCTGTTTCCTGGAAAGAAGGGTCATCCAAACCCCTGTAAACAGGGGAACTTCTAGGGCCACTAGCAGCCAGAAGCCCAGGACAAGATAGGCCCAGAAAAGACAGAGAGGACCTTGCAGTGTGCGTTCTCCTTGGGCTTAACTTCCTGGCAGGAGGGCTGAGCTCTGAAGGAGAACAGCAGCCAATGCAAAACCAACTTGCAAAGACGGCAAAAGCTGTTTTTACATAGGTTAGCTTGGTTTTATTAGCTCCTTACACTCAAGAAAATCTTGCTCCTATCACTACCCGGAACTCAAGGAACAGACATTTCAGGGAATAATCCCAGAGATGACGTTATAAAATGTTAAAATGTAGACGATTTAAAAATATATTACAAGAAAAACAAAGAAACAGGAAATGATGGATCTTCCAAAGGAAGAGGACAAAAATCCAAAATGCATCAGTGAAGAAACCACACTGTGGACGTACTGGACAAAGACTGAACAAATGAGGAAAAAAAAAAAACAACTAAAGGATATCAGGAGAACAATGAATAAAACATGAAAATGTCAATAAAAAGATAGGAATTTTAAAAAGGAACCAAACGGAAGTACTGGATTTGAACTCCACAATAACTGAAATGAAAAATTCCCAGGAGGGTTTCAATAGCAGATTGGAGCTGGCAAAAGAATCAGTGAACCTGAAGACAAGACAATTGAAATGAGTCAAGCTGAGGAGCACAAAGAAAAAGAGAATTATAAAAACTGAAAACAGCCTAAGAAACCTGTAGGACACCATCAAATATACAAACATAAACATTATGAGAGTCCCAGAAGGAGATGAGAGAAAGTGGCAGAAGGAATATTCAAAGAAATAATGACAGAAAACTTCCCAACCTTAGCAAAAGACTTAAATATGCACATCCAGGAAGACCAGAGAACAGCAAACAGGATAAACTTGGAGAAAATACACCCCATCACATCCTGATCAAACTATCAAATTTACAGGACACAAGAGAGCTCTGAATCCTGAAAGAGGAAAGCAATGTGTTATGCACAAGGGAAGCTCAATTAGACTTAGCACTGATTTCTCGTCAAATACCATGCAGGCAAGAAGGCAGTGGGCTGAAATACTAAAGTGATGGGAGAAAACAATCACCAACCAAGAATTTTATATCCAGTGAGGCTTTCTTGTAAAAATGAGGCAGAGATGAAGACATTCACAGATGAACAAAAGCTGAAGGAGATTATTGCCACTAGATCTGACCTACGAGCAACACAAAAGGGAGTTCTTCTGACTGAAGGGAAAGGACACTAGCCAGCGGTTCAGAGTGGCATAAA
The DNA here is from genome assembly GCF_015220235.1 of Choloepus didactylus. Lineage (NCBI taxonomy): Eukaryota > Metazoa > Chordata > Mammalia > Pilosa > Megalonychidae > Choloepus > Choloepus didactylus. The sequence continues at coordinate 14,855,344 of NC_051330.1, read as the reverse complement.
CAAATAAAGGCCTCTGGGAAAAGTAAACGTATAGATTATTATAATGCCAGCACGACTGTATTACATTTCTTAGTATGTAAATCTACTTACTTCTTATAGGTGCTAAAATGCAAACTCATAAAAAGTAATGATAAATCTATGGTTTTGGAATACAATATATGAAAATATAATTTATAACAAGTCCAAAAATAGGTGGAGGGATGGAGGAGTAAAGGTACAGTGTATTTGTATGCTATTGAAGTCAAGTTGATATCAAATCAATACGATCCTTATATGTTTAGGATGTTACATTTTAACCCCATGATAAATATAAGGAAAATATATGAATACTACATCCAGAAAGAAATGAGAAAGGACACAATGTAGTACAATAAAAAAACAAATAATTATGAAAGCAGACATAATGGAAGACTTACAATGACCAAATAGCAAAATCACAGAAGAAAGTCCTGCATTATCATTAGTTACTTTAAATGTAACAGATTAAACTCTCTAGTCAAAAGGCAGAGATTGCAGAATAGATTTTTTTAAAAGCATGAACAGACCATATGCTCTTTACAAGAGAATCACTTAAATTCACAGACATAATTAGGTTGAAACTGAAAGAGTAGAAAAACATATACCATCAAAGTGATAACCAAAAGAGGGCTGGGGTAGCTAAACTAATATCTGATAAAATAGACGTTAAGTCAAAAACTGTTATAAATCACAAAGACAGTCACTATATTCTAATAAATGTGTCAAATCAACAAGAAGACATAATTATAAATATAATACACATCTAATAGGAGAGCGCCAAAATATATGAAGCAAATACTGACAGCTTTGATGGGAGAAATAGACGGTTCTGCATTAATAGTAGGAGACTTTAATACACAGTTTCAATAATGGACAGAACATCTAGATAGAAGATTAATAATGAAATATAAGACTTGAAGGATACTCTAAACCAGCTAGACCTAGCAGACTTATGTAGAACGCTTCACCCAACAGCAACAGAATACAAATTTTTCTCAAGTACATGTGAATCATTCTTCAGGACAGACCATATCTTAGGTTTCAAAAATTCAAAATATATTAAAATCATACAATGTATCTTTTCCAACTACAATAGAATGAAGCTCAAGTCAGTTACAGAGGGAGAAATAGAAAATTCACAAATGTATGGAAATTAGAAAAAAAAAACGTACTCTTAAATAACCAATGTGTTAAAGAGGAAATCACAAGGGAAATTAGGAAAAACATCTTGAAGTGAATGAAAATGAAAACACAGCATATGAAAACTTATAAGATGCAACAAAGACAGTGCAGAGAAGGAAATTTATAGGTCTAAATGATTACATTGAAAAAGAGGAAAGATTTCAAATCAGAGATCTAACCTCAAAACTGAAAGAACTACAAAAAGAAAAGCAAATTAAATTCAAATCAAGCAGAAAGAAGGAAATAACAAAGATCAGAGAGGAAATGAATGAAATAAATAAATGAAATTTAAAAAGTAGACAATAAAATCAAAAGCTGTTTCTTTGAAAATATCAAAAGACAAAACAAAACAAAACAAAACAAAAAACCTTTAGCTAGACTGAAGAAGAAAAAAGGAGAGGACACAACTAAAATCAGAAATGAAAAAGGGGGCATTACTATTGACCCTATGGAAATAATATAATGTAAATACAATACATAATCTTAAAATTATTAATATAATAATAATTCTAATAATATAAGAGGATATTATGGCCAACTATACATCAACAAAACAGATAACCTAGATTTAATGAAAAAATTCCTAGAAACACTAAACTACTTACAATGATTTGAGAAGAAACAGATCTCAACAAACCAAAACCTAGTAAAGAGGCTGAATCAGTAATCAAAAACCCTGTCCACAAAGAAAAGCCTAGGACCACATTCATGGCTTCACAGGGGAATTTACCAAATATTCCAAGAAGAATTAATACCAATCCTTCTCAAACCATTCCCAAGTATTGAATAGGAGGGAACACTAATTCTTTCAAAAAGACCCAGATCACCCTCATACCAAAGCCAGATACAGAAACCACAAGAAAAGAAAATTACAGACTAATAACTCTTATGACTATAGATGCAAAAATCCACAGAAAACTACTAGCAAACCAAATTCAACAGCATATTAAAAGAATTATACACCATGATCAACTGGGTTTTACTGCAGGTATGAAAGGATGGTTCAACGCAAGAAAACCAGTTACTATCACACGCCACATTAAAGGAATGAATGAAGAGTCCACATGATCACTTCAATTGATGCAGAAAAGGCATTTGACAAAATCCAGCCCCACGTCTTCATTAAAAAAAAAAAAAAAAAAAAAAAAACCTGGAAACCTAGGAATAGAAACTTCCTCAGCATGACAAAGGGCATATACTTAGCATGACACTAAATGATACTAAAAGCTTTCCTTCTAAGATCAGGAACAAGACTAGGATGTTCACTATTGCCACTGTTATTCATCATTGCACTAGACATTCTATTCAGAAAAGAAATATGTCACTCACATTGGAAAAGAAGAAGTAAAATTTTCCCTATTTGCCTATTTTCCCTATTTGCCTATTTTCTGTATACAGAAAATCCAAAAACTACACAACAAAGCTCTGAGAGCTAATAAATGAATTCAGCAAAGTGGTGGATTCAAGACCAATACTCTCAAATCAACAGTGTTTCTATAAACTAGTAATGAATAATCAGAAGAAGAAATTTTTAAAAAATCAGTTCAGAATAGCAACTAATAGAAGCAAATACCTATGAATAAATCTAGCCAAGGATATAAAGGATTTGTACACAGAAAACTACAAAACATTGCTAAAAGAAGTCACAGAAGACCTAAATAAATGGAAGGAATTCTGTGTTCATGGATTGGAAGATTAAATATTGTTAAGATGCCAAGTCTACCCAAGTAATTTATAGATTCAACACAATCAAAATCGTAATTCTTACAACCTTCTTTGCAGAAATGAATGGAATGGCAAGAAGCCCCCAATTGCCAAGATCATCTTGAAAAAGAAGAAAAAAGTTGTAGGACTCACTTTCCAATCTTAAAACTTATTACAAAGCCACAGTAATCAAAACTGTATGGTACTGGCACAAGGACAGTCATATAGACCAAGGGAATGAATTGAGAGTTCAGATATAAAGCTTCACATTTATGGTCAACTGATTTTTGACAAGAAGGCAAAGATCACTCAATTGGTAAAGAATAGTCTCTTCAACAAATGATGCTGGGAAAACTGACTATCCATAAGCAAACAAATGAAAGTGGACCCCTACCTCACACCATATACAAAAATCAACCCAAAGTGGATCAAAGACCTTCATACAAAAGCCAGAAGCGTAAAACTTCTTGAAGAAAACATAGGCATGCATCTTCAGGACCTCATGTTAGGTGATGTTTTCGTTTTTGTTTTTCAATTTGTTTATTGAGATATATTCACATACCATACAATCATACAAAGTGTACAAACAATTGTTCACAGTATCATTATATAGTTCTGCATTCATCACCACAATCAATGTTTGAACATTTTCATTACTCCAAAATGAAAAATAAAAATAAGAATAAATATTAAAGCAAAAAAGAACACTCAAAACATCCCATCCCCTCGTCCCCCTATTATTCATTTAATTTTTGTCCCCATTTTTCTATTCATCTGTCCATACACTGGATAAAGGAAGTGTGAGCCACCAAGTTTTCACAATCACCTGGTCACACCATGTAAGCTATATAATTATACAATCTTCTACAAGAATCAAGGATACTGGGTTGCAGTTCAACATTTTCAGAAATTTCCTTCTAGCTATTCCAATACACTAAAAACCAGAAAGGGATATCTCTATGATGCATAAGAATAACCTCCAGAATGACCTCTTGTCTTCATTTGAAATCTCTCAGCCTTTGAAACTTTATTTTGTTTCATTTCTCTTCAACCTTTTGGTCAAGAAAGCTTTCTCAATCCCATGATGCCAGGATCTGGCTCATCCCCAGGAGTCATGTCCCACATTGCAAGGGAGATTTACACCCCTGGGAATCATGCCCCACATAGGCAGTGAGTTTACCTGCAGAGATGGCTTAGAGAGAGAGGCCACATCTGAGCAACAAAAGAGTTTCTCTGGGGGTGATTCTTAGGCACAATTATAAGTAGGCTTAGTCTCTCTTTTGCAGTAATAAACTTTATGAGGGCAAACCCCAAGATTAAGGGCTCAGCTTGCAAACTGGTAGTCCCCAATGCTTGTGAGAATCTAAGTAATTCCACAGGTGGAGAGGTTTATTATTTCCACATTTTCCCCCAGTCCCTCAAGTGGGCTTTGTGAATATATTTTTATTCTCTGCCCAAATTACTCTAGGATATATTGGAGTTCCACACTAATCTATACAAACCAACCAGATCTCACTCCTTATTCAACGTTCCACATAATTGTGGTGTTTGAAAAAACTTACCATACAAGCTAAAATGCACAGTGTAATACAGAAAATAAAGATTTTGCACACAATAAACATCTCTTCCTGTGGTCTCACACAGAAGTTGAAGCTTTAAAACACCATCAATAGCATCCTTTGCCCTTTAGTCTGGTTTACCTTAGTCCTAACCAAGTCAATTCCATTCATATCTCTAACTGAAGTCTAATCTCTTTTTCAGCCTCTTTAATATTTGCTGTATGGGGTGATGCTGACATTCATTGCTGCCAAACTCTGGCTCTAAGTCTCATGTGTCACACAGATACCCAAAGTTCCAGAGGCCAACCAGGTTACACACAATGAGGTCAGCATCTCAAAATTCAGAAATAACCATTACAACTCAGGAACAGATGCAACTGCTGTAAGAGCTTATAATCTAGGGACCATTACCATAAGCCTACCCCTAATAACCTATGCTCTCAGATTCAATTCTCAGAGTTTGCACATTATAATTAGTCCATATTAGTGAGGTGTTCTAATGCTTGTCTTTTAATTTCTGGTTTATTTCACTCAACATGCTGCCCTCAAGGTCCACGCACCTAGTTGTGTACCTCACAACTTCATCCTTCCTGTAGCCACTCAATATTCCATTGTATGTATATACCACAGCTCACCATTCCATTCATCAGTCCATGCACCCTTAGGCTGCCTCCACCCATTGTGAATCATGAATACTGACACCATAAACACCCCTGTGCAAATATCCATTCATGTTCCCACTCTCAGTTCTTCCAAGCACATACCCAATAAAGCGGGTTGCAGGACCATATGGCAACCCCACACCTGGCTTCCTGTGGAACCAGCACACTGCCCTCCAGATGAGCGGCACCATTCTACCTCCCCACCAAGAGTGAATTGGTGCATCTCTATCTCCACATTAAACAGTTTTATTCACAAACCATATATTCCCTCCTAAGTAAATAATCAGTGTTTCCCAGCATAATCACAGTTATGCATTCACCACCACTAACTATATCAGGACATTTCCATTTCTTCTGCAAAGAAAGAAGAAGAGAAGAAAAAAAAAAAAAAAGGAAAAAAAATGATGAAAAAAAATAAAAGAAAAAATAAAAATAAAATAAAATGTAGTTAAACAGTTCAGACAAAAACACCACCGCCAAGAAAATCACCCTTCCCTTACATCTCCCTCTTATAGCCATTTATTTGGCTTTCATATATTGCCTTTGTTAAAATTAATGGAAGCATATTACAATGTTACTGTGAATTATAGACTCTAGTTTGCATTGTTTGTATTTTTCCCCAGCACCATCCCATTTTCAACACCTTGCAAAGTTGGCTTTCATTTCTTCTCTCTCACGTAAAAATATTCTTATATTGTACATTTAAGCACAATCATTGACCACTCTAGGTTTCAGTAAGTTATACAGTCCAAGTCTTTATCTTCTATCTTTCCTTCTGGTGTCATACATTCCCATAACTCTCCTCTTTCAACCATACTCATAGTCATCTTTGTTCAGTGTACTTAAAATATTGTGCTACCATCACATGGTATTGTGCTATCCATTTCTGGATCTATGCAATCAATCCTGTTTAACATTCTATACTCATTCACCATCAAATGCCTGATCTCTACCCTCTTTCTATCTCCTGATAAACTGTGTACCTTTTTAGTTACCCTTACTGCTAATCTTCAACTCTACACCTTTCTCCAAACCACTCTCATGTCTTTTCTCATCTGTATTTAGAACTCCCTTTAGTATTTCTTGTAGAGGCAGTTTCCTGTTCATGAACTCGCTCAGTGTCTGCTTATTTGCAAATATTTTCAATTCTCCCTAATTTTTGAAAGATAGTTTTGCCACATATAAGGTTCTTGGTGGCAGTTTTTCTCTTTCAGTATCTTGAACATATCATACCACTGCCTTCTGGCCTCCATGGTTTCTACTAAGGAAGCCACACTTAGTGTTATTGAGCTTCCCTTGTATGTGATGGATCACTTTTCTCTGGCTGCTTTCAGAATTCTCTTTATCTTTGACATCTGACAATCCGATTAGTAAGTGTCTTAGAGTAGGTCTATTTCGGTCAATCCTGTTTGGGGTAAACTGCACTGTTGGACCTGTAATTTTATGTGATACATTAAGAGTCAGGAAATTTTCATTAATTATTTCCTCTATTATTCTTTGTGCCAGTTTGAATGTATTATGTCGCCCAAATGCCATTATCTTTGATGTAATCTTGTGTGGGCAGACCTATCAGTGTTAATTAGATTGCAATTCTTTGAGTGTTTCCATGGAGATGCAACCCACCCAACTGTGGGTGATGACTCTGATTGAATAATTTCCATGGAGGTGTTGGCTCGCCCATTCAGGGTGGGTCTGAATTAAATTACTGGAGCACTATATAAGATCAGACAGAAGGAGCAAGCTGCTACAGCCAAGAGGGACATTTTGAAGAAAGCACAGGAGCTGTAGATGAGAGACAGTTTGAAGACAGCCGTTGAAAGCAGACTCTTGCTCCAGAGAAGCTAAGAGAGGACAAATACCCCAAGAGCAGCTAAGAGTGACATTTTTGAGGATCTGCAGCCTAGAGACGAATGCCTGGGAGAAAGCCATTTTGAAACTGGAACTTTGGAGCAGACGCCAGCCACGTGTCTTCCCAGCTAACAGAGGTTTTCCGGACACCATTGGCCATCCTCCAGTGAAGGTACCCAATTGCTGATATGTTACCTTGGACACTTTATGGCCTTAAGACTGTAACTGTGTAACTATATAAACCCCCTTTTATAAAAGCCAATCCATCTCTGGTGTTTTGCATTCCGGCAGCATTAGCAAACTAGAACATTCTTTCTGTCCCTTTTCCCTTCCCTTTTCCTCTTGGACACCTATAACATGTATATTTGTGTGCTTCATGTTGCCATTCATTTCCACGGGACCCTGCTCATATTTTTCCATTCTTTTCCCTATCTGTTCTTTTGTGTGTAGGATTTCAGATGTCCTATCCTCTAGTTCATTCATCCTTCCTTCTGCCTCTTCAAGTCTGGTGTTGTATGTCTCCATTGTGTTTTTCATCTCTTCCATTGTTCCTTTCATTCCCATAAATTCTGCCATTTGTTTTCTTAATCATTTGAGTTCTTCCTTATGTTTGCCCAATGTTTTCTTCATATCCTTCATTCTTTTGCCACACCTTCTCTCAAGTCATTGATTTGATTTTTGAATTGATTTAGCACATTTATTTGAACATCATTAATTAGTTGTTTCAACTCCTGAATCTCAGTTGAGGTATTAGTTTTTTTCCTTTGACTGGTCATATTTTCATATTTGTTGGAGTGACTCATGATTTTTGCTGCTTAGGCAACTGATTTTCTTGATTATTTTGTTCTGGAGGTCATCTCTCTTTTGCCCAGGGTTTTCTTGTTGGTTGTCTTTGGTCTCTATCTGTTCTTTATTTCTCTCACTGACAAGTTGTCAGATTGGCTCTTTGCCCCCAAAAAATCAGGCACCCATAGTGGCCTGCCACAGGGATGGGAGGTAGGCACTGCACACCCCAGCAAGTTCTCTATGTGTGGTAAAACAAATCTGTTGCCTTCCAGTGGTGCTCTGTTTTTTGCCAGCCAACAAGACCTGGTTTGTTTTAAAGCCCTGCTTTAACACCTGGGTCATTTTTATTTCTCAGCCAAAACAGAGCCAGGTTTCTGTGCAGAGTGTGTAGACCAACTCCTGTAGTCCTAAGAAAGGGTCTGGAATGTAATTTTAAGTGTTGTAATTCCCTTGCAGCTTCCAAACTGTCCAGCAGGTGGAGCTGTTTGTTAACTTAAGTGACCTCAGAAGCTGCTTTGCCTCTGAACACAGGCTTCATCTACACAAGTAAGCTGAACTATGGGATTCCCATGCCCTCATTTTGCCAGCCAAAATCTGGCTTGATATGAGGCCCCACCTGTGGAAGAGGACGCTCTCAGCTGACCCAGTACTCCAGTTGTTCCCAAGGCAAGGAAGTGGCCACCTGCTGCTGCTTCCCTCAAGGGTAGGGGAAGGACATTAAGACCCAGGGCTGGAAATGTGACTCTGTACATGTTTTCTCAGTCTCTTTGTCCCCCACTGAGCTGGGCTTTGAAATATCCTTCCCTGTTCCCCAGGTCTTCAAACAATAGCAGTACATCTCACTGCTATGAAAGATTCTGTAATCTGTGTCCCTGGTGGGAGGGGTCCTGTCTGTTGATTCTGTGACTTTCCCACACTGAAACCAAGTGATGGGGAGGGGAGAGGACCAGCTGGTCTGGGACAGAAGATTCCTACCTCATATTTCTTCTCTTTGTTCAATTTGGCATTTGCAGGGTCCTTCTCCAGTCAATATCCTCCTCCAGAGTTTCAAACAATTTGGAATTGTCCTTTTTTTCATTGAATCTCTGGAGAGAAGTCACTGTTTATGTTGCTGTGTTCCACATCATCATGCAATGGTTTTTTAGACTTTAGATTCAAAGCACAAACAGATAAATGAAAAAAAAAAAACTCTTGCACACCCAAGAGTTTTGTTATGAGAGTAAATTAGCTACCCATACAATGGGATAAAGTATTTGGAAGACACATATCCAATAAGGGTTCAATATCCAGAATATATAAACAACTCCTTCAACTCAACAAGAGAAAGAGAAACAACTCATTAAAAAAATGGGCAAAAGATTTGAAAAGACAATTCTCCAAAGAAGGTACACAAATGGTCAAAAAGTACATGAAAAGATGTTCAACATTATTAGCCATTAGGGAAATACAAATTGAAACCATGAGATACCATTTCGAACCTCCTAGAATGGCTTCTATTAAAAAATCGAAAATTACAAGTGTTGGAGAGGATGGAAAGACATAGGAACACCATTCCCTGCTAGTGGGAGTGTATAATGATGCAGCCACTGTAAAATACAGTTTGGTTGTCTTTCCTCATAAAGTTAAGTATAGAATTACTATATGACCCAGCAATCTTGCTTTTTAGGTATATACCCCAAAGAATTGAAAGCAAGAACTTGGATTGAAAGCAAGAACTTGGACAGATATTTGCACCCTGATGTTTATAGAGGCATAATTCACAACTGTCAAAAGTAGAAGCAACCCAAGTGTCCATCACCAAATGAATGGATAAACAAAATGTGGTTTATAGACAAAATGAAATATTACTCACCCACAAAAATGTGAATGAAGTTAATGGTACATGTAGCAACATGGATTATCTTGAAGCCATTAGTTGAGTGAAATAAGTCAGACACCAAAGGACAAATACTGTATGATCTCAATGATTTAGGATTAGAAAAAACAAACTTATACAGTCAGAATCTAGTTATCAAGGTATGGGGTAAGGATAGGGAATAGGGAGTTAATGCTTAAAAGTCACAGACTTTCTACTTGGAGCGATGGAGAAGTTTTTGTAATGGGTGGTGGTGATAGTAGCACAATATTGTGAACATAATTAAAAGTACTAAATTACATATTTGAATGTGTTTAAAAGGGGAAATTTTAGGTTGTATATATGTTCCTAAAATAAAAATTGAAAAAAAAAATCCATGGGATTGTACAACACAAAACAGTGAACCCTAAGTCAAACCATGGACTATAGTTAATACACAGTTATAAAAATGTGTTTTCATCAATGGGAAGAAATGTACCACACCAATGAAAGGTGACAATAGTAAGGTTGTATATGGGAACCCTGTATTTTATTTTATACATGATTTTTCTGTAAACCCAGAATTTGTCTAATTGGGAAAAAAAAAAGTTCTACCATGAGGGTGAATTGAGACAGGTTGCATTTCCAGTTGAAAAACTATCAGATTGCCTGTTTTTTAAACCAATGGATATTTCCACTCACTGGCCATGTTAAGCACTGTCAGAAAGCCTATGGGGCTCACTGTGCTACCCTAAGTAAGCACAAGACATGTCCTCTTCATTCATACCCTGATCAAATGGTATTGAAGTTGTCCATAAATATCACATTTAAAGAATGCATCTTTACAAGGATCGCTTTCTCAAGTGATTAGTTAGAATGGATTTGGGTATCGTTTCTCTAAGCAGCTGCCAGTCCCTCCTTCAAACTTTCCCTTCATGACTTGGAAAAATGCACTTATCATGGCAAAACAAGACAGATACTGTGATTAATCAAAAACAAAGATAATTTTAAATCATTAAAGAAATGCATAAAGCAATAGGGAAAGACGTAGTACATAATAAATAAGGTCAGTGAAACAATAACGTGGCAGTAACAACAAAAGCACATAACCGCAAAGAGGAAATGATTTACATAAACATTTCATGTTTTTTCCCTTCATCTTATTGAAGTTTTTTTGTTTGCATTATCTCCAGTGTTCTGCAATGCATCACTGCTTCTCCGAACAAGTTTGTTAGGAATGAAAAGTGCCCTACTATCAATAAGAAAGGCAGCTGGAAGATTAGAATACAGAAACAAGTTTGTTTGATATACTTCTTTGGCTTTGTTCTTAACTTTCAATCTCAGGAAGGAGGAGGAGAAGGAAAGCTACAGTGTTTCATTTTTATGTAAGAGCATGTGAGTAATCAGCACATGGTTCCAGAAGTATTTTACAAGGCAATCAGTTAATTGTGTTCTGTATCACTCTGAACATGAGCTCTTGTTCAGTAAACTCAGATCATATTTCAAAATCTATTGTCATTTTATTTCAGTATCAGATATTTAAAAAAATCAGGAGTGGAGATGGCATTCTGTTAACTCTTGCATCTAGGAGTAAAGGACATGGCTTCAGCAGAAGTCTGATTACCCTAAAACCTTGGCCATTGTACACTGAATCCACAGCTGGTTTCCTCTGCTCATGGAAATGCCCCATGACAATTTTTTCACTGTTCAGATGCTTTAAGAAAGTGGTTATCCACTGAAATATTTGAGATGATCACTTGTACTTCCTTTCATGGAACACAAAAATGATATGCACAAGTATACAAACTATTGACAGAAAACCCCAAAATACTTCTCTGAACATACAGTTAAGAGGGGGACTCTTTAAATTTAACAGCTTAAATTAATTGACTTAATAAATTAGTATGGTTAATAAACTATAGATCTGGCAGCCTACACTAGTAAGTTTCTATGAGCAATTCATCATGATCAATTGGAAATCTGGAACCAAATTTGTAAGCAAATTTTACTGACCATATAGGAAACCCTGGCTTGCACATCAGCCTAATTTCCCCAGATTTTAGTTTCTATTTTGTCTATATATTTCTGACTGTAATTTGTTTCTACTTTATTGTATTTCATGTATTCTTCTAAACCTCTTCAAATATTTTGTTGTATAAGATATTGTGAGCATAAATACCTAAAGATATTTTCTTACATTATAAAATAAAATTATGCTAGCATACTAATATTTATACTAATTATCATGCCTATCTTGCATTTAGTGCTTACAGTCCCAAGGGTTTTAAATGAACATTTTCATTAAATTTTCACTGAAATCCGATGATTTTTACCATTTTACAGATGATGAATTGGAAGCCCGGAGCAGTTAATCAACAAGCCCAAAGCAGAGCTAGGTTCCAATCTGACCCTCAACTCTCCACTGGATCTTCAGTTTTGTTGGGTGTAAAAGTGGCTCTCAACTCCTTCAACCCTGGCTGCACATCAGAAGAACCCAGGAAAAGTGGAGACCCCAGGCTAATGGACGTGGTCAGGGTATGGAGAGAACCCGCTGAGGAGTCTGCTTTCAGCCCATTCAGAGGGCAACATGCTGCAGAGTTAATTGGGGAGGATAACAAGTCTCTTGGGTTTTATTACATTTAATATTTGGGGGTTCTGGTGCCATCTCTTGGGTTTTATTACATTTAATATTTTGATCCAATAACTAGGCTATTGGTCTAAATAATAAACTAGGTTTAATGGTTATAAGGCAAGAAACCTAAAAACAAACAAAGCAAAACAAAAACTTTGGTCTCCCAGACACTAACTTTCATTAATTTCAACAACTTGTCTTACTACGGCCACATTGTTTAGAACTGCTTTTTCAAAAATGGCCTCCTGGGATCTTAATGCCAGGTTCAAGGATTACAAAAAGAATTAATCATAGTATGTATTTATGGAGGATAAGAACTGTATTGTAAGAATTCACCTTTGCCAATTTGCCTATTTAATCTCAGTTGGCCTCTTCGATGTTCAGGTCTGAATACAGCTTTGCTAACTAAGACTGTGGGGTTTGTTTCTGGATGCCAAGGGGAGACTTCCCATCAGCAAATCCCAGGAGCCAGAGGAGAAAAATTAAATTATGGAAAAAAACACAAAACCATGAAGTGCAATATATTCACTTTCATCCATTTTTGGAGTGGGGAAAAACTGACATACATGTATAGTAATGCTCATAAACTAAATATTTTTGAATATTATGCAAATGATACCTTGAAGTATCCCCATTCTTCTCATCAATGACCTCCTTGTGGATTGACAACCACATTTTCACTTCTAAGAGGATTTTTATCCTCTGGAAAAACTTTGGCAGCATTAATGGAGAGCATTAATGAATAACTGCTATATGTCTCATGGCTCCCACTGATTAGAAGCAATTAACTTATTTCTATTAAAAAGTCATTTGTCTAACACAAGAAACCTAAAGATGAGCAAAGAGGATCCCAGTATATCAACAGTCAAGAAATATTAATCAGAGGAAGTGACAATAATATGGTCTGGCAAAACCCCAATGTCATTTGAAAAAGCTCACTCACCATATCCTCATTAATAGAAAAGGAATCATGTGGATAAAGGTCAATGAGTGGCAGTGTAATTATGTCCAAAAATCAATGACTGATAAACACGAAAGCATTAGGATGGGCTCCATTCAAAATAAAAGCAAGGACAGGAAATACAATCAAAAGTACTCAAAATTACAGTCTCCTACTGTGTCGGTTTGAGATTATCATGTACCCTAGAAAAGACTAATGCAATTTTGTCAGGGGCAGACTTAATAGGGTGGGACCTTTTGATTAAGTTGTTTCCATGGAGATGTGATCCACCCAACTGTAGGTGAGAACTTTTGATTAGATCATTATCCATGCAGCTGTGACTCTGCCCATTCTGGGTGGGTCAAAATTAGATCACTGGAGTCCTCTAAGAGAGCTCATGGAGAGAAGGAGCTCAGAAAAGCTGAGAGAGACATTTTAGACAGAAGTTAAGATATGCAATCCAGAGTTTGCCTCCAGTAGTCACTAAGAGCTGACACAGACCCAGACACTTGGAGATGCAGAAAGAGAGACATTTGGAGACGCTAAGCTAAGAGATGAAGCTCAGAATATGCCTTGGAGAAGCTAAGACAGAACCTCCAGATGCTTAGGGAGAAATGCCCTGGGAGAACAATCAAGAATGCACAGGAGCTGAGAGAGAAAAGCTAAGAGAGACAGAAGCCCAGAGACATTTGGAGAAAGCAATTTTGAAACCAGAACCCAGGGCAAAGGACCAGCAGATGCCAGCCATGTGCCTTCCCAGCTGACAGAGGTGTACAAGATGCCATTGGCCTTTCTTCAGTGAAGTTATCCTCTTGGTGATACCTTAGTTTAGACACTTTTATGGCCTTAGAATTGTAAATTTCTAACCAAATTAACCCCCTTTATAAAAGCCAATACATTTTTCGTATTTTGCGTAATGGTAGTTATATAGGGACATATAGCTGGATTTGGAGTTCATTAAGGGGCTTTCAAAATTATTTCAAATTGGGTAAGAATTTTATTGTAAGTAAACATCACCAAACTTTAAGGATATAATTTAAAACTGCAAAAACAAACAGTAAACAAGAAATGCATCAAAATCTCATTACTTTTTTCAAAAAGCAATAGGATTGTCACTATGAATTGTCAGATAAAGCTATTTGAATCAGAAGTACAGTGGGCCTAAGTAAAGATGAGAACATTTTATGGAGTTAAGTGGATTAAAGAGAATGTTGTAAAACAGTGAGAAGTGGTTAAAGAATAGTATATTATGACAAATTATAATATCTACTCCCTATCCTTACTTATATTGCCAGGTGGGGCATGGTAAAAAAAAAAAAATGCTTGAAGTCTACCATCGAATGTTTTTACTTCCAACTATTTCCCCATCCTAAATAAGAACTACTTAATGAGAGAGTATTAGCTATTGTAAGATATGTTGTTTTAAATTTTGAACACTTCATGAAAAATGCTTATACTGTATTAAAAAATGTGCCTTTCTAATAATATCGAACACATACCTATATATATTATTCAGCTCTATAGGCAGCAATGAGCTTGAAATTCAGTGTATCGCCAATGGAGGCAAATTTTCTAAAACAGATATATCAGATTTTCTTGAATTTAGCAGATGAACTTTTATCTAGTTTCAGTAAAACAGAATTCTTTCCAGAAGGAATGAAAATGAAGCTGTATTTCCATGAGCTTGTTTTTCCTCCACAAGTACCCGTATAATTTATTAGCCTACACTCCACACTAATTTATTTATTCATTCATAACATAGCCTTTAGACATTTCTAAAACTGACTACTCATTTTAAATTAAGGAACTCCAAAGAAAATTTAAAAATAAGATATAAAATTGCATATAAAGAGGAGGAAATCAATATTTTCCACCATCTAGGTGGATGCAGAAACTACAGTCAAGTTTTAAATTTAGCTTTGAAACCCTCCACATACACACACACACCCCCCACACTATACCGTCTCATTAGTGCACATTTCTCCTCATTTAGAGTACAGAGTCCAGGAGATACAAGCCTCTTACCATGAAAACAAAGTTTTCTAAGAAATTAATAATAATTACCTATTTGCACCAAAAAGAGAAAATGCAGCCCTGAAACAAAGAAAGTTCCTCAGTACCTACAGAAAGCAGAGTTTCTAAGGTGTCCCTTCCAGTAGCCAGGACAAAATTTGCTAAGGGAAGCAAAAGTTCCTTTATTTTCTAATTACTTTACCCCTATGTAAAATCCACTTATGCTCTTACCATTTATTACGAATACTTTACACAAATGAGTTACCTCCCACAAGTAAGGCAATATTTTTAAACAATCAACTATTAATTCACGCAGAAATGTTGTCTGATGAATTAGTCCCATCTGCAAATGCCTTTACTATCCAGTTGTGAAAAAAAATGAGTCACATGTAGACAAAAGCCATATACACTCTCACCTGTTGCATTTTTAAGCCCCTAGAGAGGCAGCTCCTCCCCTCCCCCAACACAAGGAGAGAATTTCAATCAACTTCAAATTACAGGAAAGAGCCTTAAAAATAATAAAGTAATTAGACATGTTCATGGGAGATAATTATGTCCAGTAAAGATGATTATTTCCCAAAGTGCTGCTGGCTCCATTTAGAAAAAACATTTCTCAGCAAGTCCTGCAGACGTGTAAGGTGGGAGGAGGGCAGCATTCTCATCACTTAAAAGCATCTGATACAAACAGGGTCCTCTACATGGCAATGACTGCAATAAATTACCGAGCGTGTGTTCTGTTTTCTGAGACGGGCTCAATTTATCATTTTATTGAAAATGTTCCATTATGCTAACGTCTTACAAAATCACATTCTGCTGTTGCTGGAAGGTCATAAGGGGATAAAAATTTTTTACATTTAGAGCCAAGAAGTTGTATAGTAGTCAGAGTTTCCAAGGATTAATAAGAAGTCATCAAAGTACATTCAAGGACTTATCACTGACAACTCTTCATGATATTGTAGTCAAATGGAGAAAAGGAGAATAAATAGTTTTCCAAGTTTAACATACAAAAAAAAAAAAAAGCTAAGAGGAATTTTCATTTGGTTTCAAGTAAAGGGGTGAAAATGTGGAAAAAAAACTTGGAAATTTTGATCAATTTGAAATATCAGTAAAGAACTACATAGTAAATAGGTCTCTAATAGCCTAACTGGAGAAGTAATAGCTACCATCTTCAAATAATTTTAAAAATAATTTGTTAAAGATCTATAATGTGTACAAAATTAATATGCATACTTTTGTGTAACCTCAATGCGTCTATAAGGAGAGCACTCATGTTGACTAGTCCCAAATCCCAAATGTCAGTGAATTCTCAGGGAAAAAAAAAAAGTATGATGAGCTGATTCTACAATGCAAATTAGATATTATTCCCTAGAGAAATGTTTTGTTTCCATCTTTCCAAGAATTATTGATTCCCTCCAATCACTAAGGATTGTGAACATAATTCATGAACACATTGTATCATCAATCCATCAATAATTTGTAGCTATGGGCAACAACTGTCAAACAGCTGAGTAAAAGCACATTACAAGTAGATAGATCCCTTTGGACCAATTATTGTAAATCAAAGCAACATTGGGGGCAAACAGTTTCTCTTTAGAAACACTTGCCTGATATATATTTGGCATTTATTTTTCTAATGCAGCCTAAAAAGCAGGATGTGAACAAAATAATTACATTGCTAGATTTGGCATTCTGTTTTGTCTGGTTCTGTTGCTGAGTGGCTACAGAGGTTTATATTTTAAGTACCCATGTTCTTTAAATCAGGAAACCATTTTTAATGGATCACTGATCACATTTTGATTCTAGTCCCAAGGAGCTGATAAGTAGGAAGCCAGGTTGTGGTTCTTACACCATATTAAAGTACAGAGATGGAATTTCACAACTTGCTATTTTTTGACCTGGAACTAATTTTATGGGAAAAAAATAGTTTTAGAAATATGTCTAAAATAATTTGGAAGCCCAGTTTACAAAATTCTGTTTTAAAAATTGAAATAATTATAACTCCTTGACAAATTAAAATCATGAAATTTCTCATTGACTAGCTCTAAACAGATTCAAAAGGAGTTTTTTGAATGTGGACATCATAAACTTCCCCACCTGGGGAATTCCTGATATTCTCACAAACATTAGGGACTCCAGATTTAACAAGTCAAGCCCTCTATCTTGGTGCTTGCCCTTATGAAACTTATTCCTGCAAAGGAGAAGCTAAGCCTGCTAATAATTATGGCCAAGAGTCACCCCCAGAGAACCTCTCTTGTTGCTCAGATGTGGCCTCTCTCTGTAAGCTAACTCTTCAAATAAATTCACCACCCTCCTCCCCTACATAAGACATGACCCCCGGGGGTGTAAATCTCCCTGACAACACAGGACACGACTCCCAGGATGAGCCTGACCCTGGCATTGTGGGAATGCCTTCATGACCAAGAGGGGGAAGACAAGTGAAACAAAATAAATTTCAGGGGCTAAGAGGTTTCAAATAGAGTTGAGAGGTCACTCTGGAGGTTATTTTTATGTGTTATATAGATATTCCTTTTCAGCTTCTAGTGTGTTAGAATAGCTAGAAGGAAACACCTGAATCTGTTGAACTGTAATCCAGTAGAGTTGATTTTTGATGATTATATAGCTATATAAATTTATTGTGTGACCATATGATTGTGAAAACCTTGTGACTGACACTCCCTTTACTCCTTACTCAGTGTGTGGGCATATATATTTTTGTCTTTATTACTCATCTGCCCACACACTGAGTAAGGAGTAAAATGAGTAATAAAGACAAAAATATATGTAAATAGAAGGGGATGGGGGATGTTTGGGGTATTCTTTTTAATTTTTATTTTTTTCTTTATTTTGGAGGAATGAAAATGTTCTAAAATTGATTGTGAGGATGAGTGCAGAACTATATGATGATTTTATGAGACACTGATCGTACACTTTGGATGGATTATATGGTGGCTGAATATATCTCAATAAAATTACATTAAAAATGGAAAAGAAAAAGGAGTTTTTCTGTAGGAGCTATGTATTTCCTATAAACTGGTATATTTTCTCATGTCAACTGTGAAGGCTACTTAAAACAGACATACTTTTACTTGGGAAACTATTATTCAGATATTTTATAAAAAATGGAAAGATCTGTTGAAGGACTTAGGGTGGGGTGGGTGTTTTTGTACCAGGGCATATAGAATCAGTGGTGATTTTACAAGCCCTGACAAATCTCAACCAATTAACCATGGACACTTTGATCCAATTCAAAGAGAATGAAATGTTGAACCAAAAGATCTTTGTTCAAATCTTAGCCTCAGAACCTTTTAGCTGTGGGAGCTTGGATAAGAAACTCAATCCTTACTCTCAGATTACGTTTAAATAGAAGAATGATAATTATGTTCCTAATTAAAAAATCATGCAAGATAACATAACCGTAAATGTTTCATAAACTGTTAAGTGTTAGGTAAATATTTATTATTCTATTAAGAGTAAAAAATTGTGTCTCTGCAACTGATTTAGAGATATGGTTGGAGGGAGAAAAACATCCTCTGTAATCATTCACAAATTAGCACTACTTTAGCTTCATTTTCCCATTGTTCTGAAAAAATATATATATCAGAAACTTGGAACAAGGGCAGAGATTACTGGTGTGTTTTCAGCATAAGGATGATTTATTAACTGGGCTATTTTACAACTCTGCAGGGATAGAGGTTAAATGTTCTCCAGCACAGATACAAAATATTTCAGTCTAGAGAAACACATAACACCAAATGGTTTATGACCCATGAGAACTAAGAACAATGTTTGTATCCATACTAGTAGTCTTTTCCTAACATCTCTTTATTAAATTGCCTGTATATCTACCTACCTACATATCTATCTATCCATCTATCTAGTCTATCATCTACCTAATATTTTTTTAATAACCTTTAAACCATCTCCTGTTTCCCTCAATCATTATGGGTTGAATAAAATTTTGACACTTCATTTTTGTTTTGCACAAGTCATGATTTTACTTTTTTTTTCTTTTACTTATACTTTAACAATTTTGGAGTTCCCATCATTACGTCAAAATGGACACATCTGATGGAGCCAAGTAACCTGCATTGCCAGAAAAGTGCATCTCATGAGCTGTTAAGTCCAGGCACATCTCTTGGTTCCTGAAGTGAATCCTGGTTAGTTAGAATTTTAACTCTACAAATCTGTCATTTCTCCATTTCTCCTCTTTCTATTAATTTTGTGTGTGTGTGTGTCTGTTTTTTTTTTGTTTTGTTTTGTTTTGTTTTCTGGTTCACACACAGACAATAATTTATTCCCCACTGGTGGCCACAGTGATTGGGAAATTGTCTGACTGGTGATCTCTGATGATGGAATGGCTATTCTCTGTTGAGTGAGAGACAAGAGATAATATCTTTTTTTCTTTTTAAAGTCTTTTCATTTGTCTATTTGTGACCTCAAATCAATTAAAAATTTTATGATTACTGAGAAGGAAAACAGCTCTTTGATCTTTGGACCAGTAAATTTTTGTGCTTTTAAGTTGTAGGAGTGAAGCCATAAATTCTCTATATCTTGTACTGTAATTCAGAACAACTTGTGCCTCTTATGTGTGAATATTTTCCTACCACCAGGGGATAGTAATCAATTAAATTATGCCTCTTAAATTAAAGGGGTTCTTTTCTGATTGTTTTATAGAAATAAATAAGTACATATATAAATTGAATGTTCACAAAATTCATAGGAAATAACTGAATTCCAAATACTTTAAATTTTGACTTTTAAGGAAATAAAAATCTTCTTATAAAGAGTGCTAACTCAGAAATATTTGAAAAATCCAAGATCACATAATTAAGGTGAATCTTTGGATAACTGGACAGTTTTAATGACTTGGGTTTAAGATTTAAAAAAAGGCTTTATATCTTTCCTCTGATTTATCAGTGATAAATACTATATATAAATATATAGATTTATATATAAATATATAAATATATAAAATATAAAAAATATTTTATTTTTTATAGAGCTTGGGTTTGGTTTTCTATGAAGAGAGTAGTTCATCTGAATTTTCTTCTTCTTATATTGATTTTTTGATCAAATTATCTAATATTACCCTTCTGTAATGTTTACATTTATGAAAATATATTTATATTTGAAAAAATGAATCATAATTTGGCAATTTTTTTACAGTACTTATGTTTCATACAATATCAGCCTATGTATAATTTTCAAGACCCTTAAATAAATTAAAATGTGGATTAATATTAAATCAGACTATTTAATGAATAATCTTTGGATAGTGGGATAATTTCTAACTAGGGTCATATATAAAAGCATTGATAAATAAACCATAATTTTCAGTTTATATATTTTGACTCTTTAGTTCTATATGCTACAGAATTGATATCTTTGATCTTGTTTATGAAGTGTTTTATTTTTGTGACTTTAAGAAAGTGTAAAAGGGATGTATGTGGCTATAGAAATTTGAATTATGTGAATTTATGTGCCTTCCTGGTCTGCAAAAATTCATGTGTATGACAGACAGTTCTCAATCACATACCTCCCAATTTTCTCTGTGAAAAATAAGCTATTTTGGTTAAAAGTTATAATTTGTTTGGGTGGTTGAAACTATACTAGAAGCAATAGGAACAGAAAAATGCAGTTTATCCAAAGCAGTGGGATACGTCTTTCTTTTTCAAGAAAGAAGAGAATGTTTTCTTCTTCCTAAAGCAAAGTCTCTGTTGGTTCCAGAATATGAAAGAATACAGTGAAAGACAAAATTTGAGAGAACACAGCAAGCTGTAGAAAGCTAGAGGAAGGTGAATTTTACTTGCCTTTGCTTATATTACTTAAATTTGTAAAGAAGCAATGAAATGTGTTAAAATTTGGCAAAGTTCACCTATTTTGATGGGCTTATTTGTGATATAATTTAAAAGAGAAAAAAAGGAACTTGTGAAAAACTTTTATTGTCAAATATTATGTAAATGCAAAATTAAAATAAGGCTTTTTCTATGTTTAATTGATAAATCCATCTTAGAATTCTTAACAAGATGTAGTAAAAGATTATTCTTTACCATCTGTTTAATATTCCCATGTAACAGAGATTCTATGTCCTACCCCAATAATCTGTTGTTTGTGTTTGACTTTATCATGTGTGTTGATAATTAAAACTAAAAAGTTCACCTGCAAATGAACTAAGATTTCTTGCAATCATGCTACCTTTGTTGACATTTATTTAAAAATATTTTATTGTCACTTTGATTAAATAGGTAACCAACTGTTGTTACTTAGGCACCTAGGATTTCATTATAACCAAATAACCAAATCTCTGATTTTGCCTTCCCAAGATTACATTTAAAATTTAGAAAAAAAAAAAAAACAACAAAATTCTCAGGCTATATTTTACACTTAAACTGTCTTTGAGATTCCCAGAGAGTCCCTGGAGAGCAGAGCTAGAAATCATTGTGTTTGTTGTGTGTGCTTGGTATTTCTTAATTAGCTCAGCACTATTTGAAGAGCTACATGGAAAGAACTGTCAAATGAGAAGAGATGCCCAGCCTTCCACAGGTTCAGTTTGTCTAGAAACAATGTAACACATATAAATTTTTTATAAGCTGAACACTTTATGGGAAGACCATGGAGATTCAGCAGTGACCTTGCTCTCCATCACATGTTACTACCCTCAGGGGAAACACTGTTCAAAGAGATATGAACTACTCATGGACTGTATCACAAAAAGGAGTTTTACTCTCTCCCTTCTGATCTTATTGGTCACTGTAATAATTAACCACAGCCTTTCAGACTTACCGAACTGGTTTCTGCTTCCCTCTGAGGCTTGCCTGAATATTGTTATAAACTAAGGACCAGAGTTTGTGTCTTCACAGCAGGAAGACAGGACTGCACCAGGTGTTCTCAACTACTGATGCTTCAAAGGATAGAGTCGCCACGGGCTTTAGAGCTAACAACGGCTTAACAACTTTCAGATGCACCAGCAGAATGAATCACGAGTTCCAGACTCATTTTGGTCTGGAAATTAAAGCAGGGAATATACCAGCATAAGTTGGACACATCCAAAATAAACACACATTGTGGATGCTATGTTGACATTAGTAATTAAAACATTAAATACTTAGTAAAAGATACAACCTTTCTCATTTTCATGAAGGGGACTCTTTTATGGTTGATTTGAAGTATGTTGCCTCACTACCTACAGAAATATCATTTCTAGTACTCTTGACCTAACTTTTCCCAAGTTTGCATTCATCTGTTAGGTACATGAGACACCAGTAAAATGTCAGTGATGCCACCATAGCAGAGCTCATGAAGTAAAAGAATATCAGATTATTCTTCTATTTTTTTTATTTGGCATAACTATATAAAATAAATTTGTTATTTTAACCATTTTTAAATGTACAATTCAGGGACTTTAAATACTTCATTATCCTCTTCCATTACTAAAACTTCTTTATCACCCAAGGCAAAAACCCCTTATTCATTAAGCCATAACTCCCCATTGCCCCTGCTCCCAGCCGCTGGGAATTCCTAATCTATTTTGTCCTATGGATTTGCTTATTCTACATATTTTGCCTATGCAATCACATCATAGTTGTCCTTTTTGCCTGGTTTATTTCACTTAAGGTAATGATTTCAAGGCTTCTCCATGTTGTACCATGTATTGGAACTTCATTCTGTTTTATGGCTGAATAGTATTCCTTCATATGGATATACCACATTTCGTTTATCCATCCATCTGTTGATGGACACTTGGATTTTTCCCACCTTTTGACTATTAGGAATAATGCTGCTATGCATATTGGTGTACAAGTATCTGTTTGTGTTGCTAATTAAAATTTTTCGGAGTTGTTCCAATTTGCTAGAGCTGCTATTATGCAAAATATCAGAAATGAATTGGCTTTTATAAAGGGGGCTTATTAGATTACAGATTTACAGTTCAAAGGCAATGAAAATGTACAAATTAAGGCATCAACAAGAGGATACCTTCACTGAAGGAAGGCCAATGGCATCTGGAACACCTCTGTCAGCTGGGAAGGCATGTGGCTGGTTGGTGTCTGCTGGTTCTGTGCTCCCAGGTTCTGGTTTCCACATTGCTTTCTCCAAAATGTCTCTGCTTCTGTCTTAGCTTCTTTTTCTCAGCTGTGTGCATCCTTCCATCTTTTTCCCAGGGTATTTCTCTCTAAGCTTCTGGGGGTCTTCTTTTAGCTTCTCCAGGGCAAACTCTGGGCTACATCTCTTAGTGTAGCATCTCCAAACATCCTTCTGTCTGCATCTCCAAGCATCTCCAAGTGCCTCAGTCTGTGTTGGCCCCTGAGCTCTCTTAAGTACTCCAGTGAACTAATCAAGACCCACCCTGAATGGACAGGGCCACACCTCCACGGAAATAATCGAATCAAAAGGTCTCACCCACAGTTGAGTGAGTCACATCTCCATGGAAACAATCAAAAAGTTCCACCCAAATCAAAAGACTAAGGCTACCTCCACAAGGTTGCATTAAAGAACGTGGCTTTTGTGGGGAACATAATAGAGTCAAACCAGCACAGAAGTATATACTTCAGAGTGGAATTGTCAGCTCTTCTGGTAATTCTATGTTTAATATTTTGAGGAACTACTAAGGGAGATGATTCCATAGTCAAGTGTTAGAAAACAAAATACTCTCATTGCTCTTCATCATCAAAAAAACAAAAACAACAACAACAAAAACCCACATATTGGCTTCAGAAGCCTACACCATAAGCAGCTTTTATTAATAACCATTCAAGCAGGAGTAACACTTACTAAGCTTGTGTCTTTATATTGTTTATGACACTACAGAAATAGCATTGCAAACAGCAGCAATCTGTGAAGATCGGCAAATCATACCTGCCTAAACTGTGACTCTAGGTTAAAATGCTTGCCGTAGTTTGGCAATGGTTTAGTGTAAACTGTCTTGTCTTTGAAAAGTAAAACATCATGCAGATGCATATACATCTTTTTTCTTGCAATTATGTAAGGCTAGAAACTTTTTGACCCATATAAACAATATACATTAAATTTCAGAAGAGACATAAGCAATCAGTTTACAGTATTTTCGTTCAGCTGATCAAATCAGGATCTGCATATACCATCTTCATTGCTCTTTTAGTATTTGAGCTCTGAATCATTAAGCTGAACAGTAATTTGTTCCTAAAATGCTCTCTCCATCACCTGCTGGCCAAGCAAGTTTGATGAAGTCCCCTATGGCCCACATCTGTGACTTTCCTCCAGCCTGTCTGCTCTTTTGATCCAGGTATTCTTTCAATATATGGAATGACACATGCATTCTTTGCTAAGGGGTCCTTTGCACAGGTTCTGGTAAAAAAATAAAAATAAAAATAAAAACAAAGTTCATCTTGTTTGGTCATATTTTAAGCTGAAATAGTTCCTGGTAACCAAACAGAGATCATGAAACCCAAAGATTAACACCATTTTCTGTTCGAATAATACAGAAGGAAGAGTGAATTGCCCAATAGAAAGCAAAAACAAGACACTCTATGTGATTTAGGGATGGAAGATGTTTAAAATCTAAAATTTCACAAAAGTCATAAGAGGTTTTGTGTCTGATGTCATTCCTCATTACCCTCGAGTAGCTCCAGTTGTAATTTGGTACTAAGTGTGGAGTGGAGGTGACCGAAATTTAAAAATTTAATAGATAGATGATAGATAGAGAGATGGAGGAGAAAAGAGAGAGAGAGAGAGAGAGAGAGAGAGAGAGAGAGAGAGAGAGAAGATAAAGTACCATCCTAAGAACTAGAGCTACCAGAGGGTAATCTTCAGAAGAGGAAACACCCCCAGTATGGAAAGGGGTCCTGAAGTTTTTTATTCTGAATTACAGCAGGTGGCCCAGGACCTGGAATGTGATGTAAAGCCCTGGAGCAACATAAGGCTTTAGATACGAGTGAACTGGAAAGGGAAAGAATATAACCAAAATGGCCAGCATCATTCAGTTCCAGGTGCTGTTCTAAGCTCTTGCCAGAAAGGAGCTCTTTAATTGTGACAGCTCCATGAATTAGGTGCTTCCATTACCTTTATTTCATAAATGGGGAAACTGAGGCATAGTATGGTAAGAAAATTGGTGCTTTTCAAACTGTAACAAGCACAATTCGCCTGAGGAGCCGCAAGTGCAGATTCTTTTCAGCAGGTCTGGGATGGGGTAGAGGATTCTGCATTTCTGACAAACTCCCACGTGATGGTGATGCTGCTGCTCATAGATGACACTTGGAGCAGAAAGAAGGTCAAGTTCCCAAGGTCAGGGAGCTAGTAGGAGGCAGAGGCGGCCTCTGAACTCAGACCACCCTTGTCTAGTTTGCCAGAGCTGCCGTGACAAGCAGCGCACACGGGACTGGCTTAAACAGCAGGGATTCATCTTGCAGCTTTGGAGACTGAAGTCCAGCATCAAGGTATTCGCAGGCTTCTGACAGTCTGTAGCCTTTCGGCAATCCTCTGCCTCGTGACAATCTCTCTCTCCTGTGCCTGCACCTCTGATTCCCACTGACCTCTGGCTTCTGCTAACAGAGTCCAGATTTCCTTTGTTTATACTCCCTCCAGGATGTGGGTGAAAGCCCACTCTGATTCAACTTGGCCTCATCTAAAGAAGCTTCAAAGATCCTACTCACAAATGAGTCGACAACTTAATGAATAATAATATCTTCAAAGGTCCTATTTACACACGTGTTCAGGACCTGGAGTTAGGACCTTGGGGGTGTGATTCAGTCCCCAACAAAACACTATTTAGCACTGGGCCTTGGTATCTGCATCATGCTAAGTATATTTCAGGATCTTCCTTACAAATGAGCTCACATTCACAGGGCCTGGGGTTAGGTCTTGAACATATCTTTGTGGAAAACATGATTCAATCCATTACAGTGATTTTTTTTTTTTAAAGTTACTGATATTTTGTTCACTAATCATGAGGGTTTCAGTTTCTTTTGTGAAATAGACATTTTTATAATTCCTATTTCTATCACAAAGATGAAACAAAGATTCTTGAATTATGTATAAAATCTTTGGAAGCTCCAAGAGAAACAAAACAATACCTTTAATATTAAAGTTTCACAAAATGTCCATCAATCTTCATTCAGGACAAATCCAGATAATTTGAAACAGTTCCTTTCTATCGCTCTATTTGTCTTTTTTTTTTTCCTTTATCTTCCTTCTAACCAAATCAAGAGCATGGACTCCAGCAGCCCGCCCGTGTTTTTGGCAGCTCTGCATTAATTAGATTGCTTGAATGGCTCTTCTGTCGAGGGCAAATCGCACCATCTTGGCCCATAGCCAGTGTCCCCGGAAACACTTCAGCATCGGAGGAGCAAAGAATGTACACGATTTACTTTGTCACTAAGGACTCCAAGAGAGGGACGCCCTGAGTGCTACGAGCTGTAGAGGCCTTTCATTTAAAACAGTGCACAGCCCAGCCAGGCCCCAGGTAGTCTACAGTGCAGCTTGTCTCTCCTCCTTTTAATCACGATATTCCTTTGCAGACATGACTTCGGAAAAGTCAAAACATCTTCTGGCCACAGGCAAGCCCCGCACTCCATTTTAAAAACCAGCATCGTCATGTCTCACCTTTTGCCCCTGCAGTGCGTTTTTAGCTGCAAACATGCTGACGTCTTAAAACAAACAATCACAAGAAGCAAAACATTTCTGATGAAGTCGTCTTGTGCCAAAATATGCACCACGGAAAATGCCCGCTTGGCTTGTCTTCCCGGAGGTGGGGAGAACAAAACCTTCTGCCCAGTTAGCAGGTGGCTCGTTGCCGAAGTGAACTGTCCGGTTTCAAACCGCCTTAGTTCTCTCCACATTCTTTGTCAGCTGCCCTCTGGCACTCTTTCCAACTCTACCCAGCCACCCATTTCCTTTGCTTTTCAAAGTATTTAAGAAGAAAAGTGTGCAGTTTGGGGAACATCGTCTTCAACATCAGAACACACGGAGCGATGGACTGAAAGTTCTTACAGTCTCCTGGGGCAGAGCGTCCACAGCAGGAGCCACGCAGCCACCTTTCTGGACCCCAGCGGAATGGACGGCCATCGCTGTGTGAAAACCACTCAAGTCCTCCCACGTCTGCGGGCGCGTGTGAACAAGCCCTTCCCACCATAACCAGTGCCTCCCAGTATGTGCACATCCTTCTTGTATTTCAAGGCCCTCCTTGGACGCCTGTCTTAGCCTCTCCCTCCTCTAACCTCCATATCACTTTGATTGCACCTCCTTGGAATTCACTTCATTTTGGCTTGCGTGTGTTCATCATCTTCTAAACTGTAAGCTACTTGAGGGTCAGGATCTTCTTGTTCTTTCTATCTCCTGTTCCATGTTCTTTTATTACACAAAAGAAGATGACTGATAAAAACAGATGAGGACATTATTTATTTGGCACATAAACTGCCCCATATGGTTGATTATCTCTAACTTCCCCACCAAGTTTTGACTTCCTTAGAGCTAGGACTCTGCATATCCCAGGGCACAATGCAACGTGCTATCAACAGTCAATGATTACCATTTTTTTTCTATGAAATGTGATAAAGAAGAGTTGACGCTTTATGGTTATATTTTATATGTCAAATAAAACTTTTTGATGTATGGCAAAATATCCAATACCTTCCATATGGCAGGCAATGGAGGTAAAAAATGTATTTCACCTGCATTTGATGACCAGCGCACTTTCAAAAGGATAAGAAAAATAATAAAAATAATACACTACAGAATATATAAAGTATAATAAAAAGGAAGGAACAACTAATTCTGCCTTGGGAATAATGTTAAGACTCCCTGAGAAAGAATATAGGACAATTACCCCCTCCTTTCCCATCCAAAAATATGTCAGGCTGGCAATATCCCCGCTACTGTGCTGTATCATTTTCACAGAAAAAGTATATTATAGTAAAAATGTGTGTGTTAGAGAAGAAAATTAAACTCTTAGCAGAATCAGAATGTGTTTTTAATATTTGATATAATCTCAACTTTAAGTTGTTTTAGTCTGCCTGCCAAAGTTTTGTCATTTCAGGGAAGGTTTACACAGGAGGCACTCCTTACAGCTGTCCAAAACACCAAGAAATTCACACCTTCTGACTTAAAGATGCATTTTCAAGTACTTGAAATTTGATTTTGTGTAAAGTAGGAATTAAGTCCAAAGCTCATCATTTTATTTCATTCTACACATCCATGATTGATTTGTATTTGGCAGGTATTAACTTACAATTCCAGAATAATTTTCATCTTGTATGACATTCAATCACTGACAAAACATCTTTGATAAGAATGTGTTCTCTAATAGTCATAGTGCCAGTTTGAAACTGTTATGGACCCTAGAAGAGCCATGGTCTTGTAACCCAATCTTGTTGGGTAGAATATTTTGATTGAGTGTTTCCACAGAGATGTGACTCACCCAACTATGGGTGAGATCTTTGATTGTATTATTTCCATGGAAGTGTGGATCCAACCCATTCAGGATGGGTTTTGATTGTTCACTGGAGCACTTAAGAGAGCTCAGGGGCCAGCACAGACCCAGATGCTTGGAGATGTTTGGAGATGCTAGCCCAGAGTTTGCTACAGAGAAGCTAAGAGAGGACCCCCAGATGCTTACAGAGAAAGGCCCTGGGAGAACAAGCAAGAATGCACAGGAACCAAGAGAGAGAAGCTAAGAGAAGACCCCCCAGATGCTTAGATGCACAGGAGCTGAAGAAGCGAAGAGAAACAAGCCCAGAGACATTTTGGAGAAAGCTAGTTTGAAACCAGAACCCAGGAGCAAAGGACCAGCAAATGCCAGCCACGTGCCTTCCCAGCTGACAGAGGTGTTCCGGATGCCATCGGCCTTTCTTCAGTGACAGTATCCTCTTGTTGATGCCTTAGTTTGAGCACTTTTATGGCCACAGAACTGTAAATTTGCAACCTAATAAATCCCCTTTATAAATCCATTTCTGGTATTTTGCATAATGGCAGCTCTAGCAAACCAGAACAGTCATGAAGCATCTATGACGTGCATCCAGGGCCCAAGTCTTACAGCAATTTTAGTTGTTGTTGTTTTCCTTTTTTTTCTATTGTATGTTTTCAAATAATATTTGAATAATTCATTCCAGCAAATAATGTTACATCACAATAGGAAGATACATGCCTATTGAATAGTAAGAAGTTTTTTGGTACTAATAAAATGCTTCCTTAGTAAGCTGTGGCGAGTAAGACTTGAAAGAACTGGACAAAATTAACAAGAGTTTTCTTTTTCAAAACCAAAAATTATGAAAACAAAAAAAGTTCATCATGTGACATGAGAGCTGAATTTCAAAATTTGACTCCCTGGCTGAAGTTCACAATTAATTATCATGATTCTTTAAAATGACCCAGTGTAAAAGGAATTTATCTAAATGAAATGTGTAAGTCGTTCATTACTTCTGATATCTAGTACAGAATAGTGGAAATTATAACATAAGCATTGGAGTGAGGCAGACCTTGGTAAAGTTGTGTTTTGCCTGGATCAGTTCCTCAAGCTGTCTGATCCTATTTCCCCCTCTATAAGAAGGATATTAATATAGTCTACCTTCTAAAGCTGCTGAAGAATTAAATGAGACATTCCCTGTAAACTGCTCAGTACAGTGCCAGGTTCACGGGCAACACTCACAAATGTTGGCTCTTGGTATCTCCACTAGATTCCCGCTAGTCCTCAATATTATGGATACGGCAGCATTCTTACGGCTTCAAAAACCAACCTGGCCCCAGTGCTTCTTCTTGGCCTCCTACAGTCTGCTCTTCACACGGCAGCCAGGGGAGCTTTCCATTGAGTCAGAGCATCTCACTCCATTGCTCCACAGAACCCCAGCAGCTCCCTTCTCACCAGGGTAACATCCAGAACACAGTCAGATTCTACAAAACCTTATAGGACCTTCCACCCCTTTTCTGACCTCACAGCCTCCACAGTCTCTCACTCCTCAGCCTCCAGCCAAGTTCGCTCCTTGCAATCCAAGCATCTTCTTGCCCCAGAGCCTTCTGCTGCTGACTCTGCCTGAGACACCTAAACAGATGCTCCCTCACTCACTCCAGGGCTCTCCTCAAACGCAGCCTCATCAGAGAAGCTTCTGGATGACCTCAGAGTCAGAGAACCCAACCCCTCCAACAGCCTCTGGCACCTCCACTCTGCTAAACGTTTCTCCACAGGATATATCACAGCCTGATGGAATTGTTTATTTATCATCTTCTCCTGACCAGGATGAGCTCCATTTTTGTCTTTTCTATTTCCGGTGACATCCACAGACCCAGAACTCATGTGTTTAAATATTTAATTCATTTATGACAAATATTACAGAATATTCCTATTTTTTTCTAGGTCCCATAACTTCATCTTGTCTGATTGCCAAGAGGTGAGGAAAAATGCCTCATTAAGGAGACGCAAACATAACGTGTGCCCTTAATTTAGGTATGGAGACCTTAGAGCCCTGGAGTAGCTCATTCAACCTTCTTATTCAAAAGTTCACAATATATATTATTCACTAACCATATTTTAAATGACAATATTTTTTTTTTCCTTTTTAGGGCAGTGTGGTTCCCTGACCAGCAGAACTACCTGGGAACTTGTTAGAAAGTCAATCTCTCCAGCTCCCTCACCAGACCTACTGCATCAAAGCCTCCTGGGTGGGGGACCAGATATCTGTATTTTAATAAGCCCCCTGGCAACCCCGATGCACCCCAAAGTGTGAGGTTCCCCTTCTCCTCCCCAGCCTGCCTTCCTCCTCCAGCTGGCCCCTGGTTGGTCCATCTTCACACCAGGGGGAACCACAGTGTAAGGCTGGAAACCTTTGCACTTGGGCGGTTTCTCATGTGGGGTCAGTATCAGGATCCCTGGACTGCACCCCCAGCCAACTGAATCAGAATTTCTGGTCATTGAATAAGATTTTCTTCTGGCCTTAGAATAAGAATTTCTGGCTATAGAGTAGGCCTGGTACAAGCACCCCCAGGAAATTCCTCTGCACACTGGAGTTATTCACTAACTGTCACTTTTAGTAAAGGAAAGTAATCAATTGAACAGGTTGTTGCTCAATGGTCATCCTAAATAACCCCATTTAAATTGTGAAATAACCAAGATGTTTTGAGGTGAAGTCTTGTTTTCTACTTAAATTTTAAATAAAGCATTAGTTCTAAAGTTAAATAGGTGTCTACCCAGGAATTCTGATGAATGACTTATGTTTACATTATTAAAGAAATTCATTCAGTATATATCACTGCTTTTCTAGATTTTGGAGAAAACTACAGTCAATTGCACTAAGAACATGTTCTCAAGGAGATAAAGCAGCGTACCAGTTTGTATATATTATGACCCCCAGAAAATGCCATGTTCTTTGATATAATCTTTTGGGGGCAGAATGTATTAGTGTTGATGAAGTTGGAACCTTTGGATTAGGTTGTTTCCATGGAGATGTGACCCACCCACCTGTAGATGATAACTCTGATTAGATAATTTCCATGGAGGTGTGGCCCCCGTCCATTCAGTGTGGGCCTTGATTAGTTCATTTGAGCCCTATATAAGAGCTCAGATAGAAGGAGCTCGCTGCTGCAGCCTAGAGAGGAAGTCCTGGGAGAAAACCATTTTGAAACCAGAACTCTAGAGCAGATGCCAGCCACGTGCCTTCCCAGCGGACAGAGCTTTTCTGGATGCCAATGGCCTTTCTCCAGTGAAGGTACCCAATTGTTGATGACTTACCTAGGACACTTTGTGGCCTTAAGACTATAACTTTGTAACCAAATAAACCCATTTATAAAAGCCAATCATTTTCTGGTGTTTTGCAAAATGGCAGCATTAGCAAACCAGAACAAGCAGTGACAGCAGAAAAGTGCTGGGGACAGCTTACTCCTGCAGGTCTCAGATGGTTGTGGGAAAAGCAGCCCCCTGGCAGCCAAGCTAGTGGCGCCTTGGCCTGTTCCTCATTCTGCAAAATGCACAAAGCTAACAGGCTCCAGTGATTGGGGTGATAAGAAACAAGGCTAATTACAGGTTAGGGTAACCGAGATGTATGTAGAAAGTAAAGGCTCGATACAGAATATATGGTAGTTTGTAGGCTCTTGCTGTGGTGGTCTGTCATTTGCCATATTGGGTAAATTTTAAGAATTTATTTAATCTATTATTTGGGTTGATATATTTACACAATTAAGTAAAAAAAATAAAATAAAATAGATACTATTAGGCATCTAGCAGAATTTGCTCCAAACTTCTCCATACAGAGAAAATGTTCTCAACTAAAAATGTGGTTGAAGGAGAGAGTCAATTGAAGTTATCAGTAATTCCAAATTTATTAATCAAAGAAACACTGATGAAGACCCAGGTAATTTCATAAAAAAAAAAAAAAAAGATCATATTTTTAAAGGTTTTAGAAGAAAATACTAGTGATAAGATGCTAGAGTCAGATACTGATTATTCTCCAATCCAAAATTTACCGTGAAATAAATATGTGCAGAGCGAGGCCATTCCCCATGAAGACTTCACTAAACAAGCAAGTTACGCGCTTTAATAGCCTGAGAGAGTAATTTAGTTACCTGGACTTCCCGCTGGTGGCGGATCGTCCCTCCTGCCGTGACTCAGGATGACCGCCAGGCCCACCGAGTCGCTCGGCAGGACGGAGCCGCTGAGGTCCGCTCGCGTCAGGCTCTCGGCTCCTCTCCCCGGGCCCCTGGCCTCGGAGCCGGGGCTGCAGCCTCCAGAGGCGCCCATTTCCCGCCCTCCTCTCTGCAGTCTCTGCACGACGTGAACCACACTCTGCTGATCCAGGTCGCAGTTCTGTTTGGGAGCCGATGAAAACACAGGAGAAAATGGCAAACGTTAAATTCCAAATAAAGTTTAATGCATCCTCAATTCTAGACTGTGCAGAATATTCTAGAAGCTGTGCAGGTACGATTGTTACATGCAGTAATGGAACGTAAAGGGAAGTGACGTGTAAATTGATCACATCAGGCACACGCATCCTGCCAATAAGGTCACAGCCTTACATTTCGTACATGTTCAACAAGCAAAATTGAACTGGGGCCAGAAACTAAAATTGGGGAATAAGCAGAAGATGACAACAAAAAATCATAACAATATTCAAAATAACATGAAATCTAATATGAAATAAAGAAGTGCCACGCAATACACATAAGCACTGTGAAAACTAAGGCTATTTGTGAAACTGGTTTACTCCAGCAATTTGTCTTCATAATTGTCAAATTTAAATACTGGCTTTCATTTCCATTGTATAAAAGTATAGAAAGTTAGTGATTATCAATTACAGGGCATTTCTATATAGGATTTAAAATAAATGTGTTTACAGTGGACTCCACAGGCTTATCCTCAACCGGCTCTAGAAACACAGAGCCCCACCAATGGGGGAAATGAGTGAGTATATATTAATGCCATTCCAGGATTCGTCTGCTTTTCTGTCCAATTTCAGAATTAAAATCAGTAAACATTAACAGAAAAAGGTTTTGCATCCATATATAGATATGTGAAACAGGAGACTTAAAATTTAGTAGAATAAAAGTAGACATCAGATGAATTGCTAGGAGGAAAGCTAGGCTATCAGGCTAATTGACTGGATTGAGAGTTACTCTATCTGCTCTCCAATTAGGACAGAGTCTAGGTCTGGCTCTCACGATAAACCCCACGTCTTTACTTCTTCAAACTGCCTCTTGCATTCTCTCTCGTTTCCAAGAATGTTCCAAGAACACCCATTCAGAACACAATACTGAATCTTCCCTCCAGCCTGCTTCCTCCTCAGCTTCTCGTTCTGTCATCATCCAACGCCTTTAAACATTGTGTCCCGTCAGGCACTACTCCCTGTGCCCCCCACACCCTACCGCATCATCTCGGCCCCCACTACTCCTCCAGACTGTCCTCAGCAAGGTCACAGGATGACCTTCACCGTGAAATCCCAGGACCTACCTCTTCTCAGTTCTCACACCTGGGACCTCAGTCACCTGTGACACACGTTCCCCCTCTGCTCCTTTCTCTCAATTCCCAGTCTCCTCCCAGGGCTACCCCGATTCAGTACTATTTACTGCTCATCATATTCAGGCCCTAACACCTCCTCTTTCTGTCTCCCCTGTTTCTGTCAAAGCACCACTTATCTCTCACGGCCTCAGGGTCTCCCCTCCCACCTAAACATCTCATTACCCTCCTATGTTTCCTAACAGGTTTAAATAGGGTCACCATCTTGGACTCCTCCCCCCTACTCCCTCCAGGAGTAATAATTCTATTTCAGAAATACCTTTCACACCCTAATATCCTTTATATTCCAATTGCTCCCTCCCCACTTTAGGTCTGCTTATTGTAATAGATTTGCAATTACTGTACTCCATTAACCTCCAGTCCCTCTACACTCCAATACATCATGCACAAGATTTTTTGGTGTGTGCTACATAATCTTTCTCAGCATCTCCCTCTTATCTGTTAAATAGAATCTAATGTTTTACTATATTCTTGATGAGGGTTTCCTTACACATTCATCCTTTTTTAGGTCAACTATTTTATGATTTTTATCTTCTCTACCTCTCCATCGTTGTACTTGTGGAAAATTAGATTGCTGTTCAAAAATATTCCCTCCCATCTCCTCTTTCCCTACCTTGGTTTTGGCTCTGCCCTGCGACTGGCATTGGCCGATAGACCATCGCAGATGAGATACAACCGGGCCCTTAAGATGTACGTCTACCACTGTCACGACCATCACAAGAGCTGCCCTTGGTTTTTCTGTCCCTTCTGCTTGGATCCCAGAATTGACAGACATGGAGCAGACCCGAGGCAAACCACATCAAGGACCCCCCCAGTCACAACCAAAGCCTGAATCAGAGCCTCTGGCTGAATCCAGGCTGGGGCAGTAAGAACCCCCAGCCCCAGCTGACCTGAAGGAGGTGCTTATCCAGCTATGGCACTGAGATTTGGTGGTGGTTTATCAAGCTGTAATAGATAATGGTAGTCTATTTACCATTCTAATTGTACTAATAGACATTCCAGCACGATTTGAGCATAGCTTCTGGGTGCAGCAATCATCCTTCATCGAAGAACTGAAATTTCAGCCAGCATTCTAGGAATTATAGACTTTAGCCTAAGCCATTTCAAACACACAACACAATCCTAAGTACACTCAAAGGTAGAATGTGAGGACATGAGCTTTGCAACAAGGACCAGAAAGGTTGAGAATTAGTACACTAACATGTCCTGAGATTTTCATCAAAACCTACTTTCAAGGAGGCTCAAGAATTCAGTCAAATAAACTCCTCTCCACCCACTCAGGACTTAGGTACTTAATGTGATCCTCCCAGATAAAAGTAATAACTTACTCTCAGCGACTGGGTCACAATCATCTTTATATTTACCAGTATACCTTACTCAGTGCTTTGAACCCTCTAGATATATAAATTATGTCTATGAATTAGAAAAATGCATGATGAAGGGAAATACAAATGAATGAATGAACACTCTTAAGCTCAATACCTAAAGATCTCTATGGGGAACCAGCAAAATGTCAAAAAGAGAACATGACGTGGAATTTAAAGCCTAACATAGACTCAAGTCCTACATAATTTATAAGCTGTATGATTTTGGGCAAATTACTTTTCCTCCCTAAGCCTGATTTTCTTCATCTGTCATTGGCAATAATATCAACTTTGAGGACTGCTCTAAAGATTTAAGGAAATGTAAGGAGCCCAGACCCCAATCCATAATAATAACTGAATACAAAGTTGTTAGCATCATCATCATCATTTATGAGTTTTGAAAACTAATGATGATGGTTCTCTTATCCTGTACATCAGCAAAGCCTCAGAATTCTATTTCCCTCACACAATCCTATTTAGAAAATGTACAAAGAGGTCGATAAACAGAAGCTATAGATGTGACAAGTCTTCTAATAGTCCAGCTTTCCGTGAACTAAAAATTGATACAAAAAATCCCTACATATTTAGATGTCTTAGAACAGATGAAGAACCTGAGGCAGTTTTCAGGGGCAGCTTAAATCTCACAAATATGGAATGAATAATAAATCCAAAAGATGAGTACCCTGCTCTTTGCAAATACAGATTTTCCTCCTGCTCAGAGTAGAGCTGCAAAGGGAAATAGGAAGACCCTACACGTCTCAGTAGTTACAGTGATATTTATAGAACATAGTTTCCTCCGTTTCTACGTAGGGTTCTGAGAACATTAACTGCTTGATTCTTTTGATTCTCTCATTAAAAAAAAAAAAAAATGTTGCTCTCGGAAGCTGCCCCCTAGATGGTGCACTAACACGTCAGACTAGCTCAGGTCAAAGCAACATCAACACATCCCGTGGATAACAAATTGGAGAAAGTTTAACTAGACATTCCAAAGCCCAAAATAATAGTTAGTTTTCACAGTATACAAATAATTCATCAGTTGTGGGAGGTAGAGATTTTCGGTGGGAAAGCGCAGAGTATTCCAATATGGTTTTGAGCTCCCTGATGGCAAAAACAATGTCTTATTTATCTTCATTTCTCAAATACCTAAAATATTGCCTTGCAAAGAGAAAACATTGATTTTTTTTTTTCTTTTTATGACAGCGTATTAATTCAACAAGTAGGGCAGTTACATCAGGGGTTTGGTATAGACAAAGCAAGGAGGTATTCACCTACTTGGGCTTTGTTTTATGCTGTCAAGCAGAGCTGATGATCCCCTGGAGACGGAGAGATCAATATCTGGGGCTCACTCTTTACCTAGGACCTTTGATTTGGAGATATCCCAGGATGAATATAATAGCCACAGGTATTGTTTGCTGAACAAAAGCTCTTATCTGGCTGTCCATTATCCAACAATATGCAAAAAATGGATGCAACCCTAAGAGGTTGTGAGACCTTTTTCCTTCCTTCCTTCCTTCCTTTCTTCCTTCCTCCCTCCCTCCCTGCTGTTTATTTTTTTTAAAGACCCTTGGATGACATTAAATAGGGTCAATATTTGAGGAGTCTGGTAATCCAATTAGAACACTGGAAATAAGCAAAATTTGAAAACAGCAAATGCTCAGTGCTTTAAAAAAATATATATTCTTAAACATTTAAACCTTGGTAAAAATAAGTAATGTAACTCTAACAAGAAAAATTCTTGGGGACTGAAGAATTAGCCACACCCTCAACAAACATTTAATGAAGAATTAGCAGATAATCTCTAAAATGATTAACAATGAGTTGTAGCACAGTTGGAAATGTCACATTATTGGCAAAGTTCTTTCATGTGCTATAATAATAATCATTATATTAATAGTAAAAGTAAAATAAATCATAATTTTGAGTCTAACTATCTTCCACTCTCTCTTTCAAGGTCTTCAGATATAGTAAGTTGTTGAACACTCACAACAGTCCTGTCAGAAAGACAGGACTTTTTGGTGTCTTTGCTACCAAAAAGAGAATTAGGGTGTAAAACCATGAGAGCTGTGCCTGGCACATATACAGATATTTAAATGTTATTTATTGTAGTTGTTGCTGACATTTCAATATCATCCTCGATAGATGAGGAAGATGAGCCACAGAGAAGTTATTAAGTGTTTCCGTGCCCCAAGCACTGGGACTCCTCCCATAGGCTTCTCTGACACCCTCAGAGGTTGGGATTTGCTGCTTCTTGTGCTCCATGATGTGGCTGCTAAAAGGCAGTGCTAGTAGCTGGGTGGGGATGGGCAGAGTGGACAGTCTATGGTCTAGCAGGGTCCCTGGGTGCAAAACAGAGATGGGAAGCTGCAGGGGCTCAGCCCCAGGTACAAGGAAAATTTAGGAGAGGAGCCAGAAGCCCAGAATGGACACTGGACAATAAAGCCAGTGGGTCTGAAGCAATCTGGAAGAAGAAAAAGAGTTTATAATGGATTATAAAGAAGGAAGGGAGAGAGGGAGGGAGGAAGGGAGGGAAGGAGGGAAAGAGTCAAATTTAGACCAGTGTTAGTGTGCAATGGATGAACCAACCACTGAATCTAATTCAGTGCATGTGAGATACAAAATAACAACAACAACAATAATAATAATAAAGGGAGAAACATGGGAGGGGAGAGGGAAAGATTTACTGATCAAACACCAGATACCAGATATCAGATATCTGCTTTTCAGTCGGCTCCCTCTGGATCCCATGGCCCTGAGATTGGAACACTTATCATGTGGTGCTGCACTTATTTTTTAATGTGTGTCTCTCCGTTATTAGATGATGTGATCTTCAAAAAAAGATACTGAATCTTTCTAATATTGCAGCTTTCTAATATTGCAGTGCTATGTTCACAAAACACACCCTGGCTATGTTTTTTTAAATATTTCCATGATACTGTGAGGCACATACCTATTAGAGCAACCATTTTAGAGGTAAGGAAGACTTTCAGATGGCTTTCACTTGCCGAAGTCAAATAAGTCACTTAATCCAGAAATGAAAGAGCCAGTTCTGTATTCTAAGCTTCCTGGCTCTAAGACCAAAGCACATTCAAATATATCATGTTGGGCTCTCCAACTCTGAGTTCATGATCTCAGTAGACATGTGGGACAGAACCTCCTGGCCTGTTTATTTTTATAAATACAATGATCAGTCAGCACCCACTAATATGCTTACCATACCAATTTCTATGCTCTTTACATTAAGTCGGGCTATTTTCAAAATAACATTCATTCATTGTTGTTCCCTCTAAACCTGTTAAATTCTCTTTCTTTCTACAAAATGCTTACAATTATTTCAGTGGAAGGCTGTCACCCTTCCTATTGTGATCTAACTCTACATTGTAAAGTCTGAAAATCTCTTATTTTTATTTGAATTTTTAAAAGCATGCATTTTACCCCCAGAAAAAGCAGATGACCAGTCAAGAACTGTCGCATAAAAAGTTTTCTTAATTTATTAGTCAAAGAATGAAGTTATTAGATTTTAAATTTAAAAATCATTCTGACATTAAATGTTTTTTCTTAGATAATTTAAGAAACACTTTTTATTACAACTTGAACTATGGTTTTCATTGTTGTTGAAAACGAGACTGTTTATTGCCTGTTGAATCTTCTGAAAATAACTTCTGAGAAACAAGTGCTTTTGCAAGCCCACCAGAGTTTTTTCTGTATTTCCTATGCCGAAGAAAGAATAAATGGCAATTATTCAGGAAGCCAGTTAAGGGTGTTTTTAAATGTAATGGTTAAGAACTGTCTTGTTTGGTCATTGCTAACAATGTGTTAATGTGTTTAAAGGCAACATGAGGTTAGAGATATTTTCACATCCCAGAGTGAGTTACAAAAAATTGTTTCTAAAAAGATTTTTCCCACTGATTACTTTCCCATGAACTCCCATTCCCCTCCACAGCTTTCAATGAACACTAAATGCCAATTTATATTAATTGGATGAAAAAACGAAAACAATTTCTTCAACTTGATCCTTCTTAAAAAGAGAGATTTTTAAAAGACACACATTGTGATTTAAGCTTTGAATTTATTTCACATTTCTTATGACTGATTTTTATTATAATTAAAGATGATATGCTAAATAGCGATACTGAAAGGCCCCTTTCCTGCCCCCAAAGCAGAGTAACCCGATTACTGTGAACTGTCAATCAGCCCCACACTAACGGCCAGGGCGGGTCCCACCCCCACGGCGGCCCCCCCCACCGCCCCCTCCCTGCGGGTCTGACCACTCACTGCTCCCCAGGAGCTGTACCAAGGGAGCCCCACAGTGGGCGGGAAAGGAGGCAAAACAAGGCTCCATCGAGTCTGCTGCGTTAGCCACTGTGGTAAAGGATTTATTCGTGAGAAGAGGTCGGTGTTGTTTTCCCCAGTGAAGTGTGGGATTTCATTAATCTGTGTTTGCCTTCTCTAAGTATAAAGGCTTGTCAATGATCAGATCTATGCCCATTAAAACCAAGTTAAGATCATGTTTTATACTACAAACTTTGCAATTAATGTCTCGCAAATGTCATTTCTTTAAAAATCATTTTATAACTAGTTATGATAAATATAATCAACAATAAAAAATAGAAACGTATGCTTCCAACAGAATTAAATTTTGTTTTTATGAGGTGATTGCATACACTTTATAGCATTCCTGGGGACAGTGTTAACAAACTTACTCTTCTTCTCATGTGCATATGTTTTGGTTTGCTAAAGCTGCTGAAAGGCAATACACCAGAAATGGATTGGCTTCTACAATGGGGGGTTATTAGTTTACACATTTTCAGTTCTAAGGCCGTGAAAATGTCCCAATTAAGGCATCAACAGGACAACACGTTCTCTGAAGAAAGGCCAGTGCATCTGGGGTTCCTTTGTCACATGGGAAGGCACATGGCCGGAGTCTGCTGGTCCTTCTCTCCCAGGTTTAGCATCTGGTTTTCGTGGCCTTCTCCAAAATGTCTCTGGGCTTCTGTCTTAGCTTCTCTAGGCTCTCTGCTTGTTTCTCCTGGGGCGTTTCTGTCCAAGGCTCTCTCTTAGTTTCTCTCGGCTCCTATGGGTCCTCCTTGCTTCTCCCGGGGGCAAACTCTGGATTACATATCTTAACTTCTCTCCAAAATATCTCTCTCAGCTTCTCTGAGCTCCCTCTCTCCTATCACACCACCCTGTCTTCTCTACATCAGGTTCTTTCAAACCTTGTGTACTCTTGCCTATAGAAGAAAATATCTTTTGCCTAACCCTTGAGACACTGGAAGATCTCCCATTTAGAGCATCTGTCCTATTGCAATAGTCCCTATTACCTCTTGCAATAATCCTTTTGAATAAAGGCTCCCAGAATAAAGTCTCCCCTTACTAAGTCCAGATTTGTTTTTCATTTGACACATCTCATGTCTTTAAAAAATCGTTTAGGCAACACATGAAAGGACTGATTATCTCCAATCAATGAAAAACAAAGGTGGTAATTTGAACCATCGACTTTTTAAAAGAGATACCCCCTCCCCCAAAAAAACATCCTCTCAGAAAGCAAAACAAAAAAAAAGCATCAGAGGTAACTTATTCCTGAAAATTACAGGTTTCTCCTGAATTCAAGCAAAAGCCCTGTTGCTATCCAAGATTATCTAAGCCAAGTGCCACCAGCCAGGAGCCCTTCAGTAAAGCAGTGGCCGAGCATTTTCCTTGGACCCCGGGCACAGCTTTTAGGCATGTCAAGCTTTCAGGGATAGTGAGGCAACAGAATGTTTAGCCAGGCTCCTTCTTTGTCAGTCTTCAACAGCAAAAAAGAAACTAGACCTGACAGGCATTCGTATTTATTTATCTTTTTAATGACTGACACAGAGATAAAGAGTTTCTCACCTGTGCTGTAAATTCCTTAAGTCTGCAGCCTTAGGTTTAAATTTTAGATATAAATGCAACACATTGTTACTTATGTCAGCTTTCCTTTCATAACCCGAATATCTCATGTCATGTGCAACAATCCTTTCACTCTCTATAAATAAAACATGCACCTGCTGTCTTCTTCACACCTGCTCTGGGCAGACACCTGTCTGCGATGCCCTCCAGACACTGGCCTGGGGGAGGTCACTGAAAGTTTGTGTGACTCACGACAAGTTCCTGGAACTGGCGTCAACCGCAGGAAAGGACTGTAAGTGCTGCTACATGCATTTCTTCAGTTTCAGCTGTTGGTCCTAACTAGTTCTCTCCTGTAATCATTTATTCAGGAGGAACAATTCACCAAGGCCGTGGGCCATTGGAAGGCGAGCCCTGGGAGCCACAGCTCTCACAGGCAAGCCCCATGCTGGGCTTAGGGCCTCGAGGGTCAGCTCCGGCACCTGAGGAAGGCAGCAGTGTGCTGG
Source organism: Choloepus didactylus (assembly GCF_015220235.1). NCBI lineage: Eukaryota > Metazoa > Chordata > Mammalia > Pilosa > Megalonychidae > Choloepus > Choloepus didactylus. The sequence goes on along the minus strand of NC_051330.1, from coordinate 14,813,467 downwards.
GGAGATGACAGGGGACTCTCGAATTTCAGTAAAACCCTGACTCCAAAATAACTGATAAAGCCTGCCATTGACAACAAAACAAAACAAAACAAAACAAACAAACAAAAAAATTGCTCTAAGCTTATCTAACCAAATTTATCCATAATTAACTTCCTTTACACTTTGACTTTTTTATATTTTCTCTAATGATATCAGGGTAGAAGAAAAGTTCATCAGAAGCCCATTTAGTCTTCCCCTGTGATAAACTCAATTGAAGAAATTTACAAAACTCTGTTGGAGGTGGAGGGGCCATGGGAAAGGGCCTGAAAGTTTGGGTCAACCTTTTGTGTCCCTCTCTAATGGAAGCTGATGAAAACCCTCCCAAGACTGGTACGGTCATAGACTTATAGAAAACGCATCTTATGGAGGCCTCTGATAACTCGAGTCACTCTCCTGTTCTGGTGTACAGGGAAGAAAGGCCATGTGGGAGTTTGCTGATGGGTGAGCCTCTAGGGGAAGGACTCACCTCTCACCACATCAGGAGAAAGGGACGTCCTCAAGAAGCCTGGGCTGGCAAAGTGCTCTGACTTCCAACCCCTCTTGCATTTTATTTTCTTTTTCTTTTTTTTTCTCCCAGATCTAAAGGAGGGAAAGGCATTCTGGGTGGAGGAGACAGGATGTGCCAAATCACAGACGAAGAGTTCAAGAGTTTCCCTTGGGAAATAGGAAAGCTGAGTTCATTATGGCTGCGAGAAGGATGCTTTTGGTAGAATCAAATATAGTTGGGAGTCTGCCCAGAAGGGCTACTAACTAGGTGAGGGAAGGGATGAAGAGAACTGCTAGCACAGCCCCTCTCACACACCCTTGGGATTTTGGGTCATTTTGGTTGGGTGACACACATCTCAGTCTGTCCAAGATTGTCTGGTCTACACCTGTTGGCCCAGTGGGGTTATTAATATCCTTCCCCCCATTTCACTATCAAAAGTATCACCGTTTGAAAGAAAATCATATGTTCACCCTACTCATGGTTGCCCATGGCCCATAGAAAGTGCTCAGTGGGTAATTTAAGAACTTAATAAAAGAATCATAAAAGCAATAACTTGTAACATTTCTTAAATTGCATATATGCCAGGCACTGTTCTCAGTATTTTCTCATTTTACTCTGTACAACATCACAGTGCAGTAGTCACTAGCAATATCCTCATTTTATAGAGAAGTCTAAAGGAGTGAAGTTATTGCAAAAGGTGGCAAAGTGGCTGAGCCAGAATAAAAACTAATATTTGTGTGGCACTGTTTGCAAACCCTTTTCATAAGCATTAATATATTTAATCTTGCATAATACTTTCAGCAAACTTTTCTCAAATGGTATTATGACCAATATTTTAAAAAGGTGATTTACAGTTCAGGGAGACTAAATGAATTCACCAAGACTACACCTGGAGTTTCTAAACAGGTTGTCTTCTATCCACATCAAAATCTGCATAAAAATCATCAGAGGTGCCAACTAGAAGAACAGATTTTCACATCCCATCCTAGACCTCCAGAATCAGAATCTGTTGGGTATGTGTCCCAGGAATATGCATTTTTAAATAATCCCCCTGGTGACTCAACTCTCAGGGAATTTGAGAATTGCTGGCAGGAGGCAGAGCTGGACTGGCATTAGACCTCTGATCCCTTAGTCCCAACCTTTCGTCACTCAAATGAAATTCTCCATTCTGGGCACAAGCACATCACATACTCAGACCTGCACCCTTCTCAGATCTCAGCTGAAGACTGACCTTTAGGTATCCCCGAGAGCCGTGGGTACCTCTGAGGGCATGGAAGGACCTGGAAGAGTGGGGGACTAGACAGGACTGTAAAAGAAGGATGTCCTAACCCAGGCAGGCTTTGGGGATCCCAGGAAGCTTGAAAGAAGCAAGAGTTTTCTGTGTTCTCACATGTGCCCAGTAAAACATCAGGTCAAATTAGAATCAAGTGCTGTGGAGGGAGCCAGTTTACCCATAAGCAGATAGGGAAAAGATTTAATCTATCAGGTAAACTTTTCTAATGGATTATAATGACTGTAAAAGAAAGCATATTATAAAATGAATACAGAGAGAGAACATATAGCCAGATGTTAGTGTCAGACATTTACAAACTACCAATACTGAAAGTGGCATCAATTATATATTTATAGGGCCTATCCCTGATTAACATACAAATAGTAATACTTCTGTATGCCCACAGGCATGATATTTATAAACCTTGTGTGTGCTGAGTAGATTTTTAATCTATGAAAGGTTTGAACCAGCACAAAGTGAAGCCAATGACAGAAAACAACTAGGTTTTTAGTCAAGTGAAGACTTAATGAACCACTTTAATTTTCCTGATCATATAATCCAGCACATCAGCTCTTTTCAAATACACCAAACCCTAAGGAAAAAGTCTAAAGGAAACAAAAACACACACAAGGACGCCCCCTTAGTCTCACTGACTTCATGTCAACACCCTCCATTATTAACATATGTTACGTATGTGAATATCCTTGTTCTCAGGAAACGTGCACAGCAGCATTACGTGTTCAAGAAACATGATGCAAACTACCTGCACCCCTGTGTTCAGAAAATGGACTGACAGACAGACGATAGTTGTAGAGGACAAACAGACAGAAAGGTAGATAGGATGACCGAAAGAATCATACAGCAAAGTGTGGCAAAATGTTAAAATTGGTGGGTCTGTGCTTCTGAGGGTGTAGGAGAAGGCTGGAGTTCTCTGCATAGAGTTTGTATTATTTTTGTAACTGTCTTGTAAGTTTGAAAGTATTTCAGAAAGTTAAAAAAAAAACTGTGATCTCCTAAAAAAAGCAATAACTTTTTTCTTAAATCTAGGTAAGTTGATTCTAAAGTTCATATAGAAAAACAAATGTGAACAATAGCTAGAAAAATTCTGAAGAGAAAAGGGACTAGCCATAGAAGATATTAAGCATAACATTATGTCTCAATAATTAAATCCCTAATGCTGGAGCAGGAATAGAGACACAATGCAAAAGTAAGGAGCCCAGAAAAACACTCAAGGGCTTTTGGAAATTTAGTATAGGGTATAGCAGCACCTCCAATCAATAATATATAATCATTTTGAAAAAGAAAACATTGGACCCATACATACACCATACACCAAAATAAACTCCTACTATATATAACAAATATGAAACCATACAAGACTTAGAAATAAACATGGATGCATTTTTATTCTGAATATTGGGAAGGCCTTTAAAATTATGACTCAAACTTCCATTGCAACAATTATATATTATAATAAATATAATTAAAAGGAAATTCAAAAATAATTTGTATTGCCTTTGTATGGCGAAATACTTGGGAGACATGACAAATTAGGAAAAAATATTTTTGAATTACAAGAGAGATACAGAACTCTTAACAATCGAAAGTGTTAAAAAATTTGATAGAAAAATGGTCAAAATCATGAAAAGTTAAAGAAAAAATATATATATACATGAATATTAAAATATGAAAGATGCTCAATTTCACTTATAATGTGATAAATGCAAATTAAAACTGTGCCCTTTTTCACCAGTCTGACAAAATTTCAGAAGTTTGACAACACACTGTATTGGTGAAGCTTTCCCAGAAATGTGTGCACACCACTGGTGGGGGAAGTTAGCACTATTAACAAATCAACATGTGTTTACCCCTTGTTCCCCAAATCCCAATATTAGGAATTTACCATAAATATAATAACACACCTCCACAACCATGAAATGGCACATGCATGAGGTCATTCAACGTGGAATTCTTTATAATAGCAAAATATCAGAAACAACCTAAATGTCCATCCATAGAAGAAGAGTGAAAATATATAAATAATAATAAAAAAAAGTGACGAAGATCTCTGTCAACTGATGTGGGGTGATCACATTCCTAAAAGGAAAGCAAATAAAACTAAGTACAAAATAGTATATATTGTATGGCACGATTTGTGCAAGAAGCAAAGGGAAATTTGAACATATGTGTATAGTTTACTTTTTGCAAAGAGAAACAGAGAAATGATAAAATAGAAACTAATGAAAAACGGTTATCTATGAGGTGGTAGGGAGCATGGGGTGAAGGGACAAGGAAGGAAGTCACACTTCCTTAAGTATAGCTTTTTATATAGTTTAGACTTCTAACCAGATAAATGTTTCACGTAGTCAAAAACTGAAATTAAATTTAAAAGGAGTAAAAAAGCAAATCCTAAAATTAAATGAACAGAAATAGATTACTCTGACTACATATCAATTTGATAACATAAACATACATAGTAACTTCTAAAAATATCATTCTATACACCCTTTTGCAAAATTAAAAGAACTGAAAAGTAATTGTGTACTTCATTTCAGGAAGTTTACTATTGATAGGGGTGTCAGTAAAGTAATTCTGAAACTGTATGTGTGTTAAACTTGAGAAAATTATTAAACTTGTAGACATTTTTGGAAAGCAGATTTCTCACAGTGGTAGAAAGGATGTGTAAAAGTGAAAAAGGACCTCATAGTGTTGGATTTATAACAGCAGTAACACGCTCTACTTAAGAATTAAAAAAACAAAAAAACAAAAAGCAAAAAACCCCACCTCATTTCATCTATATCTCTAACTTCTTCCCCTTCATGGCTTATTTCAAGCAAATCTCAGATATTACAAAAATAAATATTTTCAGGTATGGATCTCTATGAGTTAGGGATCTTTCTTTAAAACATAACCACAGCACCATTATCATGTCTAAAAAATACCATAACGTACCCCTGTGATCACACCTCCAATTACCTCAAAAATGTAATTTTTTTTTATATTTGTTTGAAACAAGATCCAAATATGGTCCATCTTTTGTGATTGGATCAAATGCCTTTTATATCTCTTTTTATTTCAATATTTTTATAGATATGTAATTCACATACCATACCATAAAATTCATCCTTTTAAAGTGTCTGATTTAGTGATATTTAGCATATTCACAAGGTTGTGTGACCATCACCACTATCTAATTTAAGGATAATTTCTCTTATATCACTTTTAATTTTTAAGTTCCCCCTCCATCTCTCTTTCTTAACTTGGCAATTTATTTGTAGAAGAAAAATGGGTTGATTGTTTTGGGAAGTCTTCCATGACCCGGATTTTGCTGAATGCATCACATGGTGTTACTATTTCTCTGTTGTCCTTATTACCTGTAAGTTGTTAGTTGGATCCATAGGCTAATTTGGATTCAAATTTGCTATGTTTTGGAAAGACTTCATGAGTGTTGCTTTGTTCTTTCAAGGAAGAAGCCACTTTCTGGCTGTGTTGCTCTCATTTTTTTGTGTCAGAGTCGGGCTGTGTCTGATTATCTCTCATTCTGTGATGTTAGCACCAGACGATTCTCCAGGCAAGATCCATGTGCGCTGGTTTGAATCTATTATGTACCCCACAAAAGCTGTGTTCTTTTAACCCAATCTTGTGGAGGCAGACCTATTGTGGGTGGGACCTTTTGATTAGATTATTTCTGTGGAGGTGTGGCCCACCCATTCAAGGTGGGTCTTAATTAGTTTACAGGAGTCCTTAAGAGAGCTCAGGGAGAGAGAAAGAGCTCAGAGTTGACAAAGACCCAGATACTTAAAGAGAAAATGCCCAGAGACATTTTGGAGACAGCTATTCAAACCAGAACCAGCAGAGAAGCTAAGAGATGAAATCCAGAGTTTGCCCTGGAGAAGCTAAGAGAGGACCTCCAGACACTTAGAGAAGAATGCCCTGGAAGAAACAAGCAAGGATGCACAGGGGATAAGAGAGAGAAGCTAAGACAGACACCAAGAGACATTCTGGAGAAAGCCACAGAAACCAGAAGCTAATCCTAGAAGAGGTCCAGCAGATTCCAGATATGTGCCTTCTTATAGTACAGAGGAACCCCAGAAGCAATCGGCCTTTCTTCAGAGAAGGTATCATCCTACTGATGCCTTAGCTGGGACATTTTCAGGGCCTTAGAACTGTAAATTTGTGAACTAATAAACCCTGATTGTAGAAGCCAATACATTTCTGGTATTTTAAATTCTGGCAGCTTTAGCAAACCAGAACACCATGTATTCATCAAGGTTATAAATGGTGGTATTTCAATTTTATCATTTCTTCAACTATTAGATGGAATATTTTTCAAGATAACTTTCCCTCAGCTACCATTTGACTAATCAGTAGTAAATTTTGTATAGGAAAGGCAGAGTTAATACTTCATTCTTTCCCATTGTTTACAGATCTTCAAAGTGGTTCATTCTAGTGATGAAAAAATGTATTTCTGTGCACATTTTTAAAGCACCCTTAAGAAATAATGGATATAGTGTTGTAAACAGAAGGGTATATGAGAAAAATCTACACATGCATACTAGGAACTATAAGTAATAGGAATACTACACTAGTACAACACAAATACTAGGCAAAAATAATTAAGGGCTGACAAGCTACGAGGTATTTTGGGTCATGAGAATTGTTTAAAATGGAGAGTGATGAGGACTGCACAACTAAGTGATGATAAGGTGAGATACAAATGGATTATCATGGACATAACATATGCTGTGTGAACTTAGGAACCCTCTACTTTGTAAGTCAAGCCCTCGATATTGAGGCTTTCTCAGGTGAAACTTATGGTTGAAAAGGGGAGGCTAATCCCAGCTATACTTATGCCTAGGAGTCACCTCCAGAGAACCACTTTTGTGCTCAAATGTGGACTTTCTCTCTCCAAGCCTAACCCTGCAAATAAATCCATCACCCTCCCCCTGACATGGGACAGGACCCCCCAGATGAATGAGTCTCCCTGGTGATGTGGGACACTGATACCAGGAACAAGCCTGACCCTGGCATCAAGAGACTGAGAATGCCTGTTTGATCAAAAGGGGGAAAAGAAAGGCAACAAAATAAGATTTCAGTAGCTAAGAGAATTCAGATAGGGTCAAGAGGCTGTCCTGGAGGTTACTCCTATGCAAGCTTCACTTAGAGATGCCAAATAACCACAGCAAGATAAGCCCAAGTCAACAGTAGTCCCGAAAACCTTAAAGATTACCCAGATCCCTATCTGAGACTCTATGAAAGTTTCACTCACTAAGTTTATTCTTCAGAATCTTAAATCTTTCAGAGAACTCCTATGCCAGCTAAATCCCAAAACTCAGAGGCAATAGCGTCTTCAAGAACATTAATCGATGTGTCCCCTTTTCCATAATATCGACATCCCTGTCAATATGAACGAGTTAGGGTGGTCACTGCCTAGACATCCCTGAAGATCGGGAAAGTGATTAAACTAGAGGAAGGGGTAGCAACAGACAAGATGGAATTTAACAATGGAGTATGAATACTGAATCTCTATATAATTATCTTTTTCTTAGTTGCTAAGGTATTAGAAAAGCTAGAGAGGAAGAATTGAAATGGTGAAACTGTAACCCATAGCATCCTTTGCAATTTGCTCTATAGCTACTTGTTAAATTATAATTTGAAAGCTGTCATCCTTTGTATATAAGTTATATTTCACAATAAGGAAATAACTGAGACTGTCGTACTGTAACTCCTAACAATTTTGGAAACTTCCTGTATAACTAGTTGTTAAGTTATACCTTGAAAGATACTACCTTTCTACCTTTTTATATACATGCTGAATTCCACAATGGGAAGTGACTGAAACTGTGGAACTGTGGCCTGTGATATTCTTTGAAATTTGCTCTCAAACTGCTTGTTAATTTGGAGAGTTATCATTTCTATGTATATATGCTATATTCTACAATAAAAATATGAAAAAAAAGAAAATGGATATAAATACAGTTAATGCTTTTAATTCCATTTCATTTAGAATTTTCATTGAGGTTCATCTCTAGCTAGGGGAAGCATCTTAAAATAGGCTCCTGAATCTTGACAGGACTGTAGTAACCTTTGATAACTTCCTTGCTATCTGGTATGATAAGATGTTCTGATTTCATTGTACATTTTTTCCCGCTATACCTAGAATCAGCCATTTCTTGAAAAAGCCGGTACCTTTTAGTGGAAAATAGTATTTCGGGACCACATTCTGGAGGGTAGAGGTACTCATTGCTACTGATTTGATCAGTGTTGGCCTTTCAGTTCAAATTCAGCAGTAGAGGCTTCTAACATAGCCTCTTTTATCTTACCTCTTAGTCTTCTTTTTCTCTTGGAAAAGACATATATAGTCACAAAATTACTCATTTTTGTTTTATCATACATTATATAAGCAGCAGTTTCAAAATAACACTACCAAATTATTACTAAAAATAGTTGTTGATTTTGCTGTAGTTCCTTTTGTGCTTAGGATATATCCCATTTAAAAATGTAGTCAACAACTGTGTTTTCAAACCACTGGGAATTGTGTGGCCATAACTGCAACTGGATATATACACTTAATTCTAGCTTCTATCCCTGTCCCTTGTAGTCTATTTATTCCCTATTCCAAAATAACTTTTTTTTAAGTTTCTGATTCACCCTTCCACTGTCTAAATCCTTTTAACAGAAGCTGAAATGTGTGTGCATATGTATGTGTAGGTTTTAAGGTCTGTTGGTGATTGTATCATGTATCCAACAAAAAAAGAAAAAAACAAAACAAAACATGTTAACGTCTTAATCTTTGTTCCCGTGGGTGTAAACACATGTTCTGGTTTGCTAATGCTGCCATTATGCAAAAACAAAAAAAAACAAAAAAAAAAAAACAGAAATTGATTGGCTTTAATAAAGGGGGTTTATTTGGTTACAAAGGTAGAGTCCAAAGGCCATAAAAGTGTCCAAACCAAGGTATCAATAATAGGGTCCCTTCACTGAAAAACAGCCAGTGGCATCTGAAACATGTCTGTTAGCTGGGAAGGCACATGGTTGGCATCTGCTGACCTTTTACCTCAGGGTTCTGGTTTCAAAACGGCTTCCTCCAAAATGTCTCTGGGCTTCTCTCTCTTAGCTTCTCTGGAGCAAACTCTGGGCTAGCATCTGGAAGCATCAGTAAGCATCTCTACAGAAGTCTCTTTCAGCTGCTCTTAGCTCCTTCTGTTTCTGAGCTCTTTTATAGGACTCCAGTGATTTAAATAAGACCCATCCTGAATGGGCAGGGTCCATATCTCCATGGAAATAATTTAATCAAAGGTCTTGTCCACAGTTGATTGAGTCACAACCTCCATGGAAACAATCAAAAGATTAATGTCTGCCCTCACAAAATTGCATTAAAGAACGTGGCTTTGGGGGGTCATAATATATCCAAACTGGCACAAACCATCTGTAAAAAAGAACCTTTGAAGATGTTGTTTTTGGTTAAGGTGTGAACTCATTTGTGACTAGGGTCTCCTAAAGTCGAAACTGAATCAGGGTGGGCTCTAACCTATGGCTGGAGTCTTTTTAAGGAGAGGACATTCTAAAGCAGTCGGTCAGTAGAGTCAGAGGCTGATCGAGGCCAGAAATCAGAAGAACCTAGAAAAGGAAGTGACTTGCCATGTGATCAAGGCAGAGCTGAAAGCCAAGGAATCCCGAGGTTTGCAGATTGCGGCAAGTCAGCACCAGGACACCGTGGGCTCCAGGAGAAAGCATGACCTGTAAAGACCTGGATTTTGTACTTCAAGCCACCAAAACCACAGGTCTCCAAAACCTGTTGTGTAGTCAACCAGTGTGTGGTATTTATCATGGCAGCCCTCGTACACAGAGACAAGACCCTTGTTTAAATGCTAACATGTTACACCCCTTTCATTTCATTTTTTCACTTAATAATTCACCCTAGAAATCATTCCATCATAGAGATTATCCTTATTCTTTTTCACAGCTGCTTACTGATCCCTTGTGTGTCTAAAGCATCATTTATACAATCAGTCCTCTACTGGTGGACATGTGGGTTGATTCCTTCATTATGAAATTGTAAATGGTGCTTCCATAACTGGACTTGTGTATACATCTTTACATACTTTTGCCAGCACATCAGTGCCATCACAGGCTCACTGAAGGGCCTGGCAGCATAAGAGCCTCATCAGCAGTGATCCCTCCTGATACCACAACTTGGTTTCTAAATATAATTTTTCACTAAAATGAACCAGCGCTCCTGATACCAGGTCTGGGGCAGAGAAAGTGCAAGGTAAACCTAGAATACCCTTTTCTGTGCATATTTCAGAAAGCAAAAATCAAGGGGTTGTACTGGCCAAGTTTAGGGAAATATGAACAAAAAGAATCATGGTAATGGATTATAACACATTGAATAAAGAAAGATTCCATGAATCTATAATGAATACAAAGTATAAGTACTCTGTATTTTATGCATAATTTTTCTGTGATAAAAAATTGTAAAATTTGATCAATGATTGTCTTTTCAGTGAACAGAGTAAATTTTAAAGAAAGCATAAGTATGGGGATTGAGGAAACGATATTGTATACAGAAGAATAATATAGAACAAATATGGAAATAATGATAGAATAATAAAATCATGTTTTGTAACCATTGATATAATAATTCATTCAGTCCAAGACCACCAATGGATGTTACAGGAACTGGATGAAAGATTGCTGGCATTTAGGATATTTACATAGTATCAAAGTAACTTCCGACAAATTCCCGCATAACTGCACAGGGTGAAAGGTATTTCTGCAATGGGAAATTTGGCAGGCACCACATTAAACAAGTAATCATATTAGCAACACCAATTGCAAATGATGAAGTATTCTTCATAACAATTTTTAAACTGAATCTATTAATAAGGAAACAATAAAACAAAGTCAATTTGCAGACTTTCTACAAGATGACTGGCTGGGCTCTTCTAATTGTCAAGTCTTGAAAGGCATATGGGAGGGTTTTGGTCTAAATCAAAGGAGACTAAACATGAAAACCAAATGCAATGTATGATACTTGTTAACTTCTTGGTCAAAATACACTTTTAAAAACAGCTAAAAAGGGCAATTTGGGGACAACTGGGAGACATTTCAATAGGGACTGCATAAGAAATAATACTGTACTGATGTTAAATTCTGTGGGCATGATGATGGTATCGTGGCTATGCAGAAGAATGTCCTATTTCTTTGGGGATGCAGACTAAAGTACTTAGAATCATAGTGCTATGATGTTGGCAACTTACTTTCAAGGGGTTCAATTTTTAAAAGAAAAAAGAAAGAAAGTAGGAGGGGAAGGAAGGAAGGAGGGAGGGAGAGAAAGTGAAAAAGTAAATGTGGTAAAGTGTTAACTGTTGAATCTAGGTATTTGTTAAAGGATTTTTTTTTTTTAATTTTTAAGGTATGAATCTTTCAAAATAGAAAGGCCAGGGAAATTGTATCTATGCTCAGTCATCACGTGAAAAGTCCCCATTCTGCTCACGTGGGTGCTATGAATGTGGAATTTGCAGTCACAGAATGTGGTACTACCATGAAATTCTTGGAATAAGAAAGAAAACGAATGTGTTGTCTGCTACCTCTCATGAGTTGAGCTATCTAAATGTGTTCCCATACCTAGCTTTTTACTTAGATGAAAGTAAAATCCAAACTTGAGTTAAAAAGAAATCTTTACTTCTGGAAAATTAGAAAGACACTATAGCAGTATGAATTGTCATTATAGTTTAAATAGAAGAATTATAGTCAATAAAAAAAACCATAGGAAGTGAAATAAAATTTAGCAGTTCGTGACAACTATGAGAAGATCATTACCAGAAAGAAATGTACTGCCCAGAAATAGTGACTTTGTAGGATCCTGAAAACAATTTCCAGTGTCCAGAGTAATGTATTGCATGAATAACCAAGGTAAATGTCTGAGTTAATGAATATGCTTCTCTATTACAGAAGCAACACAACAAACTCGCCTAAACATTTTACAATCCCTTCACAACATAAACTTCACACAGATTAAAAACCCCATGCAAGAAGACAGTGTAAGGGAAAAATAAAGTAAAATCTCCCCAGATATCCACCCAGAGCAATCAAAAATGATAAATATAGGAGGAAGCACATCTCCGAAATACCCAAGTCAAAAAGTGTGTGAGAAAATGCGCATCTTGATAAATAGCTAATTGGAGTAAACTGATATATTTTTGAGAATATTTTGACAGAATTTTTCAGTATCTTAAGTGTACATAAATAAGTTCTCACATAAGTGTGCAAAGCCCCATATGCATGGATGTTCCAGTGACAGAAAACAATGAAAACCTAAATGGACCGGCTATCCATTTGAACAGCTGGTAAGCATCTGTTATAATTCCAGAAGTGCTGCCCTGGAAAAGATGCAGGTCCCCTTTTAAGGAAAAACATAGTTGCAGAATAGCTTGTATTATTTCTAGCTTATTTACCTATATCTATATGCATTTAATATATGTATATGCACTAAAAGTGTTGAATATACACAGCAAATTGTGATTATCTCTGAAGAAAGGTGTGTGAGGTAGGAGAGAAGACTTTCATATTTTACTTTATGTAATTCTGAATTTTGAAAAAGTGCAAGCATTTGTCACTGATAATTTTAAAAGGATACATGGGGAAATATTTGCAAATAAAATATTCATTTAATCCCTAATAACCTTTTTTTAATTGACAGTGAAGATGACAGAAAATATGTGAATATAACATGGGATTCATTTTTTTTTTTTATTTTCCTCTCAAAGTCTTTATTGATGATGTCAGCTCTCATTTTGTCATCATCTGCAGTAAATTCCTTGTGATGTGTACCTTTCTAAATACAAACTTATTTCACACGTAGTTGTGTAGGTGAGAGTCACTCACTCATTTATCTTTTTGAGAAAAAAATAGGTTTTGTGTTGTTAACTTTTATTCTCTTCATGTCAAGAACACTTTCTCACCTCAAGTTTGCACCAGTTTTGGGAGTAGATGAGATGCTGGATTATGCTTTCAATATGATTGGAATTCGTGTGTGTGTGTGTGTGTGTATGTGTGAGCAAGGGCTACGTTTTCTGAGTTCTTTGTGAAAACTCCAATAACTTCCATAGCTTCTGAGAAGAGATGAGATGTTTAAGGAAATTCTGTGAGTTAAAATTCTGAAGTTTATCCTCTTTGTCTGACTATGCTGCTGGGCCCAAGGTGTCTTTTGCTTTTTGAAACCAATTGCAAAGAAAAAGCAAAGAAGCAGTATAAAAAATTTGCCAGAGTTATTGAGTATTAAATGCTACTATAGTCTCTTATATTTTGTTATATTATATAATTTTGGTTTATTTTAAAAGCATTAGATATAATTTCCTCCTTGGTATGTTAAATTCAGTGTCTTCAATCTAAGAGGTTCACACTGGTCCCAGCTTATGGTTTTATTTGATTCTACCTGAACAATGATCTAATATGTTCAAATTATAGTACAGACATAACTAGAAACAAAAAAAAACTTACAAACATTTGAATATTCACATTTGGCCAAAAATAAATATAGTAAAGTAAACTAAATAAAATTCTAGACCTTCATGACCTAAGGAAATGGAGACCTAAGGAAATGGAGTCCATTAGACTGCTACTAAATGGAATAGTAGAGAATTCCAGCATCTTATCTACTCCAGAAACTCCTAACTGCCAATGACAGACCAAAATAACTTAATTCTTGGCCTTGGGTATTTCAAGGGCTCAGGATCCACTGATGTAAGAGAAATTCAAGGATTTTAAGGGTAACTGGGTGTGTATATATATATATATTTGTATATTTCATTCACATCCTGACTTTTGAACTTAACCAACCCTTTTTTCAAAAGTTAAGGATGTTTGGGGTAAGAATCTTGTCTGGTATTACAGTGTCACAGCACAAAATTAGTGAGGATGCATCTTAGAAAAGGCTTATACAACAGCATTTTATGTCTCTCTTCTAAATTTTGTAAAAGCAGGCATTATCAGGGACTGGTCCCTCTACTTTGGAGGTGTTTTCCCCTGGTGGACCTCCCATCAAATCCTTGTGAGTTCTCAGCATCTCATTCCATCTTGGCACCAAAGGGAGAGCTTGGGTTCTCTTTCCTGTCATAGATCTTCCATGTTAATTAGAAGATAACTGCATTGTTCTAAGACAAAGGTGATGTAGGCTATTATTAGGTAGCTTTGTTGAAGAAATAAAAAAATCCATGATGACATGGAGGGCTATTCATTTCTGCATCTTGGAAATAAGAATATAGCTAAACAAGCAAAACCGCTTTGGCTCTAGGACCCAGTACTCAAGGGAAGTCCATAATATTTGACCCAGTTCTGAGCAAAGCAACTCATAACTTTATCCAAAATTCTAAAGAAACTAATGAAATTCCATAGAAGGGCTTTTACAATAGGATCTTCACAGTTATCACTGAAACCAGAAAGACAGTAAGTACTAAATACATGCTTATTAAACGAATGGATGACAACATTAACAACAAAGAATAGAGTGCCAACTCTGCTCTAAGCTCTATAATTGTTAAGTATTTTACAGATTATTTGTAATCCTCACAACTATATTAGAAAAGAAGTACTGTAACAGAGACTATTAGTACCTCATCAAAATCTGTTTTCTCCTCATCCTTGACACCCAGCTTGTTCTGGTTTGCTAATGCTGCCATTATGCAAAACACCAGAAATGGATTGGCTTTTATAAAAAGGGATTTATTAAGTTATAAGTTTACAGTTCTAAATGTCCAAACTAAGGCATCAACAAGATGATACTTTTACTGAAGAATGGTCGATGGTGTCCAGAACGCCTCTGTCAGCTGGGAAAGCACGTGGCTGATGTCTGCTGGTCCTTTGCTCTCAGGTTGCATTGCTTTCAGCTTCTGATTCCAGTGTCTTTCTCTCTAAGCATCTGGGAGTCCTCTCTTAGCTTCTCCAGGGCAAACTCTGAGCTTCATTGTTAGCTTAGCATCTCCAAACATCCTTCTTTCTGCATCTCCAAGCACCTACAAGTGTCAGGGCCCACACCTCCATGGAAATAATTCAATCAGAAGTGTTACCCACAGTTGGGTAAGTCACATCTCCATGGAAAAACTCAATCAAAACATTCCACTCTAATCAAAAGACTAATAAATCTGCCTCCACAGGATTGCATTAAAGAACATGGCTTTTGGGGGACATAATATATCCAAACCAGCACACAGCTGGACTATATTTCCAAGCTCAATTTATATTTAAGGTTGGTCATGTGAATCATTTTTGCCAGTGGAAGAGATGTTTACCACTTCTGGGCTAAGGCATGCTTGCTGAAGCTGTAATGAAATAAAGGCATAGAAACAAAGAGACAAATAAATGGTAAACTGGTAGATCAGTAAGAGTATGTATGTATGTGTATGAATAGATGGATGGATGGATGGATGGATGGGTGGATGGATGGATGAATGGGTGAATGGATCGATGGGTGGATGGATGGATGGATGGATGGATGGATGGATGGATGGATGGGCCAAATATAAATACACAGAAAAATTTTTCATCATAACTTGGGAACTCACATCCTATGGTTTGGATCACACAGCCAAAGACTACACAGGTACAATTTGGCAGCCTACCCATGTTATATAGCCAGGCTTTGGGAATGTGAATATGTTTTTAGAGATTACTCTGCACAGGTAAAACATGGTGTCAGATGTTAAAGCTGAAATGATTAGGTTGAAAGGAGTAGTTTCCTTCTTAAATAAGGAAATAAATTTATAAAATGTTCACATTAGGGGATAAGGCTCATAATATTTATTTACTAATTGTTGAACCCACTATCTTTCAAGGCTTTTTTTTTTTAATGTTCTTGTTTGTTTGCTTTTACTTATCTTTACAGCTGTCAGCCTTGACTGTCTTGTTTCCCTTTTCAGAAACTGATCATTCCATTGTGTCACTTATCACCTCCATATTCCTTACCACATGTTTGTCATCTTCATATTGCCTAAAATGTCACCAATATTTTGAACCCATTTTCATATAAGCTTGAATCCGCTGACATTATATACACAAGGTTGACTTCAGTAAAATTTATCATTTGGGATCATCGTAACACAAAAGCAAAGATGACAAACCACTACTCCATTGCTCTCAGAAGCAAAATACTAAAACCCCTGAACTCACGTGAGAAGGGATTTTTATTAAGTATCACAGTGTGGTTTGGACGATTGCTATGTCAGAATCCAGTTCTTCTTTGAGACGACCATGAGACAGCATTCATTTGGATAATCAGTGCTTTGGCAGCAGTGTTGTGCTTTGTTGTTGTTGTTACTCTGTTTTTGTTTTTTAACTTCTTGCAAAGTACCTGGTTTTTAATATAACCAGCCATTTTTCCCACATTATCTCATATTAAACTTCTTAACTCCTTGAAATAAACATTATGGATGAGAAAGTTAAGCCCAAAGAGAAGCATTACTTATCCAAGGAGAAATAACTAGATTTGATCCCAGGTTCATCTTGTTCTAAAACAGCATTTAATTATTCTCCTTGTCTGAATAAATGAATGAATGAGTGAAGAGATCTAATATAACAAATTCAAATCTTGCTGTACTCTACACCGAAGAAGTTATAAA